>NW_022990590.1:0-693420 GCF_902827175.1 Gymnodraco acuticeps
CCTCAGCTATAAACCATTCAACTATTAAATTATTCAGCTATTTCAGGACATTGAATATACATTTTTATTGTTTATACCTTTTTAAAACCTTTTCTTTGAAATATTAAGCTTCTTCACTATTTTTCCTACTCTTCCAGTTTATCATTTCACTTTCAAGTTTTCAACAGTCATTGCAATGCATTTGAGCTGTAACAAGTTTGATTCAAATAATTTCACTTTTCTGCATTTCTCCGCTAAGTTCAGCAACACACTTACTTGGTGTTTGTAACTAAAAGCAGCTACCATTCAGCTAATAACATATTCAGCTTTTTCAGCTAAATTCAGCCACAAATGTTCACAGTTTAAAGCATTCGCACGCATTTTCTGCAAGAAATGCATTTTCTAGTTTCAGCCAATACTTTGGCTCTCCATAACTTCAGCCTAGTTTCAGCTACAGAAACTTCAAATATTAAACTATTCAGCCTTTTCAGGAATCGATGGGAAACCTTCAACTTTTTAAACGCTTCGCTTCGGGCCGAACCACTCCCCTTAGCTGTGATATACTGAGCATATACCACGGCCTGTCGTGAGCTATTGCTTAATTATATTGTACTGTATATTGTTGTTTTGTTGGTAACAGTACACCACATGTCTTTAAAATTAATATTTGCATGAGATATGTTTTACTTATTAACACGTAAACAGGGTTTATTCTTGCATTTCCGCCTTTTCTTGGTAGTTTACACTGCTGGGATTTAAACCTGGACACTGCTTATTGAGTACGTTGATCACTAAACCAGCAAAGGCAACAGGATGAAGACACACTTAACGGGACAACTCTTTTAGTTGTCAGAATAAAAGCACATATACACAGGATGGGAACGATTAATCGAATATTCGAAATTATTCAGGTATTCGAATATGAGTTATGAATATTTTTATTGTAATTTTTTTTTTTTGGGAGGGGTGCCTAAGTTGTTTACATATTATCAAATGGAATAATTAAATGTATACGACAGTGCCATAGCTAAATGTGTTAGGTCTAAAGGTGTGTTTTGCTCCGCTCACCGGTCCCTCACAGCAGGCAGAGCTGCAGGTGCTGATCTCTCTCTCGCATCCGGTTATACTTCACTCGCGTTTATGTCCAAATCCATCAGATCTAGCTAGTTCTAGCTAATGATATGGCTGCTGCCCCTCCCTACACGCAGATCACGCAGACTCAAACCTCATCTTATGCCAACATTCCAGCTGAGAGGGTCTTATCTACAGCTGGCCTGATTGTGAATCGCACCCGCCTCTCCCCTGAGCATGTAGACATGCTCATATTCTTAAACAAGAATGAGTATTGAATGGCTGCATTCTGTGCATAGGCCCTGTTATAGGTTGTTGATCTCTGTTGTAATAGGGTTACGTTACCCTAACCCGTTATGTTGTTCGTGTGTGATCCCTCTTTCATTTAAAAACCAAGTTATGTTTTAAGCATGAAAGCTGTAGGCCTATAGCTGTCAACTGTTGAAACTGTGATCACCAGTTCAATACATTTGACAAATTTGACTTGGTTTCTATACTTATTTGAACATGTATTTATTTATTTTTCAAAATGAAATCTTTTTTTTTTTTTTTTTTTTTTTTTCTAGGATATGTAGCTACATTTTGGTTAATCGGTTAACCGTTTTTTTGGGGGTCGAATATTCATTTGCTTTCAAATTCCCATCCCTAATACACACACACACAAAGTTTTTCAGTTTTTAATAGGCTTCTGTGTATAATTCATATATCTCAAATAAAATATGCATTTATTTACCAGTAGAAATAGAGTGGTTTGATTGTGTGTGTCTACAAAATATTGTAGAAAGAGAGAGCAAACATGGGAGGATTGGTACATTTATGTCCTTTCAGTTTCCTTGTATTTCATACTGACCTTTTAGAAGGTTGAGATTAACCATTAAGATGACATAAACATGAAGTCATCACTAACCCAGACATTAGTTGTCTAACTTGAACCTAAGGCGGTGTTTACACGAAAACGAAACGGGTTGTATCTGCTACTTTTCTCTCGTGTATAGCCCGTTCGTTCACACGAGGCCGTAACAGAACCACTGCTTTTGGTGTATTTTGTGGCAGAAGAACAGCGCCACTTACACGCCCAGCATATGTACTACAGCGTTTCCAGCGGGTCGAGCGGTCTTGTGTGAACGGACACGTTAACTGAGCCGAATGCGTGTGAACGGAAGACTTTTTTGAAAACGAATTAGGTGCGTAAACGCAAACGTTCCCGTGTAAATGGGGTCTAAGGCTGGAGACAGACAAGGACAATAACGCAAACGGACCGAAATCGATATCAAAAAAGTATTCCGTCCACACGCAATAGGCACCAGAAACGTGTCCGTTCACACGAGACCGCTCGAAAGCGCTGGAGACGCTGTAGTACATATGCCGGGCCTGTAAGTGGCGCTGTAGTCCTGCCACAAAAGCAGTGAAGAAGACTTCCCGTGCATGGTTTCCATGGTTGCCCTTCTGTTTATTCTCCGCTGTGGACGCTCTGGCTCTTTTTCACCCTCTCCGAGGCCATTATTGCCAATATAGCCTAACTGATATACATTTTTTTAAATGAAATTGCTACTCTATGACTTTTTTATTTTGGCTATTTGTATACTTGAAAACCTTTATTTTCTGTTATTGTGAACTTCACCAAAATGATATATTCTTTTCATATGTAAATTGGTTCCGCCTTTGTTTGTTTATGCATAGCTTTTATTTTGTACCCGGGGGGTGTATTTCGCTGTATCACGTCCGAGTCCAGCTTCAGTTAGCTGAATGCTCCATGCAGGTCAGTCATTGTCACGATCTTGGTGTTATGTCACGGTTTTAGTTTTGTCTGTCTGGTAATGGGTTTTGTTTTGCTGTCCTCTTCTCCCTGTCTCTTGTTTTCCTTCCTGTGTTTTTCCTCCTTTGTCTGATTGTCTCATTGTGTTTACCTGTTGCCCTTGTGTTTCTGCCTCCCTTACCCAGCTGTGTCTCGTCCCGTGATTACCCCTCTCTGTATTTAGTCTTGTCTTCCCCTGTGTGCCTTGTCGGTTCATTGTTTTTCCTGTCTCCCTCCATGTTGGTCACGATCGTTTTTGGTATTGTATCTTCCTCGTGTTACCTATGTGTTTCATGCCATGTTATTTATGTTCATCAGCTTTTTTTAATAAAGCTAGCTTTTGTTTTGAAACCCGCTTCCCTTTTAATCTGCATTTGGGTCCTACCTTTTGCCGAACCTTAACAGTCATGTTTTAATTTGCCCTCCATCAGTTCTGGTATCTTTTTCTAGTTAGCCCTAAAGTAATATATTATTTTATTTCGTAATGGTAATGTTAGTGAACCCTCCGGTTTAGCTTCTTTGTGTAAATAACTTGTAGTTCTGATGTTAAAACCGAACTTTTCAGGAATAGTAGCTAGGGGAGTGATTTGTAAAATATGCATAAAGTAAATCTGTTTCATATGGGTGTTGAGAGATGTATCCATAGATTTAGTCCCTAATGTTGCTCTCAAAGTGCACTAGATTGATGCATTTAACTTCAACATTTAAAAAAATCTTCCCGGGGGAGCATGCCCCCGGACCCCCTAGAGGAGGTTAGGTCCACCACCTGTCCACACTCCCCGTCAAATTGTCCCACCCACATTGAGGATGCTTCTACGGCCATGCCTGAGACACAGTTTCGTGAATATTGTTGTTTTTGGCCCCCACGGGCGGGGGCATGGGGTTTAACAGGTTTTTAAAGTAACCCATGTGTTAGTGAATTTTTATATTTTTTTCTTTAGAATGGCAGGAAATTACAAGCGGTAACTTAACGTCACAGCAGGCATAACAACAGCCGGGGTTTCTTGTGAGTGTTTCCCCAGGAAACAAACACAATACACACAAACACAGATTATTTTGCGGTATTTGGCTGCCGAACGAAATCATGTACCCAGCTCGCGACGTAACTAGGAGTCTACTACAAGTACTGATACCGTTTTTTTAAATTAATTACGTTGTTTATAAATTAATCTGAGGGCCGCCATTTGCCCATCCCTGATCTACATTGTTCCCTATATGTTTTATATTTAGCTTTTTGTTCCACATCTGTTTCTGCTTTGCTGCACCTCTGATGTAGATTTAAATTACCAGACCAGTTGTTTTTTGTTTACTTTTCATGATTACATCCCATTGTAAACACTTGGGATGAACGCGGCTTATTTCCCCTGTAGATTTTATTGTTACCGTGGTAACAAATGCTGCTTAATTATAATTGAAGAAACATGTGAGGCGAATGTCTCAGGAAGCTATAGACATTGCTGCTTTCATTATAAGGACCTCTCTGTTAACATTTAGAGGCACTTATGGTTGTGTGTGTGTGTGCACATACATTATGGGAGACACGAGGAGACTGATGCTTCTCTCTATGTCTGCCACCCTCACTGTTAATGCTGATTGAGACAATTTCGATCTCGTCTTGTCCTCTCACTCCCTCTGCCTTTCTCTGTCAGCGCAAAGTAAAACCTGGCCTCAGCTATAACTCTGTGCTACATTCAATCACACATTCATTATTTCTTTTTCCACACGGATCGGAGACATTATCGTCACACTCTGATCAAGTTATATTAAACGTCCCTCTGATCTTTGTAAGAAAATAACTATTCTGTATTTGGGACGTGGCCTGCTTGCCTCACATTCTTATTCTGTTGAAGAAGAAGGCTTCTTGCTTCAACAGCGGAGCAAAAAGCCAATGCTTTCACATATTGTGCTATCCAAACACATACTTTTGTAGCTGTGATTTAGTATTTTACATCACTGACATATGCTGATCATAATCATGAAAATAGGATTATTTATAGAGGTTAAAATCTAGTGAACAGCCAGATCTAAAGAAGCTAGGACAATATTCTGGCATCACGTCACTCATCGTACAGTCGAGTAATGATGTGAATCACACAGAGAGATCCCTGAGTCATGCTTTTCTTTCCTAAAACACATGGATCCAGTTGGGTCTAAGGAGCAGCGCAGCCTCTTTACAAAAGCTTTCTAATATACATGAAACCAAAAATGATATCTTCCTTGTCGTCAGACTTGAAATGCATTGTTCAGTTTCTGCAGATTTCTGTTGGCACATTTCACCGTCTATGTTCTGTTGACTGCTAAAGGACAACATATTTTATTTTATCGCCAGGCCTAGTATGTGTAAGTTAAACCCAATTTTTACACCTTTAAACCATCACTACCAGCTTGTAATGTTCACACAAGCATGGTGGAGTCATAGATTCTTATTTTTGCCAATTTCTCATCCCACTACCCGCATGTTAGAACAGAAACCAAGATTGTGTGTTTGTTGTTTGGTTTTTCTTGGTATTAGCTTATCTGGCTTTGGTCTTCTTCATCCATCTGCTTCAACATGTGAAGAGTTATTTGTTCTGATGGACTGCTCCACGTCATGTTTTCTACTAAGAGGGTTTGTTTACAGACATGTTCCCCCATCTGTTGGGTGGAGAACATCTTGCCATACTAACTATGGTTTTTCGGCCTCTTTTCATGTTCAATGGTGAAAACCAGGTTTCGTAGAGTGCCAATTGTTCTCAATTGTGCGTGACTTCAACAGTTCTTTTTTTTTTACTTTAATATATTGTACAAACCTGTGACATATTGAAGGAGAAACCAGAATGATGCTTCCATATAAAGCACACAGGGGGACTGGTTTGAGTGTAAAGGCCCTGACACACCAGGCCGATTTCGGCTGTTTTCGTAAGTCGGGAGACGAAGCGTGTCCTGTCGCCCAAACTCAATTTGGTGTGTCCCGCACCGTCGACCGTGACACGCCTTATTTGGACTGCCTGTCCCCATGCATCTGGTCTGGTCTGGCAGTCGGACCAAACAATCACTCTGATTGGCTGTTCAGCTAGCGAATCAGTGCATGAGAAGCGAAACGGAAGTGAGGGACGTAAACAAACGATTTAAGAAGGCACACACAGACTGATATTCATTTTCATCTCATCATGGCGATCTGGAATGACGCAAACGAAGACCTGCTCATCACCTTGATCCAGGAGAGGCCAGCTCTGTACAACATCACAGAGAAAAGGTACGCGAACCGAGTAGTGAAAACCGGACTCTGGCGAGAGATTGAAACGCAACTTGGTTTCTCGGGTAAGATTATCTTTTTCATCAATGGAGCTCTTTAGCAAATATTGTTGGCTTTTTATTGTTTGCCATTGTTTATTTATTTGTACAGTGACGTTAACGTTAAATGTAATTTGTTATTTCAACCTTGTTATCTTGTTACTAGCTGTTGCTAGCTGTGCAGTTTGGCACTGCATATAGATATGAATTGGACATGCTAACTAGCCACAATGCTTACATCGTTTATTTGTGTGCTTCAGAGAAAGAGCTGAGGAAGAAGTGGGATTCTCTGCGAACCCAGTACACCCGGTACAGGAGACTTGCCCCTTCGGGTAGTTGTGGAGCACCAAAGACGGGCAGACAGCAGTGGATCATAACCAGGCTGCAGTTTGCACACACTATTTGTTGTTGTTTATATCACGTAGTCTGTTCTTCTTCTCTGTCTTCCGGTTGTTGCCTATTTTTAATGACGAATACACACTACCGCCGCCTGCTGGTAAGGAGAGTTATTGCCACTCACGCACTGAAGTCTTTGCGGTGTGTTCCCGTGCGACACATGGCCAAGACGCAGGAGAACACCGCGACGCAACAGCCGACGTCGACGAGTCCTCTGGTGACTGCTTGGTGTGTCAGGGCCTTAACAATTAAATGAATCATCAGATCTCAACCCAATGAAATGCCTCTAGACCAGGGATGGGCAACTTTGATGGTGGTGGGGGCCACATCATTGATGTACTGGCCACCAGGGGGCCGCAGATTCACTTGGAACACACACACACACAAATTCCATGTGTTGTATGTAATTATTAACAAATATACTAAGTCTGACATCTTCATTGACATTTTACAATCAAAGGGAACATCCCCCAAAAATGGGAACATCCTCTAATAAGCTCACTAAACAAATATCAGTTCACAGACATTTTATTTCATTTTTACAAGTGGCATGTTTGTATTGAACAGGTTATTAAACAGTGGAATACAACTATTTTTAAACTATTGGAAAGCACGGAAAATGTGTGTGCATTGAGATTAACCATTAGATGACATACACATGAAGTCATGAACACTAACCCAGACATTAGTTGTCTAACTTGAACCTAAAACACTTGTAGCCTGTCTCTGCATTCCCCTTATTCCACAATAAGGGGAATGTCAACACAGACACCTGTCAGCCTGCTGTTCCTCAGCACCACTCCCCCTCCCTCCCGCTGAAATTATGAATGAAAAGCGAAGTAATCATAGATAACACGGCAGGGTCCGTGACAGTTTGTTTTCATCTGATTTCAAATAGACAAAGTCTTGGTTTTAAGAATATTAAAATTGTTTCGCCAAATTCAGATGATAAAAACAACTTCTAAGCTTGTAAATGCATAATTACAAGAGGCAACTTAACGTCACAGCAGGCATAACAACAGCCGGTGTTTCTTGTGAGGGTTTCCCCGGGAAACAAACACAATACACACAAATGCGTCACAGATTATTTTGCGGTATTTGAAATCATCTACGCAGCTCGCGACGTAACTAGGAGTCTAGTGGACGGTATCAGTACTACAAGTAATTACGTTGTTTATAAATTAATCTGAGGGCCGCAAAAAGAGGAGGTGGGGGCCGCATGCGGCCCGCGGGCCGCCATTTGCCCATCCCTGCTCTAGACAGATGGCTCCATCATCCACTGTGATCAGGGAATATTTCCTCCAAGAATGGTGTTTCAGAGACTTGAACGATCTTATAGCTAGCCTCAAAGCAACTTTGGTCGAATTTTTGTTTAATATTTGAAACATGACACATTCAAAGTCATTTAATCCATCATACCTTTTTTACATAGTTGAAAAGTGAATACACTATTTAACCAACACAGTGGCAAGTGATATACTTTAAAAGCCAACTAATGAATGATAAATAGCCACTAACCTTTGTAACTTCAGAATAACTTGGTCACAGAGACAACTCATTTAAAGACTTTTATGCACTAAGCAGGATTTAGCTAAATTTGAATCAGAAGATAATCACTGTTGCGGAGCTGTTTGGTGACTGTCAATAACATCTGATCAAACTACGCCCAAACAGTCCTGATGATACCAATTAATGTGTAATTACTCATCGAGCAGACATGGAGTGATGAAGCATCCATTTTGAGTCAATCTTCTGTCCAAGTTTGTCTAAGACTGTTCCCTCTTCTGCAGTCAGAGGTGTTGATGCTGCATCAATGACAAAAAAGAGAGACGGAGAAGTTTATTCCCTCAGGCCCTCCGTGTCTTTCTTTCATCTTTCACTTATTTCAGAATATTGATCAGCACAGCTATAACTTTAACCATTTGTGTCCAACTAGTCCTTTTAACTTCAATCATATAAAAGAGCACTTTGAAAATGTGTGTGTGTGTCTCTGCTATTGCCAATCAATAACACAGCTTTTAAACAAGATAGATGACTGATGAGCCAATTAAGCCGGTCAAAGCCAGAATAGAGGAGGGAGTAATAGCTGGAGAGGAAAGGCCAGAAACATCTGGTAAAACAGAGAGACGGGGGGGGGCAATAGGACGAGAGGAACGAGAAGAACAGCAAGGGAGCCAGATGGGAAAACGATAGAGGGAGGGATAACAATTAAAGAGAGAAAGAAGAAGAGAGAAGCAGCAGGAGAAGGGTAAGTGCCCTGAGGTCGCTCCTTTCACCAGCACTGATTTAATTGGCTCGTTAAGAAGGATGTGGGATGCTTCCTCTTGATTGGTTGAGTAGGCAGATGATGCTTGCAGAGACAGGAAATACAGGAGGGGGCGTTTTAACACACGGACACACAAGGAGTAACACAGATGGGCACACACACACACACACACACACACACAGTTGTGCTTGAGCATAATAGAGATACAGAATATTTGTTCTAACACACACAGGCCACATTTAAATCCATATGTGTACGGGTGTGTGAAATATTATAGTAATACACACTTTTAATAGGATGCATGAAAAGGCACTAAATTATACAGACATTTTATTTTTAACTCTCAATCACATTTACACCAACACACACACTCTGATTAGATCATTCATGCATGCATTGTTGTTTATTAATGAGGACAGAGACCAAACATCTTCCCGCAGCGACTAGTACATCAGCTGAGAGTGTGTGTTTGTGTGTGTGCTGCACTCCACAGTCTGTAGCATATTGTGTGTAGTGAGGACATGCAGACATAAAGGTGTGTGTGTGTGTGTGTGTGTGAGAGAGAGAGAGAAAAAGCTTTTAGTTTGCTGACTCTTAAGAGCCCGACAGGTCCCGCTCGGACACCACAAACACACAAAGCAGAAAACACACAGTGTTTTAGTTGTGTGACCTCTCTGTCAATCTACCCACGCTCGCCTTCTCTCCACCCATTAATGCATCCATCCACAAACCTCCAGAATGTCTTAATTTCCCATGAGTCTCTCTTCCGGTCTCTGCTCCTCCTGTCCTTTTATCGCTTAAAAACATTACAACATCTGATCAAAGCAGATTACTTGCAATTTTTCTCTGCGCTCATTTTATATTTGTACTCATGTTTTCTGAATTCAAACTGGAATTTGTTTAAACAATCTTCTGAGAGAAATGCTTAAATGTGTAGACGGTACCTCATTGTATCCAAACATTTATGTCTAGCTCAAAAATCCTAAAAAAAAAAAGGTTGTTGGATGATCAAAATGTGTTTTATGTGTTTATAATAAGAAAGCCAATGAGAATGTGCAGACTCATACATCTGTGGTCCCCTCTGGATCGGCTGAAAGGCCTCGTAGTTTGTGAGCCTCTCCATTTACTCATCCATGATCTGCTCTCTAAATAAGCTTTCTCTTATATAGAATATGCCTGCATTGAGATATGATCTCAGTTTACAAATTAGGTATGAAGAGCTTGCAGACTCTTTGCGCCCTAGGCCAAGAACCAAATACTGCTGTTTCGGAAGTACATATATTTTTTAGGTTTCTGCGTAAAGAATTTTGTGAAGATTTTTACTGAATCAAGTGACCTTTCAACCAGGAATAGTTAGACATTTTAAGCCAAGAAATAGTTCAGTACCAGAAATGAACTTCTGTAAAGCAGAACATATCGATTTTTAGACCATATAAACAAACAATATACAACATGTTTTCTTTCAAACTTTAGAGGTACTGGTAGGCACATTGTGTTCCAGAAAAGGCTAGGCTAGCTGTTTCCCCCTGGTCATCTCAAGTCACAATTTACGTAATGTCAAATTTGCCTTTGAGAATAAGCCTGAACGAGGCATCCTGAAGGGTTTAAGACACATACCATAGAACTGCAATGCTATCAAATAAGGCAAAATACCAAAAAAAATACTGTGCCCAGATAAAAGGGGCACTTCCACTGATTTAATATACAAAGTATATTATATAAGAACATTTTTGTCATCAAGAGTTGTCGTCTGCCTGTGCTAGAGAGTTGTATAATGTGTCATGTGAAGCTGGTGGAGCTATCAAGACTTCAAAAACAACAAGAATGATGTCATCAGGGTTTAGAAAACTTCACATTTGTAACCATGCGAGGAAGGTCTTACTTAAGATGCTATTGTATTGCATTATGGGAAATGTAGGATGTGGATTGTGGCTAAACTAATACTACAGACTAAGATTCAGGACATCTTCTTCACATAGATTTTGATAATTCCTATCTATACATTATGGAAGTGCAAAACAAAAACCCCTTGAAACACTTATATAAGATATCCACATTGGAAAAGCAGGTGTAAATGGGTTTTCTTTGATTGATGATATCATTTGCCAAAACAAACACACAGCAACAGCATACAAGCAACCGAAAGCACTAATGTGAACAACAAATAACCGAGACGGCATTACTGTGACAGTTTTATCTTTTGTACCAATGTGAACTCATAAAGGTTCTCATTAACATGTATCTCTGCTCTCTCCACTCTCCATGTCTGAATAGCACTCACTGAAGAGCGTTTGCGATATTAACACCGTCTGCCTCTTTGCTCTCAGCTCATGTTGGAGCCAGTTTCTACTATCATGTCCTTGCAGAGAAGAGGAAGGAGGATACTAGTGGGAGACAACGAAGGGATTAGAGATGTTCAGTATAATAAGAAGGGTGAAAGCGTGTGTGTCCGTGACGGTTTGTTTTCATCTGATTTCAAATAAACTAAGTCTTGGTTTTTAGAATATTAAACTTATTTCGCCAAATTCAGATGATAAATACAACTTGTAATCTTGTAAAGGCATAATTACAGGCGGTAACTTAACGTCACAGCAGGCATAACAACAGCCGGTGTGTATTGGGTGGTACGCGGGTGACAAACGCGTCACAGATTATTTTTGCGGTATTTGGCTGCCGAACGAAATCATGTACGCAGCTCGCGACGTAACTAGGAGTCGTGTGTGTGTGTGTGTGTGTGTGTGTGTGTGTGTGTGTGTGTGTGTGTGTGTGTGTGTGTGTGTGTGTGTGTGTGTGTGTGTGTGTGTGTGTGTGTGTGTGTGTGTGTGTGTGTGTTGTGTGTGTGTGTGTGTGTGTGTGTGTGTGTGTGTGTGTGTGTGTGTGTGGTCATAACGGCAGTTCAAGTCCACAAAGTGTATAGGTAAGTTAAAAAGACTTCTGAACCCTGCTGCTCATCTCTGCTTGAGGCTCTAGGCAATATTATTCACTATGACATAATACCCCTGAATCTTTTACAGAACTTTCAGATGGTGCCATTTTTCAACACTGAACTGAAAAAGACACTGTTCAGGTCCCGCTTTGTATTTTTTTAAACTCCCTTTCAAGTACAATAATATTTGTGATTGCTCTGCTGAATCAATAGAGCGCTCTATTAACTCCAGTGTTTAATACCTTCTGTTAAATGATTTCAAAATGACGAAGGTCAGGAGTTCTGCACCATAAATCCCACCCCTCTGTTGTAAAGTTGTTAAAATACTGCAGATAAAATCAAAACAATGTAATGAGTGTGGACACTAAAAGGCTTTGAAGATAAAACAGGAAAGGTCAAAGCCTGCTTTAGAACTTGAAAGCTTGGATTTATATTTTTTCGCAGAATGCTATCTCGAATTACATCTTCCTTCCAGCATCTGGTTACTTCAAGTCGAAGGAGGCTCCAGGCAAACAGTTCCCTATAAATTATTACTTCAGTCTGCCGTGTATCCTTCTTTACTACTGAAGCTTTTTCAGAACCATTCCTCTTAAGACTGATGGCATATGTATGGAAGCAAGTGGCCTCTTCCCTGCCTTTATTTAGAACATAACAGAAAATATAAATATAGTACGCCACATCGTTTTTACTCCCCACCGGCAGAGCTTGGAAAAATAAAGGTCAATTGCGCTATATCAATTGTGTTGACCTTACCTGATCTGTCCATTATCACTGTGAAAGCAGCAGCCAATTGGATTAAGTCCATAATAACAGCTCTATGCTACTGTTTTGATTATTATTTTTTGCCTCCATTGAACGCCCAGCTGTTACAGGTTATATCATTTTCAAAAGCTCAATTTGTGCGTGTGTATACGTGTTAGTGAGTTTACTCTTCAGGCAGGGGTCCAGAGCACATCTCGGCTGCTATGGCAACTAGGCTGGCAGCCCCACTGCTGCCTCATGGCAAGAGCACAACACATGGATAGACGCACCAACACACGCACTGGAGATATCGCCACAGCACTGCTCCAGTGACACACACTGCAGGGAGACTCAGTTTTCTGCTTAATTACCCAGGATTCAATGCTAGGGAACAAGGAAAGACTGGGGTCAATATGACATAAAGATAACATGGCAGTGAGGCGATTTTAATAGCAACAACGGATGCATTCAGTCAGCTGAACCTGTGGTTAAGTATGGGAAGGAAGTGACCTTTGACACGAGAGACTAGCAGTGTAACAGTGATTGATAAAAGCACTACAAATAACTAACTCCTCAACAGAGTCTTATTTAATTTTCAATAAGTACTGCCAATTTGTAAGGCAGTTTCCTGTCAGTACAGTGTTGAAAGTAATAAGAAATCCGGTACGATAAAATAAACATTGACTGTTCCTTCCTTCCTTATCAGAAAATATGAATAATGGAGTGTTCATCGCTCGACAAACCAATATGTTTCTGTCTGGTTGACTCACTTCCATCACTTATTCAGCGCCGCTGATCCCAAAACCACGATGCGTTGATATTACCCGTGGCAGCTGTGCTAATGCAGTACACTCTCGTGGCAGCCATTCTCCTCTGCTAATATGCAAACCATTCAATGTACCTTCCAGATGTATCATAGTAATTAGTCTGTTTGTTTGCTGATTATTTCAGTTAACTGCCCACATCTCCTCTGTTGTTATTACTGGCAAAAACAACAAGGAAATAACACACAGGCGAAAGAAAAATGCAGACTAAATAAAACTGTTATTTCCGATGGGCTGAAAGAATGTATCAAAGATCAATCCTCTCTCAGCCTCCCATAACCAGAGCGGGCTCACCGGTGCCTAAGCTTTTCAAAGTCATTCCTTTCCATTGATGTGGATATCAATATGGGATCTGGGTAGACTCAGTGATGTTTCATTTTTATCTTCGGGCGCCTCTTTGTGTATGCATCTTTGTGCGAGCCACAATGACGTTTCATTCAATCTCTTACCTTTCTTCACTATCAATTTCAAAACTCATCATCAAACAATGATTTGAAGTATTTGGTTTTCTGTTCCTTTCGAACCAGAATCCAGACTGAAAGGTTATTTGTAGATTGTGATGCAGCCTGACTGTTTTTGGTATCTGACACCCTTGCCTCTGTGTGCAGCCATGGTGGCTTTCCCTGCTCAGTACACTACCTAGGTGTTCAAGACTGCGTAGAAGTCAAGTTGTTTTTTGGAGAGACATCCACCAGAAGAAAGACGACTAGAACTGCTTTTATCCTGGGTTTGTCAGATTGCAAACCAATCCTATAAAAAGACCAAAACCAACAATGTGTCAGGCAGTGTGTCGATATATATCATATCCTGTCTTTGGCTTTCAGCCACAAGCTCATCAGTGACCACTGAAGACATGGACACAAATATCGGTTTTATATTTAGCGAAACCAGAAGCTCGACTCTGGGGAAGACAATTTAAATCTGATGATTGACATTTGGTATCGATATAATGCTGCCTAGAGGATTGGTGGTTCCCTTATATTTGTCCAGTGCCCACATGTCAAAGCTTTAACTGATGCAGTGGGTTAAAATTAAAATGTCTCAACATTTGCTTGATGTATCTGGACCAATTCAAAACCCCCAGACAATCAATCCTAATGACTTTGTTTAACACGACTTTTCCTCCAATGGCACTGTGAGAGAATATTTTAATCCGATCTGTGTATTTAGAGGTTCTCAGTCTTTCTGTAAAACTGTTAATCACAAAGTAATGCTTTTCGTTAAACCACATATACTCCTGCCTGTAATGTGATCCTGAGTGTAACCTACAGGAGGACAGGTCAAGAGGTCATCTGACTTCCTGTGGGGTGAGGGGTTTGGGCACATGAGAAGTTGCAACACAAAGGTGCCTTTGTTCCGATGTCTGGTACTGATTAGGGAAAAGGCGGGAATATAGATCCCTCCTCTTTTAATGTATAGATCTGTGCTGTGGTCCTTTGTCTCCAGAGTTTGCTTGGTGTCTCATAAAGAAGTTGTGAATATACCTTGTGAATTCTCCGGCCGTATTATAATCTTAATAAATATCAGCATTTGACTAAAGCAGCTCCAGCTTCCATCCTTTCTGCACAGAAGTTTTCCTCACAGGCACCATGATGTCAACATTTGTGATTTTGAGTAAAATGTCTCTAAAACAATTATATGGATTGCCATAACATTTTGTACACATATTCCCCTCAAGATGATTCGTAAAAACTGATGGGTCTGCTTCAGTGGACAAATTTGAACATTTAAATCAGTTGCCTCAGGCACGTCGTGTCAATTTGCAGAATATTGCCAAGCTGTTAGTCTTTCCAACAAGGACTCGCGGTCCCTCAGCGAGCTGAAGTGTGTGACAGCCCAGGAGGTGCCAACAAATCCCCAGATGATGCAGAGCTATTGCTATGTGTCCTCCGGAAAGAGAAAACTGAAATGTGCATGCACCACCACCTGTCGAAACATCAAGGATTACAGAGAAAAATGCCCTTGCATTTTGCTACTCTGGATTTATTTCCAGGCGCACAACAGGAAAGCATTGGGAACATTTGATTACATTTTTTCAATCATTCAGCCATCTGTTGTAACAGGAGAGGCAGTTAGCAACGACAATGTAGTTAAAGGAAGTCTTGTATCCCAAGAGCCTCTGCACCCTGGTAAGTGTGACTGATTAAACATTCAGGGGGGAAAAGGGCGATGAAAACTTGGAGGTCTATAGGGTTATAATTATCTGGGTTTTTATGATAGTGAATTCATTGCTGAAGAGACACAAGGGCAATGTTGTATCCATATTTCCTGGCAACAAGACACTCACAACATTATGTGATTGAAAATAAACTGGGTAAAATACTAAAGGCGACTTTAATATTTGCCAAAGATCAGCCTATATTTTATAAAATGTAAAGCAAAGCGAGGAAAGAACATTTTCAACCTCAAATATTTAATTTACTGGACCTGCTAAAGGGTAACTGGATGTGACATCATCCATCTCTGCTGCCTAAAAATGTTTCTTGCCTTCAGGAAGCGTTAGTATTATCATATGTGCCCTCTTTAACAAAGGAGGAAGGCAGCCTCCCGTTGTTTAGTGCTTCTATATTTGCATTTGAGGAAGAATATGTATGTATGAGTTTGTGTGTGTTTGTTGTTCAAACAGCTGTGGAGCATATGATAATTCAGGATGACTCATCCAGACCTTTGCTTATTATTTTGTATGCAGGGGACGAAGAAAGAGAAAGGAAGTGTGTGTGTGTTCATATACCCACTAGATGCTGTTGCCTCTAACTGACCCCTAAGTGTAGCTCCTATATGTGAATCCTTGCGTAGGAATCAGTCTTGGTTGAACACATAAAAACACCTTTCAGTGAAAATACAATTTATTTTAAACATTTACCAATAAACTGCTTTGGAACCAGTATATGAAATACTCTGGTAAGATTCCTTCACACCAAAGGGCTCCATCGATGTGGATGTTTCATCATTCAAAATGTGTTGCATTTAAGGTAGCACAGAGAATGTTTGAAGTACATGGACTAATCTGGTCAAATGTATTAGGCATCATAAAAGTTCACATACTGAAGATAGAAACAGCAATGTCTTCAGATATTCAGTTCTGGACGACACACATGTTTATAACAAAATATGCTGAGACATTATTACTATGTTGCTCAGTAGCTGAATTCCTGAATTCCAAACTGCAATCATTAGCACATGGTTAATATCATCCCAGAGAAAATAAATAAATATAAAAGCAACACGTGGGGCTGTAGCGGAAAACAGTTTGGCTCACATTTTAAAGTCCAACCAAAGCAGAGAAGCTCAAGCTTTCTTGCCTGCAAACTTATTAGCAGTGAATCTTTGTCCGGCTGCCCTTTCAGCAAGGACAAGATGTACGTTTAAATGTTTTTTAGGGAAGCTACGAAACTAAGCTAGATGTGGGTTGTTGATAAAGAGCAGATATGTATTCTGTAACAGACAAGAAAATGTTACTTAAGCTCGGTTGGACTTTAATTTTAAAGCTTGACGGATTTACAGATAGCACAAGATAAATGCATTGATTTACTGATTGCTGGAATGCAATGGCAGTCTGATACACTCTTTTAAACTGATATCTGTCTAAAATATAGTTTTTTCCAAAAGTAAAGAGCCAATCGCTATTCTCTTCATTAGGCTAAGTCATTTATCAAACTGGAATTCCTAAGATGTGATTATTATTTGTCATCATTTCATAGAATATCATTGAAAATAAACATTAGTTACAGCCCTGATTTATCATCATTTTGGCTGTCTTCTAGTTTATTAGTATTCACATATTAGGACTTCCTCTAATACTGAATAAGTTTGTGGATAGGTCTACGGAAATGAACAACACATGGATAATACAATGCATATCCTGAGTGAAGTCAATACATGAAAAAAAGTCAATATGCCTGTAGCACAGCCAAAGACAAAGATTGTTACTTGTAGTTTTCAGTAGCGGACATTACACTTTGCTGAAGTTCACGGGGATAGGGCAGCAACATTGTGACTGCAGAACAACATGGACTCTGTTATTGTATTTTATAGCATCTTGATATAACTTATCTTGGCTGTAGCTTATTGACGTTTTAGCAACTGGTTTTGTCCGACCTATGTGGATCTCTAGCAAACAAACAACACCTTTAAAACAAATACTTCACCACTATATCTATGTGTTTTGGACATTGTCACTGCAGTCAATCATGGTCTTTGTAATGTTAACACAATTACTATCAGTTGAATATGCCATCAGTCTATACAACCATATGAAGCTCTTTGTAGTTTTGTTTTCAAAGGTTTCCTACAAGCAAATATCATTAAAACAAATTGTATGTCTCTGATTCTCTTCTTTCTGATAATAAACTGCTCCTGAGAATTTTGCAGTTTGTGCCTAGATCTTTGTTATAAAAGATTTATCTTTGCGTCACAGCCACCTGCTGGGAAAGAAACCAGCTCGAAGCGCTTTCAGCATGTCCTTGAATGAAACCTTGTAACACTTAACGAAAAGCATTTTCCAAAACCTGTTTATAATGAAACAGCAGGGAAGTCTCAGGGTTGAGAACCTGTTGAAATACATTTTAGAACTGCACTTTTATAAAGTAGAATTTTAATGTTATGTAAATCATTGTAATGATCCCTGTAGGGAGCATCTCTTTCCAGGGAAGTCACAGGTCAGGGTCAGATACAGAACAGCACCTCTAACCTGGCACAGCAGGCATTCAGCCGAGGCCTGAACCTTTGATTTTTCAAGATGGTCCATCACCCCATGCTTTCCAAAAAGTGTCCTTTAAACCACATTTGAGTTTACTCTTTCCCGGGTCCAGCTGTTAAACTCATCAGTTTCCCCCTGACACAAGCGCACTGTACTCTCAAACAGTCTGGAGAGCCGTTTACAGAACAAGACCGGCAACCTTCAGTTCAGCCTCTTCAGAACCGAGTCTCGGAGCTGCCCCTCTTCAGCGTACTGCTGTTAAAGTCGTCACGCTCAAAACTCAGATTATTATGCGACCTGGATATCATTAGCAGCTTGTCCCGCTTGCTGTAGTCGCGCCTCACAGCCGCATCTAACAGCCGCTCGCCTTGGTCCTCCCTGTCCTCCAGCCGTGTGTAGCCTTTACTGCTTAGGTGGTTGCCCCCGTTGCTACGGCAGCTGTTGCTACGGTCGAGGCGGGGCCAGCTGGGGTGTTTCCGCTGCTCCGGGTGAACGCTGAGCATGCTCGGCCCGCGCTCCAGATCCAGAGATTTGGAGTGGCTGCCGACCATGTGCAAGGAGGAGTTGGAGCCAAAGTCGCTCTTTGCTGCTCCCGGGGAGAGCCAGCAGCCTGAGGTAGAGGAGGGGGCGGGGGAGAGGGAGCAAGAGGAGACGGAGGAACAGTGGGAGGAAGAGGAGGCCGAGTTACTCCGGTGTAAGCCCGGCGGTTTGGAGGCCTTGGCAACAGATGGTACAGGAACCACCAAAGACTCCATGGAGCTCAGAGGCTTCAACCTCTCTCCGTCCCTCCGCTCTCTTCCTCTCTCTTCCTCAGTGATCGCCTCCATCTCCGGTTCGTCAATTACACAGTTGTTGAGTTTTATAACCGGTAGATTAAATGCAGAGAGAGAGGAGGAGACAATGGAGCGTGCATGGTGTCCTCCTTTCTCCCCATCTCCATCCACCGACCACTGGTGGCGTACCGCGTCCGAGTGAGCCCTCCCGAGCCCCGGGCCGCGGTAAGAGCGATCCTTGTAGAGCGGTGCCAACAGCCCCGCAAAGCTACAATCCAGTTTAGCCTGCCCCCCGTGTCGGTGAGACTCCTCGTCCCCTAGCAGCACCTCCTCCTCTTCGGCCGACCCGCCGGACCGATTGGAGAACGCCAGGAGGGAGTTACTGCCCAATCGTCCTGCGTTATCAGCTCCAAATGCCCGAAGATCCCCAACTTCCCTTCCAAAGGCGCTGTTGCTGTGATGGTGTTGCTTCTGCTCTTTCTGCCTGAGGCGATGGATGTCAATGACGGTGGAGTACATGTCTCTCATGTGGATTATCTAGTGCAGAAGAGAAAATATGTCATCAGTAGAAGCAGAAAGAATTATTTTGGGATTACCTAAGAATATGTTTAATATTTGATTATATCATTTTATGGTTTGAATTTGTTGGTTGGAGGTCTGTGACCTTGAAATACTCTCATGTATTACCTGGAAGAGGGGAAGGCAGAAGGATAGGATTAATGGAATCAAGGAAGGAGGGAGAGAGGGCATAAGAGTAGAACAAATGTGATCAGGGGAGAATTGCAGATAGAGGGAATGAGGTTCGCTGAAATATGATTTGCATGTGAGTTATGTAGAGATGATGGCTGCACTGTGCATGCCCCTCAGTTTGTAGAGTGCAGGAAGAGCTGAAATGAGAACACCAAATCGGGGAGGAATATTGGCTTCATTTTCTATTGACTCATGTTGCTGAATTTAAACACCTGTTTGACATTGTCCCTCGTAACCTGTGAAGAAGCAATTTCGGAACAAATCACTGTTTCGCAACTTGGAAGGCAATATCAGTTCTGTGTTTATGTATCCCAGTACTTTTGGCCTTCGGCATGTCGACCTTAAATAAATCCACTGGCAACTCTAGTATTACATTTCTCCGGCAGTAGACACTAGTGTCTGGTAGACACTGATGCATGTCCAAGTGGGATTTCAGTCTTACCTTAGTTTCTCTATCTCTGTTTTCATGAAGAATGGCATTAGCACAGATAAAGATGAAAATCCCAATGCCCATTGTGAATGGCCCGAACATCTTCATCCGCTCAGAGTGACGGTGCTGTTCCAGGAACCG
Source organism: Gymnodraco acuticeps (assembly GCF_902827175.1). Classification (NCBI taxonomy): domain Eukaryota; kingdom Metazoa; phylum Chordata; class Actinopteri; order Perciformes; family Bathydraconidae; genus Gymnodraco; species Gymnodraco acuticeps. The sequence goes on from NW_022990590.1 coordinate 20,065, forward strand.
TGCCAGAGCACCTGCGATCTGCTTAGAGGGCGTACCTACATGCAAAACACATTGAAGGTATGAGCTATTAAATATGAGGAATGTTGATTTATAAGCCATGGAGCAGAACAAATGAAGTACTTAGGGTGCGTTCACACCAGCCTTTTATAGTCCGGTTGAATCGAACCCTGGTGCGTTTAGCCGCTTGGTGCGGTTCATTTGGGTCGGTGTGAACACAGTCCGAGACCTCTTACATGTAAGTGAACTAAACAACCGGACTCTGGTCCGCTAAAATAGGTGGTCTCGGAGCGCTTGCTTGCGAACTCTGGAGCGGTTCATTACTGGTGTGAACGCAGTCCGCACCAAAACATAGGAAGCGTAGTATTTACGTGTAACAAGAACGCGGATGTCTTCAAAAAATCTTTAGCGAAAGAGTCTTTCAAAACATCCGCGGTTGTTTAGTTGAGTGAAGCAGAATGAAGTGTTGAACAGTGTCGTGTAAAGTAAAAATGCTCCGTCACCTACATAAAATTAAGAACACCTATCGTCGGTGAAACGCCCCTCCTTACTGCAGAACGTCTCATTATATGTGTTATAATGTTTTTGAACGGACGTTGTCTGATTATATAATCATATGCGCGGGCCGCTAGTGTCTGTTGATCTCCAGATTAACAGCAGCATGAGAATAACCTGCCGAAAGTGCCGATGCTCCATGGCGGAGGCTCTGGTAGAAATTGCCGGGATTCACGTTTTTACCCCCTTAAAATGTCTGACCAATGGTTGAACAGCATTTCCGTACACATGACTTGTGTTTAAAGTTTATAGTCCGTTTGAGTTTTGCCCGTGTGAACGCAAACCGAACCTTCTGAAAAATGAAACGATGTAACAAACTGGTCTGGTGCGCACCAGAGAAGCGGACTATTAGGTGTGAATGCACCCTAAGAGACACAATCGATGGGCACTGACTCCTTTTAGGACAAATCAACCTTCAGAATCTAGCTTCAACTTTCAGGTCTGAAAACTAAATTCATTGGAAGATGGTCTTACACCTGCAATCCCTTTATTGGCAACAGCGGCTGGTCATTGGATTGTCTTATTGTCTGAAGTATGATTGTGTAGAAGTCTACAAGAAAACTGCCCTCTTTTTTACATTAAACACAGTTTGCGAATTATGTAATGGTCCCAATCAACAGTTTCAAGTCTTCCTCATAATATATATTTTGTATATATATATAGTCCAATTTAAAGTCCAAATCGATGATAAAGCTGGATATGCTTCAGGGCTGGTCAGGTTGCCTGGTTTGAGTGTTGTCTGTGTTTCACTATTATAACTTTATTCATTTTAAACCTGTATAATAATTTAATGAAAGTAACATTTTAGTCTCCTGAGAAAGGTCTTGTTCAGCATTTGGTTGTACTTGGCTTCAACCTCTTGTGTAACTTCTGGTTTCATAGAACCAGATGGCGATGGCCAGAATTATAAACTCAAAGCTCAAGACCGTCCTCAAACCAATGGGTGATGTCATAGTGACTAGATCTACTTCTTTGTCAATGCCAATGTAACTTAACAACCCTGGTTGACTTTCATCCCATTGTTCATTTACCTGGAACAATTTGACCCTTGCTGGAATTAGCCACGTCCTCATCTGTGAAGGGGATCTTGGCTGCATTTCCTTCCCCTGTTGCAGACGTTTTAGCTCCTCTTCCAGTTGCCGATCTTTCCGAGGGAATGTTTCTATGGTGCGGCCAGTAACCCAGCGTCGCCATGGCGATCCCTACGGATAATACGACCAGTCCAAGAATGAGGAAAAATCCGGAGGCAGAGTAGAGGCGTAGCCTGCCGCGTACTATGACAACATCAGTGCGTCGTTTCCGCTTTCTAATGAGACGTATGGAAAGAGAACAGAATTTGTAGTTTTTGGAGACAATATATGACCATTTATACAAAACATAAGCAGAGGAAAATCAATACAATTACCTGGGGGCAGCTTCTGGGGCATTTCCCTGGCCTGGCGTTGCATGTAAGTTCCGGTTATGAGAGCGGGCGGAGTCTTGCCGTTTTAGCTTAGCCAATCCAGTTAGCACACCTGCTGCTGCCATTCTTAACCTATAGAAACACATCGGAAGAAAACTAGTCATTTAGCAAACACTAAAAAATAAATATGTGAAAGAATGGTTTTTACAACCGTTTGATATAGGTACATTATGCAGATATATTAGCATTAAATAAAAATACTATCTGCAACCATATTTAAAACCGCTCAAGGGATGCACACATGTATTTCCACACAGCCAAAGTCTCCCAGATGCTTTGAATATAGGAGGTTTAAGACCATTAATATTCAGAGTGCAGCATCTCTCACAACTGCGCAGCTTTTTGTCTTCTTTTAAACAAATAGAGCTGGAGGCTTGTCTCATACAACAGTGACTTTTGAAAAGCTGCAGATGACAGTTTATTATTTACACACCTTTTTAGGCAAAGTGTGTCAGACTTGTGTCAGCGTCTTTACGAGTTCATGAAATTCCATTTACAGATGTACGGTATGCACACAAACATACACACACACCAATTGTTAGCTGTCAGCCTTAAGGACAACATCGGCAGGGGGATGCGTGTGTGTGTTTGTCTGTGAGTGCATACTGTGTATTGTCATACAGTTACCCCTGCATGATTTTTGCTTGCTGCATACTTCCTGTGTTTATGAGAGAGAAATTAAGTAAACAGGATAAGAGGTATAATAATAGAACTCAAACAGACAGGGAGAGGAACACACTTGGCTTGTGTTTTTTTATTCTTGGACAGTTAAATGCAAATTATATTTTCTTTCTTGGCATTATTGTCGCTATTTACGTTGGTGTTGCAGTTATACAATTGGAATTACAGTGCAGCATTCATGCCATAATATGAAAATGAATCATAGTCCCTCTGCTCACCAGCTGCTTGGATGTCTATTCATAGTTATTATTCCAGGAGTCTTCATTTGTTTTTAAATTCCTGTTAATCTGGGCTCACATGAACATTAGCATTGTCCTGTTTAGCTCTAAGAGGATTAAACGACTATATGTAATGTTGAATACCGGTGGTGGATGGCAATTTTAAAAGAATACTTCTTCAGATCTGGGTAGAATGACTTCATTGCTGCCAATGGGTTGGGTGCCATGTTCCTTCTTCATTTCTTTAACTTTAACATTTTGGGTGAAAAATGTAAAACTACATGTCACCACATTGATCCCCAACAGAGGTTTTACATATCAACAAGTAAAATCACCAGTGAGCAGCAGTGCAAACTTGTAAGATTGTTTGAATCGCCACCAAGAACATGTTAAACATATTTAGAACATTTTCACATTTTACTTAGTAAGCTAAAGACATAGTTCTATGACCATAACTCTCTTCAATTTCCCAAATTATTTTTATAATTTCCTGAGAAATAAGAAAGTCAACTCGAGGTGGAGCTACCAAACGTTTCTTAACTCTTGCAGAGCAGTAAATCCCACTCCATAGTACGTTGAAGGCTTTTGCCATTGTCTATTATTATCACAGGTAGCGCACCCTAAACACAAAATAAGAGCAATCGTGGCCATTAGTGACGTGTTATTTTCAATACAACTGGAATATTGTTGGTTATTATCATTCATTTTTCAGGATTGCTTCAATGTTTCTTCGGTTTTAATATTGGTTTTCTGTGTCGTGTGCATTTTTGTGTTGATAACCGCGTCCATAATAGGATAAAAACCCATGACCTTCGTCTTTCAATTTGTATAATTTCCCCCTCTTTGTCCTTGCTTCCACGTCGCTCTCTGTCCCTTTCTTTCTCCAAGAACACACTATCTGATCATCTCATCCCTCAGTCTGTGTGCTAATGCATTCTGGTTGTGTCCCTGAATAATTTTCTTTACCTCCACTCCAGCCAACTTTCTCACGTCTCTCTGTTTGTATTCCTCCCCCCCCCCCCCCCGATCTTCTGTCCCCTTAGATCCATTTTAATCCGTCTCTAATTCGAAATGTCCCCTATTTGGTCACTATCCTCTTTCTAATTCCCTTCCTTTCCTTTTCTTCCACATACATCAAGGCAATAAAGATTCAGAGTGAGAAAAAGATATTCAGTAATCAAAGTAACCGTGAATCACACAAAGGACAAGACGTCCTCTACGCTCTATCCTCCTTCTCACATCTTCATGTATTTTACATGTCAATCATCGCATTGGTAACACTGCTGTAGGAAAGTGCTTCACCACAGATGGTGAATCACACAAGGACAAACACAACAAGCCTCGCTTCTCGGGTTTTTTCTGCACTCCCTCTGACTCTCTCCCGCTCTCGATTCCTCTCACTCCTTGGTTAGCGTCAAATGTGAACCCACACAATGTTTTAAGAGCAGGGGGGGAGATTTCCTCCGTTAACAGAGACACAAAAAATGGATGGATGGGAGTACAGGGGAAGGATAGAGTAAAGGAGACAAAACAGACCAGCAGTAGAAATGGAGGGTGGACAAAGATGGAGATAAAAAGGGATGTTAAAGTACTTTTTTAGTAAGTAACATGACATGACATCTGACAAGTGACATGAAATTGAAAGCTTGTACAAAAAGCTCAAATGGACAAAAAGTTGTAACTTCAAAGGGGACAAAGTGGAGTGAATTGAAAGGCCTGACAATAAAGGATAGTGCTTTTCCTGCCAGTGATGACAAGACAGAAGTGGAAAACAAGCCAAGTGCATCTGTCATTTTAACAAGGAAGGAGTGAAAAAAAACAAGCACAGCGACCGAAACGCTGCTGAAACAGACACAACGGCGGCCTAATGAGAAACCACTTGGGCTCCGACACAACGCTGTGGAGAGTGAGCGATGGCCACATGAAACCACACATTAATATTCAGTTACCATCCTCAACACCAAGCGTCCAATCAGTGGGGCTGTGCATGGAAACCTCTTCTTTGCATACAGAATATGCAGAAGAAGAAATCCTTCAGTGTGTCTTGGAGTGAAATTATCCATGTATTCTGCAGCATTATTGGTGTGAATTCACAGACTGTATGAATATTAATGTGTCCACCTCCTGTCACATACAACGTCTGAATTATGCATGCCATTTTCCACTTCATCGCCTTATTAATCGGTTTCCTATATTAGTGCTTAATGAATCGTGAATTAGCCTCCTAATGATAACCCTAATACTGAAACTACTCGACTAAATTATTCCTGCTGTTTGTCTTTGCACAATCGCAGCAAGGCAAGAAAACTACAGAAACAATTTCATATAAATGTCATCCCTCAGGGAGAATCTATTTTGTAACTGGAGTTATTTAAACTCGAACGCATTTTTTAAATGTGCTTTTCTGAGAAGATTTTTCCCTCTTTACATCGTGATATTATCTATATCATCAATATCATCTATAGGAGACGGCACGTGATGTATTGTCCCTATAGCAACTACGTGTTCTGCTGCTAGGTGGCACGTTTCTATAGCAACAACCAGCTGTGTGCATAGGAATGACAGGTGTAACATAATTACAGTAAATCCTTTTAACGAAAGCATTTCTCAGGTGACCTCTGGATTATTTTTTTATTTTGGGTATTGTGTCACAGCGCATAAGTTGAAATGATTTCAGTCCTCTTCCCCTGTCACTTTCAAAGAGGCATGATTGAGTGGGGGAGGAAATGAAGAGGCAACTAAGGATGCTGGAGTAGAATTGGGGGTTGGGAAGTGAGATGAAATGGGAAGAGAAAGGAGGTGGTGAAAGGAAGACACCAAGGAGGAAGTGAGAAACGGAGAGTTTGACACAAAAGGGGCTTGCTAAAAATATAAAAATAAAATTGCACTCATAATTGGCATCGAGTTCGGGGTGTTAATTACATCTTGTTTATGTGATTTGAGCTGAAGAGAGAAAACGACGAAGAGTGTGGAAGAGGCACGAGAACAGGACATGTGGTAGTAGAAATAAGATAAATGTAAGTAAAGGGATGACAGCCTGAGGGGGAAGAAAAAGAGTAAAGGAACAAACTCCAGAGACTTTTCTGACTCTAGAAGCACGCTGAGAAAAGTTTGTCTCCAATGACTCACCTCAGTGAACTGTATGCTAACACGTCATGGAGAAAGGCATCTAACATGGACACATAGAGGAAGAAGGAAAGCTGGAAGGAGAAATGTAAAGAGAGGAATGTTCCAGGAGCAAGGCTTGGGAGAGAAAATGTTCATTATGTCTACCATTATAGGTACAATTTGTTTCTGTGTCATAAACCTCTCTAGGGAGGTTTACATAGTCCAAATTGCTCTAATAAATGAAAAAAAACCACAACAACGTGCTGGTACTGTTTGTTTTTTTACCTGAGCTGTATTTGAATGGAGACAACAGCCTATCTCCCCTGCTGCTGCTGTTAAGGTCACCCGCCATGATATCGTGGAGCTAAGAGTCAAACAGGAAGGCTTCCCTGAAGACAACACGACTACAGTATTTACCAAATTCGACAACAGAACTTTCATCAGTTTTTGCAAAGACTGCCTGAGTAAGAGCGAAAATACAATGAACAATATCCAATCTTTGTACAACCTGCTCTTGACACCGCTTTCAACTTGAAATTCTGAAGAGACTGTCAAGCATTGTAATGCCACGATCACACTTAAGTGATTTCATTTGCATGAACACCTACGCCACTTTCGATCACAATCATTTTGAATGGAATCAGGTTGATTTTCATAGACTGATTTTTTGTATGAGAATAAATTATGTAAAATGTCATTTGTTTCCCCTGTATGTAAGTCAAATCTTGAAACCAAGCTGGACAACTTCATCTTAAGTCAAGTGAAATGAATGATAGAAAAGTAAATTCTTGTATAATATAGGATAGGATGGTGATCTAACTTTTGAAGGACACTCGTTCTATGCCTTTGTTAAAGGATTATACCGTTGTTCATGTTTAAGCCCATTAACTACAAATTGTGTACACTTATATTACATGAATTACTTTCACTAATGGGTGCCGGGAGGAAATGCGGTTACAATCAGCTCAGGGTTATAATGGAACAGGTTCATGTGATCCCTTTTATAATGTCCATGTTGGCTTTTTGTGCCTGCCAGGTTTGAATTTTTAGTCAAATAAGCTGGCAAATAGGATGCTTTTTGGCAGCAGAGTTGAATAACTGTTATCAAAAAGTGAAATAACATATACCACCAAATACCCTGATATTGATAATGCTGCAATATTGTAGGGTTTAACATGTCAAAATATGTACGCATTCACTTTGCTGTACTGTAGCCCATTCAACTAGGAAAAGACAACACTAATGACATGTTACAGTATCCAATATTCAGTCCCTTATCACGATACTGATATAATATCGATACTGTATTGATCAGAATTCCTACACAGCTTCATTTAACACTAATGGAGGAGTAGTTAAAACTCAACGTTATGCAATTACACAACTACAAAAAAAATGTCCTGTGAGGGATGGTCGCAGGAAGTTTTCATTTCACCAGATTTGCTGTTGAATTAATATAAACTCAAACCAAAAGCTGCCTAGAGACTGGCCAGTAAAATTCAAGCGTGGCATTGTAAAATGGTTACTACAAATCTAAAGTGAAACAGGAATTGTAGTAAATAATGGACCGCCACATGAAAGACTATGATCCTTCAAAGATCAGGTTTTCTGCTTCACAGCATGTGAGAGGAAAGGCTTCACAGGGAGATGTGATGTGACACAAAGCTTACCACACTTAATTTAGGTGGAACTGATGCAGGAACTGATGTGTTATGGCTGGATGATCCCAACACATATGTAACTGTTGGTCCCTAGTTGTTATTCACTGTTTGCTTTGAAATAGGCAAAGGACATAACCAGCGTGCGCCTATAAACAACTGGAAATATATGAGGAGGAACCACCATCTTAGATTGAACCCAGGAGTTTGCAGTGGTGTTTTTCAGCCTGTGCCAAGGTTTTGATTTCTTATTTCAATCATTTTGTTCATCAGGCCACAACTTTTAGACACATCAAATTGTTGTATGTTAAGTTAATTTGTTTGTGTATTTAGTGTTTAATCAAATTTTTTTTTTAAAGTTATTGCTAACTTAAAGGGGCCTTATTATGCTTTTTGGGTTTCCCCTTTCCTGTCGTGTGTTATTTATCTTTGGTGCATGTAAATGGTCTGTAAGCGTTAAAATCACAAAGTTCCATCCAAAGGGAGTTTTTTTCTACCACACACTCGCTTGAAACACCTCGATTCCTTTGTTAACTCCCGAATCATAGTGACATCACTATGTAACAATTGCTAGCGCTCTAACACATTGTATGTGATTAACCAAGGGGTGGGACATCTCTAAGCGGTTGAGCAATAATGACAGAGCCAGCTAACCAATCAGAGCCGACTTGGCTTTGGTTTCATACCTGACCTTTTTGAACACTAAAGCATGGACACAAATACAAATCTGAATCTCAAAATTAGTATAATAGGGCCCCTTTAAAGTAGCATTACAGATAAAAAGAGGTTTTATAGTTAAACCTGGTATTATTGGAAACTACAGTCTACTACTTGAAACATGGAAAAAGCATATCCACAAGATTTTTTCACTAAACCCTAAAATAAATCCGTATCTGCTGTTTTCAGTTACTGTTTGATTTCATTGCGTTCACATGATGGACTTCAGCTGATTTAGCAGCCACATGTAGATGCTTGTTCTGGCTTTAGATAAGTCCCAACTCTCCCAGCCGTAATCACAATGGATGTTGACTTGATTAACAAATTAGAAAACAGTAATTACACGAAGATGCCATTAGATCTCTTGGCAAGTTGAAACTATGCCCGGAGTTATATGATGTCATCAGATATCTACGTAACGAGTGCAACACAGCATAGGAAAATGTGGAAGTTGTCAGCTAACACACACACACACACACACACACACACACACACACACACACACACACACACACACACACACACACACACACACACACCACACACACACACACACTCACACACAGTTCTGATTGGCTAATCAGACCAAAGTGAAAACACCTGTGGCCTTTTGTGATATATCATGATAAAATGTTTTTTTTTCTACTCTCTTTTTCTGCTTTGACATTGCAGCTAACATATTATACAGTGAGTGGGTTGTTCACAATGTTCACCATCTTGTTTTGTAGCGTCACAATGTCGTCTAGAGTTCAAAATTAATACCTTTATGCTTTGTTTTGGCTGAGCAATATCAGACCTCTGCCTGAGCCTGATACAGTTCACTCACTGAAGCCTGTTTTTGGGATTGAAAAAGTGTTTCATCTCCATTTTTACTTGATCTCCAAATCACACAGGAAAGAAGAAAAAGGAAAATTGTGTCCCAGAGGAGAGAGTAAAAGATTAACAGATAGCGTGTGTTGGTGCATTACTTCACTCCTACAGACTCACACGGTCAACAGTGAGTCATCTGTCTGGAGAATATGTCACTTTGGGTTTTCTCGCTGACCTTTAAGCGGCACATTTTCTGATGCAAGCACTCAAATGTCAAATCCTGCACCCTCTTCACCATCTTGTTTGTTTTTTATTTCCGATGATACATAGTGTTTTGGTTATTTCAAATCTCGCATCCTTCACACTGAATCAGTGTCATTGCCTCCTGTGATGAATCCAGCTCTACTCAATTTAATTACGTTTTGAATTGAATCAACAGATGCTATTGCCAGGTGTGTGTGTGTGTGTGTGTGTGTGTGTGTGTGTGTGTGTGTGTGTGTGTGTGTGTGGTGTGTGTGTGTGTGTGTGTGTGTGTGTGTGTGTGTGTGTGTGTGTGTGTGTGTGTGGTGTGTGTGTGTGTGTGTGTGTGTGTGTGTGTGTGTGTGTGTGTGTGTGTGTGTGGTGTGTGTGTGTGTGTGTGTGTGGTGTGTGTGTGGCCTAGCATTACTATACTTGTGGGGACCTAAATCTGTTTACACAGTCACGTGTGGGGACTCGCCGCCCTTATGGGGACAAATTGGAGGTCCCCATGAGGGGAATCATCAATTTTAGGGTGAAGACTTGGTTAGGTTTAGGATTAGGGTTAGGGTAAGGGTTAGGGTTAGGCATGTGTTGGTTATGGTTAAGATTAGGATAAGTCTGCATGTAAGTCAATGTAATGTCCCCTGAAGTGATGTTTACATGGTATGCGTGTGTGTGCGCGTGTGTGCGTGCGTGTGTACTGGAATTATCCCCTGTTGATTCTTGCCAAATGACTCACTGTTTCCCTTCACATTCCCAGTTTTAAGTCAGTGACCCACACTCATCCTGAGGTGCGAGTCTCTGGGACTTTTTGTGGGGGAGGCCCACTCTCTGAAGATTACAGAATAATTCCAAGAACAGCTGTTCTTCCATCAGAGTATTCTCGGCGGAAATTTTTTAAGTTAGATAAACCACACAAATATTTCTCAGATGGGGTTCTCATAGATGAACTCTTATTATCCAGTGATGCAAACACAGGTATGGTGGAAAAAAGAGAGAACTATTCGAAGCAGAAAAAAAACAGCGTAATATACCATCTGACAACGGCCTGTGCTATAATGCTTCAATTAACTGGCTATTCTTTATAATATACTCAGATCAATAGGAGACAGAGATGTTAAGTTATAAATCAAGGGTTTTTATTATTATTTACAGCAGCGGTAGGGAACCTTTTTCCTTTCAATTTTTACAACATCCTCCGAGGGCCGTACAAATGATTGAACTCAACCTCTGCTTAAAAAAACTAAAATCACAGCCCATTCATTTGGCCTTTCGTCCATGCTGTGCAAAGAAAAAGCAACTTCCAGATATCTCACCATGACTCCACCACCAAAACAGAAAGATATGGACACAAGATGTGTGCAAATGTATTTAGTATCCTATCCATGTGAACATGATTTAAGTGGGGGGGGGGGACCTATAACCCCCGGGAAGATTTTTTTAAAAATATTGAAGTTAAAAGCATCAATCTGGTGCACTCTGAGAGCAAAATGAAGAGATCTATGGATACATCTTTCAACACCCATATGAAACAGAACTGTAAGCAGATTTTTCTTTTGGGATATTTTACAAATCACTCCCCTTTTAAACTCTATTCTTGTTATTTTTTTACTTTTTTGTTACTGTCATATAGTATTTTATACCTGTTTTTCATTTAGTCTCTAATGTCTCATTAATAACTATAAGCCTAATGATCATAACCTTAACCTCACTGAGCTGAGGTTATTTGAGCCTCTCATCTCTTCCACCTGGTTGTAGAAACACTCTTTAAATTCGTTAGCATAGCTAGCTAACCAGATGCTAATAACAACAGATCGCCACTGTGCTTACAACCATAGACTGTATGCTTACAACTAAAGACACAGCCACGCAGAAACTGCGGCATGTGTACGGTACGGCTCCTTATGGGTACTGCAATATTTGAAGAGCTGGAGCGGCGTTCCGGTGCTCTCCGTCAGCACTCCTTTCAGACGAGACATAACCACGTGAAGACACGTTACGCTCGTGTTGTGTTCAAGGAACCTGTACTTGGCCACGAAAAACAGGCACTCGCTTGTTTAATTATTTTGCGGTCTAGATTTCTTCTTCTTTTCTGAAGTGAGCCCGGGGTTTGGAGTCCGTCAGGACAGTCTGACTGACGGACTCCAACCCCCCCCCCGCCAAAACGAAAACTCTTCGGTTCTCCACGAATTACACAGATCAACCAAATCAGCGTTAAAAACGCGGGAGGCGCCGAAAAGCGACTAATTTGCATCACTGATTATCAGGGATTTTTCATATCATAGGTGAAATATGACTACAATCTTTTTACCACTGACCAAAACAAGACGGCTCATTTATAGCATTGTTGACAAGAAAATAAGAGAATAAATAGTGTATAAAATGTTTATATTTTGTGATTTGAAGCAGTAAAGACAGTTTATTTTTATTTTTTTATTCAGCAGTTCGGGACTACAGCACAGTGAGCAGAGTCAGGAGAACTAGGGGTAATTTACATAAATTAATAATAATAAAAATGACAGCAAAAGGGCTATTGTGATATTTTGGCTAGAATAGATTGACTGAAGTGTTTTAAACTAAGTAAAACTAAACTCAAATACTAAAGATAAAACTAAAATGTCCAGACATGTTAAAGTTTGCCAAATATGATAACATGTAGCCTAATAAGGATTTTTCCCACAGGAATTGGACTAGCTACAAAAAACAGCTGAGAAAAATATCCCTACTATCAGGTGGTGTTTGGAACATTTCTGAGTCTTTGGGGTGACAATTGAAAGGAGCCCTCCTGAGGGGTATTCAAACAGGATTATCCACTTGCTTGATATATGTGACGGTGGATTAGCTGTTATGTCGCCTGACTTCTTAATGATTCTCAAATTAAACCCAGATGTATTTCTGCGTTTGGCAGAGATAGATGCCTTCCAAAGAGCCTTTTGGCTCAGTAAGTCACCCCTCGTTCCTCAAACAGCTCTCAGGAGACCGTTACTCCTAATTCATCCACATATAAATCACACTGAGGAGAATAAAAGCAGAGCCTCCCTCCACTCAGTCTTTTCTCTTTGTTACTTGTTTGATGTTTGACCACTCTGCAGCACGCTGTATGTGACACCTATGTTTATTACGATCACCTTAAATCTGAGCATACCTACAAGCAGGATTTTGTGACACCACGCCAAACATGTTTCAATCAGAAGTGTGTGATGGGGAAACACTAACAAGGTACTTGTAAAATGTACTACAGTAATGTAAGAGACGTATTGTTCCCATCAGTTTCTGGATGAGTTGGTGACGGAGAAAGACGAAGTAATTTCACAATTGTTTAAATTCTTTTCATGGGAAAAACATTAAACACAAAGTCATCCTCTAACCAGAGAGAAAAGTCTTAAAAAAGTGTGGAGGGTGCAGCAAAATATACTTTTTACACTTTAATGATGACCTTTAAACTATCTTTAAGGACAGAAATATTGACATCTCAGCATTTTGGGCTACTTTGAAGTTAAATTGTATTTTTTTTTAAAAGTCATCTCAACCTTGCTTCAATGAATTAAAGCCCACAATAAAAATCCTCACATGAGCTTTTAATATGCTGAACTATTTTAGATGCAATTAAAGCTTTAAACATCAACAACTATAGATACTATCTGATGTTGAACTTCCTCATTCATCAAATATTTAACAACATTTCATTAAATATGGATGGCAATACAAAGATGGAGTGTAGGGCTGTCAGTGTGGAGTGTTCGATAGTTTTGGAAGTCAAACTCAGCTCAGTTCTTACCTTTGCTAACAGCTGAGTGTGTCACTGTGCCATTAGGCACGGAGGGGGGATTAGGCTGGAACCTGAGGGGAGGACAAAGCCATCTTCCACTTTGAAAGCTACTTCCACTGAAATGCCATGCCGGAGAAAATTCAGCTGACAGGAGCTCGTGTGCAGGTTTGGAGTAAGGAGTAGAGTCCAATTCGGTTTGGGAGCTTTCAAAGAGTCTAAGCTGTTGACGCGGAAACGCTGTTTCCGGAGAAAACGTGTGCTCAACGAGTAGCCTACGCTCCTTATTACGACTCGAGGAAAAAAAACATTCCCCCGATTTTAAAGTCGCAAAAGCTCATTTTTGAATTCCCATAGAGAAAAAATATCCAATGTTTAATTTAGGCAAAATGAATCCCAAAGCTGCTGATGTGAAGTCCCTTTCTGGCTTTTACGCGTAAAACTCGTGCTTTCCCGATATTTGCGTCCAAAAACGAGTATAAAGAGAGGGAAAGAGATCTACTATGTTCAGAAAATCTCAGCTGCAAGTTGTTGCGTTTGAAGAAAATCGTTTAGTAGAGGAAACTGGAATGTTTTTATTCCTCTGAGCCGGAGAGAGAGAGACGCGGAAGCTTCATCCAATTCCTTTAAAGCGCGCTGCTCGTGGGAATGTGAGAGGCTTTCACTGAGACGCGTGTAAAAGAGAGAGAGAGGGGGGAGAAAGAGAGCGAGCGAGGGAGAGAGAAAGACGAGGTTGTCTGGTTTTTGCGTGCTGTGAATGCGTGTGTGTATTTTATGTATGGAAACAAGGCACTGTGCCACGCGATTCTTGCATGTGCAGGGCGCAGACGATAAGGGGAGGACTGGTTTAAAGAAACACAGAAGAGGTGGTGCTCAGCAGGGAGGGAAAAGGACCAGCTTGTGATGTTAAATGCATTTACTGTATGTGGGAGCAGTATTACAGTATCAGTATGCAAAGCTCAGGAAAACACAGAGAGGAATTTGCTGCAGCTATAATTTAAAGGGGACATATCATGCTATATTTGAACAATATATTGTAGGGCCATACCTATATAAAGTATACAAATATAGTTTTTTTTTCAAAATACCAAACAGATCCTGCATTTTAGCCATGCCTAATTTCGCTATATATGCTCTTTCCAGCCCTGTTTTTGCAGGGGGCTGATTCTGTGAGCTGCAGCTGACCACGCCCCCCTGTAGGAGAGGGGAGCATGCTTTGAGATCAGCTGCTGGGCTGCAGATGGGAGAAGAGGGGGAGAAAAAGAGATATCTCCACCGTGTTTTATTCTTATAGAAGTAAGAAGAGAAGTAATGGGGCAGAAATCCTCCTTTTTATGCAGCGGTCCAGACATAGACATCAAACGGCGACACATATTCAGTTGGCAGTTACTTTGGCATTAGGGCAGGGATATCTAGATACTTTCCAAGGTTTGACATAATGAATTGTGCTACTTCTAAAGCAAGCAGCGATGTTTTCAAATCTGTAATCAAAAAGCTCCTCAAAAACGCTATCGAAGCAGTTCCTGCCGTTGCGTTAGTTCAAACAGTAACAACGGACTACTTTTCTTAGCGGATGCATGTCAATTTAAATCAATACATACAACTATTTTTTAAATAAATAAAATCATTTTCTAAATCCATAAAAGCATTTCAATTAATATTGGGAGTCATGTTGTTACTTTGTTGAGAATGTGGCCATGTAATAAGCGGGATAATGTGCAGCGACGCGGTCATTATGGGGAAAAGAACACCGACAGGCTGATCAGGAGCCCGAAGCGAAGCGGAGGGATCTAGATCGGCATGATTTTCCGGCATTTTTTCCGGCATGATTTTTCGGCATGATTTTTCTTACATATGATTATACAGAGTCATTATTCATTTGTTTTAAAGCAGGAGGCGCAAACGCTTGCCTCGGGGAGGGAGAAAAAGAGCCACAGCGGAGAATAAACAGAAGGGCAACCATGGCAACCATGCAAGGGAAGTCTTCTTCGCTGCTTTTGTGGCAGACTACAGCGCCACTTACAGGCCTGGCATATGTACTACAGCGTCTCCAGCGCTTTCGAGCGGCAATGGCCGGCCGTGGCCCAACCTCTCATTCCCCTGATAGGTGGAGAATTGACCACTAAATGGAGCACCCCTTTTGTGACATAGAAAATAATTCAAATCTGGATCAGTCTGTATCAGATCCGTTACAGCCCCTTTTTTAGAGATTTGGATATAGAGGAAAAGAGAGAGGGTTGTATTTTCTGACACTTGGTGAGTTCCCTGACACACCAGGGACACATATTCATGTATAAAAGACGTACAAGAGTGCATTTTGCATGATAGGTCCCCTTTAAAGAAAGTGTGTTTTGAGTGTCTGACAACTGAGAGTGTGTTCATGCGAGATATATATGAAATGCCCAGAGGTTAGACATTATCAACACACACAGAGCGGGAGGGTTTTGTTCAACATTTTTAAGCTGTTCTGTCTCCCCTCTGAAACACAAGAGAGAGTGGGGGGCGTGCAAAAATGTTGCAGATGTTGGCATGCGTGTCATTTCCTGTATTTAAATGCTGGAGCTGATTCAATGAAAATATACTAGCTGGGGAGAGGTGAGGGGAATATAAGACAGACATTTGGGCACATTGTAAAGTGTGGTTGAGAGAGAGAGAGAGAGAAAAAGAAATACACACACACACACAGAAATACCATTATTTGTTCAGATGGCAGAGATTAAGTTAGCCAGAAATACATTTTAGAAAGCAGAGGGCAGAGTGGTACAGCTGCACACATTTGTTCACAATCATCATGGTGTTGGTCCTCGGGTGTCATTCCCGACATTAAACCGCAAGACGTCTGACCCGAACTCTAACCTTTACTCTAATTATAACAACCTCTCTGCACACACATGAGCACACACACACACACACACACACACACACACACACACACACACACACACACACACACACACACACACACACACACACACTAAAAATACACCTATTGGGCTCCTCAAGCATTTGCTTCTTTTGGATATAAACATGCTCCAAAACTCAAACTAAATTGATTCAGGGTTGAAGTCCCCGGTGCAGAAGTCAGTCAGGAGTTACTGTATTTACATTCCATCATAGATCGAAATGAAAACACTGTTTCTGTCGATGGGCAGCGATAAACAACACAAGGGGCGCAGTAATGTGGAGAGAGTGTGGTAGAATAAGGAGAGGAAAAACAAGGCCCTACTTTGTTGACTACAGTATGCCATTTGTTGTTTACAGGCCTTTTTGGGATTATGGGATTTACAGAGTTTACTTTTTGAGTTGGCCCATACTTATTGTAGCTCGATAATTAAAGGAACATTTGATTCTTTGGAAAGTTAAGGAGGACAGGAAATGGGGGGATGGGGATTAGACCAGGCAAAAGGAGGATGTAGGAATCTGCTTTTTGAACATTTATATAATTTTAATGAGAGTATTTCAATGGATGATGACAGTGAGTGAGGCTTGTGAAAGCCAACAGAAACATGTAATGGCTATTTCAGGCTCAGTGATTGGTAAATTACTTGTAAGAAGGTGGGACAAATAGAGAATTGGATTGGCTCCGCAAAATGCTCTATTTTTCATCATCCCTCATTCATCATTTGTTCTTAAAATTGTCAGACAAAAGCTGTGTTTATTTGTACATGTCCATCACGTAACCACAAAACCCAAAGGGAGGTCTTTAACATAAATTACTTGTTATGCCACCCCCATGTTTTTAGGTACATCCGTCCCATTCTTGTGAAAGAGATATCTTATGATTGCTTTAAAGGATTGAATTTCGTTCACTTGGACTCAAGTATTTTGGGAGTGAAAGGTCAAGGTCAATGTGACCTCACAAAACGATGCAGTTTTTTGCCATCTCAATAATTGATTTGCTTATAAGGACACTTAGATACAATCTCTAATTGGATAAATAACTGAGTTTTGACTACATGGCATACAGCAGCGAGGCAAACATTTTTGTCTTTTTTAAAATTATTTATTTCCTTTCTTTCTTTCTGTCTTTTTCTTTCTCCAAGTTGTCAAGCAAACCAGCCTCCCTTTCCTCCTAGTGAACGCTGTGTATTATGATGCGTCAAACTGTGTGTTTGTGTGACGTCAATATTTGTTCCCTGCACACACACACAGGCTGACTGATGGATTGGAGCCTCTCCATTCTTAGACGCACATGTCGACATGTAGATCAATGAGCCTCAGTGTTCCCATGAGCATAATGTGTGTCCAATTGATTTTCAAAATAATTCAAAAACAGATCAGGAGAAGAGCATGCAAACATCGTGTTTCCCTGCTGCTGTGGATACGACACATACTGTTTAAACTCACTCATGGGGTGTAAACACTCCCTCTAGCCCAGGAGCATGCTGTTAAAATGTCTCTGGTAGTGCCATTTTCCATAACTCCTCATGCTTGATATATATCTAAATGTTTCATTCGCTGTATAAAAACACGCTACCAGAGTAACAGTTTGTTTTATCGTCACTGTGCTCCTTTAAAAAAAGGCCTGTTTGAGGTTTAGTATGGGTTTAATAATTCACAAGTGCCTTGAAATCCTTCTATATTGCCTTTAAACTTCCCACTGTTCTGTATCTAACCACTTCCCTCTGTATTGGGCTGGGGAAAGGCTTTTAGGATCACATTTTTGGATCACTGATCTGAACTTCACATTTAAAGGCAAACATCCTCTGAAATGTTAGTAATTTGGGGGGAAACTGTTCTTTATCCTTATTTAAATAAAATAAATTGGGGGTTTCCCTTTCCTGTAGTTTGTTATATAGGTTTTTGTGGATCATCTCTAAGCGGTTGACCAATCACAACAGAGCCGGCCAGCTAACCAATCAGAGCAGACCGGGCTCTGGTTTCAGACAGAGGGTGAAAAGAGGTAGACAAATAAAGAGCTTTTTGAACATTAAATCATGTAAACAGTCACAGTAGAGGCAAAAAATACAAATATGAACCTGAAAATGAACACGTGTCCCCTTTTATGAGAACACATTTTAAACAATTCCTTTAATCCCAGCTGATGAAGCTGATTTGTGATTGTATGTCTTCATCACAGCACTTCCACAGAGCAAGGAACAACACTGTAGAGCTAAACAAGTGCAACACATTGCAGGATAATTAAAGACTTTTAATCCAAAAAAACAAATGAATCATACATGCAATTATCAGTCCTATTTTTGAGTCAGAACAAACATCTATTAATATAAAAAAACAAAGCCTTACAGTAATAAAGTGCACCACACACACACACACACACACACACACACACACACACACACACACACACACACACACACACACACACACACACACACACACACACACACACACTCACACACACTGGGATGAATAGGTATGACGCCTACCTTGCTTTACATGCGCCCCCCTCCCAACCCCCCCTGCTCTCTATCACTATGGTTACAATGATGCAGGTTACCGTGGCAGCCAAGTCAACCCCATTCTTACACAAAGGCCCATGTGCATGTGCTTTACCACAAACACACAGACTTACGCAGGTGGTGACGCTGAAGAGTTGAATGAAGAGTTTTCTTCTTGGGTTATTTCTGAGGATGTTGAACTGTCGTCATTTCTGCATTACTCTCTCCATCGCCACAGCCAGTGGTCCTTTCTCCCTTTTGTCTCTGTTATCTGTATTATAATGATGATCTATAGTGTGTTCAAATGAAAACGTTTTTTAAAATGTAGGTTTTACCACAGTATACAGTATTTATTCTACTGTTGCTGTTTGTCTTGTAATATTAAATATTTGTACATCTTCCTTTTCCTGCAACTTATTTGCACCATTGGGTTTTTGTTGCACTATTTTATTGCACTTTTTTTGTCTTTCTCTTTTTAAGTTACGTATACAGTATTGTGTGTTGCATTGTTGCAAGATCTTAAGATTTAATTACCAACAACTACGCTGTAGCTTTGTATGCATATGATAAATACATCTTTTGAATCCATTTTAATAACAAGGAAGTATCTTGTTTGTATCTGCTAGTGCTGTGCTTTAATCATTGCTTGTTCTGGTGTTGCCTCTTCATTGGTGGATACAGTTCTCCCTGTGCATTTGAGGCTATGCTGCCATCTAGTGTTGATACTAAAAACTACCAGACTACACTCATTTCGTCTCTTGATGTTTTTTTGCAGATCTTTCCAAAGCTGGACATCCAGGACGAATCACAGGTAAACATTAGTGAAGAAAAAGTATTTGAAATAAAAAGATAACGGTCATGTTGTAGGCGTATGTTGTCAGCGTTGCTATCTCGAGCTCAGTCAGTTGATTTCAATGGGAAAAATGTACTCGTGCTGTGGTTGAAACTAACAATTATCAACATTATCAATACTTGTTTTGATTGGAAGGTGATGGAAAATAGAAATTTCCCAAAGTCAAAGAGACATATTGAAATGGTTTATTTTTGTATCAGAACAAACCAAAAGATACGTACTTATCAAACAAGACAAAGAAAAGCAGCAGGTCCTGTTTTAAAAAGCTTGAATTAAGCTTGATTTAAATAATCCTTAATTTATTAAATGAGTTGCTGATTAATCTGTCCATCAATTAACAAACCCATGTATTGTTCTTCTTCTTCTTCATACTTTTTTTGTTTTGTAAGGAGTAGCAATACCAATGAAGGAATGATACTTGATGAACTTAAGAGGAAAACTGAAGAAGAACAAAAGAGGATTGTAGAAAAACAGGAAGTAAGGAAAGTGAAATAAGGAACCAGCAGAACATAATGGAGGGATGAGGGAGCTACCTAAAGGTATGTACAAAAACAGGTAAATAAATTGACTAATACCATAATCCAATTATGTCTATAGCACTTCCTTTATGTATTTAACTTCAAATTCAACTTCCTTCTTTGGGCTTTTATGTATGTGTGCCACTTGGATATACTGGATATATACTGGAGTATGTTCACCTTTATCCCTTTTTAGGATTTACTCTTAGTACTCTTCTTAGTAGTAATCCCATTTCTTCTAATCCTCCCTCCTCCATAACATGCTTCCTCACACACACAAACACACTTCATGCTCTCATGTAGAGCAGCAGCCATTCATGTTGTTGGACTACTGCTGTCGTTGTTTTGGATTCACACTCATCAAACGCCATGGACCCCTCTCCCTCAAGACCACACCCAGTGATACCTGGGTAAGGACATTGTAGGATGTGGGAGAGTGTGTTAGGATAGCGAGGATTAAGGAGTGTGTGTTAGCTGGCTCGGTGCACAGTGAGGTGTTTACAACATGCCTTTTAAGTGAAAATTGGTGCTAATAATCAACTGCTTTTTTCATAATTTACAGTTATATCCCAGCTTTTTTCACTGTTATTTTATCATTAGAGTTATAATTTAAAAAATCTGATTATTATATGTTTTAATGTCATTAGACTGCTGTTTACCTGTTTTAAGCATGCTAATCTATTGTGTAATCAACCAAAAGTCAGTTTGGGGGAAATCTAAAAGCTGGTTTCTATTGCATTTTAATTTTAGTCTGGAGATCAGTCTAGTCTGGAGTTGAAAAACAAACCGGGGCTAGCCGAGGTGTTTAGCTGACTCTGAGGGAATTAGCATGAGCTCAGCTACTTTTCTGACCTGTCTGACCACGTGGTTTAGGTGGGTCAGAAAATGAAATGTGGGCCACGATTAAATGACTCTTACAGTGTCACAACACTCACTGGAATTATCCTAATACATTTGCATGCTCTTTTATCCCACTCCACTTCTCACTGCTGCTAATTTTTAATATGGAGGGTAACATGGAGTAAATTAGGGGGAAGCAAAGAGGAGGATGAACCTTACACAGTTAAAAGTGGAGTCTGCAATTAGAGAGACATTGTGGATATGCGAACTCAACACCTCACAAATAATCCCTCCAGATTTAACCTCCCACTCCATTTCTTTTTATACGTTCATGCTGGAATAGTGTATAGGTGTTGGATTAGATTGACCTCACCTTTAACGCACTGTGGCCCCATAAATTAGATGTCCACTAATAGATATAAGAATGATCCCCTGTGCTTGTTGAGCTTGTTACTGTCTCACGCTCCGGACCAAGCACACTGCGGACTGAAACATAGCAATGGCAGCTTTTTGTTGCAGACATGAAGCTCTACAGGAAGGCAGGATTCACCTTCTGGAACATAAATATCATAAATGTCATATGTATACATCCACAAAGGCACGAGGATATGCAGCTGTTTTCTGTTTTATAGGGCTATACTGTCAATGGAATATCTTTGTGCTTTGAACATTTTGTAGGATATTACAGTCATTATAAGAATTGGATTTTTTGGTTTATTGCCAAGAAGGTTTGTGTTTTGGTGCATAAACAAACACTGTAACAGTTATACATTGGAAGAAAAGCCAATGTTTAAACGTATTAAAGTATATGTAAAAAACATTTAATATACAATATATATATATATTATAAACGATATATATGAAATAAATGAATTGTACAACAAACATTTATATACCAAAAAATATGAAACATTTAAAAAAGGACAATATCGGGAGTATAATTGGAGTTTTACAAGTGGTTGCATTGTGTGGAAATTAGAACACTTTAGAGAGGGGAAAGAAAAAGGTCCTTGGTCTTTCCCTTTTTCTTAGTCATTTTATAGACTGAAGGATTAATAATTCAATAAAAAGTAGCTGACAGTTTATCAGTAGGATAATCACACAACTTTACTCCAATGTAAGGCAAGGCAAGGCAAGTTTATTTATATAGCACTTTTCAACACAAGGCAATTCAAAGTGCTTTACAAAAAATGAAAGAGATTAAGAAAATGGCATTTAAAATCAGTCATTAAAAAGAAAAGCTAATAAAATAAACATTAAAAGAAAAAATACATGGATAAAAGTTACAGTGCAGTCAATTAAACATTAAAAGAAAAAAGTACATGGATAAAAGTTACAGTGCAGTCTAAGATATGAATAGTTCAATTAAAAGCAGCGACAAAAAGAAAAGTCTTCAGCCTGGATTTAAAAGTAGTCAGAGTTGTAGCGGACCTGCAGGTTTCTGGGAGTTTGTTCCAGATATTTGGAGCATAATAACTGAACGCTGCTTTACCATGTTTAGTTCTGACTCTGGGGACAGAAAGCTGACCAGTCCCTGAAGACCTGAGAGATCTGGATGGTTCATAATTTAGCAGGAGGTCAGAAATGTATTTTGGGCCTAAACCATTCAAAGCTTTATAAACCAGCAGCAGTATTTTGAAATCTATTCTTTGACACACAGCAAGCCAGTGTAAAGACTTCAGAACAGGAGTGATGTGATCCACTTTCTTAGTGTTAGTGAGGACTCGAGCAGCAGCGTTCTGAATCAGCTGCAGCTTCCTAATAGATTTTTTAGTGAGACCTGTGAAGACACCATTGCAGTAGTCGAGTCTACTGAAGATAAAAGCATGGACAAGTTTTTCCAAATCCTGCTGTGACATTAGTCTTTTAATCCTAGATATATTCTTTAGGTGATAGTAGGCTGATTTAGTAACAGTTTTAATGTGACTGTTGAAACTCAGGTCAGAGTCCATGACTACACCTAGATTTCTGGCTTTATCTGTTGTTTTGAACATTGCAGACTGAAGCTCAGCGCTAACTTTTATACGTTCTGACTTGGCTCCAAAAACCATTACCTCAGTTTTATCTTTGTTTAATTGGAGAAAGTTCTGACACATCCAGTCATTGATTTGTTCAATGCACTTACTCAGTGTTTGAATTGGAGCATAGTCTCCTGGTGAAATTGTTACGTAAATTTGTGTGTCATCTGCATAGCTATGGTAACTTATTTTGTTGTTTTTCATTATCTGAGCCAGTGGTAGCATGTAGATGTTAAAGAGAAGAGGCCCCAAGATGGAGCCTTGAGGAACCCCACATGTCATATTTGTCAACTCAGATGTGTATTTACCTATAGAAACAAAGTTGTTTCTGTCCTTTAAGTAGGATTCAAACCAATTCAGAACTGTTTCCGAAAGTCCCACCCAGTTTTCCAGTCGGTCTAGTAATATGCTGTGGTCAACAGTGTCAAACGCAGCACTGAGATCTAATAATACTAACACTGAAGTTCTGCCACTGTCTGTGTTTAAGTGGATGTCATTAAAGACCTTTACAAGAGCAGTCTCAGTGCTGTGGTTTGGACGAAAGCCTGACTGGAACACATCGAAACAGTTATTTAAATGCAAGAAATTACTCAACTGTTGAAAAACAACTTTTTCAATGATTTTACCTAGAAATGGCAGGTTTGATATGGGCCTGTAATTGTTCATTACTGAAGCATCTAGATTATTCTTTTTTAAGAGCGGTTTAATGACTGCAGTTTTCAGGGCCTGTGGAAAAATACCTGAGTGAAGAGATTTGTAGTGAAAGTTATTAATCTTATCAGCGCTCAGGTGTAACTAATCAGATTAACGATGACTCCACTTCATTAACCAGGTGCCAGAGATTATTGTTAATAATCTGATCACTTACACCTGTGTTTGACAGCAGGAATGTCAGCGGGGAGGAAAAGGTCTTTTATCTCTCCTCTCAGGAGTTCCTGTAGCATATCTCCTGTAGAGGCTGCAGTTAATCATAAATGAATAAAACTAGGCTTTAGCAGGCAGGCTGCTGCTGTCTGACTGTACTCTCATCAGCGATGAAGGGAAAGAGGAAAATGGATTTGTATAGCTTTGGGAGACACAGAATGCACAAAATAACCATGTTAAAGTAAACATCTCCAAATATAGAGCTTTCTTGTCAAATTCAAATCCCTGACATAATGTCAAGGTATTTTCTCATAGTCTTGTTTTCTCTGTTGTTACCTTGTTTATTTGAAGAAAGGTTGATATAGGACATTGCATTTCTCCCACCCATTGATTAAAGGCTCTCGCTTTTTTAGCTGTCAAATGCGGGAAATATTATATAAATATGTAAAGATGGTCGCAGAAAAAACCAGTAAATAGTATTTTTCAATATCAATAATTGAAGGATACTTAAAGAGACTGTCCGTTCCTCACCCTCCCTCCGAAAGAAAATCTTTAAACTACAGGGATCCTGCTACTTTAAAAAAACAAAGCCGGTTTCATGTGATATTGAAAGCCCCAGCCCAACAGGACAAATCTGAATTATTTATTCCCATTTCCTCTTTCTCCGTCTCCTCAGGTCGTCCTGCAGAATCTGTTGATGTGCATGGTGTGCTTCTACTCTCTCTACTACGTCGTGGTCAGTCTCTGCATAGGACTGCTCAGGTACACAAACTGCAACTCATAGTGAAGCCTTGGCCTTTTGCTCCTAAGAGAAAGTACATTTCAAACAGAATGAATAAGAACCAAAGTGGATTTTGCATGTTTATCATCTCCTGCTGTGTCTCCAGGGCTCATGAGATCAACAGCTTGTTGGCTCCCTTTGACTATACAACACAACCGTCATGGCAGAGCCCCAAATACCTCGGTGAGTAGCTTTGGTGCAATGTAGGTTCACTCCAGTACTTCTATTTTAAAGGTGCTACTTTATTTAGTATTTAAATGTTATACTACTTTTTACTTCTACATATAAGGCTGAGGTTCCCTGCAGGATTATACTGTATCTACAGATATTGAAAAGCGGCCTAAAAGCTTGTAAGGGATATTAATGGTTTAAATATGGATAATGTGATTAGCTAGGAAATATGAAGCATACACTTTCTCCCTTAGTGAGCCAAAATTAAAACTTAAAGGTGGGCCATGGGCCAAAATGAATATGACTTGAAATGCCTTTTGGCTGTGGGTCACTGTCTCTGCATCCCATTTTTCTTCTTACCTAACTTGCGCCAGACAAAGTGTCACTATTCATCGGTCCTGGTATATTTCATGCTGGCTCACTGGGGAACTTTAAAAAGAAAAAAGCCATTATTAATGTATAATGTTGATTGGTAAAACCTGTGCTATAACAATGGGTGATTCTAAAGCAGATTAGAAATTCAAAACGGCATGTGTTGTTTCCTCTCTTCCTCCCTGCAGTCGGTGTTATCTCCACAGAAGTGACCTATATTTTGGGAGGCCTGGTATTCGCATGGATTGTAGAGGAGTGGGTTTGGGATTATGCCATAACTGTCACACTGCTGCATGTCGCGATGACGGTAGCAGGTAATAAAACACACACACACACACACACACACACACACACACACACACACACACACACACACACACACACACACACACACACACACACACACACACACACACACACACACACACAAGCAAGCAAAAACAGCTGATAGGATTGGGGGCCTGGTTATGTAACTGGAAATGGTGTCAGTGCTTCAGAAATGTATTGGCACTCACACAGGCACTATCCATTTGTGTCTAAGAGTTACAGTAACAGCATATATTTCTGAGAGCTATTTAGCCAATATTGAAAGATATCTAGCAGAATATTGACTTTTTAAAATGCTGAACTTAATAGAGCAAAATAGCTGAACTTGTATAATTTTTTCACCTGTAGCTATAAGGATAATGTGTAGTATGTTTTTTTACATTTAACACGTAGTTTCTATGTTCCCGCAGTGATGTCAGACTTCCCTTCAGCTGAGCACTGGTGGATAGCTCTGGGTAAGGTTACCACTTTCTTCTTCTTCTTTTTAAGGACAGCTGCTGGCCGCCATAGATACCTCTGATTGATCTGTTTTTCTAATTCATGTAATCCCTCTTCGTGCAGGTTCAGGCCTGGTGATGATGATATTTGCAGGACAGCTCACAGCCTATAAACTCTTCAGGAGCAACTTGGTCTACCCAGCTGAACTGCAGAACTTCTAATGAACACAATGAGGAAAGCTTTTAAATGGCTTACTGCTTAATCTCAGCTCCTGATACATCCCAGTGGGTAAACTGATCAAAGATGTGTGCTATGTTTATGCTAACATTAGCAAGAGCAACTACGGTATATCTATCGAGAATATAAAGCAACCACAAATAACATTTCTCTTTCTCTTCAAATAACTTTGTTTATAGCTAATAGTCACATCCCTCCTTGTACAAATGGCCCAACTTTGTCTGTTTTCTAAAGCATATTCTGTACAGTTTAAATATTGTTTTGTATTGTTTCTTTACATACCTCCTACTATAATATTATCTCAAGGCCATATAAGAAATGACACCTGTAGCATTCTGTAAAAAATATGACCAAGGTACAAAAAAATCCGGTCGTGTATTTTCAAATTCTAGCGATCTCGAGCCGGTTTCTCAAACTTACATACCCTACCTTTAATTTAACAGTTTTCATTTTTGTGTTATATTCATGTGTCATATGCCAGATGTTTGGAGTGTAGGTTTATAGTGTTTTATGCTGATAATGAAAAGTATTACCTGTATTGAAATGATGATTGTATACTACATAAAATTGGATTTACATTAAATACTTTAAGCAACATGATTTGTGTGTGTTTGTGTCTGTATACATAAAGAAAACTAGAAGAGCCCTGGCCAAGGTGGTCCTTGCCTTGGTAAAAAGTCTCCATAGCTCGGCACGACATATTTTGAAAATGCTCAAATATACAACTGGAAAATATTTGGAGAATATGTAGCAGATTATTGTGCTGCACATTGATTCATAACAAATGTTGTACAAACCCCTCTTAACCATAATCCATAATATGTCTTATCTGGATATTATGAATGTGAATTGTGAAGAAAATACCTTAAACTGTAATGGTCAAGGAAAATAATTTGCCAACCGAAAGTAAAATAAATATTTTTTGAAGCATCATACTTTTTTTTTAAATGGCATGTTCGTATCTTGCATTACTTGCTGGTGGAATACAGGGAAGCAGTGACAGTTGTTGGCCCTCTGTGCTACAGGGAGGCGTGTGGTGCAGTGGGTGTGTGTTGGTGTTCGGATCAGGGGGTCACAGGTTCAAACCCCACTGCAGTCAGCATGTTGTTGTGTCCCTGGGCAAGACACTTCACCCCAAATTGCTCCTGTGGGGATTGCCCTGCACAGTATTGAGTATGTAAGTCGCTTTGGATAAAAGCGTCTAACATGTAATGTAAAATATCATATTTGAAAACATTAATAAAAAAAAGGAATAGAGGGAAGCAGTGACAGTTGTTGGCCCTCTGTGCTGCCCACTAATTGTTGAGTCTCGTTTGTTATCAAAGTCAAACCCCGCCTTCTACCGGTGCCCCAAACCTGAGCGCCAAAACAATTTACACACTACATTTACCTTCAAAGCCACCTTTTATCTACTAAATAAAGCTAGCTCTGTTAGCGTAACCCACCAACCGACTGAATGTCAGGACGAAACGGGTTAGTGTCCAGTATCCGGAGGTTAATAAGCGCTGAAGAGCGGCTACGGAGGACACACTCCACGGTAAGTTATCACGTTGAGGAGGTTTAGCACGGCTAGCGTTGGTTAGCATGGCTAGCGTTAGCCAACTAGCTGTCCAAGTGAGTGAGAGCCACAATTCACGTTACTGCCGCCCGGTATTTTAAGTATTGGTCTTTATCTTGAGTTTAATAAGCGTCATTCTTTCCTAAAGTTAATACAAAAATATTATAGTTTTTGTTGAAACAGTTCACGATTACTTTAAAAGAGGCTAACGTGTGATTGGGGGACACTCACAGGTGTATAGGGTAATACAATAATTCACACACAAACATTATCATGAAACAATGCATTATCTGTTGCTAACTTTTACAATTGAGGAAACATTTACAGAAGCAAATAGTCATCGTGTAGAATATAGATATGGCCTACTGTAAATGTGTATTTTGGATGTTTCCTTTCTACTAGTCTGAAAGGATACATGTCATGGATGCAAAATAGGCCTAATTTTAAATGGACACGTGCATGCAATTATACATGTTGTGTACCAGTTGAATACTGCAAAGTAAAATACTACATGTATACTTTATATTATATTATATATTTGTTCAACTAGTGCAGATATTCAGATTCTGAATTGTAGCACAGTTGCATACATGCTTAAAAAAAGATATAGACTTTAGCTCATGTTATTCTTAACAGTGATTTCACACACAGATGAAATTGTTACAGTGTTGAGATATTTCAGGGCTTTGCTTGCCATTTGTAGAGTCCGTTTGAGCAGCTTCGCCAGCAGATGAGTGATGTATTGGGAGATCAAGGCATCCTGAAAGAGGTGATCCAACCTGGAGATGGCCCTCCTGTTCCTGAAAATGCTTCAGTAATAGGTACAAATACAAATTTGTTATAACATTTCTGGCACAGTTTGCTGAATTATTTCACCCTGCCGCAAACTCTACTTCTTCAACAGCCCATTACTCTGGTTTCCTGGAATATTCTGACCAGCCTTTTGAAACCACCACAAACCTCAAGTACCCCCGGATGATGAAGTTAGGGAAAGGTCAGTGATTTTTGTGCAGGTTCAATAGAGTTCTCCTTAATAAAAAAAAGAATAATCATTTCTGAAATGATCTTAAACAGATGTGACGCTGGCGGGACTGGAGCTGGGTCTGATGACCATGAGGAAAGGAGAGTTTTCTCGATTTCTCCTCCAGCCTAAGTACGCCTACGGGGACATGGGCTGTCCTCCGCTCGTCCCTGCTGCTGCAGTGATTCTGTACGAGGTTCATATCCTCGACTTTCTCGACTCGGGACAAGTGGATGACTTCATCGCAATGAGCCCGGTAGGAAAACTTCTGGTGTCTTGTTGTTGCAAGGTCAAAAATCCCACAAGACATTTTCAAGCCACTGTGCTTATGTCATACAAGAGAATATTTCTTTATATTTTAGTTGACTAATGTATGTATCAGCACCCTGAAATGTATCCTTTTCAATATCAGCCACTGTTCTTTTCACAATGCAGAATAAGAGAAAAAAATGCTTTGTAGATGTTCTGTTTGTATTATTGGCTACTTTTCCTTTCTCTTTTGTCTCCAGGAGGAGCAGAACACGGTTCCTCTGTCTATGCTCCTCGAGGTTGTCAACACAGTACGCAGCTTTGGCAACCGTTGCTTCAACCAGAGTCGCCATTTCAACGCCAAAGACCGCTATAAACAGGTACGTCTATTTTCAAGGAAGTCATTGCCTTTGTTTTTTGTATATTTGTTAAAGTAAGATTGTATTTTGTAAGGTATTCTGTGTTTTCTGTCAACAGGGGACAACGCTGCTTGGGAACAGGAAAACACAGAGCGATGAAGAGAAGGGGAACATCAAGAAAGCACTTCTTCCTCTCTATCTGAACCTCTCCCTCACTGAGCTCCGTCTGGAAAGACCGAACAAAGCCCTGAAGTACAGCAACAAAGCCTTGGAGATAGACTCCTCCAACACAAAGGCTCTTTTCCGCAGCGGACAGGTCAGACGGCGCCTTTTTGTTCTCAAAACCATCAGATAGAAATCCTCACAAGCTGTAGGGGTCTTTAACGCTCCTGATATTGAATGTAAAAGAATCACAGAGGAGTTGAAAAATAGGGATGATGTCAGAAGCAGACACAATAGATTCCCAATCCCCTTGTATTAAGATTATGTTGAATAAAGAACATTTTGTACATTTTCTCTAAGATTTAACTATACATTTGCACATTTTAGGCACCTTGAGCCACAGTTCTCACCAGTTGGCAAGTTGTTTTCGCTCTAAATTCGATATTCAAACTTTTGTTATTGCCATCAGGCGTATCTGGAGCTGCACGAGTACGACAGCGCCCAGCACTGCCTCATATCCGCTCAGGCAAAGAAACCCTTTGACACTGACATCAACAACCTGCTGAGGAAAGTGGCAATGTAAGTTTAGAAGGACCCACAATTTGCATTTGTCTCAAGGTAAAATAAACGTATAAATCTTATACTTTCATTAAAGGTTTGGCTTTTAAAAAATGTCTTCACATGTGACTATTGTATAGCATATTTGATGTTTTAGTTTAAAATGGCCATGCTACCCTAGGCCTATAAATCACTCCATAAGATATGTATAAAAGGTTTTTTTGTTTTTTTTAGGTGCTATAAAGAAAGCTTGGACAAACAGAGAGAAATGTACTCCAAGATGTTCAGAAAGTTGAAGGGATGAAGAATCAAAGATGAGGAAAAGGTAATAACTCCTTTCTTCTCTGAGGTCATCAATATGTATTCAGTCTACTTAATCTCTTAATCAATTGACCCAATTGTATTTGTCTGCAATGCTCAACTACAGCCTCCATGATTCTTAGCAACCGTTGAAGTATCATTAGACCAATCATTTTTGACTGTCTTCTTTTAAGTGCTCAGATGAAACTTAGATCCACATTGTGTTTGTTTATTTTTGAAGGGATGGATTTGATATGTCAAATGTCTGTGTTGCAGATGTAAAGGACACACTTCAAGCAAATCCTCTCCAGTATTGTGAATTCTGAAAGTGATACCTTTTTGTGTTTGTCCAATGTTACAAAAGGAACTAATCTGGTTCAGATGCCTCCTTCATTTCCTCTCAAATAATAAGTGAAATTCTTTAGATTTCTTCAAAGATTTGTTGATATAATGTAGCTCAATGTTTTGTTTGAGTATATCCTTAATATAATTTACTTTCCCCTCGATTCATTATGAAGGCTGGAAGAACATTTTCGTGAACATCTTGAATCTTGAATGGCTGAATGTTTGCAAAAAGATGCTACCTCATTAGATTCTGTTAATAAATACTATTTGCTGAGGTGTTAAATATGTGCATGGAGTCTGATCTCTCTTAAGGTGGTAATGATGACAAAATCAAGTCCCTTTTTTCAAGATATCTTGCCTATTTGAGATTCGTTGGAAATAGTGTGTTCATGATCAATTGTACTGTTTCTATATAATGTTTTTGTGTTGTTCTGAATTAGTTTGAAATAAATGACCTCATTTGTAAAGAAAGTATGATTGTCAGTGTACATTTTTTTGTATATGTGGTGAAAAAGGAATGGATTCTATGTGAAACCACCATTTTTTTTTTAGCTGAAAATATTTGAGGGCATGAACACATTGAAATGTTTTCAGTTTTGTTAGATGACAAAAACAGAACAGACAGTAATATGATACAGTGCAAGATTCTTAGACATATTTTGCATATCTATTAAAGGTTACTAATTGTTGATTGCACCAATAAACACCAGGGGGCGCTCTTGGCCAATCTGCCTGCAGAACGGCCACCTGATCATCAATATCAATTTGAAACAGAAACGGGTTTATTGCCAGGTAGGTTCGTACGAGGAATTTGACTTGATGTCATGCTGCATACATAAAATATAAAACTTTTTTAAAAAGTACATTTTAGACAAGACACTAAAGGTACATTTTGTTTGTATTATTTACTAGTCAATTTTAAGATTTTGGGCAGTTTTACTCCCATGTTACATTTTATTTTACCCTAGGAAAAAAACGATCCAGATTCATATTTAGGTGTTTATTTTTACGACACATTGGGCCACATAAGGAAATATTCTCCTAAATATCCCTCATATTTTAACTTAATTTTCCGTTCTGCTGTAGATTTTAATCTGTTTTTACCGGTTTTTACCCAGGTGTGCTTAATGATGAATACTAAATCCTGAATTAGAGGGGCGTGGCCATGTTTATTATTAGCATAGGTAACGCCCCCTTGACACTATGGGCTAGTGGTGTGCCGTGTGCAAATACTCAGCACATACTCAGGAATTAAGGAGATGCTACCAAAACAAGGATGTAAGGAGAGCTAAAGCAGTGCACATGAGGTAGGTGCTCTGTTCCCAATGTTAAAAAGTAACTACATTTACTCAGGTACTGTACTTACAATTTCAATGTACTTATAACTTACTGGATTAATTCATTTCATGTTACTTGATGCTTCTACTTTATTACAGATCAGAAGTAAATGTCATTTTTACTCCACTACGTTAGTTACTTTGAAAATTCAGATTTATAATACATAATATTAAA
This sequence comes from Gymnodraco acuticeps, assembly GCF_902827175.1. Classification (NCBI taxonomy): domain Eukaryota; kingdom Metazoa; phylum Chordata; class Actinopteri; order Perciformes; family Bathydraconidae; genus Gymnodraco; species Gymnodraco acuticeps. The sequence continues at coordinate 52,162 of NW_022990590.1, forward strand.
TACAAATATAATAATATGTATAATGGATGCAACGAAGTATTTGAGGTAATTGAAATTAGCTCCAACTTTACCAGCAGCAACATTAAATTGACATCAATGCTTACCTAATACCGACTTAAAGTATATGTTGATAATAATATAACTAATATTTTAGTACTTCTTCTTTTGCTTCTGTTAAAAATAAACAGTCAACATGTATTTCTAGAGTGTCAGTATACTTCCTTGAGGAAAACCAAATGCATCAGAGACCAGTGTGTGTTCATATATAATTTGAATAGTCATTACGTAATATTGTATTACTAAAAACATGACATTTTATATGGCTGTTGACTTTTTCTGATTTATAGAGTTATGCAAAGAGGCATCCAAAATTCCCTCTGTAAAAACCTTTTGATTCTTATGTATCAACAAAATGAACCAGATATATGGAACCTGGTTTCATCCACTTTTTGAAATGTGTTCAAATCAGCACATATTTTATAAGATTGTTCTTCAATCTTATAAAATAAGATGTAAGTACTCAACTGGTGAAATCTCATGGTGGTATTGATACAAATCCCCCAAAACTAATTTAGATGTTAGATATTTGACGTCCTATCAGCAATTTAAAGAAATATGTTTTTAACATCATTATCATTATTTGCAATGTCTTGATACACTGCAGCTAAAAGTATATTGCGTTTTAAGGAACAACAATCATTGGCTTTCTTAGTGATGTAATGCTGGCTGCAGTCACAGTGATTGGTGATTGCATTCACCTGAATGCATACCTTTCCTCTTCAAAAGGTATACAGAATCCCTGCATTTACATAATGGCTGAAAAACCTTTTTGATTATTGCAAGACAAATGATCAAGTAGGTTAAACTAATGGAAATATATGTATCTCTTGTTTATTTGGAAATGTAACCATTACAAAAATAAATGTGTTCATTGTTTAATTATGACGCTTGAAGATATTCCAAACCAGGGTTAGTCAGTAACCCCCCCCTGCCTTTGTGGTGGCATATTGTTGTCCTCATTAACTTCCCTCATCCAGCCTCACAACATGCTGCCATATTGTGTGAGGCAGCAATATGAGTCTCAGTGTCAGAGGGAAACTAGTGATTTGTAGTGGCTAGACAGACGGAGTAGCGGGGGATCAGACGGGCGGAGGGGCAGATGGAGGAGCAGAACAATCTCATTGACCTCTTTGGCTAATCCCAGTCTTGTCCCAGTGTGGGATTGTTTTACCATTATCTCCCAGCATATGGCCAATAGAGCTGTTGCGGGAACTCTACCTAAACACTTCATCTTTCCCTTTGTTAAATCGATCATTAGTCCCTTTTTCCTGTAATGACAAGTGGCTTTCCTATCATATTGACTGATTTAATTATAATATACATCCTGAAATCAAAGTACAACACATGGATAGTAAACTCATTTTTTCCCAACACTAGAAAAGCATAACTATTGATGAATACAAATGTGTTTTACTTTTACAGGTCATGCTCTCTAAAAGACTGTAGGACTAGTTGCAGACACAGGAGGACAGGATGGTCTCCAGACTGGCCTACTACCTTCATCTCAGGTGAGAAATTAGACAGTGGGTTCAAAATCATTTTAATTTCTGTGTGTATGGCTGCTCTCCCATTTAGATTAATGTTACTGTTTTGGTGTTTAGATTCTTACAAAGATTGGTATTTGTTCCATGCCATAATAATTGTCAATTTTCAGCAACACATTGTTAAACACTATGACATTTGTATGTTTATTCAGAGCTATGGTTTTCAAAAAAAGGGAGGTGCATAATAAAAGAACATACGTTATGGGCAAGTAAAACACGTTTGACATGAGTTTTTATTTACACTGCATTTACATGACAGCTGTAGTTACCAGTACTTTATCCTGTTGCAGGTGAACCTATTGCAAACTCATGAACTATGATGCAATAATGACAATATTTTAAACAACCACCTGGACCTTGTCATGTTTCACGTTGTAATTGTACTACTTTGAAACCAGAAGCCGACATTTAGAGTTCAGATTACACGTACACATTACTATGTTTTGCCTTATAAATGTTATTGTTTCTTTTAGCTGTATGCTACTTGACATACCCAAAAAGGGGGAAGGATGTGTATGGTAAAGCTTTTTAAGGGGTGTCTTAATCAGAATCTGCTTTATTTCTTTGGTGTTTCAGTGCGTCACATAAACATGATAAGAAAAACGATTGTAAACATCCAAGCAAGTATTTCAAAAATAAATAAACATATATATAATAGAATTACAATGAAGATATGAATATTATTATTATGAAGGAACTGTGCAGTTAGTGGTTTTTCAAGAGATGTGCGTATGGTTAAAGTACAAAGTAAGAATATGCATTGTAGGCTAAGTAGGTATAGTTCCAAAGATGTGTATTAATGAAACGCTGATGTGTTAACTAATAAATAGGTGCATTATGTATAAGTACGTTTTTTTTATGTAAATACCCACCACAATACTTATTTCTAATAGCCATAATTAAAGCATTGCACCAGGAAGTAGCTGGTACATGTTTTGAGCAGGAGGGGGCGCCACGACCAATACAAAATCCTGCGGTTTAAACCAATCCCTGTGAAGCGCTGTATCTGTAACCACGCCCCTCACAGAAGTTACGGAGAAGGAAAGACGAGAAGCAGAGGGAGAGTTTGATGTCAGAATAATGACTCGGCAACATAACAGTCCAGCAATGCAAAAACAATGACAGATAGATAGACGACTTATCAGTGAGTGAGTGAGTGGACGTCAGCTGTGTGTAAAGCAGTGGAAGAAGAAAGAAGAAAAAAGGCAGGAGAAACATGAGTCGACAGCAGCAGGAGTCCCAGGGAGTGGTTTTAACGGGTTACCACAGCAACGCAGAACTGTTGCCGAAAATTGGACCGCGTGCCCCCGTCACCTGTCCGCCCGTACAGGTCCACGAGCCCGCCATGCCCAGGTGCGACGAAATAATGTGTGTGTGTCGTTAGAAAATAGCGCTTTAAAGTGAGGCCAGTGGCAATACGTCTGTGTGAGAGTGTGAGAGCAAGTGGGCAAAGGTCGCAGTGAAAGTGTTTTTCCTCAGTTTTCAACTGTGCAGAAAAGTCTTAATGAATACAATTCGTCTCCTTTCAGTGTGTTAACTGCATTCTTAAGGCTGACCTGAACCCTGCTGTTACTTCAAAGCAAAACCTAATTACAACTTTGCACAATTTTTCCATGATGGGGTCAAGTCAACTCCGCCCTTGGCCTTGGGTTATGTTTTTCCTTTACCACTTTCCTAATCAGCAGATCAGCCTTGACTTGTTTAGACTATCATAGCTAGCCTATCTAACAACTTTTACACCACTGTAGGTGAAGTTCAGATAACCCCTTTTCTGCACTGTGCTATTAAAAAAAAACAACTCTGTTCTACATCGGTGTTGATCATACACATTCGTTGAAAGTTTCTACAGCAATGGAGTATTACATTACTTATTTACAAGTCATATCTCACTCAAGAATGCCAAATATGAGATGATTCTCAGCTTCTAACATGAGGATTTGTTACTTTTTATTGTAAATTGAATGTGTAAAGCAATATTTAAGGAATACTTAAACCTTAAACTGACATTTTTTGCCACAAACCTGACTAATTAACCTTGTGTATGTAGTGTTTTAGCTACATTTAGTGAAAATGCATGTGTTTAGAAATAAGTTATGCATTTGATTTTTAAATATAAATGTGATTATATTGCACAAGTTGGGTGAGAGTTTGATATTTTTTCCGTTAATAAATATAGCCCCCATTTACTTCTATCCACCAGAGTTTTTATTCATTTGTGAGCATTTGATTCTCGATTAGTAAGTATTTGATATACAAATTATCTTTATGTTGGTGAAGTATTTCTTTAAGTGTCTTTACAAGGTGTTGGGCCATTTGAGTATCTCTAACTCAAATGGAGCAATAAACACTATTCATCCTGTTTTGGTGTTTATGTAATGGAGGTGGAGAGTGCTTTCAGACACATTTTATTTAAATCCCCTGAAGGTGTTAAATAATGATGTGGTGTTCACTCTGCAAACCTTTCAGTGAACCCTAAACTACTACAGAAGCATCTTCATTTGTCAGCTGTCTCCATTTATTCAGAGGAAACCCTGAAGGGGAACTCGCATGGAAACAACTGTACAGCTCCAGTGTTTTATTTATAACAGTGCACGCTTGTTTATCCATCCAGGCCAGGGTGTGTGTGTCCAGTACATGTTTACATCAGTAAACAACTGCTGTCAACAACTGTGGTGTGGTGAAAGTAAACAACCCATAGAGCGGGTGTCCAGGTGGCATTCAGATGTACACACCTGGCCCAATGTGTATATGTGTGTATACAGTGTGTGTTTTCCAGATGGCTTGTCCAGCTAACTAGAAAAAAAACAGCATCATGTTACAGCTTGCCTTTGTCTCACCTCCCACAGCACAGTGTGTGTGTCCTGTCTAGGTTGACGTGGAGCTTCGGTTTGTAGTCATTGTTTCCCCTAGTCAGGGAATGAGAGACAGAGACACACAGAGAAAACTTTAGGTATTTTGACCAGCAGTGGACATCTGACCTAAGGAGCCTAAGGTTACGTGTCAGCTGGGAGTCTTGAACATGAATGCCTAGCTCTTCTGAGAATGAGAGGTTAAGCTTTTAGCTAAAGGGAAGCACGTTCCTGCTGTGTTTCCTTTTAGTTGTGTAGGAACCAGCACTTCCCCTGGCATCTATGTTGTGTGACTTAGTCAGTGGAAACACATGGTTTGGATTAATCCTCTGCGTAATGCTACAGACGGCCTGACCCCACAGCAGCAAGGCAATGCAGCACAGGAAATGACATCTGCAGAAAGGAAGAGAAGGAGAGAGAGATTACTACACATCAGACAAGCATGAGTGAACACAAATGACTTGAAGGATATTATAGTCCAGAGAAACAGAGGCTGTTACAAAAAAGCAGATAAATGGCTCCTGACAGACGCCGAGGCAGAAAGATTCATACAAATACACATTCAGATTAATCAGAACTAAAGGAGATGACTTGTGCTGAGATCAGTGACTGAGAGAGGCGGAACAGAGGCCCTCTCTGTTTTCCACAGGGCAGCTGGCACCTGTTGATCTGAATGGGAATAACACACACACACACACACACACACACACACACACACTCACAATATCACAATTCTCATCCTCTTTTCCTTTTTTATGTTGGCTACAAAATATGCCTCAGCTGCCCATTGTTCACTTTGTGTAGGTGCCAAATCATAAACATAAATCTAGTTTCCCACCTCCTCCATCTGCAGTGGTTGAAGAAGTACTAGCTGCCTTTTTTAAACCCTATTTTTTATATTCTTGGACATGCTCTTATGTGCTTTTTTGCTGAGAGAGATTGATACAACTCGCACTCACTTGACTGATGAAGCTACTTGTTCGTCACATACTGATATTTTTTAAAGCTATAATGTTAACTAGATCACTTTTTTGTACCTGTCGCAGTTTCCCCTTGTTTAAAGTCTTCATGCTAAGCTAGGCTAACCAGATGCTTACTCTAGCTTCATATTTACTATACAGCACAATGTTGTTGTATCAATCTTCTCATATGACTCTTTGTAAGGCACAGTCAAGGTGCCAGCGAAGATATCCAAAATGGAGATGGTTGCATATGATTGGATGTCAATTTGTTGCCATGTCATCATAGGCCATACTGTAGTGTTGCCTGCAATAGACGAGGTAAGGCTTGTTTTTAGGCTAGCCTGTTTGCGGAATTTATTTTGCAACCGAAGTCGATGTTGATCAGTCGCTGTTAAGAGCAAGTAGGAGTCAACATTCAGTGACAGTATAATTCAAAGGAATTATGTTTTTTTTTTTAAAAACATGTGAATCACCGACACTACAAGGGCTCCTTAAGCAAACTGTCTTAAAATGACATGAATTCAATATTAGGCTCATAAGCCTTCTAGTGTACAAGGTTAGCTGAGGACAGACGGACACACACTGTACATGACAGAGTGCATGTTCTTCACACAGGCTCATCATCATTACATTCATTCAAAATGTGACTTAAGTCAAATATAATGGTGATATTAGTAGAACACATATAGTGCTAAACATGCGGAATGGTCTCTTCTTTATATTGTATAGTTTAGTCGGGAGCTTGGTCTCATGCCATGTGGGGTAAAAATAGTTCACTTCCTCAGATCTTGACTCATATTGAAGTCATCAGCGCTGAACTTGCTCTTTGTTGTCTGATACCGTTTCTTCTATAACTGTTTGTCCTCTGTAGTGTGGGATTGACTTTTACAAGGTGTTTTTCTCTCCACACACACATGTCCACACACACATTATTTCTATATGGACAGCTCTGAGCAGGTGATAAAAGGTGTGCGGTACAACGAGTAGAACAATCGCACAAACAACCGTGGCATTTTGGCATGTTTTCTCTGAAAGTGTGCCAGAGTGAGAATGTGTTTGTTTTACTAACAAGGGCAGCTCGCCTGACCGCTGTGAGTGTGTCAGAGAGCCTGCTCACGTGTACTACTGTTTGTAAAGCTTTGCATCATTTGTTTGCATTATTGTGGGTGTTTTCTGCATTTGAAAGCTGTGATGGTCGGAGTCCTAAACCACACACGAATATCCAACACAGTCTCACGGCATTTCGTGTTATAGTCACAAAATTAATCTATTGATTCGTGTTCACCAACACGATTTTGCCATTTTTTTTTTTCGTGTCACACAGAACGATTTTAAAAGCAAAGTAAATAATTACAAATTAGAAGGAAAAAAAGATGACAACAAATACAGATCTCAGTATTCTGAGGCCCCCCATTTCTTTTCCTCGTGGACGGCAAAAAAACTCGGACATTATACAATTTAAAATAAAAGGGTTAGGCTTAGGGTAAGATATTGAATAAGAAAATGTTTTTATGAACCACACAGCTTCTGGTCTTCCAAGACCCGATCTGACAAAAAGACGTGTTGCAGGCACGAAACATACTACCAATAGAAATACATTGCTTTTCAAATCGTTCTGTGACACGAAAAAAATACGAAAATCGTGTTGGTGAACACGAATCAATAGATTAAATTAATTTCGTGACTATAACACGAAATGCCGTGAGACTGGGTTGGAATATCTCCATGTCCAATTCACTGACAGAGAAAGATATTTGCGAGTTGCATATGAACTCAGGGCCGGCCCGTCGCACTGGCGTTGATTTTCGCCTAGGGCGCCAGATCTTTGGAGGCGCTGCGCCGGTAGTTCTGGGAGGGAAAAAAACATTTTTGACTGTTGGTGCTCATCCTAATTTTCGGCCTTGATGTAACAACATTCATAATTAAGTAAATGTAACACCCTTTTCACCCCGGTTACACGTTTCATTTGCCCTGTACGATGGGCGCTGTAAGTAGTGATGTTACGTATTGCGCCGAGGCTTCGGAGCGTGTGTCGAGTAATCCCCGAAGCTTTTTGTGAAGCATGTATCGAGGCTTGTATCGTTTTGGGCCAGTGACGTCATCGATGACAAATGAAGCCTCGCTGCCTGTCGATACCACGTGACTGCTTCAGGAAGCCATTCAGATCGGTTGAACCGTTGAACCACAACGCTCATAATACCCATGGATGTATAATAAGAACCATATTACCCCTCCTGTACCTGGGCCCGGTGACACGATGGAATCAAGAGAGCTCAGACCCTCACTTATATAGAGGTCGGAACATGTCATAAGTATAAATAGATACAAGCATAAATAAATGTAGGAATAAAAACATGAATAAATACAGGAATAAATAAGTTGCAGTGTTTTCAGGGAGATTCAGTGTGTGTGCTGTGGCTCAGCTGGAAAGCAGTTGACTCATGATCGCAGGGTCTCTGGTTCAACGACTGAACAATACGTATTTTTTGTTGTTTATAAAAGCTACAGCTAAATGAGATAATTAATAAATGTATTCTTTGATATGGTTTAGCCTTTCTCAGGCGACAACATGGTTAAGTTTATGAATATTATTAAGGAATACAAATCCGTCTTTGCAATGTGTACCAGCCTCCTTAGGCTTTTCAATCACAATCATTAAACTGGAATAAATACAATATTGTTAACATGAAGATATGATTTAATGTTCGTTGTTTAGAGTTATTCTAAGGCTTTACTCATTGGGAACTCGGTATGAGATAGAGCACACTGTTGAGATGTCCAATCTGCCTGTTGTACACACTTTGACCAACAGGGGGGTTTGTGTTCAAATGAAGCCCATGATGAAGCCTCATGAGATGAACCCTTTTGCGAACCAATTGGCTGGAAAGCTTCAAAGCTTCATAAGGCTTCATCTCACCATCACTAGCTGTAAGTGATGAAAATGGGGGATGTTGTTGGCTTGTCTGGCGCCCGCAGCTCACAGCCAAAATGCGAGGGAGAGAGGGAGGGTGCACCGGTACCGGCGCTGTTGTTATTATAATCTGGTGCTAGCTGCGGATATAAGAAGAAGATGTTTCTACAATGATGTGGAGGGAGAGTCCTCTCCAGTCAGACCGAGAGACTGATAGTGAGTGATAGCTCAGTGAGGTAAAGGACTCTGAGTGTTTAGATAGTTCACTTTAGTCTAAGTTCAAACGGTTTGGTCACAATTTATGTAAACACATATTTTCAAGGCACTCCTTTATAATTATTGGGATAAACAGGTTTGAAATCATTCCAATGTATACTATAGGACAGTAACCAAACATATCCTTTTAAAACTGGACTTTCAACCCAAAACCAGCTGTTGACTTGTGGATGCAAGCAGCTAATCGCAGACTCAACCAGAGAGAAAGAAGTAGGCCTACATCATCAGCTACCATGTCTGACAGAGGAAGACAGTGAGGAGAACAGTCAGGAGGGTAGTGATGACAGCTTGTAGGATTACTGGTCGTGCTAATGTTGTCTTGTGTTCGCCTCTGCATGTGTGTTCTGTGTTCGCCTCTGCATGTGTGTTCTGTGTTCACCTCTGTGTGTTCTGTGCCGTGTGTCTGACAAATAAAGACCGGTTTATTTATTTCATTTTAAGGATGAGCACCAAGCAACATCTCCAGGTGCTCCTTTGAGAACCAGGGCAAAAAAGTTATGTGCACCCCTGATTATATGTCAATATTAATAGCTACTTCTATTTCTTGTCGGCTTTGGACCTTTGTAGTGTATCAGACAGATGTGTAATAGCCAATATATTTACAACTAAAAGGACACTTCAGAGCTCAAACCTGAGCCTAATGGCCTATATTGCAATGTCGACAAAAGTGAAAAACAATTTCCCTACCCGTCTTGTATTCAGCTTTGCTCGAAAATTCCATAGGTTCTTCTTTGACTAATGCTACATCTTTCCACCAAGTTACATGAATCCCTGTCCCATAGTTTTTCCATAATCCAGTTGACAAGCTAGCTAACCAAAATGAAAATATAACCACTTTGTCCAAACTGTCACCAAACTACACTTTGTAAACCATCCTGGAAGAGACCAAGATTTGACAGTCATGCTAGCAGTTCTGTCAGGGTATAATTAGACACAGATGCTAGCATGCTAGCATAGCAACATCCTTACATATTGACAATGCTAAAATGTAAATGTTTAGCATGTTTACCGTGTTCAACATACGTCAGATAAACATCGCCATCTTTAGAGCCATGTCTCTATCGGGGCTAAAATTAGAACAAATGTAAGGTCAGTGTTAATCAGTGTTGTGCTAGTTACTGAAAACCAGTAACTAGTTACCATTACTAGTTACTTCATTTCAAAAGTAACTCGGTTACTTTACTAGTTACTTAAACCCAAAAGTAATGCGTTACTGTGAGAAGTAACGTTTCCGTTACTTGAAGAAAGGTCTCCCATTAATACCCTTATAGCCTTCATTTCAGTACTGTCATTGCATTGGAGAATAATACAATCTGTTGATCAACTTGACATGCATTATATGCAATCTGGATTGCATCGATATTAGCTGGCTTTCCATTTTTGTATATTCTTTCTCCAGGTAGTTGGAAAAAGTGTTCCGTCCCATACGCCCTGTGCCGCCCGGACATGCTATCATGCTAACTAGCTCTCTGAAAGCGGGTGACTCCACTGTAGCAATAGCCTGCATGTGTTCTACAACATACCGTGCAATGGCTTTATCGACTTTTCCCTGGCTAGCAGTCCCTCGGTTAAAATCCAGCCGCTGTTGCTTAGGTGGAGGTGGAGTGGCGTCGGCTGAGTCTCTGTGGTCTTAGCTACTAGCTTCGTCCCAGCATGTTGTTTTTGCAGATGTTTTAAGAGATTTGAATTACTGGTTTGGGCAGTAGATAGGATCTTTGACCCGCCAAGACACAACTTACATTTAACAGAAAGTTAAATAGTGAGAATATCTCCAGGTGAAGAAACTAGACTTGAGCTCCGCCGCCGCCATGACAGTCTTGTTAGTAAACAACACAAACACGCCCACAGCCCGTCTCCGCATGTGACACAGGAAGTATCTAAGTACATTTACTCAAGTACTGTACTTAAGTACAGTTCTCATCTCTGTTCGCCTGGCTGTTGACTATATACAAAAAACTAACGGAGTAACGCACCATGTCGTAACGGTAACTGAGTTACTGAATAAAAAAAGTAATGCGTTAGAGTACTAGTTACCAGTAGCGTGGCGTGGGGAAAAATGTAGGGGAAGCCCATTTTTTGGGTCGGGGGGTGGTCAATAACGTAACCAGATGAGTGATTACAGCGCCCGGTATCATTTGACACACATTTGTATCACACAGATGCAGGACTTGCACACGCCTGTTATCTAACCGAAAGGTCCGCACGCACTCTCCAGCTGAAACTCTCTCCTTATTAATTTAAGCATTTTACTTATTAATGTATGCAGACAATCACACAATCTATGTGATTTTTGGATTTACCGTGCCTCTCAATTGCCCGTGACAGGTTGGCAAGGTCGATGAATCCTGAAGTTGCCCAAGGATTGTTCAGGGAGCACGAATCCTTGTCAAAAAGAAGACATGTCCAGCAAATTAGACGCTGAAGTTTAGCGCTTCCAGTTAGCCACTCCGTGCGGACATAATTGTCCTCATTGAACGTCCGATTCTCTCCCTTTTCCCTCTGTGTACACACAGCTCGAGTGCGGGCATTGGCCTGTCATCTGATTTAATTTGTAGTTGCTGCTGTAGCGGAAGTTTAGTAAAGTTATGTTTGATTAAGTACGCCAAATCTCCACCCTCCATAATACTTCATTTGCTTGATAATTTCTAACGGCGGTGATGACAGTTACAGTATTAAAACTGATGTTGATGTGATTTGATTGGATGGCAGTGTCCAATCAAATCGCCAGCCGCCAGCCGCCTCTGAAGGGAAGCAAGAGGCGGCTAGCTTCCCTTGGCATGGCCCTGACCAATCACAGGTTGGCAGGGGCATCACGTGGGCCTCATCTGATTGGTCAATCCCTCCATTTTTTTTCACCAAGGGAAGCTAGATTCGGCTGGCCTCCTCTCGCAACAGTGAGTGCAATCTACTGTTTCACCATAACATCTAGAGGGGCGCTGTTTGTTTCACTCTTTGTAAAATACTCAATGAGAATGGGGGAGAGACGGGCCGGCAGCAACACACAGCAAAGGAGAATTATCGAAACAAAACAAAGTGTTTGTATTTATTTATTTAAATTATAACTACAATCCGAAAAAACAGGGGAAGCCTGGCTTCCCTTGGCCTCCGGGAGAAAACGCCACTGCTAGTTACTGCCAACAATAACGGCGTTATAGTAACGCGTTACTTGTAACGCGTTAGTCCAAACACTGGTGTTAATACATAGATAATTAACATTGGGGTTCACGCTGGTACACACATGTTAACATATTCTTATATTGTAGATGAACAAATAAACCTCTGATTCACTTTATTCATTTAAACTCCCAATACTGAAAAACGAATGTCTGTGTGTGTATGTGTTTGCATATCTCTGATTTATGGTTTAGTCAAATCGTCCTTCATACTGTAGCTCTGGGTGAAGGTTAATGATTAATCTGCCTGGACTTCATGTGTGTCTGCCAGCTGCAAATCTGCTTCCAAGTTAAACAAATCTTCTCCAGTGTATTAGAAAACAAGGACATTTTTGACATTTCTCACAAGTGAAAACATTTAAATTGGCCAGAATGGATAAGGCCATGAACATGCAGTACGTGCTGAGTGTGCTATTCTTCTAAACCGAGTGAGGGGTCAGATAGCAGGAGTAGCACCATAGAGGATATGGAACCATCATGATAGTTACATAGGAACACAGGAAGAAAGCAGACAGGAAATCCAAAGCACCAAGGAGAAAGGAAACGGAAAGGCACGACAAGACCCAGACGAGTGTAGGATGCAAGGAAACGGAGGAGGAGGAAGACGGAGGTGGGAAAGAAAAGAGATTGATGGAAGGAAGTGTAGGTGGAGGTCAATTGTTGTACCAGATCAAAATGTGTGTCTGTATGTCTATATTTACCTGTGTTTTTGTATGGCTTTTTAAGTAAGTACACAAAGTGTGTGTGTGTCAGGAAGTCTGCTGTGGTATGCAGTCTCAGCTCAGCGTGAACCTTCAGTCCTGCTCATAACTCCAAATTAATGAATATAGAACATCAACTCGATGCTGGTCAGCCTGACTTCCCTGTTAGCCCCACACGTTCATTTACAGTTTATCCTTTCATCTCAGTAAGAATACTTTAATTAAATTGATTGTTCTTTTGAGAGTAGTGGACTATTCCATGCCCTGATTCCATGTCCATTCACCAAGAGTTATCAAATGCATATATATTCTTGTCTGAATTGCACTCATTTCCTAGTAATGATCTGCCTACGTGCCAAATAGAGACATCTTTTTGAAACATTCACCCGATTTATGTAAATGTAGACCTCCCACAAATCAGGCATTTATTTCTGATCAGTGGTACATTTCACTTTTTATTTACTTTTAAGCCAGTCTGTATTTTTTTTAAAACACTCCAAATCATGTCACAACATCTGGTGTTTTAAAAAACTGGACCAATGGTGTCTGACAAATACCTTATTGACATATTCAATCTTGAACTGTGTCACATTGGTGTTCATGTGGTGGCTTACAGTATATGCTTCAAGTCATGTTTCCTTAATATTACTCAAAGTATCTGGTTGATGCATTTATTTAACTATTATATAATCAAATTCCCTTACACTACGGTTGTCAACTAAACGTTTTGAACAGCCCCACTAACACACATTCAGCTGAGTTTTGATAGGTGCCGCTAAAGTGATATGTGTTGACAGTAAGCACAGATTTATTGTATGCAGCTGCATCCTCAGTCAGTTGAACTAACTGTAGCTTCTCACCCCATAATAGCTCTTTATCCTCAAGTGGGGGAGACACACAGAATGTGCTGTGTCAGATGTTACTTCCTGTCACAACAAAGGAGACATTCAGTCGGACATCTGCAAAGCCACAAGGATGAGAGCCATATTAAAACACACATTATTATGATTTACCAACAGATTTACATCATATTGTACCGGCACTTCTTTTGGTGTTAATATTGTGTAAAACACCTCAAAATGCCATGAGGTATTGCAGTGTGATATGATATTGTAGTATCATTTTGACACATTTCTTTGTTAGCACTTCTTCAGATTATATCATATAAAATTAGCTTTGATTAGTCCATTGAGCTACACAAAAGGAAAATAACGAAACAGAACAAAATCAGTAGTGGTGAAATCCTGAGGTGCATCAGTAAGAATTCTAGATGACCACCATATTAAAACAATTAAGGGCTGGACTTTTAAAATACTATATCACTATTTGTAGTCTTTGCGTAATTCTAGTATGATTCACCCACACTATCATTAAGTTGTGTAATGGTTATTATATGACCGGCTGATTCACACCTCAGAGAGTGTGTATGGTAAACAGTTTCAATGATTAGAGCTGGGTAGTCATCCTAACTATAATTAGCACTAATGCTTCATGCTGTATCAGCTAGGCTATGCTAGCCTAAGCTAACCAACAGGAGTTAAGTGTAAGCTGAGCTGAGCTGGCTGTGTGAGGCTGCTATTCTTAGTCCCTGCAGTTTCCTCATTAGCTGTCTGGCTGGGAATTCAACACACTGCTATCTCGGTTGACACACTGACTGTTTACGAGGAAAAAAATGATGAGTGTGTTCAAAATCACCCATTAAGATACTCATACACAGAAACACGCTAAATACTCAATTTAACGCCATATCTGGTAGAAAAATATGGGATTTTGAACAGCCAATATCTCGGAAATGTGTCTGCCCCATACAAACCTCTTCATAGAGCACAATCCAGCTTGTTCTTCTTACACAATCTTACATTTATAATCCAATATAATATGTTTATGATCCATGCTGTTATGAGGCAACTTATAACTCATAACGTCACTGGTAAACAAGGGGCTAAGTGCACAGCTGTAAGTGAAACCTTGGGCAACACGTTCTTCTAAATCAAGATTAGTAGTTTTGTTGGAGCATGTTGGCCAGGTTTGGAGACTTGTTCCTACAGATCACCAGATTTTGTATGTTTTTAACTCCCTGATTCCCTTCTCTCTGTCCCTCTGTTGTACTCGTAGGACTGGCCACTACACTGTTCAACAGAACCAGAACACACATCTAGCAGATGAATCCGGGCCTTCTGCTACCGAAGGTGGGACAAAAACCTCCACTACTGACCCACCGTCACTACTCAACCCCAGTGCTGCCTCCAGCCCCAGGTCTCAGCCCTCCTTCAGCCCAAAGCCCGGCTCCAGCCCCCGACACAGTCCCAGGCCCAGGCCACGAACACCATGTCTGCGCAGCAACTCTCAGGTAGGCCGCACGGGAGAATCGTTCATTTAGTGACTTGGCAACGTATTTCCCAGAGTTGGTTGTTGCTACAGTAAGTATACCCTCACATGTGACATTCTGATGATATTCTGCTGTGATATTTTCTCAAAGTTTGGATTGTGGGAAAGTTACACTGCTATTGTATGTCATTTTAAAATGGCTGATAACCCTCAATAACGAAATGCACAATCTCAGGGCTTATTTCGGCATCATTAAACCTTCAAACTAATATTATAGTCCCATTGTAGTGGAGAGTTAGATAACTCAGTGTTGGCACTAGTTTTGTGTCTATCACTAGGTTCACCCAGGTGTGTCGGCCAGAACACCACTTAAGGCCAAAGGTCCAGAATAGAGGAAATGAGGAGCTACGATGAGGATTGACTTCTTTACTTATTTAGGCAGACATACAGATATTTGTCTGTGTGTGTGTGTGTGTGTGTGGTTTTCGTTCATTTACGCACACAATACGAAACTTAAGACGGCCTAACTTTCCTGCAACTACTGACGCACATTACCCTCTGATGTGTGACGTCATCCAAACCACGTGGGTTAGCCCCTCCCCACTATGAAGGCACAATTTAACAGGTATCAACTCTGTATAATAAAATAATATATATATATATCGATAACTATAACTTTGGGGCCTTTTCTACAGCCGCCCCCAAATGTATATAATACATTTGCTCATCAATAAAGGAAACAAAGTTCTAAGGCTTGGATGTGATGGCAGGAGTAGAACTGTCCTCATCTTCTCCAGATGGAAGTGCAGGGAGGACCACCAGTCTGGCAACTGGTCGGGTGTAGACTCTCTCCTTGACCTTCACGTCGGCAGACCTTATATGTCCGTCGCTGCTTGGATGCGTCTTGACAACTGTCCCTATGGGCCATAGGGCTCTTGGAAGATGCGGATCAGCGATCATCACCACGGCGTCCTCTTTGATGTTGGCAGGTGTAGCTTGCCACTTCTGACGAGCTTGAAGACTTGGCAAGTAGAGCCTCATGAATCGAGCCCAGAAGTGGTCAGCCAGAACTTGGGAGTGTTTCCAACGGCGGCGACTTATGAGCTCGCTCTCCGGATAGACTACCTGGGGTAGTGAACCATCTGGCCGCCCCATCAGAAGAACATTAGGAGTCACTGGATCTGGGTCGCTGGCATCTGAAGACACATAACCCAATGGCTTACTGTTGAGGATCCCCTCCACCTCAGTGAGTACAGTGCTAAGCACTTCTTCTGGGACCGGTTGAGCACCGACCGTGGCATACAGGGCACTCTTAACCGAGCGTATCTCTCTCTCCCACACACCTCCAAAATGGGGAGCTGCTGGGGGGTTAAAGTGAAAGGCAATCTTCTGTGGCGCAAGAATCTGCTGTAGGTCGGGAGCCATGTTCTTGAAGGCCTCATTTAGTTCTCTCTCACCTCCTTTGAAGTTTGTCCCCTGGTCCGAGAACAGCTCTGCAGGTGTACCTCTGCGGGCAATAAACCGACGAAGGGCCATCAGGAAGGCATCATAACTAATGGCGGTAAGGAGGTCCAAGTACACCGCTCTGGTGGTGAGGCACTTGAAGATGATTCCCCATCTCTTCTCTAAGCGTCGACCCACCTTGACCTGGAAAGGCCCAAAGCAGTCCATGCCCGTAGAAAAGCTGGAAGGTCAGCCATCTTGGGTACCGCTGGTTTGGCCCTCCATCGCTGACAGTCAGCACAGGAGTGCTGGTAGCGCCGAACTGCCTCACGCCCTCTCAAGATCCAGAAGGAGCGTCGTAACTCAGCGAACACCCTCTCTGGGCCGGGATGGTGTAAACGGCTGTCAAAGTCTTGGATCAGAAGCTTAGTCATCCAATGACCTGGGTCTAGGATAATAGGGTGAAGAGCTGTCAGTTCCAGGTCTTCTTCCCGACGTAATCTTCCTCCAACATGGATGAGTTCTCCACTCTCATCTAACTCCGGAGACAGAGTGAGGAGTCGACTGCTTCGAAGAACTGGCTTACCAGCTTTCAGTAGGCTGCACTCTTGTGGGAAGCTATCCCTCTGAACCCTCTGGAGGATCAACCGCTCAGCTTGACGGAAGTCTTCAGCAGTAGGGGGGTCGTTGGGTTTGGCAGCTCCAGCACTGTCACCTCCAGCAACTCCTTCCAGGAGTTGGGATGACTGGGGTCTGCAATAGGCTGACTTGATGCTACTGTGGTGACTCCACAGAAAGTAGACTTGCGCAGCTCTGAGGCATCTTCTGTTTGGTGAACGGCTGGATCCTCTGGCCACGAGTCTGGACTCAGCAGGAGAAAGGGGGGTCCCTGGCTCCATCTATTGGTCTCTATGAGCTCCTTCAGCTTCTTACCACGTGTCACGTCATCTGCTGAGTTCCTTGCGGAATCCATGTACCTCCAGTCCTTCCTGTCTGTCAGCTCTTGTATCTCAGCTACGCGGGCGCCAACGAAGACCTTGAACCGGCAGGACTCGGACTTCAACCACGTCAACACTGTTGTGGAATCAGACCACAAGATCGTCCGGTCGATGTTGATGGTGAGTTCCCTTGCCAGAACCTGCGACAGCTGTGCACCAGTGAGTGCAGCACAGAGTTCCAGTCGGGGCATGGAGTGGAAGCGCTTAGGAGCAACTCTGGAGCGGGCCATCAGGAACGACACGTACACAACACCATGTCGGTCAGTAGTTCGAAGGTACGCCACCGAGCCGTAAGCTTCTTCCGAAGCGTCACAGAATATGTGCACCTCTCTCTGTAGAGCGGAGATGTCCACTTCCTTTGGTAGGTATGGCCGGGGCAGGTTGACCTGAGGCAGGACTTGTAGTTCTCCCTCCCAGACTTTCCACTGCCGTAGAAGCTCTTGAGGTAGCAGCGGGTCATCCCATCCACGATGTTTATCCCATAGGTGCTTGACGAGTATTTTTGCCCTGGTTGTGTAGGGTAAGATGAACCCTAGGGGGTCGTACTGACTTGCCAGCACTTTGTAGATGTTGCGCATCGTGATTTCACCATAATCCACGGGACAATGCTTGTAGCCCAGGATATCCTTTTGGAAGAGCCAGCTCAGTCCTAGAGTGGATTCTGGGACATCTGTCTTGTTCTGAGCCAGCCATAGCTCAACACTGGTAGAGCGACTCTCTTCTGGAAGGTGACTGATGACCTCTGGTTGATTGCTGGCCCATTGACGCAGCTCGAAGCCTGCAGATGCTAGGATGGCTCGTAACTTGTCTACCAGGTGCCTCGCCTCAGCAATGGTGGGCACGCTCTGTAGGCAGTTGTCTACATAAAAGCACTTCTCGACTGAGCTCCTCACCTCTTCATCTGGCTGACTATGGTCGATGACGTGGCGCTGAAGGGCAAACGTAGCACAGCAGGGGCTACACGTCGTTCCAGAAGGTAACACTTGCCACTCGTACACCGCAGGAGGATCTTGACTGCTGTCTCGCCAAACAAATTTGAGCAGGTCTCGATCTTCTGGGAGGAGTCGAACCTGGTGGAACATGCCCTTGATATCTCCACTGATTGCTACTGCATGTTCTCGGAAGCGTAGCAGGACTGCCAGGAGAGATGCTCCTAAGGTCGGCCCAGGCAACAGATAGTCATTGAGATTTTGCCCTCGATACTGAAATGAGCAGTTGAACACCAGTCTGTTCTTGCCATTATGGCTTACCATGTGGTGAGGAATGTACCACGACTCACGACCTTCCTCTGCTGGTACTTCAGGGTCACACTTGATGACAGAGCCTGCCTTGATCAACTTTTCCATCTCCACTTTGTAGGCTTCAGCCTGCATAGGGGTCTTGGCCAATCTCCTTTCTATATTCCGTAGACTGTGTATGACGGCTTCTTTAGTAGCTTGAAGGAGTGGCATGTCTTTCCGGCGTAACAGCGGGGTGGCGTAACGGAGTATGTCGTTAACCTGTACTCTGATGGTTTTGTTCTCCAGGGTACCGATGGCCTCTTGGTCCTCCCTCGAACGTGTGACTAGTTTCTCGCTTCTGAAAGGAAGAGTGTCGAACTGCCACAACATCTCGACATGCTTCATCAGCTCGCTCACTTGTGGTGATACTGATGTGAAAAGGCACTGCTGTGGTTGTGCGAGATGATAGACAACACTGGCTGGGCCTCGCAGCGCCCAGCCTAGCCTCGTGTGAATGGCAGCCGGACCTCCTTTTGGGCCCAACCTGACTGGTTCAATGGGGGTGACGAGATGTGGGTGGTCACTTCCAAGGAGAAGCAGAGGCTTGACATTTGTGAGGGTCCGGATGGGAAGGCCAATGAGGTGCTTATACTTCTCCCGGAGTTGCTCCATAGGGTAGGCATGATCTGCTAGTCCAATGTGAGCAGTGGTGAAAGCACCTGTAATCTTGAACCTGGTCTTCGGTTTAGCAGGAGAGGAAATGGAGAAGGAGACTGATGCACCGCGAAGGGTCTGCACATCCTGTCTGATTGTGCGTAATGGCAAGTCCTCTGGGGTCCCTTGCACACCTAACTTCTCTACAGCCTCTGGCAGCAGCATAGTTCTCTCTGAACCGTCATCCAGTATGGCATAGGTGTTGATGAATCGATCCTTATAATGGATGCGGACTTTGACGACTTTCAGAAGGACTTGACTGCCTTCAGCGGGTCTGTCCAGGTACAGTACCTCAGTCGTGGCCCTCATGCCATGGTTCTGCGAGGTTGGTGTTGAGTCTGTCTCCTTAGGTGGCCTCAAGTTCACATCATGCAGCACCTGGAGATGTTTCCCTTGGCAGAGGCCACAAGTCTTCTTTAAGTTGCACTGCGCTGCCTGGTGCGGCCGTGCACAGCGCCAACACCTCTTATTGGTTCTTATCCATGCTGTCAGCTGTTCTTTGTTCAGCTTGGTTACTGCTGTACACTGACTGAGGTAGTGGTCCTCATTATTACAGTATGGACAGTATGGCTTACTCTTGTTCCCTTTGAAGGAGTTACCTGGAACTTGAGAGTCTGGTTTCTTCCAAGTGTCCTTGGCACCATGGAGCACAGTGGTGTGGTGCTTGCCCTGCCGGCCCTCAGGTCTGGATGATGACTCCCACGATCCCTTCACAGCTAACTGTCCTTCGGAGTCCTGGCACCAGGACTCATATTTCAGCCACTCTGCGACATCTATAAGGTTGTGAGTTCTTGAGCCCTGACGGAACATGCAGCGGCGGAAATCTGCTCTCTGTTCAGGCGGCAGCTTACTCAGCAGACGAGCAACATGTGAACCACACTGTAGCTCCACTTCTCCCTCAGACCCTATGGTTCTCAGCATTCCCACTAATGACTGGATCTGAAGAGCAAACTTCTCGAAGGCAGCAACGTCTCCCCGCTTAATGTCCGGTGAGTCCATCACAGCAGCAATACGCTTCAGCGCTATCTGATGTGGTTGGCCAAACTTATCGTTCAGGGCAGCCATAGTGTCTGAGAAGGGCGTTGGAGAGTTGAGGTAAGCATCTGCTATTAACCTGGCTTCTTCTAGTTGCAGGTGATCCACCAACACCTGATACTTGAACAGCTCTGTTGCACTGGGCGGTAGGAGGTTCTCCAAGGAGATCTTGAGCCGTGCAAACTCACTTGGGTCTCGACTTGAGAAGTTGCGGATTGTTGGGCGTGGTCCATGGTAACCTGGCTCTGGTATGAGGGCAGGTCTGGAGGGCAGTGGCTGTGTCCATGACCTATGTGGATGAGGCTGCGGTGGGGGAACTGGGTTACTGCTATGCTCACTCCTGTGACCACCATACATTTGGTACTTGGGCTCATTTGTTGCCAAACTGGGTGGTCGCGTTGACAGCTTAGCAGGCTGGTACCAGGGAGTTGAATAATCAGCGTAGTTCTCCCATGACCGCGTAGCAGGAAGGGCACCATGTGCTGAGTGCTGTACATGTTGCTGACCCACAGACGGCTGAGTCACTGGGGCTGGAACTACTTCTTCCTTCGGTGGAAGCTCATCTGGTCTCCCGTTGGGGTGATGAGGCGTTATATAGTCGCCAGGCAGTAACTCTCCACTTACTGGGTCAGGCCATGGTGGTGGTGCAGGCCAATCATCCTCATCCTCACTATTGGGTTCGCCTACAAACGGTGCCGGTGGCTGCATCACCGTTAACTCTGGCTTGTTGCCATGTAGTGATGGGGTCTGAAGGTTACGGACAGTATCCACCAACTGTCTCATGTCTGCTCGCAGTGCTTTGAGCTCATCTATATCTGATGACATACGTTGCTGTGTCTGCTGAAGTAGAAACCTTTCTTGACGAATATTCTCCAGCTCTACTCTGTCATCCTCACGCGGAGGTCTGTAGTGCAGTGATGTAGGCAGGTGAGTAGAGTATTCTCGAAACCGATCCCTCGGCTCTCTTTCTGGAAACAGCTGCTGGCTGCCAGCCCCATAGCTAAAGTCCATCTCCTGGAAATTAGCATCACGCCTGTTGAGGTGCCTTGGTGGGGGAGAGTCATTGGGGGAGGTGAGGGGGGTCATCCTGGCCTTACCCTCCAGATGAGAAGTCTCTTCTTCCTGTCGGTATCTCTGACTAATGTATCCTAGATGATCCACATCATAGTCTGCATATCGCGTTGGAAGGCGGGTTTGCCTTCTAGGGCGTGCACCATAGGCCTCATACCCTGGTAATGGTTCCATCTCTGACGTAAACCTTGTGAATCCGGCTCGAAGGACCATCAATGTAGTGGAGAGTTAGAGATAACTCAGTGTTGGCACTAGTTTTGTGTCTATCACTAGGTTCACCCAGGTGTGTCGGCCAGAACACCACTTAAGGCCAAAGGTCCAGAATAGAGGAAATGAGGAGCTACGATGAGGTTTGACTTCTTTACTTATTTAGGCAGACATACAGATATTTGTCTGTGTGTGTGTGTGGTTTTCGTTCATTTACGCACACAATACGAAACTTAAGACGGCCTAACTTTCCTGCAACTACTGACGCACATTACCCTCTGATGTGTGACGTCATCCAAACCACGTGGGTTAGCCCCTCCCCACTATGAAGGCACAATTGAACAGGTATCAACTCTGTATAATAATATATATATCGATAACTATAACTTTGGGGCCTTTTCTACACCCATTATTAATCCATTTTAGCACTCTATATATTGTATGACTTTCATACATGATAATGCTTGTATTTTAGTAAGCTGAATAGATTCAAGGATTTTATGATCATGTGCAAAGTAGCTACAGTGTTGTTATGGCAATGAAAATCTTAGGTCCGGAGCATCTCCAACAGTGCAACGTATTATATAAAGGACCTAAGACAACAAAATAACAATAATAATAATATTACACAAATTAAAATAATGCAAATGAACAGAGTACGATACATTTTAATTAAATAGTGCAGGTGAAAGAAACAGAATGTAAGGTTAAATATTGTATAATTCACTATTATGATAATAAATTCAATAAATTCTAAAGATGTCTTCCTTCTGCGCCGCTCAGGTACAGCAGCCACAACAACAGGTAGCCAAAGTTAAAAGTACACACCAAAGTGTAAGCAAACACTGAAATAAAACGAAAAGTTGGAGAGGAACTAGAGACACGGCAGCCATCCACAGCGCCATCTTTCTTCTAGAACATTGTACTGGTTACTTTTACTTAACTCTGTTACAGTGTGGTGCGTAACTATTTAGAAAGGGTTTATTTGGCCCTCATATTTTTCAGTAATTTACAGCTCTTGGGTTGGGTGGCTTCACTTGTGATTTCTTAAGGAATGAGCAGTGCATAGCAGCCAGCATATACACTCGGTAACAACCCAACAAATCAACCTAACTGAAATGCTTTTTTGGAAGAGCTCCAAAGTCTGTTAAAAATGTTTTATGTAAAATGTGCGTGTTTTGTGTATAAATGAGAGAAGGTGTACACCCAGTTATAACGACATGTTTAGACTGCGGATTTTTGTTTTACGTCTGTGCTTCATATCTGACCTTTCTTCTGTTAAGGACAAAAACAAGATATGAAACGCGAATGGGAACTTGAAACTAAATGTTCAAATTGTCATATCATGCATGTCTCTTCACACGTCTGGTAGGACTCTCTGGACGAGCTGGAGATGGACGACTATTGGAAGGAGGTGGAGAATATCACCAGCTCGGGAGGAGGAGCAGGGAGGGGAGACGCAGAAGGAGAAGGGGAAGTGCCAGAGGAAGAGCAGCAGCAAATTCCTGAGGGTAGGATACGCCGTGTCCATGGATAGACCTGAAAGGGACATATGTTTCCCCGTTTCAGCACAGACAGTCATTAAACCTCATGTGTTTTGTTCCTGATTTGGAGCAGTCTACTTACAGAACAGATGATATATTGGCAGGTTTTGATCACAGGCTAGTTTGGGCATGTGTGTGGTTCCAGACCTGTGGATTTTGAGCCAAAGGGCCTCTGGGCACCCATAAGTGTGAAAAGTCCCCCACTTACTTATATAATATATATGGTACTTCTTAACATTTAAAAAAAAAAATATATATTTTAAATACAGTAGCATGAAGGTCTCATTATGTTTTTAGTTTTTTTTCCCAGATAAGGAAATGTATTAGCTTATGTTTTTTTATCACAATCCATTTTATTAAATCCTCTAATTTAAGTGCCACATGTTTTGGACCAGAGTGATCCGGAGTGACTTTTATTACATTTAAAAAGCTGTTTATCAAAAAATACTAGCTCTTCATCTCCTTGCATAAGAGCAATGCTATTCGTGTGTATATATCCGAGTGTTATTTAGCTTGTTTATGAAGACTATTGTTCTCTGGAGCAAACACACTCTTCCTGTATGGTATGTGTGTCTCGCTCTGTTTGCGGTTACACCTTTCCCTTTCCTGCACCTGTACAATTGTTAAATAAATAAAAACGTTTGCCTTTACTTTTGCATTTAAGAAACACAATTGTGATATCCCATCTCAGGAACTAAATAAAACAATTCGTTTTTGTTGTTATCTTCCTCTAATTTTCTCTTCCAGAAGGCGAACAGGAGGAGGCGTGGCTTACGGAGGCGGGGCTAGCGCGGCTGTTTGATGACTCACTAGCGGCCGATCAGGTGTCAATCATCTTTCCCTTATTCAAATAGTTAGTCCAGGTTGAGTCAGAGTTTCATATTTGCAGTTCACATCTTTCAGTGAGCATAACCTGACAAAAGACATTAGATATTCTGTGTAGATATTAAGGCGATTCACTCATCAGATTTGTTTTTGATTGACAGGAAGAAGACAGTGCCGTGTTTCTGTCCACGCTCACCAGATCGCAGGCGGCAGCAGTAGAGCGCCGTGTGACAACACTACAGCAGACGTTGCTACGGCGACGAAACCGGCAACACGTTCCTGATGTTAGAGATATATTCAGACCTCCTGAAAAGGTGAGGCCAAGCACACACATAACACCATTTTAATAATAGGAACTAAAAAATGCCATGAACAGGTGTTCAGCTGTAAACTGTGTCACTGGTTTTAATAACTTTAAGTGTGTTTCATCAAACATTTAAATCTATGTTACAAACATTTGAAGACCTCATTCAAGAAATATTCCTACACTTTTCTCCATTGAGATTAAGATGACAAATTGATACCACTCGTGTTAAATATGAAGCTAAAGCCAGCGGCCAGTTAGCCCAGCAAAGCATTCATGGTTAGCAATCATTTATTAGTTGCTGATATGTATTGCTATGTTCTATGACTTGATATTTAATAAGGTATATCTTCATGTTTTTCTTATGTCATTTCAATGATGATACATTTTTTCTTTAATTCTTGCCCTCTCTTTTTTATATGTATAAATTAAATCAAGTCTGGAAACAGCTAGCCTGTCCAAAGTAACACAATCCACCTACTACCACCTCTGAAACTCACTTAATAACACAATAAGATTAGACTTTGTGCTTAGTTTAGCTAACCAGATGGTTTCGGAAAGAATGAAGTTGATACAGTTTTTTCCTTTTATGATCTCTTCCCCCTTTGATAGCATGAGTTGGAAGCATCACACCACAACACACACTTTATATATTTCCCTTGTTGTTACCACAGAGGAAGTGTTCACAACTTTGCTACATGTTGCTTTTTTCTTACTTCTACTGTCTCGTGATAATCAGTAACACATTGCAAATCTATTTTTACACCAACTAATACCTCTTTCTTACCTCAAAATCAAGTCCCTTCATTATACCAGACACTGCTTTGATATTCAATGAATGAAAAACGCATGTATTGATTTAGGTAGAACTCAAAGTACTGAAACTCCATACTACTCCGGTCAGCATAATAAACCGTTTTGAAGAGTCTTGCACACATGTTTTCACTAGAACAGACAGTTTGTCCACTAATTAACAGACAAGATAATATGTAACGTGAAAAAAATGTACAAAAGGAGGGGGAGCTCGTTGTAAATCTGTCACTGTTTTAACATTACACTGTGTGCTAATGTGTCTCTGTGTTTGTTTCAGCATGAAGAGCCCATTGAGCTGAAGGGGGAAAGTGAGAACGGACAAAAAGATATCACTTCAGCTGGTAGGTGCAACAAATGACTAAAGACACACGTGTTCAGTAGTCACCATGGAGAAAGACAAGCTGAGGCCCAAATACACGTCTGCCTTGTAACTAATGTTAGAAATACTATCTTATAAAAGATGAAACATGATTAAGTATCATACAATAAAAACAATTAACTTTTTGCCTCTTTCTTCGTTTGCACATTTAACATTGAAGTGCTAATATTGTAGCTACTATACAAATGGAATAAAACGATTAACTGGAAACATATGGCAATACAATGTTGCTTTATTTTCTCAATGTCAAAGCTACACAGCATCAGAATGAGAGACTTTTCTACATAATATTGTAATGTTTAACTATACAAGTACATCCCTTTTCAAACGTGGGGGCAAAAGTCTGATTCATTTGCCATGAAGAGGTTATAGGTGCAGAAAAAACACCTCTTTGTGCTGCAGTGACTGGCATTTCTACAGAAAAACACATGTAATTGCCTTTCTGTGTAAACACAACTTTACAACACAAGCACTTTTGTACTGGACTACTTGTGTGGTCGTATGTTTTATTCTTTTTATGCATGTCTAACTGCAGAAACGGAGACAGAACTGAACGTTGAAGTGGCGTTTTCCGAGCAGGCGCTCACTTACAGGGACAACCACCAAAGGGCAAAGGTCACCGCTAGCCCAAACTCACCTGATGACAAACTACCAGTGAGTCACACACCTGTACACACACAATAACTGAAGGCTAAGTGCCAATTCACTTCCTCAGCTGTGTGTCTTTGCTGATACAATCAGCCAATGGGGAAGTCACAATAAATCAACTGCGTGCACTGATTGAATGCGCAATGATAGAAAGGTCAATTTTGAATTGCATTTAGGGCAGGGTAATAATAGTGATTATATCATGTAATATTTAATGTTGTGAGTCAATGATTTCCAGAGATAAGGATTTTGTTAATGCTCACTTTGCACTTTTAGGTGTGATAAAGTGTATTTGTTCATTCTAATAAAAGCTGGCATTGAGTGTTGGTCTGTACTGCCATCTGCTGGTTGAAGCTGTCCACTGTCCCATGTGTTCAGCCTTCATTCAACCTTCATATGGAAAGAAATACAGTTGTAAATTAATTTGGCAGAGTGTTTACTTTTTAATATTTTCTCCCACAGTCACTGACGCCCTTCTGTCTCCCTCTCTCTTTTTATTTTTCCTCTGCAGAACTTTAAGTTGCTCCGAGATAAAACAGGTCAGACCAGAATAGGAGATCTGTCTCCTCTGGATATGAAAAAGGTTAGTGAGGGAAATGATGTGTGGATGCAATAATTAACTAAACTAATTGCAATGTTTCAATGATCATCTTTCATTCAATGGTTTAGTTCACAGTCCATAGCCCCTTTTTTGAAATATGTTTTTTTAGTTAGATTAGAACATTTATTAAATAATAGTTTAAAATGTGTTATTTTACATCTGTTGTTCGGCTAAATCTTGTTCCGTTTTCTTACATTTTTCTTTGGTGTAAAGCTAAATTCTTCCACATTTTTGGTTTATTGTCGATCGTCATGAATTAAGTTTTGGTGTATTTGACTGTTCCCATGTCCTTGCTTCATGGCCGCAATGCTTGTCCTAGTAAATTAATAACCAAAATATCATGATTTATATTTATTATATGATAATGCCTTTCTGGGACAAATTGCCCAATAAGAGTTTATAAATATTTGTTCTCTCTCTGTAACGTTCTGTCAGGTGCGCAGGCTGGTGCTCGTGGAGTCGACTGCCCTGTTCGATACTGCTGGGATCGACCTGAAGGCAGACAAAGCTGTCAAAGTTAAAACTAAAGGTAAACACACACACATACGAACTGTATTGACACACTCTGACCTGCAGAGAGACACAAACGAAGACATACAAAGTGAACACACACACATGTAAAGTATTTATGGACACACATAAAGGGATATATGGAAAGACAAAGTCATTAAAAAGAGCTAAAATGAATTACAAATAGCTATTTATTCCAGGTAAACATGCAATGTACGACTGTTTTACTAAATATTTGTGCTTGTTTGTGTGCAGAGAGTGGCCTGTTTGGTGTTCCTCTTGTCACTTTATTGGAACAAGACCACAGACGGGCTCCTGGGACCAAAGTGCCATTAATACTGCAGAGGGTGAGTCCATCAGTCAATCACATCAGTCTGAGATGAGGACGATTCACCATTACAGCTATGATGAGGGGAAACAGTCATTGATTATTCAACAGGGATATGTCAATGAATCAATTTACACTACCCACAATGCAACCTGAACCTAACAAATATGGAACTGACTTTTTCTGCTTGTGATGTTTAACCTGTGTATCCCTCTTTCTTATTCCTAGCTCATTAATCATATAGAGGAGGAAGGGTTGGACACAGAGGGGCTGCTACGGATCCCTGGAGCAGCCACGAGAGTCAAGGTTTGTTTAAGCATTTTAACACCATCACTACAGACACTGTAACATGCTAAGATTGGTAGGTGTGGCAATAGCATTAGCAATAGCATCAATCAATAATCACATTTTATTAGTATTACACCTTCATACTTCATCCAAGTGGTAGTAAAATGGGCTTAACAGATAGCTGTTATAATAAGATAAGAAAGAACAAGACTTAGACTTTTGAAAACAGGAGAGGCTTAAACAATATAACAGTCTGAGACAAATGCATGAGACAATACCAAATATAAAAATGTATTAAAAGGCAATTCAATCAGTAATAGTACTACATAATAAAACAATTACAACTTAATAGCAGCAAAGTAAATTAAACAATAAAATAGAATAATATGTTAGAACCTAATCAGATTTTTTTTTATGATTTATAAAAAACGTAAAAACATTTTACAAGGAAAGTAAATCATTTTATGAAATAACAGTCGTATAGATTAACATTTTACAACTTTAATACGATAAAGTGAGTGACTAAAAAGTATGTTTACAAATGATTCATACTGAAAAGCCTGTCTATAATATGTACGTTTTAGTGATAATGTAATAAAAAAAAGCTTTCCTGTGTGTTTCTGTCCCAAATCCAGTTGCTGTGCCAGGAGTTCGAGACGTCTTTCTACGACGGGACGTTTCCATGGCAGCAGTTAAAGCAGCACGATGCCGCCAGCCTTTTGAAGCTGTTCATCAGGGAGTTACCCCTCCCTCTGCTGACTGTGGAGTACCTAAACGCTTTTTTTGCCGTCAACAGTACGTGTGGCATCTGTTCATGAAGTATTCTGCTTGATTTACTCCCACATTAACCTGCATTAAACCCTTCCGTGTGTGTGTGTGTGTGTGTGTGTGTGTGTGTGTGTGTGTGTGTGTGTTTGTGTTTGTGTTTGTGTGTTTGTAGAGTTCCCCACTAAGAAGCAGCAGCTGCAGGCTTTGAATCTGCTCATCCTTTTGTTACCTGAGGCCAACCGGGACACTTTGAAGGTAAATACACACTCGTGTTTCCCTTCAGTAAATACAAATCAAAACCCTTTGATAATTATATTTGTCAAATGGATTGTGTTTGCTTCCCCCTAGGCATTAGTGGAGTTTTTCCACCGTGTGATCGACCACCAGGACAAGAATAAAATGACTCTCAACAATGTCTCTGTCGTCATGGCGCCCAACATCTTCATGTTCAAAGGCTTCCGTTCCAAGGTGACTGAACAGCAGGAGTTCTCCATGGCAACCAGCATAGCTCACATCGTCCGGCTGCTGATTCGATACCAGAATCTTCTGTGGACAGTAAGCATTCAAAAAATGACATTATATTATATATATTTGTGTGGAGGATGGGTCAGTGTGTAACAAGGTTATAAGATCTCCTGTTCACTGTGTCTTATCTCCAGATCCCAAAGTTCATTATGACCCAGGTCAGACAACAGAACATGGAAAGTCATCGGAAACAATACAAAGAGAGAGCCGTGAGGAAGCTGCTGAAGAAGATGACCACAGACAAACCACCAGAGAAGGCTGTTCCTGAGGTAGGAGTTTAAATGTAGGGGTCATGTAGAGGTCAGTGGGAATACATTAGAACCAGTGAAGGTTTCAGAGCCACAGCAAAGGTTTCTCTAAATGTTTTAATTTTGATTGTACCACATTTCTTTTACATACAGAGGTTTCCCAGATACAACTTTTTTTTTATTGTGTTCATATAAGTGTACTTCATGGTGCTTTACAATTGATGTCAGAGGGCTCTTCAACACAAATGAGATCTTCTCTTGTGTGCCTTTTTTAAAGTATTTCCTTATATAAAAACAACACAAGTGAATTTCTGAAATAATTTCATCTATTTTATAAAAAATGCAGTTTTACTTTTGGACTTGCCAATGCTGTAGAGTCAGAAACATTTGCAGCCTGGAATCTAGTTCTACAAAAAGGAGTCAATGTCAACAATGTTAATGAAGCGAAACACTTTTCAGGACGGCCATGTTTTTTGACCACGTATGGCAGTGCTATAAAATGTAATTGAAGTTCAATTGAAATGGTAGGAAACTATTTAAACCAGACTCTGACTAAAGCAGAACTATTTCTCAATAGCCTGTGGAGAAACAGTGACATCTAGTGGTGAAATGTAGGAATGATATGTGGGTATTTTGTTCTCTTGGTGCAATCCTTTCTACAGTCTGTTAGTGCAACATGTTGGCATTAAGAGCAAACAAACTGACAATAACTATATATACAGTATATTTATTTTACGTGGACGTATATAATAGTAATGAGAACACATTCGATTTTTTTTTGCTTCCACAGTCGCTTCTTGTGGATCAGAATACCTTTATTAGTCCCACAGAGGGGACATTTACGTATCCTAGCAATTAATACAATTGCTGTTCTCCCTTAACAATATAGTGGGATAGTGATTAACCACGGGAAACACTTGTCATTCTCAGCTAAGTGCTTTTAGACCAAACCGAGTCTGCAGTTTGTTAAACAGCAGAGCAGGAATGTCCTAGTTCCTCATTCTTGCAGTGAAGTGTGTGTGTGTGTGGTGTGTGTGTGTGTGTGTGTGTGGTGTGGTGTGTGTGTGGGTGTGTGGTGTTGTGTGTGTGTGTGTGTGTGTGTTGTGTGTGTGTGTGTGTGTGTGTGTGTGTGTGTGTGTGTGTGTAGGTGTGTGTGTGTGGTGTGTTGTGGTGTGTGTGTGGGTTGTGTGTGTTGTTTGTGTGTGTTGTGTGTGTGTGTGGTGTGTGTCGTGTGTGTGTGTGTGTGGGGTGTGTGTGTGTGTGTGTGTGTAATGAGTCCACAATGTTTCCTTTTAAACGTGTTTCATGACACATAATGGACTGTATGTTTATCTGTCTCCCTCTCTGTTGTCTCCGTCGGTATTTCCAACCAGGAGAGCTCACAGGGATTTATTCGAGTTCAAGCTCCACAGTTCAATAAAGTGTCCATGGCAAGTTCAGCTTTACTGGAGAGTTGCAGGCTGCTGATGTTTTAACACGCTCCTCAGCCAGGACAGGTAATGTCTACATGCAGCACTGTACCAACACACACGGTACTTTATCTTATCAATATGAGGCCTGACCTC
Organism: Gymnodraco acuticeps; assembly: GCF_902827175.1. Lineage (NCBI taxonomy): Eukaryota > Metazoa > Chordata > Actinopteri > Perciformes > Bathydraconidae > Gymnodraco > Gymnodraco acuticeps. The sequence goes on from NW_022990590.1 coordinate 83,000, forward strand.
TCTTCATGTTGCCTTAAATCTGGGGTAGGCAGTATAATAACCTTTTGATTTGAGCATATTGGAATTGTGTTGGTCTGAGAGATGTATAGAATCCTCTTTAAAAAAAGGTAGACTTTGGCCAATCACAGCTCATTTAAGAGAGCTCCTTTTGTTTGCTGACTAAAAAGTAAGACTGACTAAAATAAAAAGAGTCTGACAATATCAGCAAAGACTTACAAATACAGAAAATGACTGTTGCTATAAGTTTAGCCTTTCAGTTGCTTAAGGCAGTAGCTACAGTAGCATCAGTTTAAACTATTCGCAACATTGTGGGGGACTGTATTTTTTCAAATTCTGGCAGGTTGGTTTCCCTTTTTCGATCACTTAAATAAAAAAAATGGCAAAATAATATACAGTAAGGGAATTTATTCAACACCACCCCTAAAAAAAATGCCTGTTCTACCTTTTAGCTCTTTCTCTTTCTCGCTTTTTCTTTCTTCTTCCCTGCAGTTCAGTGGCAGTGGAACAAGAAGAGCTGTGTCTCTATGAGATTGGTGGAAACATCAGTAAGTCTAGCTCCTGCTACAAACGAATATATTACAATGTCAATCATTAGTATTCTCTGCTAATAACCTTGCTAGTGAGCCACGAGGCAGGCCTGATTGAGGAAAAACGTACTTCCTGTTATGAGTGTAAAGGTATGAGACAAGTGCAGTAATCAATCATTGTTGTAACTCCATTATGTGTCTCTCTCTGCCCCCCCTCCTCTCTGGCTGTTGTCCCCTCAGAGGAGCGATGTCTGGATGGAGAAACATACATGAAAGACCTCTTCGAGCTGAACCCTACTGCAGAATGGGTCATCAGAGCTGTGCACAGATAACTCTTACCATCATGCCCTGCTGGAGAATGGACTGCACCAAATGTTCACCACTGGGTCCTTTTTAGAGGAGACACCACCTGGTTCTCTGTGGTTTCTGCTGGTTTTGAGACTACTTAGAACATTTGCATGTAGCAACGTGTTCATTTTTTAAACGCAAGTGGTTGCATGCTTTCATCTTATTGGTTTGAGTAGAGCAATGAGTAGTCCAATGTCAATGTTGAATTGCTTGTTGACCACATATTCAGACAAGAAAAAGAAAATGATGTGCTTCGATTTAGAATATCACAGACTTTCCCAGTTGTCTCCTCGCTGCCTTATGCTACATGTTGGCATTTTTGGATTCAGGTACCATAAGCCTACAGTAGCAGAGAGTGGTCCAGGTTAAAGAAAACCACTTGTTTTTTAATACATTTCATCTATGGAGGCCTGAAAGCCACTGTTTTTCTTTTTGGTGGAAATACATTATTTCACCCAGGTCGTCCCAGCACTTGGGCCACACCGTGATTCCTAATATTATGTGATACTTGTGAGTATTGCAGTTTTATACTGTGATTTATTGCCACTAATCACTTTGTTGTGCCTGCAATAATATTCTGGAATAATATAGATTGGGACAATAAAAAAATATAAAAAATGTATTTAATCGTGATTCAATTACGTAACATAATGACATGTTTTTTTATGAATAACTAATTTGATAACATTGGCTTTTAATTTATTTATATTAAAGCCCTGACATTTTAATGTATGGTTACATAATTGAATGTGAATATATCCAAGCACTTCACTGTAACTAGTTGGGATGAACATTAAAGTGAATGTGTGTATATTAAAGGGTCATAAGCTGGATGGGATCGTCATCGAGTGGAAAAGTGATGAATTACTACTGTACTGTAAGTTAGAAGTGAGGGAGGGGGCCAAACAGTGACTCCAAAACCTTTCATAATGATGTTGTTTCTGACGGTTAACCAGGGCACGCATTGACAACATCACCTTTTTTTTAGTACATTAACATTGGTGTACATTACATCTTTTGAAACGTTGATGTTTGAGTGTGTTAATGTGTGAGCCATCATCCAAAACTGCTACTTGCCAGTGTACAAATGTGAAAAAACACATTTGTATGTATGATAGCTTCTGTGTTTGCTTACATGAAATTCGTCAATTGCCTTTCAAGTTTTGTACCAAAGACTTGATCATTTTAAAGGAATGAATAGCCGACTGTATAAATGGCCTTCTTTAATTATACACTTTCACATGAACAGTTCAAGAACACTACATTTCCTGTCTTAAGTTGTTTCGTGTTTTTGCTCTATACTCTGGAAACGGTTGTATTAATACGGGAATGGAAAATCTCTCCGTTTTATCTTTTTGGCATATAGCTGTGCTTCTCTTGGCTTTCAATATAAATGCAACCCTATTCTGTGTGATTTCTCCTTGCCTCTGGAGGATCATATCTGCACCATAAAGTCAAACATGACTTATATTTCTCTTGTGGAAAGCTGTGGGGTACAAATAATGTGTCATCTCCCTGCCTTGTATTATCTTGTTTACTGTGAATGTTATTCAAATAATAATGTCTTATTACTGCCTCTGGAATGACCACTAAAGCAGCCTGTAAATAAACATGTAGTTATTCATTAACACATCTGCTTGTGTTTATGTGTGCAAAATACTTTGAATGTATTTTTCGTGTTTCAATTTAACACATTTCTGCGTTTCATATTAACTCAATTATTTCCACTGTTAAATGTGCATACCTCCTTACATTAACTTCCCTTTCTCCACCAGTAGAGAGCCATGCTAATTTCCTGTGAGAATGAATGGCCCTAGTCTGATGTTATTCTCATGCTTGAGGTGGATAAACATAGGCATGAGCCTACTCATACGGTGGTTTGAGGAGAGCAATCATACAGCTTAAATGTAATATAGTAATATATCACAATTAGTTTAGAGATTACATTTTACCTATCAGTTTTTTTACGATTGCTAACCCACTTGTTACGGTACTTGTCTCATTTTGTTGACTCGAAACAACACACAAACCAAATATGACACTTGGAAATAAACAATTCAGGTCCTTTTTCAAAATTGCCTTTCTGCAACAAAATAATACACATGCTTTACATGCGGATTCACTGTACAGTGTATGCACTTGTGATTATCTTCTTAACCTGTATTGGTGTCGTGGACAAACCGGACAAACCCATCAACTGGAAACTAAATTGTGTACGCACCTGATTCGCTGATACAGCGTAGGTGACCGCTCATTGGCTACTGTCAAACGGAACGCGCTGTGATTGGTCCAAATGAGGGAATAGGAAGTCTCGATCAGTAGTAGGAGCTTAACATGGGTAGCTAAGTAGTATCTGGTTAATATAAATAAAAAGCCTTGCATGTCGCTGTAAAACTTGGATGATTGAGAGTACCGAGAGGTAGTAGGAAACCATTTATTACACTAAGGAGTTGCGTCTCATTCATAATATTGCGCTGTTTGGTTGGTCTTTCGTGTGGCTATGTAACACTAGCGTGTTAGCTAGCTAACGTTAAACGTCAGTTACAACTCTGCTAGCGCAAGTTGCATCGAAATCTGTTAGCTTGTTTGACAGCCACAGGAGCTAAAGTCAACTAGGGTTTATATCAAGACAACACGGTTCCGTTTTGTTGAGCGTCGGAGAGTTTATTTAAGCTGAATATTATAGTGTGACCCAACTGTAAATGTTTGGCGATAGAAGTAGCAGCAGCTACAGCTAGCAGAGCGTTAGCTTGTCGACATCAACAACAATGGGCTATAAAAGGTATTTTAAGACGGCAAGAACCTTGTATTTGTTCACCATTCTGCTGATAGTCTTCGTCAAAGGAATAACAGCTGGTAAGTGTGACATTCAACTGTTTAATATGTGCGCAGACAGAAGTGTCTACGTTTCTTCAACTGTTTCAAGCTGCTGTTTATTTTTAGCTAACAGATTCATCCATCTCAAGTTTACACTGTGTTTACTCTCCCTTATTAATACCTTTCAGATGAAGAGCAACAGGGGAACGACGGGCCAGAACTAAAGGTATGTCATAAGCTATTTTATAATGATCCTCATCAAACCCTGGGGGTCAATGAATATGTTTCTGTTGTATGTGATGCAAACAACTGTTGATATAATTGCAAAGGTTATGTTGATACTGAGAGATGTTTAGACTACAGCAATGGATTGATTCAAGACTATCCGAACTACTACCTAAATATATATTTTAAATATACTTAACTTAGGTGTTAACTAAATGCTTGGGAACATTTCCAGAGTACTTCTACTAATCACACTTTGGTACAATTGCATTTTAATATATACCTGTGTCTCCAACTCTTCGAAACATTTGGAGATAAGACACAATATATTCTTTCATCACATAATTACCAATTAACACAGTACAAAACAAAACACGGGTACATCTGTATTAGGGCTGCACGATATTGGAAAAAACTGACATTGCGATTTTTTCCCCCCTGCGATATATATTGCGATATGAAAACATACAGGAATTGAAGAAAAGACCGTTTTTTAATGTTTTTTTTCACAAACCATCCTTTCTTGAACTTTAATAATATACAATTAGTATTTTTTTCAACAATATTTAACCGGATGAAGGATTTTAGTCATGGATGTCTGGATCTTAAGTTATCAGAGCAACAAGCTGAGCTAGCTCGGTTAGCAGCGCCGAACTGCCCTGGAGAAACACATGAAACTACTTTATTCAGTGTTTTTACCTTTAATCACCGGGTCCGTTTGCTTTGGAGATTTGATTGTGGTTTGCTGTGCATGCAGAGCCTGCATGTCACTCACTCAAGTACCGCTGACATGAGCCGCGCGAGTTTTCCTTTTGTAGCAAGCAGCAAAAATAATTGTAACATGACGTGTTTGAGTTAATTTGCCTACTTAATATCGCACATCCTAAAAATATATATATATAAAAAATAATAATAAAAAAAAATCGCACGTCCTGCGATGTGAATATCGCGATTATCGTCACGACACGATATATCGTGCAGCCCTAATCTGTATGTTGTTGGAGTGTGCTTCTGTTAAGCAGCTTTGAAATCCAGTGATCTGTTTCTCATTTGTTAGGGTTATGTGAATATGACCTGGCAATTACGCAACTGAAACAAACAATTAATTGAAAAAGATAAACAACAACAACTTGTGGTGTTGTGAATACAATTGTATTGCTGAAAAAAGATTCTTCTTTTAGTCTTTTCAACCATCAGAAAACTGGTATTTTTCACTGTTTAATCTGCATCCAAAAAAAACCTTAAGATTGAAATCTGCACATAATCTATTATTATCTTCCCTTGATAATGTAAAAGTCTTAGAACTGTCACTTGCATATGTTAACAATGTAAAGGAGAAACACTTGAGGCCGTAATAAGAGCTTATGACATTTTTAGTGTAAAAAACCATCATAGCTACATGGATATCCTGGTACATTAAAGGACGAGGAAAAGGGGGCTAACTTTGTATACAATTACAACATATTAATATGTGTGTACAGATTAACTTCTACAGTTGCAAGCAAATATTACCTGTAATATTTCTAAGGAGTTGCCATCAAGTATATCAACTTAAGCCGATTCAATACATATTCAACAAGTTTACCAGAAATAACTTTCAGTAAATGTTAAGTTAGCAAATTACCTGTACATCAATTGTTCTGTAACACAACCATCCACGACTGCAGTATCAGAACCTGTACACAACCTGCATTTCCGGTTTCCTTTATAATAACATCTCGGTCATCTCTCCAGTCTTACCATGACCCAGACGGTGAAGAGGAAGACGTCCGCCTGGCAGGGGAGGTTGTGGCCGGTGCCTCTGTGACCTCTCGTCATGAAATCTCGCAGCCAGAAGAGGAGAAACCGTCACCTGAGGAAGGACTTGAGGGAGAGGAGAAGGAGGACCTGCCTGAGCAGCCTCCTCCTGTTGAGGAGAAACCCAAAGAGAGTAAGGACTGAAAATGTATCTTAAACGATAAACTCTAAATGCTTCATTAGGTGCAGCAACAGAGCTTTAGTAGTTAGCTTTGCACTCAGTTCAACCAAGTATGCAGAATGCTTAAACATGGCTTAATGTTGAGTGCAATTTGTTGTAGGGCTGCACAACGAATGGATTTTTGATCAAAATAAAAGTGCAATATTCAGATTGCAGGAAGTACAATATTTGTTAAAGGCTAAATATAAACTATATTCTACAGACCATAATCATTTAATATATATTTTATAAATGTCATTGATAATAATGATGCAAAACATTTAATAGCCCCAAATTCGTGTTTCATATTGCAATAGGTCAATATAATGACAATAAGTAGTTGTGTTTTTTAAACGTGCTACCCTGAATGTTGTGAACTGAATTTGAACCTCTGTATTTTAACTACCGAACACATGCTCTTGTTCTTGGCGATGGTATGTTTTTCTTGGCTTTTGAAATGTCTGTGCGAGACATGAGCTGGCATTTCTTCTGTCACTGTTAGCTCACCGGCTTTTGAGTAGTGGTTTTTGCCTGTCCATTTAAAGCAAGGAACAGATGGAATAGTGGAGCAGCTTTGAGACCTTTCAACATGCAGTTGCAGGTATAAAAAGGACAGGATACATACTAAAATACATTTATTATTATTTTTGATGCTTTTAAAGCAGGTTTTTTGTTGTCTATCCTTTAAGGCTTCCCATAGTTATAATAAGAATCTGTTTTTACGGATGAAGAGTTGTTGAGTATTGTGAATGTTGACCTGTTTCACTTTTGCTGACTCTGAGCCGAAGTGCGTGTGTGTGTGTGTGTGTGTGTGTGTGTGTGTGTGGTTTCCAGCGCAGAGGCAGATTGGATACACGGTTAAACCCCCTGAGAAATTAACAGCGCCTCGCACCTGTGGCTCCTCTTGCAGACAGTTACATCATTTTACCTGGGGATTGTTTGTCAGCTTCCTGCTAGCATCTCACACACATAAACGAATGAGCTTGTAAGATGGGCATTTACCTGCAGTTATTAGCATTAACAGACTTTGTTTGATTCATTTGAATCTATTCATCTCCAATTATTGTTTCATGGAATTAAAATAAGCACAGCAGACATGGTAACAGTATTTGTGTTTTTTTTTACAATTATGAGTTTTATTTGCACTCAATACAAACTATTTCAAACTAAATAAAACAAACAGACACACAGGAGGAGGGGGGAGAAAAGGTGTATATACAGAGCATTGTATTGGATATCACAGCATAGTCTATTTGAGTATCTTGATTATTATTATTATTATAGTATGTTTCTAAAAACACAGGACAATTTGCATTGGGGGATTTCCCTCTTGTTTCATTCTTGTTTTATAGTCTAAATCCTCTCACACTTCCAATGTCTGTCGCACAAACCATGCATATCTGCCATAAACATTTGTATATGGCAGATGGGGCAGAAGGGCAAACCCTGCCATCCAAAGCCTTTATCCAGAGAAATGGGTGGTTTGTTATAACAATATTTTTATGTTGAGAAAAGAAGGCTTGATAAAGTTATACCCAGCTACCCACCTCTTGGTAATGGTCTTTATATGCCCAAAAAAGCAGTTACCTTGAATTATTTGTTAATGATTTATACAGTACAGAGATTCCTAGGCCAACAACAATATTTGAGATGTGACATGCAATCCTGGTTAAAACAATCATTTATAATATTTCAAATGTACCCCACAGGGTTATATTTTTAATAAATGTTTACATGTTTTCATAAAACATCCAGTTATTTTGTCTTTTTCTTACATGTCATTTTATATTTTGTTCATACAGTTCCTGTGGTGAATGGTGGTACATCCCATGGAGAGCCCTGCATCTTCCCCTTCCGCTTCATGGACAAGGAGTACTCGGACTGTACCACTGACGGACGGGGGGATGGGCGGCTGTGGTGCGCCACCAAGTACCACTATGACTATGAGAAGAAGTGGGGATTCTGTGAGAGTAAGTGAACCTAATACCTTAGCTGCTATATCCCAAATGATAGCCGGTATTTTGAAGTCCCAATGAAAATAAATATTTAGAACTGTTTACTAATATTTATTTCCTCATCAAATGAAAAGCCTTTAAGAACCTTCTTTGGTTTCATTTTCTGAATGACTATTGCCCTCTTCACTACCAAAGACTTGAAAACGTATTTATTTGTAATCTGCATTCTTCATTGGCTTCTCTTGTGTTCCCTCAGCGGAGGAGGAGGCGCAGCAGCGACTGCAGGTGGAGGAGACGGATGAGCAGTACCTGACGGTGCTGCGCATGCTCAACGCCACCACCAGGAGGACCCAGAAGAAAGAGTGAGTTTCTATTGCTTTTGTCAAGCTTTTGAATATTCTCTTTTCATATAGTCTATATTTGTGTACAAACATTTGGATATGTGTATAATAAATGGTGTTATGAAATAATTCAAGTTGAAACAACACTATAGGAGTTGTTTAGGCCATACCTGTTTTATGTGTGCTTTATTAGCACGAGACTTAGCCCGGCACATCCTTGTTTGCTTAAGATCTCATCATGGTTCTGTTAATGTACACACGATTTGTATTATGCCTGTGTCAATCTGCCTTTACTCACACCACCTCTGCTTCTACATCCGCTCTTTCAGATTGTACGAGAAGCTGCTGAAGATAGCGGATAAAGGCCACCAGAAAGCCATGGAGAAGGTGGGGTACGCCATGTTGTTTGGAGACTACCTGAGCCAAAACGTCACCATGGCCAGAGAAATGTTTGAGAAGCTCGCCATAGAAGGCTCGCCTAAAGCCCAGACGGTAAAGATCTCGCATAAACATGTTAAGGTGTCACTTGGAAAAGATATTGCAAGCCATTTTGACCTCAGTCAGCTGTGTAACATGGTGCTCTGTTTACCTTTCCACAGGCTCTTGGCTTTCTGTACGCAGCAGGACTTGGAGTTAATTCCAGTCAGGCTAAGGTACTTTAGAATCTGTATAACTGATCCGTCTACTTTGGACAAAACTGTAAAATAATGTAATACAATTGCTCAATTTCTAACCATTCCTCACATATTTCCTACATTCTCTGTGTGCCAGGCCCTGGTTTACTACACTTTCGGCGCTCTGGGTGGAAACTTGGTAGCCCATATGATCCTGGTGAGTTTATTTTCTAAGTGGAGCAAGGACTCATTGTCGTTATTTCCTAAGTATGGTAAAATGACATTCCTTTTATCTTGTCCTTAGGGATACAGATACTGGGGAGGTGTAGGTGTTCCTCAGAGCTGTGAGTCAGCACTGACACACTACAGGCTGGTGGCAAATCAAGGTGAGCATCTAATCCAATGATATAATAAGATATTCAGGTGTGACGTCTCTTCCTGGGCTCATCACTCTTTCTATTCCACCTGCCTCCTCTTCTCCCCCTCCCCGCCTCCAGTGGCCAGTGACGTGTCTCTGACGGGGGGCTCGGCGGTGCAGAGGATCCGGCTGCTGGATGAGGTGGAGAACCCGGGGTCCACCAGCGGGATGTTGGAGGAGGACCTGATCCAGTACTATCAGTTTCTAGCTGAGAAAGGAGACGTGCAGGCTCAGGTAAACTATCGTATCACCAATGAGTGTTTGTTCAATGCAATGCAGGGATCTGAATCAAATGTAGTGGTCGTATCGGGGTTAGTTGTTGAGAAGAAACGATCAATACATCTGAAGCCATTTCTAGAACTTCAGATAAAGAAATGTAACTGTGCAATGCGGAGCCTCATTGTGTAGCCTTGTATTTTGTATATTTAAATTCTAACTTTGACCTGGTCTCGGAGTGTCTTCTGACAGTGAATTTATCTCATGGTAAGGAAGCTGGGCAGCAGTTGATATTGGTCATGAAGAAAGTTAATATTTGGTCAGAATATACATATTTGAAACCCATATTACATATATTTAATTGGGAAAAACGAGGCGTCATTGTGTGAATGTTAATGGTCAATCTGAAATGGGATTTTCACATCTATGTAACTAATCATGTTTCACTTACAAGTTAACCAAGTGCTTTGTGTCCCCTGATAGGTGGGGTTAGGTCAGCTACACCTGCATGGAGGACGCGGAGTAGAACAGAATCATCAGGTACATAAAATAATAAAAACATAATTTATTGTTCTTGTTGTTTTTGCACCGTTTAATGTATTTCTGATGCCTCCTCTCCAACAGAGGGCGTACGACTACTTCACACAGGCTGCAAATGCAGGGAATACACACGCTATGGCTTTCCTCGGCAAGGTGGGTGAGATCTGTGTCTCTATCAGCCTGTGGGAGGGTGATGGGTTGATTTACGAGTTTGTAATGACAGCTTAGTTACAGTTGTTTTCTTTTACACTGACAAGCAAGCTCAACATTGTTTCTTTACCATAACAACACAAACTTCAGCTTGTCCAAAATCGCCTCTCTATACCAATCTGTTTCACTTCTGAGTTTGCAAACATTATGAATAAGTCTCCAATTCTGAATAAGAGCGAGTCAGCGAGTCGGAGAGCAGAGAGATGCAGCCCAAGATATTCAATCCAACATAAATATTGCTGAGATGATTTGGCATTTCTGTTTATTAGAGGGCGGTGCAGTGCATTTGTATTTAATCTGTCCCTCCTTGTGTCCTTTTCAGATGTACTCTGAAGGCAGCGAGTATCTCCATCAGAACAACGAGACAGCCCTGCAGTACTTTAAGAAGGCCTCTGACCTGGTGAGCACTCACGCTGCTATGTTAATCTGAACTGGGTCATTTACACCACCATTGTAGCGAAACCAAAATTGAAGAAATAAACAAAAATGGACTTGACATTTAAAGAGAAAGAAATCTTGAATAATGAGAGATTAATGTTGCAGAAAGAAAAATGTAAAGTATAAGACACTTGAAACAATGGTGGTTTTTCCTAAAATCGGGTTGTAATTAGGCTGATGCTACTTTGCATGGAAAGCAATTCGGTTTCTTTAAAAAAATACGAACTTATTTCCTAGTTTTATTCTTATGAATGTGTAAACAGAATTTCAGAGAATATTCTTTCACTTCAAATTCTCCGTTTCTTCTCATAAATGTATCAATGGAATCTCGGTTAACATCCAAGTTCTTTACTCGTAACTTTAAGATTTTAATCTTGAATTTACACGATCTAAGCTCTGAATTATTAGGGCCCGAGCACGGAGCGCTAGGACCCAACGCTGTCCTTGCACGAAGTGCAAGGAACCTATTGTTATCCTAGGTATTATTCTTATTATTCTTATTCCATATTGCAATGCTTATTTGTACACTTTTGCACGGACACCAGGACCGGTGAAAAATGTGATATTCTGGAGTCAATGGGTTAAATATTCCAACCTGCTAAATTTACAATGTCGCACCGTAACTCCTGAAATGTTGCACACTTTTTTTTAATTAGCATAATTTTCAAAACAGAGAAATATTCACTTACATTTACATTTCTTGTTTTTCCACACCAAACTTCGTATACAGCATCGTTGGAGGGTCAGACACATTACCGTAGAAAATGAGCATGTTCAGACGATAAATATTGCCGCCATTAATCAAAACGTACTCGCAAAAAGGCGGGGCTTAGAAAGAAATGCTCATAACTCATCAACAATGTATCCAAACATCACAGATTTTGATGGATAGGTTCAGTCTGTCTTGGGGAATAGGCACACCAAATCATTTTCATTTTGGACTATAGGGGGTGCCAAAAACATCACCAATTTATAACTCAAGAACGGATGGACGAATTTTTTTAATTTTTTTTTAGACATACTCTGGGGACAAACTGAGATTAAAAGGGTCACAACAAATGCAGAATGTGGGCGTGGCCTATACACTTTTTAAATTGCGAAAGCATAAAATGAGCTTCGGACGAAAAACTTGGGACACACGTCACAGCCCACGACCTTTTCAAGAATGTAAAAAGAAAACGTAATTCTTCAAAAAAACTGCTCACTAGCGCCCCCTATTGTGTGGTAGTCACATATAGTTTCTCAGAACTTCACAAATGTTGGCAAAGACATTCCTCATGGAATTGCGGACATATTACTAATTAGCTTCCATTAGCCCCGCCCCCCAAGAAGTCGGCCATTTTAATTAAGCACATTTTCGCAAACTCCTCTTAGGGAGATGATCGAAAAAATTCCTATCCAGCACAAGTTCAGCCCATATCCAATGTGATGCTAAATTGCGAAGGAATAGTTGATCGCTCAAACGAGTAGCTCGTAAGCTAACGGAGAATGTTCCATTTTTGACGATTTACATGCCACAAATTACTCCAAATTACTCCAAACTACTCGCATATAGTTTTCCGATATTCACGAAAAGCTGTATACACATTGCTCTTATGAATCTGGACATATTTCAAATTGCCTTCCATTAGACCCGCCCCCCAAAAACTCGGCAATTTTCAAATATGTGACTTTTTCATGCATTTTAAGCACATTTTTGCAAACTCCTCCTAGGGAAATGTTTGGAAAAATTCCAGCGCATATCCAATGTCATGCTACATTGAGAAGGAATAGTCCTTCGCTCGAACGGGGAGCTCGTAGGCTAACGGAGAATGTAGAATTTTTGACCATTTATATGTCAGATAAGCTACTGAGACATGCCTGTCTGTCTGGCACATCAACTCCCACACACACACACACACACACACACTCACCTACTGTTAGTCCAATCAATCAATGTTTATTTATATAGCCCAATATCACAAATGTTACATTTGTCTCAGTGGTCTTCACAGTTTGTACAGAATATCAGTATGACAATACGACACCCTCTGTCCTTAGACCCTCACATCGTACAAGGAAAAACTTCCGGAGAAAACCCACAGTTTTAAAGGGAAAAATGGGAGAAACCTCAGGGAGAGCAACAGAGGAGGGATCCCTCTCCCAGGACGGACAGACGTGCAATAGATGCCGTGTGTAAATTGAAAAGATAATACATTTGCAACATAGGTAGTCCAAATGTTTGGAAATGCATGTGTGTATAATAGGAAGATTAATCCACGAGGATATCCATCCAGGACCTATGATCCAGGACCACAGCCACGACTCAAGATCCAGGGCTCGCGATGCAGGACACAGGACCGCAGGATCATCTATGACTCCGGATCCCGGCGTATATAGACACCAAAAAGAAAGAAATTTGGGGAAGCTGGGTTAATCGGAACATGAGAATACACAGGTATAGACAGAGAGAAGGAAGAAGTAAGATGTCCCCCGACAAACTAAGCCTATATCAGCAAAACTAGGGGCTGAATCTAATCAGCCCTAACTATAAGCTTTATCAAAAAGGAAGGTCTTAAGCGCACTCTTAAAAACGGATAGGGTGTCTGCCGCCCGAACACAAACTGGAAGCTGATTCCACAAATGTGGAGCTTGATAAGAAAAGGCTCTGGCTCCCATTGTACTTTTAGAGACTTTAGGAACAACCAACAACCCTGCATTCTTGGAACGCAATGCCCTAGTAGGACAGTAGGGTATAATGAGTTATTTAAGGTAAGATGGCGCCTGCCCATTAAGGGCTTTGTAGGCGAGAAGAAGAATTTTAAATTCTATCCTGTGTTCTATAGGGAGCCAGTGTAAGGCAGCCAGAACAGGAGTAATGTGGTCCCTTTTCCTAACTCTGGTTAGTACACGAGCTGCAGCATTTTGAATCAGCTGAAGCGACTTGACTGACTTCTTGGTACACCTTGATAATAAGGAGTTACAATAATCCAGCCTTGAAGTAACAAATGCATGGACTAGTTTCTCTGCATCGTTTTGAGGCAAGATATGCCTGATTTTTGCAATGTTACGTAGATGGAAGTAGGCGGTCCTTGAAATTGATTTTATGTGGGCGTTAAAGGATAAATCCTGATCAAATATAACACCAAGATTCCTTACAGTCTCACTGGAGGCCAAACTAATGCCATCCATAGTAAGTATATCCTTAGATAATTTGTTTCGTAGATTCTTCGGGCCAAGTACAATAACTTCAGTTTTGGTCGTGCTTAACATCAAAAAGTTTAAGGTCATCCACGTTTTTATGTCCTTAAGGCAGTCTTGAATTTTATTTAGATGATTAATTTCATCAGGCTTGATTGATAAATATAGTTGAGTATCATCCGCATAACAATGAAAGTTTACAGAATGATTCCTTATAATATTGCCTAACGGAAGCTTATATAATGTGAACAAAATAGGTCCAACAACGCCCTTTGCTGGCGGCATATTCATTACAACAGACACCTATACACTCCCTAACCCTACTGTTTATTTGTAGATATCTCCTAAAGCCTACAAATAAAGTGTGAAATGTAGGCCTGGTACATATATTATTGAGCGATATATGTTATACACACTGTTCTGCTTTCTGCACTGACCTCAGCAGCTGTTCTTACTGTAAACATCGCCTCACAATGAAAGCAGTTGTATAATAAATAGCCTAAAATCCAGGGGACATGTGATTAGTGAGTAAACAAACGTTAAAGGGCAGAAAGTCTGATGCACATTTGATCATCTTAAATAACTTATAATCACAACAGGAACAGTTTGCAGAGCTGTGCTTCGTTGACATAAGTCCAGCCATGCGTCACGCCTCTTTTAAACATCACTGTTGGCTGAAATCGTCTCAGGAGAATACTCCAGTGTACCCTCGGTTATAGCTCCTCCAGAGACACTCCTCTCTCCTCTAAATCAGTGTACCCTCGGTTATAGCTCCTCCAGAGACACTCCTCTCTCCTCTAAATCAGTGTACCCTCGGTTATAGCTCCTCCAGAGACACTCCTCTCTCCTCTAAATCAGTGTATCCTCGGTTACGCCTCCTCCAGACAGCCTCCTCGATAATCGATCCTTGACGAGCCTTTAGAGAAATTTGTTTTCCTTCGAGACGGCCCGCCGACATCCGTTTCCGGGTTGCTGCCGGAGGACCTGGGAGTCTGGGACGCGAACATTATAGAAATGAGAAACGGCTCATTTGGGAGGACTCGCGCGCTTCTGCTTGACGCCGGGACGACCGGCGACCCTCACTGCGCGCACTTCTGTGACCGCAGTTTTAATTATTATTTCTTTACCTTTGAATGGCCTCAATACACCATCAAAAATGTACCCTTTTAGTGTTTGTATGAGCGTTATAATGACAGTTATTATTCAAGAGAAAACGGGTTTCTGTTCCTTTGAACTCTTAGCTGATATGTTATTCAGTTGTGATTCACTATCATTAATATCTTGGATGCATTCCTTTTTAATTAACTCGTGCTTTTTTACATTTCTTTTCAAATCCAGGGTAATCCAGTGGGACAGAGTGGCTTAGGCATGGCCTACCTATATGGAAGAGGTGTACCGGTGGTAAGCAACTTTACACAATACAATCCTTTTCTAAATCATGTCTACGTTTATTATGCACTTTTGATTCTAAGCCTTTACTCTGTGTTGCTCACCTGGAAGCTACTCCCTCTTGCTAAAATCAGAGATGTTTGAAAGTGTGTGTGATGTGTGTCTTCAGAACTATGAGCTGGCCCTGAAGTACTTCCAGAAGGCAGCAGAGCAGGGCTGGGTGGACGGACAGCTGCAGCTGGGCACCATGTATTACAGTGAGTGCTTACTTGTGTTTGTGGTACACAATGTGTCACGGCCTCTTCATAGCGTCTGCTTGCTGTAAATATTGAACTGCATCTGAAGATTGAATAACCAGTTTCTATTTGGCGGCCCTCGATCTCTTTCTCTTGAATTTCTTCTTATGATATACACTTTCATTTGATCCACTGTTTTTAATCCTCCTCTTCCTGTCGTTCCTCAGATGGCATTGGTGTGAAGCGTGACTACAAGCAGGCGCTTAAATTCTTCAACCTGGCCTCCCAGGCGGGTCACATCCTGGCCTTCTACAACCTGGCCCAGATGCACGCCACCGGTACCGGAGTGATGCGCTCCTGCCACACAGCTGTGGAGGTGATTATAATTATATATACTCTCTGTTGGATGTGACTCCGCTGTTGCTTAGACCCCGATTTTTGTTGTGTCATACCACGTGTGTGTATCTCTGTTGCAGCTCTTCAAGAACGTGTGTGAGCGCGGCCGCTGGTCAGAGCGTCTCATGTCGGCCTACGGCAGCTTTAAGGAGGGAGAGCCGGACGCCGCGCTGGTGCAGTACCTGCTGCTGGCTGAGCAGGGCTACGAGGTCGCCCAGAGCAACGTGGCCTTCATCCTGGACCAGAGTAAGAGAGAGCAGGACATTGGTATCATGGCAGGAAGGAAAGGAATTGTGTTTTAGTTCAAATCCCATGATATGTGCATAAGGCGCAAGTCAATAGATTGGCACTAGCAGCAAAATCATTTTAAACTGTTCATTCAGCATTAATATCTTAATAAGACACTACTATATATAGTGTAAAAAACAGGTTATGTATTGTAGTACAATGTGCACATTTTTACTTGAACTCCCTTTGTTTATATATATCTTTATTTAATTTTTTATTGCACATTCTCTTATTCATCAAACATTTTATTATAACAATGAATTATGTTTTATGAAAACCAATTTCCTCCAGAGTAAATATAGAATTCTGATTCTCAAACAGTTTAAAAAACGTTTCTATAAGCAAACATTCTTTAAACAATCAGAGTTGGTTAGCTTCTTGGTATGCAGCAGCAACATTGCTTTAGTGAAACCAATTTTGGGGCAAATTGTGTGTTTTTCATCATGCAAACTCCCTAAAACAGTTGCCACGCCAACAACTATGGGAGAAGCAACAACATCCTAACCTTTCTTATTTCTATGAATTGTAACGCACAGAAGGTGTGAGGATCTTCACTGAGAATGAGACCTACCCTCGTGCTTTGCTCCACTGGACCCGAGCTGCGGCACAAGGTGAGTACACACACACACACACACACACACACACACACACACACACACACACACACACACACACTCACAAAGTTTGGAATCCATGTATAATTGGTTAACATTACAAAAAGGAGTTGAACCTGGCTGCTAAAAAAAACAATTCTCATTCCCAGGTTACACTGTGGCGAGGATAAAACTAGGAGACTACCATTTCTACGGCTACGGGACGGACGTGGACTATGAGACGGCGGTCATCCACTACAGGCTGGCCTCCGAGCAGCAGCACAGCGCCCAGGCCATGTTTAACCTGGGGTACATGCATGAGAAGGGGCTGGGCATCAAACAGGTGGGAACAGAGCCGCACTGGGACTCTAACACATCAGATGGTTTTCAATGGTTGACTCATAATCACTCATCACATTATTGTTCATGTCTGGTCTGTCTCAGAAATCAGATTTTTCCAGTCAAATTTCCATACAGCAGAACACACCATAACATCCCAGCGAGACACATACATGCACACACACCAACACACACATTATGTTGTCAATGCTGAAGTTCTTTAGTATTTTACAACAAGAAGGTCCTTTTCTCTTGGTGCAGCTTTTGAGGAAATGTGTGTTATTGATTGGTCCATTTTTTTCTTTGACCATACCATTTCAATTTTCCCTAATAGAAAAGTTACAAAAACATCTCTGCATGCTGTCAAATATACTAGAAAGAAATTGATGATGAGAATTGTTTCTTGTTGTTTTGCAGGACATCCATTTAGCCAAGCGTTTCTACGACATGGCGGCTGAAGCCAGTCCTGATGCTCAGGTCCCGGTGTTCATGGCTCTGTGCAAGCTGGGCCTGGTTTACACTCTGCAGTACCTGCAGGATCTCAATGTGAGTGATCTTAATGTGAGTACTCACGCTGGAGCTGGGACAATTTGGCTTTTTAAAAATAAACCCTTAATGTTAATGCAACCGAGTTAAAAGCCACTTCCTTAGAGGGAAATGAAATGTCTTTGTCCTCCCTCTCCCCCTGTCAGTTAAAGGAGCTGATCACTGAGGTGGACCTGGACCAGCTGCTGGGCCCCGAGTGGGACCTCTACCTCATGACGGTCATCGCCCTGCTGTTGGGCACGGTCATCGCCTACAGGCAGCGCCAGCACCAAATCATAGTTCCCCCTCGTCCCCCTGCCCCCGCCCCTGCGCCCCCGCCTCCTCCCAGACCCCCTCAAGAGCCATCGCAACCCCAGGCCGAGCCCCAGGACCAGGGGGACGCCCAGGGGGACGCCCAGGGCCCGGCCCAGGAGGAGCAGGAGGAGCAGCAGTGAGAGGAGGCCAGCCGGAGCGAGGGCAGTGAGAGACTCTCCGTGGAGCAGATGGCGCTCACTAGCTGAATACCTGCTAGCCTCAGCGCCTCTCTTCGCTCCACAGCTGACAGATAGTGACTGCTGAGCTCTGCAGTCCCACATCTCCCTCTCTCCTTTTAAAATGAGCTGGTCCTGTGCTGAAGAGAGACAGCGGGGGTGTTTCTGGACAGAACAGAGTGCTGGGGGAGGATAACACAGACTTGGGACTTGCTAGTCTGTGACTCAGGACACTGCCAGAAGAAGCACCTGTGCTCTCACCATGACAAACAGCTCTTTGGTTGCCAGATCAAAGGACGTTTGGACTAATCAAAATAGTTGGAATCTAAAATGTGCGTTAGTTTCTTCGCACTTTCCCATTTTTTTTGTTTTTTTTGTTGGAGGAAATCACACTCAGCGGAACTGCCTCAATCCTAATTTAGAAAAAAAATATCAGGCAGGAAAATGTCAATTCAGATCATTTTTATTTGCTAGTTGGTAAAGAACGTTTTTGCATGTGTCGTCTGAACATTTTCATTTTAGCCACTCTTTATCAGAGTGAACCAATTTGCATCGCAATAATGGGTTATTTGTTTAGTTGATATGTCGGGTCATTACCTTTTTACACCTGCAATAAGAAGAAAGGAAAATGTATTTAACATAATGTGCTCAAATGTTTTAAAGCCATGTGATTATCATTAGAATGAGAGCGAGTAACCTCTAAAGCAGTGTACTTTAATGGATAGGATATCTGTGCAGGATAGATGATTTAATACTGAGCACACGGGTTGAAGTGTGTTACAAAATGGCAGATACAAAGAAGGAGAAGCTGCTTAATCCTCATCCTAGATGCAGATCAAAATGAATGAGTCTTTTTGGGGAGTGAAATCATAGAACATAGGCTTTTTAAATATTTAAAAGAATAAAAAAACAAATGAAATATGATCTACACAGTGAAATGAAATGAATTACTATTTTATTTAATCAACAGGCTTTATTTTCATTCTAGTAGTCGTCATATCAATGATTTCTCTCAACCCGTTTCCGCCTTCTTTTTAGTTTATTAAGAATTAACTAGCAGAAATTGGAGCAGCCTTAAAGAAAGCAGCGCCTCAAACTCTGAATTGTTTGTGGATACTTTTTTTTCTGTGTGTTTGGTTACATAACTTGTGAGAATATTCCACCCCCTCACCAAAAGTCCAAGTTGGATTTCTGCCTACACTTTTCAGCTCAGATGGACTCTGAGAGATGAAGCCATGGTTTAGGCCGTACAGTATTTATCCAAACAACATGAGGGACTTCTAATTTTGCCACATGCAGTTTTCTTTCAGTTTAGTTTAGTCCATGTGTTCAGCTCCACAGTACGTGCTTGTTGTTGGTTATTGAGAGGTGATCCGCCCATATGTCTGCATGAAGTAAAAAAGGGACCATGATGAGAAATGATTCCGAACATAGATACTACACACAGTTCTCAATTTGTCGACAAGACTGCATTTTTACCATCACAAATACAAGTTTATAAAGAAATTAATAAATGATATATGGATATTTAATGGATGTGAATGTTTTCTTTATTGTTTGGTATAAAAGATAAGTTCTTCACAAACTTTATGGAAAACCTATGAAATGTTGTTATTTTGTGTTGGGTTTTGTTTTGCTGACGTTGATAGTTGGCTCTCAGTGGACCCCCAGCTTGTCACTCAGCTTTAGAGGGTGGGGGTCAAAGTGACTGTACTGCTGAGCATCACATTGTGCAGTGTGTAGGGGGAACCCATTGACTGGTCCGTACGCACTATGGAGCGGCTTTGGATTGCCGTGGCAACATGTATGATCATGTCCTGCTGTGTCAAAGGTAAATTCTAGAACAAGCAGGAGGGCAGTGTGCCTATTTACCATTGAACTGCCTCTAAAACAGGGCCTGTTAATAGACAGTGTTTATAGTGTGCATAATATTGTAAAAAATACATTTATATAAGTAAACACCGACATGCTTTCTAAAAAATACTTTTTTTCTGCTGTAAATGACAGTTTAAACAATGAACATGTGTTAAGAACTGGCTTATTAGGCTAGTTGAACAGTTTGGATTAGTAAAAGATGTTTATCTCTTAAGGCAACGACTGGTGGTGGGAGTATGAGGAGGGGATACGACACTACAGCCAAGAGGCCCTCAACAAGGTACTGTGTTCACCAGGTCGCAGCACTGAACATGTTAATGTGTCACGGTCAAACACCGGATAATGATACAAAAGTATTGTATATGTATTTTTCTCATGGCAGTCTATAATTGTGTTGCTGTTTTTATTTTGGAACACCCACTCACTGTGACCAAAATGCTTTTCAAAAGACAATTGGACAAAATGGAAACAACAAAAGCTAAATGTAAAAAGTGGTTACCCGTTAAATTTATATATACACACAAGAGGCAGGTTATCATTTTATAAAAACTGACCTTACCACACGGACCAGCAGGCATGTTGAGAATGCGCACACACTGTGAAAACATAACGTAGGTATCAACAAGTTAAAGGGTCCATGTTCTGCTCATTTTCAGGTTCATATTTGTGTGTTTTGCCTCCACTGTGAGTCACAGTGCTGGAATTGGGCCGGTACTCACTGGTACGCAGTACCGGCACTTCTGGTTCTGACCCATGGAGTACCGGCACTTCTTGCTCAGTACCGGCATGCTGGCGGTACTCCGGTACTCATGCACCGTGCCAGTACTCAACACTCTCCCGCCGTTCTTATTATACATCCATATATATATATACAGCCGCCCGGTACTCAGTAGATGCGTCATGAGGTGCCGAACGGACATTCTCATCGCTCTAACCGCTGGAGTTTCACAGCGGCT
The DNA here is from genome assembly GCF_902827175.1 of Gymnodraco acuticeps. Taxonomy (NCBI): domain Eukaryota; kingdom Metazoa; phylum Chordata; class Actinopteri; order Perciformes; family Bathydraconidae; genus Gymnodraco; species Gymnodraco acuticeps. The sequence goes on from NW_022990590.1 coordinate 103,874, forward strand.
GTCAGCTGTTTACTCCTGTCATTCAAACAGAACGTGCTGGAGAGGGGGCGGGGCGTATCTTCTCCATGTAAATACTGTGGTGGAAACGACTATGTCAAAATTAACCTATTTGACCGTGATTTAATAGTAATACACGTTTCAAAATAATAATAATAATAATAATGCCGAAGTAACAACATACTGAAAACTGTTAGTAAAACCATGTTTTAATGCTTTACAATTTACATACCTAGATGCACGTGTGTTGTGTTTATGCAGCGCAACTCCCACCCAGTGGGTGGCTATGTAGAGTGATAGAACAGAGCAGGCACGCCCCCGAGAGAAGGAAAGCAAGTCACGTCACAAATTAGCATTTCTAAAATGTTAGCGTGGATTAATAAAAGTGCAAAAAGACACCGGTTGTCGCCGGAAGAAACTTCAAATACAGAGAATGCTGTGCCTGTGTTGGAAATTGTGTCTGATGGGGAGCTTTCTTTGGTTGATCCTCCTGCTCCAAGTTCTAGTGCATTAGCATTAGCACTAGCTCCGCCGCCTCCTCCAGAGCCTCTAACGTTAGCTGCTGCTGGCTCAACTGCCACCACCAACACCGGGCAAAGCGATGCACCTGACTGCTGGACAACGGACAAGGTGCAATATTTTTGCAAGACCAATGCATGGCTCCTTCTTAAAGATAAGAAGCTAGGATGTCGGATATGCAGAGATGTCAAATCTTTGGGAATACACACTGGACAAAGACTGAAACTGTCAACTGAATGGGGTGAGTGTGCAGTGTCTCATTTCGGTGTTGACAAGGGCAAACAACAAGCTAGCCTGAGAAAAAAAATCAAAGAACATAAAGAATCACAAGCCCATGTAAAAGCTGCTGACATCCTTACATCTGCTTCACGTGAAACTATTCAACATCAAGTGCAGTCTATGCATAAATCTGAATTAGACACCACTATCAGAGTTTTTCGAACGGCATATAAAATTGGCAAACATAGCCGGCCATTCACAGACATGCCAATTGATTTGAATGTACAGAAACTGAATGGGCTGAACGTGGGCAGGGTTTTGCACTCCAATAAAACCTGTGGCGAAATCATCGACCACATAGCTCATGAGCTGAAGAAAAAAATGGCAAAAGACATTACAGAAAACCAAAGAAAACTCTGTGTTTTGGTCAATGAATCTACCACTATTAGTAGTAAAACGGTGCTTGTTGTGTGTCTACGCTCAGCATTAGCTGATGCTGAGCCCGAAACGTTTTTTTGGGAGCTGATCGAGTTGGATGGAACAACGGCTGATGACATCACAAAGGCGTTAATGGAGTGTCTTGGAAGAGATTTTAACGAGGACTTTTTAGGTCAGTGTTTCGTTTCTTTTGCATGTGATGGGGCTTCAGTCATGCTAGGGAAGAGAACAGGCGTTGCTACCCAGTTGTGTAGTAAATTCCCAAGCCTGTTTGTGTGGCACTGCTCCAATCATCGTCTAGAGCTGGCAGTTGGGGATGTGGTCAAGGAGGTCTCAGGGCTCAATCATTTCCAGATCTTTTTTGACAAACTCTATTCCTTGTTCCATGCCTCCCCCAAAAATCAGAGGCAGTTAGCGCAGTGTGCGCAAGCAGTCGGACAGCGTCTCCTGGTGATAGGGCGTGTTTTGTCCATCCGCTGGGTGGCTTCAAGTGAAAGGAGCGTCAGAGCAGTCTGGGAAAACTACCGAGTGCTTCATGATCACTTCACAAATGCTGCAAACGACACGAGCAGGGATTCCAGAGACAGAGCAAAGTACAAGGGCCTGGATGATGTGCTCACATCTGCAACGTTTGTCAGCAATCTGGGACTGATGTACGATGCGCTCACAGAGCTCAGCGACCTCTCTCGGCAACTCCAAAAAAGAGAGATGACACTGCCTACAGCAGATAGGCTCTTAACTCGAGAAATACGAGTTTTTGAATCCATGGTCACCATGCCTGGCCCACACATGACTACAGTTCATACAGCTCTAGCTGAGAAGTCCTTCAAGGGTGTTGCCCTGCGTGAGAATGGCAGGCTTGTACAGATTCATGCAGGTCAGTTTTTCCGCAGTATGGTAGAGAATCTGAGACACAGAATGACTTCCACAACCTCCTCTCATGTCAGCACAAGAGAAATCCCATTACATGGCCGGGAGGCCCGGGACAATCAGCTAATCCAGGACATGAAAGTTATCCATCCTGGAAGTTGGCCTGAAGAAGAGTTAGACGTACAGTATGGGGACGTAGAGGTGCTACGTTTGTGCGAAGTGCTGAAAGTGGACAGAAGAGAGACTGTTCAGGGCTTTCGCGAATACAAGGAAACCAGGGCATCCCGTACACCTGCTGCCATGGAGCCTCTACTGAAAGCAGTCCGAACCATCGCTGTCTCCACTAGTGAGTGTGAGCGGGCATTCAGCTGCATGAACGATATCCTTACTGCAAAAAGGAATGCTCTCTCTGTCAGCCGACTGTCCAGCCTGGTTTTCATTCAATGTAATGGACCATCACTAGGACAGTTCAATCCGGAACAATATGTGAGGTCCTGGCTGGCAAAGGGAAGGAGAAGTGCTGATGAAAGAGCCTGTCCAGCTCCAGCCCCTGATACTGATGTCCCCAAGGCCTTCTGGAGCCTTTTCTAACAATGTGAAGTATATTGCAAAGCAGCTCACCCAGTGAGAAGACTTTTGGCATAATGTGCCGATTTGTACAGATCCTGGAGATAGAAGGACTTCAGACCAACCAGGGAGTTATCTGATCAGCTTGGCGTTCAATGTAACTCTTTACCATGGCTCAGACTTTGTTACTTGCAGTTACAGTTTCTCATTTTAGATTGTGCAAATTTTGCATTTGTTTTTACATGTTCTTTGTTCATGCTCTTGATCATTTTTCTGAGTTGGAAAGTTAGATTGCATCATAGTTTACTTTATACATATTTGTATTCTTCAGTGGTGAAGTATATTGCAAAGCAGCTCAGCCATGTGAGAAGACTTTTGGCACTTTTTCGTTTTTCGTTTTCTGAGTTGGAAAGTTAGATTGCATTCAAAATGTACAGAAATACTTAATTTTGTTAAAGCTTTTTATAAAAAATGCTTCTGACCAGAGCTTTGTTTCCTTGTCATTAATGTTGAACACCACCAGAGGGGCTCTCACCTGAAAGGTCTCTGCTTCATGTGTCTTCAGCAGAAGATCTAGACTTTGATTGCTATATTTTCAGTTAATATTGACCTTACTGAGCTTTAGCCATATCTGCTGCCTATCACAAAAAATGTTAAGTACAGTGAACCTTTCTAAAATATACAGTAGTAAAGAGACAAACCCACCAGCATTATAGTAGCCAAATTCTTGTTTGTGGGCTGTATATATAAAATTGACTTGAAAAAGTTGCTGATTTTAGAGTACTGGCACCTTTTTCATTCCAATTCAAGCACTGACTGTGACATGTTTACATGCTTTCATGTTCAAATGTGTTCACCCATTCTTTCACACACACATACGGGTATTGGGCCGAGCGCGACACCGTACTTCCGGTATCCGCCGTTTTACGCGAGGTGCAAGCAGCCGTACACCGTCTAGGTGTTGCTAAGCTTCCTGTACTGAATACCATAGTCTATTGCCTTAATCAATATCTAGTCAACTCTAAAATACCACATATATGCAATGGCATGATAATATTATTGTGACAAGTGGGGTATTCACCTGGTGTTTCCAGAAATTAGACGTAGATGCTGCCAAAATCGACGAAGGCCACTGTCGGTTTTCCATACATCTGCAGGCAGTCTGTATGGGCAATCCGACAACCCACACAGCTCTAGTTTACGCTGGTAACAACCTAAAGCACACCCCTCAAGTCCAGAGATGTAATCCGAAGACATGCAGCGATTTCTTCGGTCGTTAATTCAGAAAAAAAAACTAGTGCGCTCTGCGTGGCTACGTTAGCTTGCTGTTTATATTTGCACTTCCAGGATATTTGCACCTCCAGGAAAATGGCGTATTTATAGATATATATATGGTGCGTGTTGCATTGTGGGTAGCTCGTGACGTCACTGTGTGTGAAAGAATTGTCTGAAACCAGAACCAAGTCTGCTTTGATCACTGTTAGCAGGCTGGCTCTGCTGTGATTGGTCAACCACTTAAAGGGATCTGCCCCTTAGCCTATACAATGTGTTGGAGCGCTAGCCTATAGAAGCAAGAGTGTTAGTAGTGATGTGTGTTGCAGAAGTACTAATGTAGGATAATAGAGCATCTTTAATGGAGAAATAAAGAAGATTAAGGCCCAGTCCACACGGAGACGAAAAACGAACCGAAGTCGATATCACAAAAGTCTTCCGTCTACACGGAAACGGCACAAGAAACCTGTCCGTCCACACGAGACCGTTCGACTCGCTGGAGACGCTGTAGTACATATGCCGGGCCTGTAAGTGGCGTACTTCCGCCACAAAATACACCAAAAGCAGCGAATAAGACCCCCCGAGCATGGTTGCCTGGTTGCCCTTCTGGTTATTCTCCGCGGTGCCACCATGATAAGTATTTGGTCACCTACAAACAAACAAGATTTCTGGCTCTCACAGACCTGTAACTTATTCTTTAAGAGCCTCCTCTGTCCTCCACTTGTTAACTGTATTAATGGCACTTGTTTGAACTCGTTATCAGTATAAAAGACACCTGTCCACAACCTCAAACAGTCACACTCCAAACTCCACTATGGCCAAGACCAAAGAGCTGTCAAAGGCCACCAGAAACAAAATTGTAGACCTGCACCAGGCTGGGAAGACTGAATCTGCAATCGGTAAGCAGCTTGGTGTGAAGAAATCAACTGTGGGAGCAATTATTAGAAAATAGAAGACATACAAGACCACTGATAATCTCCCTCGATCTGGGGCTCCACGCAAGATCTCACCCCGTGGGGTCAAAATGATCACAAGAACGGTGAGCAAAAATCCCAGAACCACACGGGGGGACCTAGTCAATGACCTGCAGAGAGCTGGGACCAAAGTAACAAAGGCTACCATCAGTAACACACTACGCCGCCAGGGACTCAAATCCTGCAATGCCAGACGTGTCCCCCTGCTTAAGCCAGTACATGTCCAGGCCCGTCTGAAGTTTGCTAGAGAGCATTTAGATGATCCAGAAGAGGATTGGGAGAATGTCATATGGTCAGATGAAACCAAAATAGAACTTTTTGGTAAAAACTCAACGAGACGTGTTTGGAGGAGAAAGAATGCTGAGTTGCATCCAAAGAACACCATACCTACTGTGAAACATGGGGGTGGAAACATCATGCTTTGGGTCTGTTTTTCTGCAAAGGGACCAGGACGACTGATCCGTGTAAAGCAGGGGTCCCCAAACTTTTTCCTGTGAGGGCCACATAACTTTTCCCTTCTCTGATGGAGGCCGGGTCAGTTTGTAACAGAAAAAGTGTGACGATCGCATGGGTGTCTAAACGTAACCATTTATTGTTTTCTAGAAAGCCACACATAACCAAATATTAATAACCCTTTCCGGGATCTTCACAGAAAAAAAGTCAGGAAATAAATAATAACACTATTAATGAAATAAATAACACTATTTATGAAATAAATAATAACCAAATAACCCTCTCTGGGTTCTTCACAGAAAAAAAGTCCATTGAAAATTACTGTAACTTTCTGTTGTGCCTTGCACAATCTTAACAGGTAAAAGTTTAGCTTAGTTGTCAGAGCAGAATCTCTCAAAATAAACGTGGATTTACGTAAAAAAAACTATTTTTTCGGGGTTCGGGTGTTTTGTTTGATTTTAAACAAACAAAGTCTTGGCTTTCAGAATATGAAACTTTAATTTCCAATTTATTTATTTCTCACTCACAATCTGCTCTTCCGCAGCGCCGCCCCCCCCCCCCCCCTCACTCCGCTGAAATTATGAATGTAAGAGTATAGTAATCATAGATAACACTGCAGGGTCCGTTACAGTTTGTTTTCATCTGATTTCAATTAAACAAAGTCTTGGCTTTCAGAATATTAAACTTGTTTCGGCAAATTCAGATGATAAATACAACTTTGAAGCTTCGGCATAATTATAAGCGGAGAACGGCAGGCATAACAACAGCCGGTGTTTCTCGTGAGTGTTTTCCCCGGGAAACAAACACAATACACACAAACGCAAAATTACACAAGCACACACACTCACACACACACGTATACTGATGTAAACAAGACGAAAGTCTTTCTCTGGTCTGCATCCCCTTAACAATTGTATGTTTTGAGCTGTACATGTACTGTACCCAATATACAAGCTGTTAATAAACTTTTCAATCAATCAATCAATCAATCAATACACACACACTCGCGAGCTTCCCCTCCAAACGAAAATATCTTCCCTCGGTAGTATTTTGATCATTTGCTCCGCTAATAATCAATCAGATCGATGGATTCCAGAGAAGAGACAACTTTGAAGGCCTTTTTCTCAAAATGATGACTCGGTGACAGTCATTATATAATGTGACATATTTCGCTTAATATTTGAAGTACAAAAACAAGCCTGATATCATTAGAAAGCTAGGAATATCCTCTTTCCAACAGTGTATACAACTCAAAAGGTGTCTTCGGGTCAATGCGACTGATTTCGATAGAGCAGGTCACAACATTTTGACAGGGGCTAGTCTAGGATTCGCGTGGCCAGACTGAAAAAAATAAAAATAAAAATCATAATGCGTCTCTGGTATTGTTCAGGGGGCCGGGCCAAATGTGGAGGCGGGCCGTACCCGGCCCGCGGGCCTTAGTTTGGGGACCACTGGTGTAAAGGAAAGAATAAATGGGGCCATGTATCATGATATTTTGAGTGACAACCTCCTTCCATCAGCAAGGGCATTGAAAATGAAACGTGGCTGAGTCTTTCAGCATGACAATGATCCTAAACACACCGCCCGGGCAACGAAGGAGTGGCTTCGTAAGAAGCATTTCAAGGTCCTGGAGTGGCCTAGCCAGTCTCCAGATCTCAACCCCATAGAAAATCTTTGGAGGGAGTTGAAAGTCCGTGTTGCCCAGCGACAGCCCCAAAACATCACTGCTCTAGAGGAGATCTGCATGGAGGAATGGGCCAAAATACCAGCAACAGTGTGTGAAAACCTTGTGAAGACTTACAGAAAACGTTTGACCTCTGTCATTGGCATTGCCAACAAAGGGTATATAACAAAGTATTGATATGAACTTTTGTTATTGACCAAATACTTATTTTCCACCATAATTTGCAAATAAATTCTTTAAAAATCAGACAATGTGATTTTCTGGATTTTTTTTTTTCTTCTCATTTTGTCTCTCATAGTTGAGGTATACCTAGGATGAAAATTACAGGCCTCTCTCATCTTTTTAAGTGGGAGAACTTGCACAATTGGTGGCTGACTAAATACTTTTTTGCCCCACTGTATATCTTTATTTATATATGTATAAGTATGACGACTTCCTCGGGCGATATCATATGGTATAGCTAATTAATCTGGATCAAAACGTGTTGTGCCCACATGCAAAGGTTGTAAACTCTGGCTTATCCCTGCGTGGTATTATAGTAATAGCAAACAGCAACGTTCAACTCCTTTAATGGTATATTGCAAGTGCAATAAGAAGCTACAGGGACGTTAATCTACGTCGGTAATATTAACTTTATTTAATACAAGATTTACATCATACAGCCCATGTAGTATAATATTTTACAAATTATGAATTACAGCAAACATGTGCAATATATCCATTATTACAACTCCGTGGGCTGGCAGTAAGGCGATATGGGTCCGTTCTTATTGTGCATCCATGGGTAAAGATAAGCGCATGTAGTGCTGAACACGTAACATGAACATGCTGGGCGGCGCGGTCCCGTGGGTTAGATGCGCGTTCATAATGCAGAGGGAAATAACTCTCAGAATAACGTTATTAGCACATTTTTACAACTTGAGGAACAAATGATTTTAATAAGGGCAATACAAGTGTTCATACTGGGTAGTTTAGTTTAAAAAAAATTATCCAACGATTTACAGACCACTCTTTCCCCATGTAAGTCAATGGGAAAAAGTGTTTCCGGACCTGGCAACCAAACGCAAGTGTAGTACCGCCGTTAGGCCACCACGAATATTTTCATCTGAGTCCGGCGCACTTCCTGGGGCCTTGGGTGCCACTGCACGAACGCAACCCTGTGATCTGCCATTGTTGTTGCCGAAACACATCAGCAATGACGCGTGGGTGAGCGGGAGAGGTGGGGCTATGATCGTTTAGGGCGTACACACAGTGCTGTGTGTTTGAGGGCTCCGTTTCCGCTGTTCCGTTATGGCCTCATGTGGACGAACCATTCATGCGATAAAGAACTATAGCGGATAACACCCGTTTCGTCTCCGTGTGGGCGGGGCCTAAAAAAACAGGATAATCAACTTCCATCTCAAGGCTGTGTTCCTATACTGACATTTTGTAAGATGCATTTCTGAAAAAAAAAGATGGATTCAAAGGTTTAGATCTGACATTGATGAGTTGTCTCTCTCAGGAGTTCCCAGAGAAAACTCGACCGGTGAGTTTCAAACATCCTGTGTTCCAGTGTCCGGACATGAGCCCTTCTCCCTCTGTCCCCTCCTCAGGTCAGTCAAGGTCAAATCCAAATCAATTAAATTAAAATTGTATATTAATATATTCTCTTTCATCTTCCTTTCTAGTTGAGTTTGTGAAGGCGGCAGATATCAAAGCCATTGCTGCCCTGGGGGATTCACTGACAGTAGGTGGTATTTGTTGATTTTCGCTTCAGCTGCGATTGAAATCCAGTACAAGTAATATGATAAGTATTTATAATCACAACTAATAAATTGTTCAATGTCAGCTATCCATATTAAGGACATGTTTACAGACAGGAAAACCTCCTCAAAACTCAAACATAATCAAGGTTTCCAAATGTTCTTAGGGGTCCTGAGCGTATTTCCCTCAGGTGTCGTGTCTTTCCTTTTCAGACGGCCATCGGAGCAAACGCCACCACTGTACTGGGGATTCCTATAGAGTTTCGCCATGTGTCGTGGAGGTGACAGAAGTGTTGTATAAAAATATTATAATGGATCTCTTGACCCTGCTGTGCCAGCATATATAATTAATATTCATGTGATCTTTTTTTCTATATTAAATTGTGTTTTACTGTAAGATTATTTCTTCAGATAACAAAGCCAGTATTATATAGGGACCAAAGTCATTTCGGTACTAATTTGATATTTCTGCATTTTTCAGCATTGGAGGCTTTGGGTCATTTGAGTCTGTCATTACTTTGGCAAGTAAGATGTTTTAATCAACAATAACCTACAGAAGCCCTTAAAGGCAAGGAAGAAAAACGTTCTGATGATCCAATTTCTAAATCTGATACAAATAAATATTTTTTGTGCTAAGGTTTAAAACATTTAATAAAAAAAGCAAAATCAGTACACCATGTGGAGAGCAAATGTTGCTAGGGTTATTTTTCTTCCTTTGGTCCTATTTTAAAGGGGACCTATCATGCAAAATGCACTCTTGTACGTCTTTTATACATGAATATGTGTCCCCAAGTGTCAGAAAATACAACCCTCTCTCTTTTCCTCTATACCCAAATCTCTAAAAAAAAAAAAAAAGGGGCTGTAACGGATCTGATACAGAGTGATCCAGATTTGAATTTTTTTCTACGTCACAAAAGTGGTGCTCTGCTTAGTGGTCAATTCTCCACTCATCAGGGGAATGAGAGATTGGGCCACGGCCGGCCATTGCCGCTCGAAAGCGCTGGAGACGCTGTAGTACATATGCCAGGCCTGTAAGTGGCGCTGTAGTCTGCCACAAAAGCAGTGAAGAAGACTTCCCTTGCATAGTTGCCATGGTTGCCCTTCTGTTTATTCTCCGCTGTGGCTCTTTTTCTCCCTCCCCGAGGCAAGCGTTTGCGCCTCCTGCTTTAAAACAAATGAATAATGACTCTATATAATCATATGTAAGAAAAATAGTCCGTTGTTACTGTTTGAACTAACGTAGTAATGGCAGGAACTGCTTAGATAGCGTTTTTGAGGAGCTTATTGATTACCGATTTGAAAACATCGTTGCTTGCTTTAAAAGTAGCACAATTCATTATGTCAAACCTTGGAAAGTATCTAGATATCCCTGCCCTAATGCCAAAGTAACTGGCAACTGAATATGTGTCGCCGTTTGATATCTATGTCTGGACCGCTGCGTAAAAAGGAGGGTTCTGCCCCGTTACTTCTCTTCTTACTTCTATAAGAATAAAACACGGAGGACGGAGATCTCTTTTTCTCCCCCTCTTCTCCCCGCTGCAGCCCAGCAGCTGATCTCAAAGCACGCTCCGAACTTGGGGTTTCCGGTCCTACAACGCTGGTTCTCTTTTTAGCGGGCTAGATCTCCATGGTAACTTATGCTGAGCGGCTAACCTGGTCCGGAGCAGGTTAGGTTGCAGGCTAAGAGATCAACTCAGTGAAAGCACCGCCTGCTGACCAATCAGAGCTCATTTTGCAGAGTTTAAAGCGATCAAGTCATATTACAGGAGAAAGGAAATACAGTTTAAACTGCCGTTGCAGGAAAGACGGCCGGCAAAAATCACCGACTGTGTGAACGTGAAAATGAATAGAATATCACCTCCCACTTTCAGAGCAATCTGACTAATATAACATAAACGTTAAGAAAGCTTACTTAAATATCTGCCACAACACAAGTAACCGGATCATAGTAACATTACGTATAGCCTACAGTCCGCGGCACTGTGAGTGCAGAAGTCGATGTCTCATTATCATTCATATCACATCATATCATATCATAATGTATATATTTCCTTATCTGAGTCAGCTTCTTGAGCCGTATCTGGCCATGCAACACTCACAGTGTCACATCCTGTATGCAGAAGTATTATTTTAAGCAACACATTAAGTTGACGAAACACTCAAGTCAAATTAGCCTCTTAGACCCCACGGACACTTCGGCGGGTCCGAAACCACAACATCTGCAAGCAACAGTGTCTGAGGGCTTCTTAAGATTTAATAAACTATGAATGTTTCATATCCATGTAACGGGAAGAAACTCCGCTAGCTGATGATTTTTTTATTTTCTTTGAAAAAAAAAAACACAAGGCTAACGCTGAGCCTCTGAATTAGCCCTGTGCGAAATAATCTTAACGCCGTTAGCACAGAACTCTAGCTATACCGATCGATATACTTATTGGATCTGCACAAACAAGCTTAGATAACATCCTGAGACTCCACAGATTATAGAAGTATAAGAATCATCACTGAGCGATCAGAACTCGTGACAGGGGAAGCAAATACAGACAACACACAACGTAGCTTTAGGTAGCAAAACACAGATATATGCTCACTTTAGCTGTTATTCTGATCAAAAGTCGTGTTCAATGGCATTAAAACGAGAAAAAACACGAGTGAAGGTTAATCCATAGGTTAATCCAATGTGTCTGTCACTTTGAAAAAAGTATTGATAATCCATAATTCAATTTTTATGCAAAAATCGGAGAAAAAAAACGTAGCTGCTAATGGTAGCCACCAGAGTGTGTTGCAGCTCCGGTTTTGGCTACGCGTCACTCTCACTCCTGATTTGGTAACCTGTGTGTGTATGTGGAACTTTCCCTCGATTCCATTGGCTCTAGCGGTTCAAAAGAGATGTCAATCACCAAAATCGACCAATGGGTTCCAGAGAAACGGCAAAATCGCCCATTTCCACCCAAATGGCCCCAGAGGTGGAGTTTGTTTTGCTAAACCTCTCTAAAAAGGTCAAATCTCACTTGTTTTGCATCAATCTTGATACAGGGTACTTATTATATGTTGTACTTTGGATTCCTAAAGCTTTTAGTCTACTAACCCATCATCCAAGGGTAGTCTTCACTATAAGTAAAAGATTATTTTTGGACGGACAGTATAAATTACAGTTTTTTACTATGTTCAATCTGAATTTTCTTTAAAATAAAAAACATCTATATTGATTCTGACTCTTCTACATCCAACACACAGGTTTATCATTACTTTGAGAAAAAAGATTATTAATTTTCCCCTTTTAGAAGTGTAGTTATGGTCATTTGTTCTGGAAAGGTCTTTTTCGAGCCTGAGACCTGAAAAACAGGCTTGGGGTCTAACAGGTCAGATCCACTCGTGTCTTGGACGGGGCAGTGATATCATAAACCTGTTAATGTACGCATTCAATCACTTTTTCTTTTACCAGCTGTATTCACCTTGCAGGTGCAGCTATGAGGCTTTTATCCTGGATAAAGTGTTTAAGTCATGGATGTTTAAAGTTTAACTTCTTCGTATTTGTCTAATATTATAATTACTTTTCATTCAGGAAGTATGACGCTGCGCTGTCAGTACGCTTGTCCATGTTTGTGATTGGTCGAATGCTCCAAATACCACCCCTTTCATGTGAACGCGCACCTAACTAGATAGGACACGGCTGGCTTGAGCGATCCACTTGATAACCCGCGTCGTATGACCGCCTAGCGAGAGCGTGTATGTTTTGGATTAGGCCAGGGGTACTCAAATACAAATCTTAAAGGTCCAAAATAAATGTTTCAATAAGACAAAGGTCCGTTTATTACGGTCATTCAAACTTTTAAACAATTGCAACAAGATTCTTAACACGAGGTTGCAAAAACAAAAATAATCTGTATGCAGCAGTTTTCATTGTTATTGTTTCTGTGCTTGACCCCTCAGAGTCGCAGAGTAAGAGCTGCACAGTTAGGAATAAAGGCAGCTGCACCCTCTTTCATTCAGCATTCCCATTATTGCTTTATAAATGTATGCCCCCTTGTGTGTCCACTGAGGTTCGTCAGGCCCAACACATCTTCAACAAACTCCCCCTTTGCCTCATCATAAAAACTCACAAACACCAGCAACTGAGCATTGTCAGTGGTGTCAGTGGACTCACCCACAGCTAAGGAAATGCACTGTGCATTTTTTATTCCATCACAAAGCTGATGAATCAAATCACCAGCCAGTATTTATGTTCTTCTGGTTGCTGTGCAATCTGAGAGGGGATTTGCTTGATTTGACCTGTTATTTCCTCTTTTTGTTTGCCTTCAACATGGTCTCCATCACTTCAGTCATGCATTCTTTTATACTCAGTTATTATCCAGTGGAAAGTCCTTACCTACTGGCCTAGTTCAATCAAAGTGGTTACTTTTTTTTGTCTGGGCAGTGTAGTTTTAAACACCGTCTTATTTGACTTTCTCAGGACTTAAAACAGTTTTTTGGGGGCAGACCCCCTCAAAGAAAACAATATATTTACACACGTAAGGTCATCATCTTAATAGTTGTGTATGCTCACCCGTGAGCAGAGCATCAAGTTGGCATGTCTATTACAGCTGAATGCGGCGATTACCATCTTGTTCAGCAAAACGCCTCACAAACGTATTCAGATCAACAGCTTTAGTGCGTTTTGATTCAATGCTGAGTACAGCCATACTGACAGTCTCTTCTCTGTCAGACCGCAAATACCTCATTCCTTCAGCGCTTGGGTCCGAATGCTTCTCGTTTTGCGCCGTCCAGTTAAAAATGAAATCGCCGCCAAATCGTATGTCCACGCTCGCGCCAGGACCGGGGGAGGGGTTACATGACGTGCATCTTGTGCTGCATTCACTTGCACTCGGACATTAGAGACTTTCTCTCATAAATGTCCGATGAGCCACAACTTTTCTTTCAAAACAAAGCTGCCAACTGGGGTGGCAGCTGGGGTGGCAAGGCCTATTTTTAGGGTGTCAGTTGCCACCCTGGTAGGTGAAACTAGGCTACTAGCTACAGTACAGATGGAACTAGATTAGCTGTTAACTCTCGCTCTGAATTTTTTTTGTTTTTGTTTTAATTCTCGCTCTGACTTAGACAGGTTGAAAGAGACACACACATTTTTCCCACCCGCATTCCGCGAAGACCCGCCCTACTGTGCCTCTGATTCGCAGATTGTTTGGGGGAAAAAAACGCTGACTGGATGCTGAATGTGATTGGACCAAAGCGTTGACACACACAGGTGGAACACAGTGGAACAGTCAGACATGCAGAGCGCTGTTTGCAGTGGACATAGCGGAGAATTTTGACTCGTTGCGAATGCGTTGTGGCGATGTCTCACATATAATACAGAGAGATCATACATATGAAAAGTATAATTTGCTCAGAGTCCGGAGACAGTGCTGGTTCGGTCCGGATCCGGACCGGAGTCCGTAGTTTGAGGATGCCTGGATTAGGCCAACCGGCTAACTCAAACATATCCAGGTTATGTTGAACCGGCTTCATCGTTCAGGCCTCTCATGAAAAATGTTACTCTGAAAAAAAACCTGACAAATCCAATTGGAAAATATTTAAATTTTTTGAGATTGCAAAAACCACATTTTTCTTTTAACGTGTTCTTGTAGAAGCATTTAATTAATTAGTTGATATCTGTAAAATAACCACCATTTGCTCAGAATCCACCCTAGCTTTAAGTAATAAACACCATGAAGAAGGACCAATTTAAATCAGACGTGGAAAAACTGATCCCCAGAACTTTCTTTTGCTCACTTGCCTCTCTGAGCTTCCGTACATTTCAATATCTCTTTACATCATTGTTTTGTACATGTTCCATATTACATTGTCTTTACATTTATCTTTTCCACTTCTGATTTTTAGACATCCTCAAGCTGTTCAACCCCACCCTGCTGGGTGCCGCTCCGGGGAAGACGGTCCACGGCATGCAGGCTCATATCAGCGAGACAGGCTTCAACCTGGCTGTGACGGGACACAACACCTTGTAATGACTCATCATCCTCCTGTTTTCATTCTTATTCATTATTGATCATAATGCTTAGACACATAGTATGTTCTGTCTTCATATAGCAACCTTCCCAGTCAGACGAGACATTTGATCGACACCCTGAGAGGTTATGAGGTGCAGTATTTGCCTGTTTTCTTCTAAAATGTAACAACCAAGCAATGAAAGAGTTAATAAATCAGGTTATAAAAGCCCTGCGGCAAAATGCTGTCCCTGAACCTGTTTTATATTCACCAAATGTTCTCTCTAACCCCTCCGTTATCTTTTTCTCCAGGGTCTGAACTTCGAGGAGGACTGGAAGCTGTTGACCATCCTCATGGGCATGAATGACATCTGTGATTACTGTAAAGATAAGGTCCGCCTTCTTTTCAATAAGTTTAGTTCAACAGATCAATGTCTTTTTAAATAAGGAAAAATGTTCATAATGAACACCTGCGATGTTCTCTCTAGGCTCTATTTTCAGTGGATAACTTCATTCACTATATCACCGTATCCTTGGAAATGCTCATGAATGAGGTAAAGTGAAAGAATATATTGTTACACATTAGTTGTTAATGAGAGTTTAGTCAGATTTCAGTGCAGCGTGGTTTTCTCCTCCATGTTGAGCTTCAGGTTCCTCGTATGATCGTCAATGTGGTTCAGATCCTGCCCATGCAGACCCTGAGGGAGGTGCAGAAGCCCACCCCGGGGTGCCGGCTCCAAAGGTGAGCCACTCATTCGTAACAGGAATATTTTAATCCCCCCCCCCCCCCTCTCTGTTCAAAACATGTTTGGTTTGTATTGTTACTTATTGTTACTTGTCACCTATAGGAACAAATATTATCTCTCTTTTTGTCCGGATCCATCTATATAAAGGCCTGTCTGAAAATGAGCTGATCAGATTGTGGCCACTTTGTGATGTCACTATGTTTTTTTTGGGTTGTGCAACCATTAGCCAATCACCATCCGCTGACCTTAGGCGCGTTCACACCGGAGTACTTGTCCCCGTACTTTGCCCGTTTAGTTCCGTTAGTGCCTGGAATTTTGCGTTCACACCAAAAAGAGTACTTAGTTCCGAGGACTTTTACCCCCATTGTTAGTGCCTGCTAGAGAGGTGGTACTATCCCGGGGAGAAAAAAGTACCAATTTAGATTGGCTGGGCGAATTGCAAACCACGCCCCGTAAAACTCTGAAAAGTTTTGTGAAGCCACCATTGTATTTGCTGGCATTAGCATTATTAGCATTAGCCCCGCGGAGAGAGAATAACTTATGGCAACACAAAAAAAAACATGGGAGCGGTGGAGTGATGAGGAGGTGTTGGCGTTCTGGCGATTTACTCGGAAGGCTTCAGTAGTCCCTAACTCCGGGGACTTCCGGCCGGGGACTTCCGGCCGGGGACTTCGGGTGGCAGTATACGCCGTGAAGTTGTTTGCGGCCTGCCAGTAAACCCAAAGCAGAAGCAGAAGAAGTGACGTCAGCGGCTTCATTTGCGTAATCTTCCCTCAGGGAACTTATTCCGGTGTGAATGTGATCTGTACTTAGTTCCATGGGGGCACTAAGTACGGCAAAGTATTTGGTGTGAAAGCGGCCCTTATCACCTGAATCTTCTCCTGAACTAGAGCACCATTGTGTTTTTTTAAACATTAAATTACATTACATTACATGTCACTTGTTAGACGCTTTTATGCAGAGCGAATGACATACTCAATACTGTGGGCAATCCCCACAGGAGCAATTTGGGGTGAAGTGTCTTGCCCAGGGACACAACGACATGCTGACTGCAGTGGGGTTTGAACCTGTGACCCCCTGATCCGAACACCAACGCACAACCCACTGCACCACACGCCTCCCATATCATAAACCAATCATCTCTCAGAGGGGCGTGGCCAGCATTTAAAATGACACAATCGGCACTTTTAAAACAGGGCTGAAACAGAGGGGTTTATGGGATGCTGTAATGCATGATCTGTTTGGTATTTCGAGCCAAAACTTCAGAGACATGTTTTGTGTATATCTGAGAGATATTCTTGACAAAGAGTATAATAGGGGACCTTTAAGTATGATGTTTGACCTTTACTCTGTTTTCCGATTCACCTGAGGAAAAGGGAATATTTACGAGTGCTCTTTTTCAGCCTGAGTTCAGGTCCAACAATGAGAATTCATTGAAAACATAATTAGCTAAGCAGCCATCATGGTCCTATAAACAACTTGTTGTACTGTATATGAAGTTACTGTTGGCAGTGGATCCCTGCAGTAGACATACACTGAGAATGGACTTGTGCAGACCAGCCTTGTTCGGCCCATTTTAACTGAACCATGTAGCGCACTATTTATTTGTAATGTCATTGTTTAAAAATATATTTTCCTGTTTTGGTTACAGTAGCCTTGGATTTGCTACCAAAATGTTGAGCGATTGCTTCAAATTCACACAAAGATCTGCCTTAATTTAAGAATAAGATGATTACATTTTGGTGTTAACAGGTCAACGTCAATGCAACCTTACAAAACAGGTTATTGGCCATACCTCTAGAATGTATGCTCTTATTAATACAATTTCACTCAGTTGTCCGATGCTCCTTTTGTATTTTTATTCCGCTGTAGGTCTTTCTGCTCGTGCCTGATAGAGCCAGCAGCCCGGTCTGAGGAGCTACGGGAGCTGGTAGAAGTCAATCTGGAGTTCCAGGTACAACATTTTAAATAATTATTAACCATCCTGCAAGATCAGGATTGATTTTGGGAAATTCCTATTTGAATAAAACACCGTAATGAACAAACTGGTAGGGCCAGTTAATAACCCTCTGGAAGGAATTGCTGTTGTTATGTAAAATAGAGGATACATTGAGTTTTATTGTGCTTTATTCCACAGAAGAGGCTTGAGTTGCTGCTGTTCAGTGACCGGTTCTTCAGGGACGACTTCGCCGTGGTTCTTCAGCCCTTTCTGAAACACGCTGACCCCCCCCGCCTCCCGGTAATCCACCCTCACTCTGAATGAAATCCGAGGAGATGAATTAGTGTGAAATCGCACATTAATTATTGACTAATTAATGAAGTGTGACAGCTGCTTTGTAAACATGAGAAGATCCAACAGCGTTTGTTTTGTCTCTGCACAGAACGGGAAGATCGATATGACCTTCTTCACTCACGACTGCTTTCACTTCACCATTAAGGGACACGAAGAGCTGGCGAAGGGACTGTGGAACAACATGGTGAACAATGTAGTCACATTGCTTGTTTTTAACGAGACAGGAGGTCAAAGGTCAACCATCACCTCCATTGCAATTCAGGAGGTGTAAAGAAATGACACAAAAGGATGGAACATAATGAATATTCTAATAGAAACTCTAGATCACAGGCAAATAGAAATGAAGGACATTTTAAATGAGTATTTTTGCATCAAAGTTATTAAATATTTCAAGATTAAATGTTTGTTTTATCCTCGTCTCTGTGTTCTGCTTTCCAGTTTCAGCCAGAGGGGGGAAAGATGATGGTGAGCAGCTTCTCCGACCCCATCAGTCTCATCTGTCCTCCCATGGTAAGGCAGAATAAAATCTGTGTTTTTTCCTAAGATATTGAGGATTCTTTTTATTTCATAATGTGTTTTATTGAGAAATAATTACCTAGATGTCTTCATGAAAGTAAAGAATGAAAATAATCTTGCAGAGGTCCGAAACCTTTTCAGGATCACTGAAAAAAAGGAAATGTTGACTTTAATTGAATGTATTATGTCAACAGATTTCACATAACTGCATTAGGTTAGTTGAAAGCATTAACGTTAAGTTTAAATTGAAAAATGCTTCCAAATAACCACCAAATACAGTAATGTGGAATCTGTTGACATAATACATTTAATTAAAGTCAACATTTCAGTTATTCAGGATAGTTACTGGTTAAGATTTTATATCCATTTTATTTTCTAGGAGTTTCTGCTGAAATATTTCTCTGTGATTACATAATGTTTGTTTATTTTCTGTCTTCTGTGTGTCCTCCAATGACTGACATATTTGTCCGAATATTTGAAATACACCAAGGAAATCAGTTCAGAGCAGTCCCTGAACGCAGCTGCCTCACAATGCAGCAAGTTGATTTATTTATTCGTGGCCAACTTTTGTGGAGATTTAGGATATGCACTAGAAATTAAAGCAGCAATTATATAATAAGAAAGAAAAAAATGATTAAGAAAATGGTGGGGGGCGGGTTAAAATGAAAATAATAATACAAGATAAATAATTAAATCCAAATGGGGCAAAAGTAAAAATAACTAGTGGTCACAACCCAGATAGATGTCCGTATAATACACTGGGGAATGTGTCATAAATACATTTACATAAATGGATTTGGATAAGATATCTTTCTCTTTAGCACCATCATTCGCACTTCTGGTTGGATGTAAACTACATTTTGTTGTCTTAGTACTTGTACTCTGTGCAATGACAATAAAGTTGAATCTAATCTAATAAAGTTGAATATAATCTAATTCCTAGCAAGTACACAATTCATACCATATCAAGATAAACGCATAGCCACTGAGATTTTGTGAACAAATCTGGAGGACTCAAACACAACGGCATCATTTTGAATTGTAGTAGACTGTTAAGTAAGATCCATCTTTTAAGTTGTGACACATTTAGCGAGATGTTCAGGCAGAAAATGAAGAGCCATAAATGCTAACAATCCCCTTATCTCCATGTCCCTTCTGCAGGAGCACCCGTACATCTTCACCCGGCCGCTGGCAGCCAGCTCCGGTCACCCCCCCCCTGCAGTCTGCCACTCTCTCGCAGGCAGCCCTCCCCCTCCTCCTCCTCCTCCTCCTGCTGCTCCTCACGGCTCTGGCATGTCTCCCGGTTATGTAGCTTTCACTTTTCTGGACTGTTTTCCAGCCTGCCCGTGCTGCGTTGGTTGCTGTTGGGGTTTCAGAGAGATACATATGCAAAGTAGAGTTGGTCAGCCAGACTTTGCAACTGAATACTGAATATTATTATATTTTATAGGCAGGTTGAGACTGTTGTAGGTGAGAAGCTTTCTTTGGATGGATCTGTTGCTGGAAGAAAAACATATTTGATATTCTATATGATTTATCAGTCCAAACACACTAACTGAGGGGATGGGGTGGTCTTCAGTTTTCCCCTCAATGGAATAATAAACTCTAGGTGTATTTTTAAGCAAAGGTCTGGATAGTAGTTGCTTTGAATACACTGTATCACTTAATATAAGTTGCAGATTTTGTAAAGAAGCATGTAGATGAACATTTTGTGAAGTTTGTACATTCATTAATGGGCAAACTCCCGTATTACATCTGTTCTCTGGTAAAGCAGAAAGTTGCAAGCAGCTATTGTCTGAGATCGCAGGATGTAGTCTTGTTAGATGTACCAAGGGTAAGGACTGTTTTAGGTAAGCCAGCTTTTATGTGCGCAGCTCCACTTGCTTGGAACAGCCTACAGTCCAAATTGAATTTGAGCAATTTTATTTCTCTGAATGTTTTTAAGGCACGTCTGCACGAGATGCTTTTTGACACTATGGGTGTTTGTAAGTGTTGGTAAATATGATGTCCTCTATTGTTTGTTTTTATGTTGTTTTTATGTTTCATGTGGAACTAAATTGATGCAGGTCTCCCTTGTAAAAGAGATCCGTGATCTCAAGGGACCTATCTGTCTAAATCAGTGCTTCTCAAAGTGTGGTCCGCGGACCACTGGTGGTCCGTGAGCGCCCCCTAGTGGTCCGTGAGTATATTGGTAAAATTTCACATTTGAAATAAATAAATGTATTTAAGTTTTTCGCACTCTCGCGGGAATATCTCCGCAATGGAACGAGCTTAAGTTTCACTTTCGATTGCATGATATAGCCCAGATAAACACCTTCATCACACATGTTGCCACTTGTTTGTACAATTTTCAGGCAATTTGTAAAAAACGATGTGTTTTGGGATATTTGTGGAGTTAGGTGGTCCGCGAGTGTTTTTTTATTGGTTAAGTGGTCCTTGGTATGAAAAAGTTTGAGAAACACTGGTCTAAATAAAGGTTTGAAATGAAATGAAATGAATAAAACATTAAACTAATCAGATTTTGACCAAAATGTTTTTGAAAGTGTTTTTTTTGTAGGAATTGTGAATTCTTTTAGAATGACATTTCTCAGATACATTGTTCTTATATTAACAGAGCTTGTTCTGTTTACTCTTGTTGAATTGCAAATAAAAGGGTTGTAATTTCAGACAAAATGACAAAATGCATCCATCTCTTGTGAATATGATATATGAAAAAGCTTATTAATTAAAAATATATTGTTTATATTGTCTTCCTTACAAGTCATCATTTTATCTAAAGTAGTTCAAATGTCTTCTACATATTAGGTAACATATCCTTAAATGCAATTAAAAGGGGAATTGTTCTGTATAGTGAAAAGATGAACTTGTGATACTCAAGCTACATTTGGGCTTGTGATATTTTTGTAGTAAAGATAAATTCTGGATTTTTTCTTGTTTACATTTTTATATTCATTATTTTACTGAAGCTAAGTACCTCGTCTTCCATTGCTTAAACAGTTCATGTTGTGTTTGAGACACATCGTCCCCTCAGATCTCCAGGCTGCTGCTGGCCCACTTCCACTGCTCTGTCCTGCATTATAATGTGCTGAGCACTCCAAGAGGCCAGGTAATCCACCCCACTGAACAGAAACACTGAATGTCCTACAGACTACCTTATGGTGAGTCATTGCTGTTCATCTGCACACAACCACGACCATTCAGCGTATCTGTGTGCCATCACCTTCTACAGATTAGATCTCTATTCATCGTGTTTCTGGTAGAGAGCGTGCGGTTTACTATGTATTGAAGAGTATGACTACGCGGGCAGGTGGAAGCTATATTAAGCTCCGCTCAGGTTTGCTCAGAAATGATAATCAAGCTCTTGAATGGAAATGAAAAGCAGGCTGTGTGTACTCGGCATGGTCGGGTTGAGATGTAAAGAACAGAATGGGACGTTTTTCTAAGATAAATATGTCTCTCATAAAGCAGGGAAAACCTTTTGGACGTTCACTTTGAATAGGAGACATGTGTTTCAATTTATTGAGTGAACCCTTTTACAATATGTTGTTTTCTAATTTCTACCTTTGGATCCATTTCAGTCCATTCACGTAGCTGGTGGATTTGATTATGACTGCATTCAAAGAAAAACCCTCTCCATGTTTAAACAAAGCCGTCGCTGGTTTATGCGAGACAAATATAGAACTGATGCAAATTGTCCTTTTATTGTCTCTTTGAAAGCGTAATGAGATCTCTGGGATCTCAGTGGACGCCGCAGGAGGAAATGTGAAACAACAAACAGTCTTACGCTCACCCTGGAAACCTCTTTGTCTGTCAGGGTTTTAATGAATGTGTCAGTAACAAAAGAGAAAATGACCTCATAGATCTAAGTACACCTGGGACTCGCTGCGTATGAGGTAAAAAGAGAGCAAACCATTTAGGATGCTCCACAGGTTGGTAGTACAACTAATCTGTTTATGAAGACAGACCTTTAAATGAGAAACATCAACCTTAATTATGCACTATTAGTATACATTTGATTAATTTAAACAGGCCATTTAATAATACTTCAACGGGCCCTGTTGTGCTTTTTGGAGTGTCAATCAGAGCAGACTGGGCTCTGGTTTCAGACAGAGGGTGAAAAGAGGTGCAGCAGCACAGGCAGTATGAGAAAAATAAAGAGCTTTTTGAACATTAAAGCATGGAGACATGTCACAGTAGAGGCACAACATACACATATGAAGCTGAATAACATTGAAAAGAACATAATATGTCCTCTTTAACACTATAACTAGACATGCTTAAGGAATACACAATCAAATCAATGATAATCATTACGTTATGAATCATATATAATGACTTCATACAATAATCTTTAAATTCCAAGCGACTAAGATGGAGGCGTGACAAAACAGTATGGCAAAATAGAACTCTCTAGCAATAGTTCTCAAATCTAATCATAATCCCCATTTGTACATACAAATATTACAACGCCTGATGAACACATTCTGAGACATGCTTTCAAACTTCTAGAGGATTTGAAACATTGAGGAAGTTATACGATACGATATACTTTATTGTCCCCGTAAGGACATTTGTTCTGGACTCCGTCCTGCAGTTCCGCATACATGTACATATACAAACATAGTTAACATTTACCTAAGTTGATAGGTACATGAGTTATTTACGAGGCCTAAGAAAGTGAACTTGTGAATATGAGCAACTGTCTCAAGTCCAGAGCTGCTTCATAGACAATGAATATGGGACTGTGTTGTTTTTCATAAAATAAATAACCTAAATTAGGTTTTTTCTTTAAACGTGTTCTAAGTTGTGAAACAGAAAATATACCGGATTTGATATTTAATATTTTTAGTGTTCATGTTTGCTATTAATTTTGGACAGTGTAAGGCCATAGGACTAATGTAAGAATAAGAACATGTGTTTATAGTTTCCCTTTAACTAATCCCATGAAGTCATGATGATTTGATCATTTCTTAATGGTGCGCAAAAATATATTTCACTTCATCTAATCCATTAAGTGCTATTCATCAATTACAACACGTAGTTATAGCAACATATATCCTGCATCTAGTCTATTATGTCACAAAGTTTGAATCCTGTTCCCATTTGTCTCTGATAAGAAGGGTAAATGCTGCTTTTCATGGCACTTCTGTATTCAAGCCAATAGCTCACATGGTCAGAGCAGGAACAGTTACAGTGAAGACAGCAATCCTTTTTAATAAACCGTCACCTAGCAACACATTCAGGCAGCCAGGAGACATGATCAGCAAACACAGTGTGATGATAGGGCTTTGTCCTGCATGGAAAAACGACATAATGAAGACTGCAACGTCATCAATTGTAAAATAAATTCAAACATATCATTTTCATTTTACTTGAACATGTAGGCCTACATCATGTATTCAAAAAGACACTACACATTAAACAAAAAGAATGAAAAGTGTCTGTAGTTGTGCAGGAGAGGTTGAAAGCCAAAAAATAGATATTAACAATCGTTAAAATATTTTTTTTAAAGAAAAAGGATCATATCCTGGCTTATGTGAAGTTGCACTAAAACGACTGAGACGCTGTGTCCCAGTGTCTTAAAGGAATTGTGTTCAATATTTTTACTTCTTATGATTATATACATATTTGTTTATCTTTTCTTACATGGAGCAACTGTCAGGAACCTTATTTCCCCCTGGGATTAATAAAGTATACTTTGATTAGTAATTGTTTCACTAATGAAAGCGTTTTTCAGATTTTTTAACAATGATATTAAAGAGATGAAAGTAGGCTGTTTTCCAAAGAGATGGTCCTCTGCATTTAATATACATTATATTTCTAAAAATGTTCCGCTACATGTATATCAGATTAAGGGCATTTTCCAATGATGCAATGGGTCACTGACTGCAGTATAGTGGAACAACATTCATAAAGAAAAGAAAAACTGATTTTAGAAACTAGCAGTGTGAATACTTCCATAGTTGATAAGTCCTGTAAACGCCCTGACAAACATGTAGGTAAAACCAGCAGGTACGATACGGATCATTTGCCTCGGGATGACGTCACTTCCGCTCTCCACACCGTGCTATAAAAGCGGGAGCTGTTGCGGCGAGTCGTCGGTGGAGAGAGAGAAGAGGCTGCCGGCTCTCAGATGCTGCTGCAGGATATTTAGCTCTCCAGAAATACAGAAAAGTGGCTTTAGTTCAGGATGCGTCCGTAAAAACCTACCGAGTGTTTTTAGAGGGGTTAAAATCAAACCTTCTGATATAAGCTTCGCTTCTTTCATATTCCTGGAGAGCTTCATGCACCTCGTTTCCAAACATGATCGGGAGAGGACTGTTCGTTTTGACTCTACTGTCAAGCTGCGGTAAGGAAATGCTCATTGACGTTAAGTGACATCATTCTGTAGGTGTAGGTTTCTTTTTCCTGCATTAGAGACGGACTGGTTCAGCACCAAGGACAGCGACGCACGTCTTTAATTGCGGCGGAAGCTGGAGTGAATGCACCTGCACCTTTTGGCACATTGAGTCCCCTGCTGTCACTGTGTTTTAGTAACAGTGGGAATAGCTTCGGGCATTATAACAAATCATGATTCATATGTTCCTCCTTTTCTTTGCAGTTCTGTCATTGCCAGTGACTCCAAGTCAGCTGGAGAATGAGGACGTGAAGGTAAAGATTTTGTGATCATCATCAACATTATTATTATTTTTGATAAAGGTGTTTTCGCAGTGAATTAAATGTGCTTCTTTGTCATAGTGGGACTACTAGCAGCATTCAAAAGGCAATCTGGGATTATGAATACTTAATTCAGGCAATTTAACTCACTTAACTATATTTTGTGCTGGAGGCAATTTCAGTATAACCACATTAAACATTCATTCTGAGAGAAATGGAGGGCGATTTCACATCTTGATGGAGGGAGAGAGGCAGTTTCTAGAAGAGGTTTAGAGAGACAAGAGAATGAAGGTGAGATATGGACGATGTGTAAAAGAGAGGGATGGGAGTTGGCTGAGGGACATTCAAAGACAGCGAGCTTTGAATAGCATGAACGAGTGAACATATGATCTAGCCAGTGGCTTGACATTAAAAGCAGAATGGGAGTTGGAATTATTTTGATCATCCTTCTGAGAGTTTCCCTTATTTTAATTAGTGGTTGAAGATCAGCATTCAAACTGTTCAGCACATGGAGATGTATTCCCGTATCACCAAGTGGAGGACTTTTTAAAAAAAAAGGAGAATCCTTCATTCGCAGCATATCAGACATTTCAGATTGTCACAGAAAAAGGTTTTGAAGTCATTTTGTTTCTGTGTGTGTCTGCAGGTGATGAAATGCATTGTGGAGGCGTTGGCAGATGTCCTCTCGAGACCCCGCCCCGAACCTGTCAGTCAGGAGTGTTTGACCACGCTGAAGACAGGTGAGCCACACCCAGAGGACAGACACTGTATTTATCTCAGTTTGATAATGTTAATGTTATTAATTGTAATGAATGTTAATAGAAAATTAGTTGAATAAGTGCTTTTCTAAACTTCCATTAAAGAAATCACAAGAGATCACACAGAGATCACAAGCCAATACATTTCTAATCTTGAGAAAAGGACTATAATCAAGTAGTAGCGATTATTGATCAACGCATGACACTGTCAAGGTCAAACACAGATTTGTTTTTGTCTTTCAGCAAATGATCACATTCAGATCTGTCCATGTCATTTTAGGAGAAAACTAAATTACACATTTATGCCTGGATGTACTGTTCAGTTATGTAACTTCGCTAACAGTCGTGAACTTGACACTTATTTTCAAGCTCTCCATAATTAGTCCTCAATCTTCAGATACCAAAAGTTGTGTTCTCGTGATGAATAAATAGCTTTCTTGAGAAATCTTTAGTTTTCACTCCAGTTACATGAAAACAAGCGTTGATACTTCAAGATAATAATGTACTTGTGATCTGAACACAACTGTTCTCGGCCTCCATACATATCCAATACATGTTCACTCAACCAACAATATTCATTAACCTTTAAATATGACTTTTGAATTTATGACAAGGGGCCAGCCCTGAAAGACAAGGAACAGACATGGTTTCCTTGATATCAAGTGTTATGTCGATGTGTCTATTCATGTGACACAAAAATGAAAACGTTTCAGCTATATCCCACTGATACACCAGAAGATGATGTCATCCACTTTCTATTTTGTTCCATTTTCAAGAAACTGCTGAAATACATAAACATTAGATTACACATCCAATCCAAGTCATTCTTATTGTATCCATGTATTACAGTAATGCAGTGCTGTTATGTAAACCTTCAACATCCTGCAGCCTACCAAGACATTGGCATGTAGTCAATGTTACTTATTGTATCTATAAAGGAAGGTGATGTATGTGTACAGCTTTATGTTAACCATAGACCATCTTTATTATGTTTCATGGAGAGCATGCCGCTCACATCATAAGGTTAATGGATTGATGCGATGGCTGCCGGGTATAAAACCCCCTCTCCCTTGAATGCAGCAGGGTCTCTAGCACTGAGTTAAGTATTCAGTTGCATAGCCGGTGAATTACCTTCATGCTGCCCTTGTTGTAAAAAATCAATGGCAGCATTACTCACCAATCTTTGTAACTGAGAGCGGGAAACAATACTCCACCGGAGGGATGCCAAGAGGAAAGGGGGAGGAAAGGGGGAGTCAAAGTGATCGAGAAATCAGATCGCAGATTCTGTTATCAGAGCACAGCGCTGTACAGTAGTCGTCTCTTTTGTGCTTGTGTGCAGTGCCGTTTGGGGGTCAGCAAAAAAGTCCAATGCTCACTGCTGCTTCTCTCAGGGAGTCTCCGTGGGCCGAATGACTCATTGTGCTCTTGCTTTGAAAGCAGTACATTTGTGGGCAATTAACAGTGACGAACCTCTGAAGCAAGTTGCTGAGTCCTTTGAATAAGTGAAGGGGAACGACACGTACCTCTGTTTCACCCCTTAGCTGTTCTTTCTTTCCAAAGTGGGACATCACACCACTCATTTGCCCGCGTTTTGATGCGTATCTCCGTATGTATGTGTTCTACGCAGATGACAGGCTTGTTTCCATTCTACGACATCATAACTTTCTGAAGGAGCTGCAGGAGATCGCTGTTCGGGGTGAGTCAAACATCACACAGCGCGTCTGTTCGGGTGCTTGTTTACATGTGGAAAACAGGACGCTTCAATAACTCATTTGAATTCTAGGTGGTCAGGAGAGAGCTCTGTTGCAGAGAGATGCTACAGCTGAACCAGCCACACCGTCTCCTCAGACTGCGGATGATTTAGCTGGTGAGTTTCTGCATAGGTTCAGACTCATTACGCTTTCTTTTCATTTCAGTCACTTACATTTTCAGGGTGATCTCTTATCAGCATTTAAAAGTGCACCAGCTGTCAACAATGATGCATCACTTTCATTATTTCCTATTGTATATTGCCAGCAAAGCAGGGCTGACAAACAGAGGAGATATGCTGAGGTTCATTTGAACTTTGCTGATGCTCTCTGTTGAAAGAATCAGAACAACCCTGAGGTGCTTCCACCTGACAACACATGGCTTTTTGTTTACTTAGTGGCATACTACCTGTAAAGCACACAGTGGACGAGTAGCAAAGTACAGCAATGACTAATAAGGTTCACCATCCCTGATCCTGTTGGTTTTCTGACAGCGAGCCTTGAAGGGACAGTAGTATTTATCCATCAAGATTGTTTTGTCAGTTGCCAAGTGTTGCAGATATCCGGAGAGACAATACCATCAATTCTTCCTAAGCTCCATTAGAACAAGTAGCTACTAATCAAAAAGGCGTATAATGTTATCTTGTCATTGTCACAAACATCTGAGCTTAACGATGAAAACAGAAAAAAAGGTAATACCTATATTACATTGTGATCCATTTTTGTAATGTATAACGAAGGCTTTTCATTGCCACTAACTCACACAGTGTCAGATAGCGTCAGCGGCTTATATTAGTTAAGGTGATATTACTGTAATGTTTTGCATTGTTGATTAACCTTTTGATTATTTGTTGAGAACAAAAGAGGCCATTACTAATTCCCAGAGCCCAAGATGAGGTCTTCAAGTTGTTTCATTTGGGCAACATTTATTTTACAATAATACAAAACAAATGTTAACATTTAAGAGGCTGGAACATCAAAATTGGCATTTTTCTATCTATTATTACATAATCAGTTCATTTGTGCAGTTATAATTTAACCCACTCCATTAAGTGAAAGCACACAGATTTGAAAGGTACGACAGGAAGTGGCATCGTCAATAAACTGTTCCGTTACCATCACGGGGAAATCAATGTTCTTTAGTAAATTAACCCCCCCCCCCCCCCATTTTCAGATCGATCCATGTTGGAGGCTTTAGGAGGCCCAGGCGAACGATCCATCCTGTCCCAGAAGAAGAGGGATGGAAATGGAGACAGAGAGGAAGAAAAGGAGGACAGCCGGGGAAATGGAGAGTCACAGGAGGACAATCACGTCGCTGGAGAGGTGAAAGAGAAGAGGGAAAAGAACGAGAGCCCAGGAAGTCACGCCTCCGAGTCTGAGGATGAGTCCACTGAGGGCAAGGCTGAGAAGAGGGAGGAGGAAGAAGAGGAAGAAGAGAAGAGAGCGAATTCAGAGGAGGAACACGTGATTAAGCAGAAGAAAGGCACGTAGACATGTCCTCTTTACTCACTGTATGCCTCTCTAATGTTTGCAGATCATTTCTGTTGGAATGAAAGAAACAAAAAAATGTAAATGAGAAATGTCAGGAAACATGAATATTTAGATCTTGATGTTTTCACTTCCATTCAAATCTTGTGTTTTTATGTCAAGAATAATGACATCCAAGCTAATTAAAATATGCAAAAAAAGTTGACCAAAGGCAGATAGCAGATTCTTTAGATAGGGAGAGTGCAAAGCTTTGTAGTTGAAACCGCCTGCCTCCACAGGACTGTGTGATTGATGGAAGTGCTTCCATCTGCATGATGAAATCAGCCCCCTGACAGGGGAGGGGGCCGACAGGCTGGCAAACTGACAGCACACCAACAGAGATGATTAAAAGTCTGCATGTCCCAGAATTCAAATGAGCTAGTTACAGCTGGATTACTTAACCATACTCTCTATCCTTGTGTCGAGACTGAAATCAAGATGTGGTTTTAATCTCCAGACCTTTCAACAGATTAACAGAGGGATTATTCTTCTCTGAGCTAAAATGGCAACATACAATGAAATACCTTTTCTCTAAAAGTGAGCCTCTGCCAAGTCATCTATATGCTCCAGCCATGCTTTTAGTTCTCATAAAGCACAGCCATCAGTGTTGGGGGGCAGAGCTGCCAGCTGGCAAGACATATTTCATTAGGAGAAGTGGAATCTTGCTGATGTTGGAGACTGGAGAGTATGAGCCTGCTGTAGTGAAGTGTCACAGTACAAAAAAAAACATTATTTATTTTCATATTCAGGTGCTGGATCTGGTGAAAATGGAGATACTCCCAGATTCAAATCAAAGAGAAGACCTTTGTTGAAGAAGAATGGGACGATGTCAAGAGATTTGCACCAGAGAAGAAACAGGAAGAGGATGAAAGAGAGATGAAGAAGGAGGGGGGCCTGAAGCGATGGGCCAAGAGGGGCAAGGCTTTGGCGTTAAGGAAGAAAGCAGTCGGAAAGGAGCTCAACACAGAACAGAGGTGCCACATCACTCGCAAGAGCTCACGGAATGAAGAGGAGGAGAAGAAGAGAAACACCCATGAGGACTCCAGAGGAGAAGGAGCTGCAGATGATCGCTAGAAGGACACCTGAGGAGAGGAGGGGGCTGGAGGAGGAGGGGAGCGGCAGCCGGAAGACAGAGGTGTGCAATCCACCCCTTTATCTCCTTACAAGTGTTAGGGCTCTGTCAAGCAGCTAAAATTAATAGAGTTCAACTTGTTGGGAAACAAATTGGTTTGCTTTCTTCCTGCGAGTTAGATAAGAAGATTGATTCCACTTTACTGTGTGTAGTGAATGTAAAGCTACTGACAGCAGCAAGTTAGCTTAATTTAGCTAAAAGACAGAAACAGATGGCTCTGTCAAAGCGTAGCAAACTGTAACTGTTTTCACGCTTATGCTAATATTTTAACATGGTATATCTTGTTTTTCTTGTTAACTGGTAACACATAGTCAGGCTGATAAATACTTTGTAAATCTGCACTTTTTTAACATTTTCTACAGATTAAACAACTAGATTTAATTTATTGAATATCAAGTTAGAAAACTTAATTTGAAGTTATAGGGGTTTTGGACAAAGACAAGCTAGCTCTTTCCCCTTGTTCCCAGTCATTAAATTAAGCTAAGCTAACAGCTTCTTGAGCTAGCTTGAAAGTTAGCCTACAGATATGAGAGTGGATTCTATCATCTCACTTGACTTTTGTCTAGAAAGCAAATAAACATATTTCCCAAGTCGTTAAACTGTTTTGTTAATTTTACTTTATTTAAGATTAGATTTTCTACATGGCTGACTAGCAATTGTTGTAGCCGCATGTAGCTGGTTTGCTAGCTCAAGCCCAAACACTGATAAGGTTGCTGTGATTAACTGACAAACAAATAATGAAGCAGAATATCTCCTACAGTTTAAATCCCATAAACATACAAAATGGCGCAGCCGCTGCTTGACAGCAAGTTTTAATCCTGCTATTCATTGGGCTTGTTTTACTAGCCACCAACTGTTACATATGTGTTGCAATAGTATGAGGCTAAAGGAGGCGATTCGGGTGATATGGTGTTCTTGCTAACAGTCAAAACAGCAAATGAAATGCAGCTGATTGTGTCTAAATACTTTTAGTGCTTTTGTTAAAGAAAATACATGATTGTTTGCACTCTAAAAATATTTGTCCTGCTCTCCCCTCATTATTTCGGCAGGAGCCAGAGATTGAAAGCCTGGCAGCCATCGAGTCAGAGCTGGAAAATGTTGCCCAGAAACTCCATGAGATGCGGCGAGGCTGAGATGAGAGATTGGTTTAAAAAAAAGTTGACATCGCAACCTCCTCTGCCCCCTCGTCCTCCTCCGCTTCATCGGCTGCCTGTTTTACACAGATAGAGCGTTTGAGTGTGACAATAATTGGTTATCTTTCGCTATTGTTCCAGAGGATGCCCACTTGCCCACAGCTGCGGCCTCCTCTGTGTCCTCCTTTCCCTCGCATAGATTATCATACAGTAGATGCACATAGCAGTAAGACTTGCATACTAAAAAACAAACAGATGCACAAGTTCTGTGCGTTCTAACACATGCATAACAAATATTCAGAGCACACTTCAAAGCTCCTGAAGGAAAAACCCCTCTGTCAGTAGATTGACAACATGTTTCTCCCTTTTCTTTGACAATCAGCTCTCTCTTTTTTTTGCATATGTATCTCGCCTGCTTCAAAATGATTTTAACACTGCAATTGGATTTGTGTTGAGGCATATGCAGGTTGAAACACACAGACAAGGTGAGGTTGTACAGTAGCGGCATGTATACATGTACAGAGCTCTTTTTGGGATGCGTACCTACTAATGGGGGACAGATATGTAGATGCTTACTTATTACAGATACAGATTACTCTAATCATGCCAAGGCAATAAGTGAACATTTTTAGCAGATGATGAACTGTAATTCATTTATGTAAGAAAACCAATAAATTGAATAGTTTATCTTGAAATCTCTGTTTTGTTCATTCCTTTTAATGCGTTTTTTTAAACGAAATAAATAATTGCAAAAGAGTTATTGCAATAAACTCTGCTTTCTAACCCATTTACAACCGTCTAGGTATCTCAATGGATTGTTTAACTGTTGAAATGTACGTTTTTGGCGTCACTTGCATCACAAAAATAAAGAGAAAACAGTAAAGACCAATTAAATGAAATTGTTTAACATAATAATATACTGTATTTCTTACTCACACAGCACATCTCATTTTTTGTGGGCGAAGACGCTGAGAGTATGAATCATCACTGTTTATACTGTACATGCAGAACATTAAAGACAACATCATTTAACCTTTAGTTTTAGCGTCAGTGTTAAATGATTCATTGGTTGCTACTATTAAGCAGAAAGAGCCAGCATTTGGACTCACAGTGCGGTATTAAAAATAATCTCTGCATTTGGACGGCAACATTTTGAGAGCTCTTCAGCAGAAGTAAAAATGGATTGAGGAGAGACAAGAATAGAGTGTGGGCGGAGGAGGAAATGCAAAAGAAAGTTCTGCTTGCTCTGGCAGCTTAAATAAATATAGCTGCTGCAGACTGAAAGCTGTTAGGAACTGTGTCCATGGACAATATGTACTAACCTAACACATATGTGCAAATCTAAAAATGGTTTTCCTTCATGATATGCTATGGCACAGCTAACAAATCACATCAATTAAAAGGTAGTATTTATTCATGATTAACATGAGCAAACATTTAAAAGATGGGTAGAGAAGCTAGGATTGACATTGTTAGACATATTATATAAATATTGTTTAACCAACTATTACAACTGTGGAACAGCGAGATTTATGTAAGGCTGTAAAGGTCTACTCCTTATTAATATTTATGTAATGGATATCAAAACAAGCTGAAAATCGTATTTAAAGAAGTCCATGACAGCACGTTGAAAAGGGCACCAGATGGCGACATTACACAGTCTCGATGCTCTTTTCCAAAGGTGAGTGCTGTCAGCGAGGGACATCTTAAAGGCCACCACAGTCTCTCTTGAACATTTTAATTTTTCTTATTAATAACTTAAAATCATGCAATTACTAGTTTACTTTTGGAAAAGTATGAAACCCTTGCATCAAGCATAGGCTAATACATTATAAGAACCCTCTTTTAGTTTAGCTAACATATAAAGGTTAATTTCAACAGCCACCGATCTTGTGCATCATGTATGTTTTCTTTGTGTTTTATAATGTTTTTATTTACTGAATAATGCATTACAATAAAATAAATGAACTTAGTTGAAAGTGGAACAACAACCCAACAAATGTAACTCCTGTGGTGGCAATAAAACCATCTGTATGCTTCATCATAAGGAAAACTCCCTGCTGATGAACTCATATGCTAATACTTGAGAGTGATACTAACATCAGTTAGTTCATTCATTCATAATTCATACTAGCACTTAAATATGAAACATTAAAAGGTTCTAGTTATGCAGATCGTTGTGATGTGATGCATTTACCTTTAATGCTTAGTTTGAAATGATTTGTAACACATCCAATGGACCAAAGAGGAGATGTGTGTCAAAGCTGAAGACAGAAAGATCGGAGAACACATTTGTATAAAAATATATAACGTTTTATTTCCAGCTACAAAGTGAAACATGTAACAGTTTTGTCACACTTCTCAATAAAATTGTAAAAAATACACTATTGATACATTTGGAAGCACAGAACAAATGTTGATTTTAAATTAACTTAAACTGTACAAATATAAACATTATTTACACATCAACAATAAAAAAGGAATGAAATAACAATTCTTCCAGTCTTTTCTCTATTTGTGGTGCAAAGTAGACACTTGGTTACCTTCTTCTGACCTGAATCGGTAACAGTCGTCTTTTTTTTCTTTTTTTCTCAGTGCCATGGCAAAGCCCACTGTGTTCCTTATCTAACCTTAAACTCAGCACGCTGCTTGCTTTCTCATCCACATGCTGGTCGGATCTCTGACCTTTCCTCTACTCTGGAGCAAGGTGAACAGCGCAGACAAGGCCGACATTCAGGCCTGTGCTAACAGACAAAAACACACAACACACACGCGCACACACACACACACACACACACACACACACACACACACACACACACACACACACACAAAACACACACACACACACACACACACACAGGACACATTCAGACCTGTTTGCTCAGGGGAACACTGGCCTGCTGTGGTCTACAGCTGCTTAGAGTTTCCAGGTCTGGTCTGGGCTCTTAGGGTGGGGGGAGTTATTAGACACCTCATTTAGAGAGGAGGTCATGGTTTAGATAAGATATACAAAATACAGTAAAAAGGACGGGTCTGTTAAAGGGGTTTCAAGGGGAATGGGCAGCAACCTGACAGTAGGTTTGTCAAAAATAGAAGTTATAGTGCAGGAATCTCTCGGAGCTGCTATGCAACCCTCTGTCTGAGTCTATGGGCTGATGTGCGCCAGCCGTACAAAACACACCGACACTTCGACAAGTGTCTGGACTACTTTTACAATGAGAAAATAAAACATAGACATATATAATGAGCTGCAAAATGAGATGGAGTTTTGTTTTTCAAGTCATAAGCTGCGGTCGTTCTTTAAGTGGCTCATGCCATGTCTCCCATCATCTTCTTGTAGTACATAGACTCAAAGATGTCGTTCTCGCCTGGGCAGTTGTGGTGGCAGGCGCAGGACTTGATGAACATCATGTGCTTCTTCATGAACTGTCCATCTGGGCATTTGAACTCCATGGGCAGGGTGGTGGTTCTGTGGGGGGTGCAGCAGCGGCCGTCCAGGCACACGCCGCAGAACTTTGGCCTGTAGGACTTGGTGGTGGTGCAGCCGGAGATCTCAAACTTCATGGGCTTGGAGAGTCTGGGAGTACGGATGCACTTTTTCCCTTTCTGTAGGAGGAAAAGAAGAGGGAACACAACTTAGTTAAGCATTCTTTGAGTATTTGCCATTTCACTTTGACTCTGTTGAGGTTTTGAAAGCAGTGCTGTCGAACAAAAACTCACCCTAATGCTCTGCTCCAGCTGTGACTCGCATGGTCGCACCATACACAACCGGCTCTGTTTCTCCAGGCGGCATTCACGGTTATCATTGGTGACCCTGGTGGAGACCCCAAGGCCGCAAGTCTTAGAGCATGCGCTCCATTCAGTAGTCTGAACCAGGCAGTTCTCCCTCATCATGGAGAGGTCGGGGCCATAGGTCTCTTCCTCTCTGTAAGCTGTAAACACAGGAGCAAACACTGGATTAGAAACATCATCTGCAATGCCTCCTCTTTATGTCAAGTCCATTGAATGAACTATACTTTCGGGTGCTCAAAAGAGAACTTACAGGCCAAAGCAGAGCCCATGAAGCTGTGTCTGTTGGGAGAATCACACTCCCATTCCTCGCAGCACTTCCCGGGCACCTTGACGCGTCTTGGCATGGGGCAGTCGGGGCTTGGCAGGCGGATGTCCATTGCGCAAAGTGGGACGCACCCCACAGCTCCATCCAGACAGGTACACTGGTACTTGCAGCTGCTCTGGAAAGACTCTCCGCTCTTGAACACCATGCCTCCGAACACACAGGTGGCTCCATCTCGAGCTGTTAGGGGTAAACGACAAGGGAAAGGTCATGATTCGGTTCAAACATTAAAGGAGAGATAATGATCTACAGCGGGGCGACGCAGAAAAACAAATGTCAATGGCTCACCTGTGCACACTCCGATGCGTCTATTGATGGGGGCTCCGAAGTCACAGTAGAGGCCTTTGTGGGGGTCACAGAGGTCCTTCTCAGTGCAGAGCTCTCCCATCTGTTTGGCACACACCCTGCAGCAGCCGCAGCCGTCCAGCACGAGGCTCACTCCTGGGGGGCACTGAGGGGGGGTGGAGGGGCACGAGCACTGGTTGCTGCACTCCTGACCTGCAGCCTGAACACATACAGATACACTTATTTAAATATCATCTCCACAAAGTGTTTCAAAGTTATAGTTTCACATCCAGCACACAGTCATTTTAACATTAGGCTTTTGTCACTATGAAAAGAGTTTAAAGACTCAATTTAAGACTATATTAAAAGTTTAAAAAGAACAGCAGTGAGATGTAATTCTCAATGTGTTTTTGACTTACCATGTGTGAGAGCATGATGCACAGGAAAGGCAGCAAAATAATTTTCTTCATTCCAGCAGACATCTTTTCTTCCTTGTAGAAATAGATTTTTTCCTTAAGTCTCGTTGAGAAAGTCTTCCGTTAGTCTCAGAGTTTGAGCTGTAGAAACCGTTTCTGATCAAGTTGATCTGTTGTCTCGTGGAGTTTCTCTTCAGCTCCGGTCACAGTCTTTTCTTTCTCTTGGTGAAAGCTAGAGGTTAGCTTCGGTAGAAGGAGTTGATCTGAGTTCTGACTGCGGAGCCCGGCTCCCTTTATACTCGCTGGCCCTCGTAGCACGTCACTGGGGGCTGAATGGAGAGCCAGCCCTGGACAAACATGGACATACTTGGCATTCTTTCCTCGCTTCCTGACCCCCACTCCAGACATCCCACATTCCTGCTGTCTGAAGGCAAGGCTCTGCTGCTCGGCCAAACAACACCGTCTCTCTCTCAGAGCGGGCTTTCATCTGGAATGGGAGGTTAAGTCTGGTTAGAGGCCTGGGACCCCACACTGGGAATTCCTGGAGACTGACTTCACAAACAGACAGCCGGTACCTATAAATATTAATTTCAAAAAAAGATGAAGAACATTTTTTTTCAGCTCAGTTCAAAAGTGAAGGCACAAAAAGCTTTGAATGAAAGAAGAAAAGTAAAAAAAAAAAAGTCTTAAAGATGCATCCACATGAGACGGATAAATAAAAATGCTTGATGTGTGATGAGTGGTTAACACTGTAAGCCCACTACAGCATTCCTCAGCTTCAAAGGCACACAGACTTTAATACATTAGCAGCATGCTGTTAGGGAAAGGAAGTTCATTTGACTCATTAACTTGAGCTACTTATCTAACAAGGTGCTTGGCTCCCGCTGCCTACCTCCTGTTAGTTTGTCTTCTGTACTCCTGTGGTAACATCTTGGACACCGCCTTGGCATTTTTGTGTACTGACATCAGTGGCTGAACTGCAGCTTTAAGCACTAAATATTAAAACACATTATGAGCACATTATGATCTCTTGTGCAGCAGGAGTATAGGATATACAGATAAGATAAGAAGCATCTCAACCTGTTAATGAAGTAACAGCTATACAATAATGTAAAAAATACTGTTTATTAGAAGTCCTATAATAATACTTGTTTTTGGCCTTAGTGACTGTATACACAGTACGATTGTTAATACTTTTAAGTCAATGCAATGCAAAGTGGTTGTAAATGGTCCAGGTGGAGCTAGTTGTAACTACAGTGTGTACAGTAAAGTATTTCCCAATCTAGGGCTTGAGGCCCCCCTGAGGGTCATAAGATAAGTCCAAGGGGTCGGGAGATGATCTTTTGAGTGGGAAAGATGAAAAAACAAGGTTCTGATACACAGTTTGTAAACATTTCATTCTTCTTTTTGCTTATTTTGGAAATATTGGGTCATTCAAACAATTGTTTATATCTCAGCATCTGAACTATAGCAGACATATCTCTTTAATACAGGGCAAAAAAGGTTGGGAACCATCCATTCATATTTTTAGAATGATTTGCATGATATGGCTTATCTCTTTTAAGTGAAATCCTAATCTTTATAAATGTAGTGTAGTAAAAGAGTATAATATCTGCCTGTGAAATGTAGTGGAGGAGAAGACTAAAGTAGCAGAGCTATTACAATATGTACCTTCTTCATCCAGATACTTATAAATGATACAAGTCATATGACACTTAACCTAATGGATTTAGCAAATGGTTGAAATAATATTTGCTATGTCTGTCGTTCATTTCTGCAGTTAATCTGACAAGATGATCCTAATGGTCTGTTTCCTGCGCTACCTGAGCTGAGTGACCTGCCAAGGTATGCAGGGCAGGTATTCAGGGACAAAGAAAACGTTCTCAGGTAATGGCTCTTCCCATAATGGATCTTTGTTGAATTCAGCATAAGACTGCTTTACCTAAAAGGAGGATTCGGTTGAAAACAAAAGCTTGGGGATTTTACTTGGGTGTTTTTTTGTCCAGGGGTCTTAGTCAGGACAAATGATGATTAAAAATCCTGAGTCGACTTAAGTGAAAGTGCGGCCCATGGAAGCATGAGGGGCAGATATTACGGGAACAAAGACTATGTTCTCTGGCTTGTCACCTGCCTAATGAGGTTTAGTCTATGACGAACTTAAAAAGGCCAGGTGTGCCCTGTCCCTGGCCAGGCTTATTTTACTACATCAAACCCCAGAGTGGAGGATTGCAGGAAAGGGGCTAGACGGAGGTTTGTGTATTTTTTGCATAAGGGGGATCACACACCAGGCGAGACTCTTATGAAAGGCGGCCCTGCTCCTTCTTCAGCCAGCGAATCGGAAATGAAAAACTCCCAGAGAAACCTGGAGCAGGAGGAATGTGAGAGAGGAGCCAGCAGACAGGGCTGTTACTACAGAGGAAGCCTTTCCATATAAGGACGTCAGCTCTTTTCCTAATATGGATACGTTCTCTGTCTATGCTGCCGCCGTACAGTAGGGACCCCTTTTAGAACGTCTGATCTAGGAAAAACACAGAGTGAAAGTGTGTTGTGTGTGTGGAGTATTTTGTCTGTCAAAACAGACCAGGGAAAGTGTGTGTGTGTGTGTGTGTGTGTGTGTGTGTGTGTGTGTGTGTGTGTGTGGGTGTGTGTGTGTGTGTGTTGTGTGTGTGTGTGTGTTGTGTGTGTGTGTGTGTGTGGTGTGTGTGTGTGTGTGTGTGTGTGTGTGTGTGTGGTGTGTTGTGTGTGTGTGTGTGTGTGTGTGTGTGTTGTGTGTGTGTGTGTGTGTGTGTGCTGTCAGTCTAGTCATCACAGCACCAAGGCCAAAACTTCCACTCCATGATATCTAAAGGAAACAGCTTGATAGAGGAACGTGCTCTGGCCACGCTGCAAAACAACACTCAAACTTGGCATTGACATTTTTATCTTCCATGCAGACTAATGGAGTTTCTCTCAGCTTATTTGACATCACAGGCAATTTCTTTAACGGTGTTAAGGGATGTTGTTTGAAGATCAAGTCAAACTCTTTTGTAGTTTTCAAGCTTTGGTGGATTTGACTTGAACATATAGCATCAAGTCTGGCCAATTTAAAGAATTAAAGGTATGTCTGAGTGGCATTTTATGAATAAGAAGTCTGTCAATGGCAAGATTATAAGAAAACAAAGTAAATGTAAGGTCAACAGAGAGCCAAAAGAGGTTGATTCCTGTTTTTGTGACTGTTATTGCAACTGTGAGTGTAGTTACCGTTATCTGGGTGTTGTTTTGTCTGCTGGTTGTTTTTCACTGAGCTCACTCTTTCAAGGTTTTTCCTGTTCTGAATATCAGGCCACATGCTTCACTGTTCTGCAGATCTGGATGGGTTGACCGCGGAGGCCAAAGGAAACATGGCTCTGTGTGTGGTAGGCTCAGATATGTCAAGGCTAAGTATAGAGCGAGATATTTGTTTAAAAGAATAGCCGTGGGTTAAAATCAGTAATGGAACTGTGTGGTGGTGATACAAATGTCAGGGGAGTCTGTTCAGCTTTGTGCTCGTTGGCGTCGGTGTTGTTGAACATACCTGCGTGAAAACTGTCTGACCTTAAGTCTTCTAGTCTTTCACTTGTTGGAAACATATTGTCTAAACCAATGAATCTTAAGTATGCTGGTGATAAGTGGATTCACTGATACGGTTAGAGTAACAATTGCATTGTTAACCAACTTTATGTCATAATTATAAGATTTCTATGTGAAAGTCAAAATATGTTCAGCTTTAAATCATTTTATTAATTAATCTATTTGGGAAATTGTTTCATCTTTTGTTGTGTTCCAATAATAAAATCTCCAGCCAATAAAACAACAATATTAAAACATTAACAAAATAGGGCCTCTCTGTCTGGCCTTAATTTCAATGAATCTTTCAATAACTGATTTTGTAAACGGAACAATTACGTATTAACAGCTTGTGAAGTTTATAATGACCTTGATAGAAAACTTCGTTAAACATCAAATAAATATGGAGCAACATAAGCATTAATTTGGTCCTGTTTGTCTCTACCTCGTACATTTGAGTCTAATTTTGACTGGTTTTGGTCGCATTCAGAGGAAAAAATTGCCTCTTTAGCAAAATGCTGTCCTATGTTTACCACTTAGCAGCTAACTTAATAGTAGCATTGCAAGTGATTGTTTTTGTAGAGTAAAGATTAGATTCTCTGCCCTAACTCGATTGGGCCTGACCTGCGGCTCAGGTCACAAGTCTCAGCTCTCATTGATAAGAATAAATTATACATACTTTATAAATGGCAATGGCATATGATGTTTTTTTTGTGTTTTGCTGACAATTTGGTATGAGAAGGCCCATGTTGGAGATCATGATACAAATACAGTATATTTTACCTTACTGAAAAACTTAAGTAGACTTGAGCTTGAAAAATATTGTTTATTGAATATTTGCTTTCTTCACATTGGAAATTAAAGTTTTAAAAGGATCTAAACGTTGGGGCAGGTTTATGTATGGCCGTGTCGATTTGTGCGCCCGATCAAAGCTCTATCCAAGAGAAAAAGAGTCTAAGTATGAGCCCCTTACAATTGATTTGCAGAGCTAAAAAACAGTAATTATTACTTTCTGGTCATTCAAGCATTGCAATGAGAGGTCCGGGAGTTCAATTATTCTCAGGAATACAGCTGGCATCAGCATAAGTAACTATAATAATAATGTCATGCTAATGTATTGTGTCAAGTTTATTATCTTTCCAAAATGAAAATGAACCCTCAGCACCTCCTGCCTCTTGAGAATTTGCTGACAGAGTGATATTCCTAATTTAGCGCTGCCGTCATACTGTTTTTTCGGTCATGTGACCCGTGTAGTTATTCCAGGTCAAGGCCTGCCTTCTATCCTAGTCTTGGTTTACGCACATCGCTGCCTCCCACTTATAGCCTCATTACGTCACTACTGGTTTCATAGCTACTGTGTGACATCACAAGGGTAGCCGTGTCAGCTGGGGAGTTTTGAACTTTAGGATGTGTGGAGATGACCGACTCGGTGCATTCTTATATGCCCACAGCAGGCTCCCCTTCAGGAATGGACAGTGAATATAGTTTTTAACCCTCCTGTGTTTGCTCTTCCATCACTCCATGGTGGATGAGCTCATACCTGATGCTGACGTCACAGAGGAGGCCTCTTCTAGCTGTTTACACAAACACTGCTCCATTCAGAGCAGCTGCCGTCATACCTCCCTAGCAACTATAGAGCTAACTAGGCAGATAAACATCAACATTTAAAAAAGCCCAGTCAGTCTCACTGAACACTCTGTACTGAGGCTGCATTTTTGTTCCGTACCGGGCCAGATATAGACTTTTATTTCACAGTTTTGAGTTTATGTAGTGTTTCTAAACAAATATCATCTGTCTTTGATTTGTTATGTGTACTTTCTTTTTGATGTGAGTTTGAAAAAGAGGTATGAGGTTTAGTGGATACATTTATCTAAACCATGCTGCAGTTTTTGGTGGACTTTTATGTACATTTACTTTATTAGGCAAACCTAGTTAAAATGCAATTTGCTGGAATAAAACCCACATTCATTCATTTTATAATAATTCAAATGTAGGGTTAGGCTTTATGGGAGATGTAGCAACTATGTTTGAGTAAATGTACAGTTTATGTATGTGTTCAGTAACCGTGGGCCTATAAGTACAGTATATTTGAATGTACAGTATATGTGTGCATGTGTGTTTTTGTATCCAGGCAAACCCAGTGTGTGTTTTTGCCAAACTGTGTCCATATTTGAAGCTTTGGTACACTCAGCTGTCCATTAAACTAAATTCCATTAGTGGTAGCTGGCAGGCTAAATGAGGAATGTTCCTTGGCGTTAGCCTTCAAACCGACCATCCATATACCACTGTATAAACTGAACATGAAACCAAGATCTCAAAATGATTTTCCTGCCTGTATATTTTTGCCTCTTTGAACTTTTGGGCTGCCTGCACGACGGTTGGAGAAATTGAAAACAACATGGTTGCAGAAAAAACACAGTTATTTTGTCATTACGGTAAATAACATTTGAGGCATTTTAGTTGACTTTCGAGCAGTGCAATGGACAAATTAACCACACATATTTGTATCGACATGGCCACAAATGAGGAATACAGACCAAAAGAACAACCCTGACAAGACAGTAATATGTGCATAATAATAATGTTTAATCTGCAATATGTTTTTTTACCAGTTTGGCAAACAAAATAATACGTGCAGGGAAAAGTAATTGTTGCTTTCTTTTAGGAGCCTGCCTGCAAAAACACTTACAGAGATATTTTATAATGGATGGGATGGTGATCTGTTGAAATTTAACAATGGAGAAGGGACAGGTCAATTACTTGAGATGAAAGTCTTCGAAACTTTTTGAAGCCTGGCCATGAGGAGTGGAAAATAATAATGGATCCGGAGCCTGGGATGATTTGTTGAGATTTAACAATGGCGTTGGTGGGCAGATGAACTGCCAAAATGGAAACTGTGTCTATTTAAAGCCCCGAAGTGGTGGAAAATGTTCATACTGGAAACATGCATGAGACTCAATCTTTTTTCCGGCACATCCTGCACGAAATAGCTGGGTTTTAGATTACTTGGGGTAATGGGCCGAAGAATAATATATTTACCGTAAGAAGTCAGACGGGCATAGTTGGAAGGTGAAGTGCATTTTTTGGTCAAATGTTCT
Source organism: Gymnodraco acuticeps (assembly GCF_902827175.1). Lineage (NCBI taxonomy): Eukaryota > Metazoa > Chordata > Actinopteri > Perciformes > Bathydraconidae > Gymnodraco > Gymnodraco acuticeps. The sequence continues at coordinate 146,601 of NW_022990590.1, forward strand.
CATAAATCATTTAGTGAGGGACGTCCAGGGGAATGCATTTGCCATTCTGTGTTAACAAGGGAGAAGATATTGCTTTCATCTATCTTGGACAAAGCATTTTGCGACTGGCAGATGCTCCCAGGTGGAAACCCAGCACTTGATTTGCAGTGCATGGGAACATTTGTGCAGATATAACAAGGGGGATTAATGGCTGGATTAAATATCAAAGGCAGAGAGGGAGAGTGGAAAGTGCCTTTTTAAAACCTGGAAAGTGTTTAGACTAGAGACACTGATGAGAATTTGGGCTGTTTCTCTTTCAACAAACAGCCGAAACTCATCTCAGCTGTGGATTTACTGCCACACACATGGATGTGGAAGTCAGGTGGTCTGAACCTAAACACATCTCCATGTGGGTCTAGGGTGGCCTCTGTTCTGTCTCAGTGACCTCTCAGCTAGAGGTTGACAGCCTTTCTAATCTTAGACATGATTCCCGGCACACTTAGTTCTTACGGACGGCAAAATATTTGGGTCACAGAGTGCCCGTGACCCTAAAGATGGTCTGCCCCTTACAGGTGTTTCTAAATATAGTGTGGGACCTGCCACACACAGTGCTGCTACTACAATGGAATCATTTAAGTAGAGCACATAAAGCATGACGAAGCTTGTCAGGTTGGTTGGAGGTCTGTTTGTTTTAATGGACAGTTCAACATCTTGAAAATGTTTCGCTTTGTGCCTGGAGTATGATGGTAAAATGAATGCCGGTCTTAACTCCAGGAGTTCATTATCCTAGCTTAGCATAAAGACTCAAAGTATAGGGAAACAGCTCATACAAACAAAAATATACCTTCTAATAAAACTAAAGATCACTTAAAAACATGTTTTGTTAAATCCCCACATAAATAGGAATTAATAAATGGTAGTTGTGGTTTTAGGTAAAGAGTTCGAGATGCCACAGTAGACGAATCAAAGGGTAACATTGTATTTTTAATTTAGCTCCGTCACACTGTCATGACTCAGTGGGACAGATTGTTCATATTATTAGTCACACCTGTGCTTTGCTGTCCAAAATGACAGCTGTGAAAAAAGCCTTCAGTATAGCAAGTGTAATGGCTGCCTAGAGTCTTCCTAGATGGAACAACCAATTGGCTATTGTTCTGACAAAGATTTAGCCTGTGGGGGCAATGACCAATATTTTTGGTGTTCCTGTTTAGCCAATCTGGCTTCCTCTTTTTTTGCGCTGTTCCTTGTTTGCAGTCCCATTAGTAACTTTAAAGGCAAGGAATGAGTATGGAGAGAGGACCTGTAATTGTTACAGTGTGCAGGAAGCAGGACCCAAATGCAGATTTAAGTGACAAAATAATTCCTTTATTTCAAGGCTACAATATTCAGAGACAGAACAGAACACTCACCGCAGTTAACTCACAACACAAGACAACCCGACAAAGAGAGACAGAAAACCCAGAACTTAAATACACCCAGGACTAATCACATAAACACGAGACAGGTGAGGAGGGAGGAGAAAACACAGAGGCACCAGGTGAACACAATCGGGTAATCAGGGAGGGAAACAGACAGAAAGCAAACAGGCAGGAAACGGGGGTGAACACTTTATAAAATAAAACAGGAAACCCAAAGATAGAAAAAGACAAGAAAAACACCAACACAGACAGATCCTAACAGTACCCCCCCTCCCTCAAGGGACGGATCCCAGACGTCCCAAAACAAAAAAAAGTCCAAAACCTCAAGCAGGGTGGATGGAGGGGGTCCGGAGGAGGGACGCATCACTAAGCCACCAGGGTGGGTGGAGGGGGTCAAGAGGACGGGACTGAACTGACCGCCCAGGGGCACGGCAGAGGACCAGGAAGGGGTCTCGGGCGGACGGCCCGGGGGCAAGGCAGAGGACCAGGAATGGGTCTCGGGCGGACGGCCCGGGGGCAAGGCAGAGTCCAAAAAGGGGAATTCGGGCGGACGGCCCGGGGGCAAGGCAGAGGACCAGGAAGGGGTCTCGGGCGGACGGCCCGGGGGCAAGGCAGAGTCCAAAAAGGGGGACTCGGGCGGACGGCCCGGGGGCAAGACAGAGTCCAAGGTGGGGACCATGGAGGGGCGAAGGCAGCGGCAGGAAGAGTCAGGGGGCCGGGCCCGAGGGCGAAGACCGCGGCTCTCAGGGGGCCAGGCTCGAGGGCGAAGACCGGACCGCCAGCAGGAGCGCAGTCGGCGGGACCTCCAACAGGACAGGACACAGGATTGGCAAGACCCCTGGCAGAAGCGCAGTCGGCGGGACCCCGAACGGGACAGGACATAGGGTTGGCAGGACCCCCGGCAGGAGGGCAGTTGGCGGGGCCTCCAACGGCACAGGACATAGGATTGGCAGGACCCCCGGCAGGAGAGTAGACGGCGGGACCTCCAACGAGACAGGACAAAGGGTTGGCAGGACCCCCAGCAGGAGAGTAGTCGGCGGGACCTCCAACAGCACAGGACAAAGGGTTGGCAGGACCCCCGGCAGGAGAGTAGACGGCGGGACCTCCAACGAGACAGGACAAAGGGTTGGCAGGACCCCCGGCAGGAGAGTAGACGGCGGGACCTCCAAGGGGACAGGACAAAGGGTTGGCAGGACCCTCGGCAGGAGAGTAGTCGGCGGGGCCACCAACGGCACAGGACAAAGGGTTGGCAGGACCCCCGGCAGGAGAGTAGTCGGCGGGACCTCCAACGAGACAGGACAAGGAGCTGGCAGGACCCCCGGCAGGAGAGTAGACGGCGGGCCCTCCAACGGGACAGGACAAAGGGTTGACAGGACCCCCGGCAGGAGAGTAGACGGCGGGACCTCCAACGGGACAGGACAAAGGGTTGGCAGGACCCCCGGCAGGAGAGTAGTCGGCGGGGCCTCCAACGGCACAGGACAAAGGGTTGGCAGGACCCCCGGCAGGAGAGTAGTCGGCGGGACCTCCAACGAGACAGGACAAGGAGCTGGCAGGACCCCCGGCAGGAGAGTAGACGGCGGGACCTCCAACGGGACAGACATACGATTGGTTAGAACCCCCGGCAGAGGAGTAGTCGACGGGACAGGACATGGAGTTGGCAGGACCCCCAGCGGAACCTCCAACGGACCAGGACATTGGGTAGGGACTTGAGACGTGACTCGAGAGGGGACTCGAGAGGGGACTCGAGAGGGGACTCGAGAGGAGAACTAGAGAGGGGACTAGAGGAGGGACCTTGAGAGGGGAACTAGAGAGAGGACTCGAAGAGGGACTAGAGAGGGGACTCGAAGAGGGACTAGAGAGGGGACTAGAAAAGGGACTAGAGGAGGGACCTCGAGAGGGAACTGGAGAGGGGACTCGAGAGGGAACTGGAGAGGGGACTAGAGAAGTGACCTGAGGAGGGACTAGGGAAAGGACTAGAGAAGGGAACTCGAGAGGGGACTAGAGATGGGACTAGGGAATTGACTAGAGGAGGGACTTGAGTAGGGACTAGAGAAGGGACTAGAGGAGGGACTCAGGAAGGGACCAGAGAGGGGACTTGAGAAGGGACTAGAGATGGAACTTGAGAGGTGACTCGAGAAGAGACTAGAGATGGAACTCGAGAGGTGACTCGAGAAGAGACTAGAGATGGAACTCGAGAGGTGACTCGAGAGGGGACTTGAGAGGTGACTCGAGAAGGAACTTGAGAGGAAACTGGAGAGGGGACTCGAGAGGAAACTGGAGAGGGGACTCGAGAGGAAACTGGAGAGGGGACTCGAGAGGAAACTGGAGAGGGGACTCGGGAGGGAACTGGAGAGGGGACTCGAGAGGAAACTGGAGAGGGGACTCGAGAGGAAACTGGAGAGGGGACTCGGGAGGGAACTGGAGAGGGGACTCGGGAGGGAACTGGAGAGGGGACTTGAGAAGAAACTGGAGAGGGGACTCAAGAGGAAACTTGAGATGGGACTGTGGCAGCTGGGGCCAGAACTGGGTCTGGAACCATGGCTGCGGGGGCCGGAATTGAAGCCAGAATCATGGCTGTAAGGTCCGGTTCTGGAGCCGGAAACATGACTGTAAAGTCCGGTTCTGGAGCCGGAAACATGACTGTAAAGTCCGGTTCTGGAGCCGGAAACATGGCTGTAAGGTCCGGTTCTGGAGCCGGAAACATGGCTGAATGGGCCGGCTCTGGAGCCGGAATTGAAGCCAGAATCATGGCTGTAAGGTCCGGTTCTGAAGCCGGAAACATGGCTGTAAGGTCCGGTTCTGGAGCCGGAAACATGGCTGTAAGGTCCGGTTCTGGAGCCGGAAATATGGCTGTAAGGTCCGGTTCTGGAGCCGGAAACATGGCTGAATGGGCCGGCTCTGGAGCCGGAATTGAAGCCAGAATCTTGGCTGTAAGGTCCGGTTCTGAAGCCGGAAACATGGCTGTAAGGTCCGGTTCTGGAGCCGGAAACATGGCTGTATGGGCCGGCTCTGGAGCCGAATCCATGGCTGCCGGGACCGGTTCTGGAGCAAGGACCATGGCTGCTGGGGCCAGAACTGGGTCTGGAACCCATTACATTTTGCTGTATGATGTCCTTTTGTTGTTCTGTTGTTTATGTCTTCTTGTGGAACCTACTGCTGCAGGTCTCCCTTGAAAAAGAGATCATTGATCTCAATGGGATTTTACCTGGATAAATAAAGGTTTTGAATTGAATTGAATTGAACCATGGCCCTTTGGGCTCGTGCTGCCAACCTGGCCTTGCGACTCCTTCCTTTAGGAGCCGTTTGGAGGCTCCGTGGACCTCCAAAGGCCAGACGAGTACCAGCGAATGGCTCCTGGACTGTAGCAAACACTGGGTGAGAAGCAGGGGCTGACGCCAGACGGACCACACCGATGCGTGTGGTATCAAAACGGGAGTTGGGAGGCAGGGGATAACACACCGTGAGAAAATCCAAAATCCTGCCCGATAAGAATTTAACCAAGCCTGGCTTCTCCATAGTAATCCGGCGTGCCTCTGCCAGAACAGCCTCTCGCTGCTGAACCCTGGACGCTCCCAACCATCGATACGAGCAGTCATCCAAAGCAAAGGAAAACTCCAATAGCTCCTGCTCAAAAGGATCTGCAGGGCCCATATTTTGGTCGGGTTGTAATGTTACGGTGTGCAGGAAGCAGGACCCAAATGCAGATTTAAGTGACAAAATAATTCCTTTATTTCAAGGCTACAATATTCAGAGACAGAACAGAACACTCACCACAGTTTACTCGCAACACAAGACAACCCGACAAAGAGAGACAGAAAACCCAGAACTTAAATACACCCAGGACTAATCACATAAACACGAGACAGGTGAGGAGGGAGGAGAAAACACAGAGGCACCAGGTGAACACAATCGGGTAATCAGGGAGGGAAACAGACAGAAAGCAAACAGGCAGGAAACGGGGGTGAACACTTTACAAAATAAAACAGGAAACCCAAAGATAGAAAAAGACAAGAAAAACACCAACACAGACAGATCCTAACAGTAATCTCATCTTTATAAATGTTATCGAGCAAAATGGTCATCAGACAATAGCCAATTGGTTCTGAGACTGCCTGTCTCTACCACTACCCGATCTGTCCCCCTGCCCGATCTGTACTGCGCATGTGCAAGATGGTCCGCCATATTGGACAACTCCGTACGGCAACCCAAGTAGGACACTTGACACAGTATGGAGCTATTTCAGGGTCATAAGTTTTGATCATTAAAAAAAAATACAATTTATTTGAAAGTTCAAGTTTTTATCCTGAACTTTGAAAAATACAATGATATATTCAAAATAAAATAAGTATTTTAAATAATTTTTCAGGTTGAATATTATTTTGATTCAGTTCAGCAATTTTTTTGAATAAAATATTTATTTTCAGATTTCACTTTTATACATAGGCTATTTTGATATTTGAATCCGTATTATTTTCAGTTGCAGATTTTTCGTTTTCAGATTCAAAACAATTATTTGTTCAGTTTCAAATCTTGTTTTTTCAGGTTTCACATTGTTTTTCATCTTCAGATCGTTTTTCACTTTCAGATCTTTTTTTTCGCTTTCAGATCTTTTTTTTCGCTTTCAGACTTTTGGCTCTGATGTTGCTTGGGGGGGATTGATTGATTGATTGAAACGTTTAAAGGGGCGGGGCTTAGCAACGAGTAGTGTGGACGGGCCGTCTGTGACAGGCCTCCCTCTTACCTCATTCACACCAACGCAACTCCGGTTTAAGCTCCGTGCAAGAGCTTTTCAGGTTCAGAACTGGTTCTTCGGTTTAGCTCCGGCTCTTTTCACACCGCCCAGAGTCCGACTGGTGCTGTGTCATCGTTTGCGTCATGACATAACCGTTTGCGTGCCTGCTTCATAAAGCCAAACCGCGCGGAAACCCCTCACAGCTCACACCAACAACAACAACAATGGCCGATTGTGCTACAGCTTCCTCTTTACCTCTTCGGAAGCCCAGATTCCCAGTAGGTAGCTGGTCTTTTCAGTGGACCACTGCTGCTTGTTACGTTTCTCCATCGTTGTGTACAAACTGGATAAAACGTGGGCTTTTGTTGTTGTTCAGGAGTTGATCTGTCTCTGCCCCCGCCTCGACGTAAGCGTGACGTATGCGGTGCTTTTGCTCCAGCCAATTTTTTGGTGCTTGAAACGAACCGGATTCCGGAGCTAAGAGGCTGCTCCGCTGCTGTGTGAACAGGAAAACCCGGTGCTTTTCAAGCTTCAGCTCCGAACCGGCCCTGAAACACCGTTGGTGTGAATGAGGTATTAGCATAGTATTAGTCATGTTGCCTTCATGGATGTTAGGTAGCGCGAGAAATATAACTCAATACTTTCTATACACAATACTCCCGTGATTGGTGGTAAACAAAACTGATACCAGCGTCAAAGTTCCGTTAAGCGAGCTGTTGAGCATCGTAGTTGACAACAATCAAGGTATAGGAGCAATAAACTGTGCTAGAATGTGAAATTACGTATCCGCAACGAGCCAGCAGGTGGGTCATTCCTAGCATTCGGTGCCATTTCAGCTAGGTTAATACAAATAAAAAAATTAAAAAAATTCCATGTTTTTTTTTAATTTAATCTGAATGATGGCTTGTTAAAGTATAAGACACATGTTTTGGTTAAGCTCAGGATATTATGTTTAAATAATTGTGACCTAATAATCGGATGCAAACGAGGCAAAACGTCCACCCTGTTACAGACATTCTCATGTCTATTAAAAAGTGTTTTGTTTGTAGCCTTTATTTAACCAGGTGAAAGCCCCTTGAGATCAAAAGATCTCTTTTTCAAGGGTGACCTGCAGGACAGTAGTTACACATGTTTTGACTACACAATCATTATAAATGTTAATTATCTAACAGATGAAATGTTCCTTACTTAACCTCTCAAATTATTTAACAAAACATTTTTTAAAAAAAAGCATTATTTAGAAAAATACTTGTTCTATTTTGAGGCACAATGTAAGTTTAACCCATTTGTTTTAGAATAAAAAAGAATTTAAATGGAATGTGGCCACATGTTTTAGTAAATTAATTTTGTCAAATCATTCCCTGCAAAGGACTACAAAGACATGGGTAATATTTGTTCATTTCATTTAATTATTATAAAAAGACACACAGGTAACAGGGGGGACTTCACATCAGTGAATACAATAACATATTTAATTAAGAACATAAATCCTTAAACATTACATTTCATTAATGGTGTTAAAATGTTATATTATATGTTATTTAATTACATTTCATTTTACCAAGATCATCTGCTGGGTCCATTTTGTGGTCGGTTCGTTCTGTCACGGTGTGTGAAGCAGGTAGGACCCAAATGCAGATTAAAGTGAGAATTCCTTTATTTCAAGGCTAGGTGAACAACAAAGACAAAACAGAACACTCACCGACGAACTAGTCATGACAAAAGACGAACCGACAAAGACAGACAGAAAAACCAGAACTTAAATACACACAAGACTAATCACAGAAACAAGACACAGGTGAGGAGGGAAGAGAAAACACAGGGACACCAGGTGAACACAATCGGGTAAATTAGACACACCAGGGAAACTAACGACCGTGAACCACAGACAGATTTAAACAAGACACAACGCAGACAGAAACAGGCAAGACAGGAAGTGAAGACCTTTCAACATAAAACATGAAACAAGACAAGACAAAACACCATAAAGACAGATCGTGACAGAAATACGAGTAAGAGACCCGATGTTGATGTTCAGAAAGGAACTTCTGGTGCAGACTTCTCATCGTGTCAGTTAGCTAACGTTCTTGACTTTTCGTCTTCTTTTGAGTGACAGTTTGTTTTCGTCCCGTTGTCATCCGGCTGACGTCATCTCTCAAATAGAAAGCTTTTACTTTTGCTTTGCATTCAGCAGGTAATCTGTTGCTCACTTTTCTTTCAAATGTCAACAGCGCTCCATCTGGTCTTTGACCTCGCTTTTTTGAAAAGCCAAGAATTTTCTGTGCATCCCTCTGCAGTCTGTATTTCTTTATAATCTTTCCTATTGTTGATTTAGCAATTATTTGTTTCTCTCGTTCCTTTCGGGTGTTTTTGTATTTATTTCTAATGTCTTCAATTATGGCTTCCTGCAATAACTATCTTTTTCTAATTGTGTCCTTAACTATTTGATTGTGAAGCAGGTAATTCACCCTAGACCGAGGGGATTTTTTCTCCCCAGCCAAACGCTGGTCTCTCTTTTTGTATTTGTAATTCTTTCTAATTTCTCTCTTCAATGTGGCCTCTAGTTTTTCAATCTTGTTCTGGAGCCTCCTTCTCCCCCTTCTGACATTGCTCCGTCCAACAACGTATTGCCTATAACACAGGACGTTTTTAAAAAGTTTATTGTCACAATTTACAATCACTGAAACACAAAATTGTTTCTGAATACAACATTAATGGACCATTACTCATATCAAAGGTAGTTTTGCTTTATCATGTAAGATCATTCAAATCCAGATACACACAATCTGCAAAGCATTTAACCCTCAACTTTATTCTAACCTTGAGGGCCCTTGTTGTGCTGCATTGTCTTGACTTCGAGGTGGAGTGGTCATTACGCTGGCTCTTGCTTTATCCCTAAGCTTTTTCTTCCTTCAACGATTTTTTTATGAAAAAAATAAGGATTCAAATATCAAAATATGTATAAAAGTGAAATGTGAAAATAAATATTTTATTCAAAAAAATTGCTGAACTGAATCAAAATAATATTCAACCTGAAAAATGATTTCAAATACTTATTTTATTTATTTTGAATACATCATTGTATTTTTCAAAGTTCAGGATAAAAACTTGAACTTTCAAATAAATTGCATTTTTTTGAATGATCAAAACTTATGACCCTGAAATAGCTCCATACATAATGTGCTCTTTTGCACTCCACACCGAAAAATATTAACCAGCAGCCAATGACATGACAATGATTAAAGGTGATGGACAATTCAGAACAACTGCTAATCACTTGGTTTTTCAACGACCAATGAAATATCCATGTGTTTTTCTATTGCTCCATTGGCTACTGTGATTTTTTTGTCCTCTGGTGCATTACACTGTTTTGTACATTCAGGTCTACTTAGCTATTTTCTGTAAGTGGACACATGTGTAGCAGTGTGTCTCTGAAGTGCCAAAATCACTCAATGCTTTTTTTTCTTTCTCAAAGGCACTTTTATGGTCAAGTCACAACAGGACATAATAAACTCTGCAGGTTTTCAATGTTCTCAAATTGACTCACCTTGTGGGCCAGCCCCAGACCACATCCTAGCTTTTTTCAATATTTGAATTAGAAAATACATGTTGTGAAGTGTTTGAATTGAAAGTCTTGTGGCTCAGGCAGAGTAGGTCCTGAATGTAAATACATATTCTGTTGCTTTCTGAGGCCACCGCTTCCCTGCAGGAATGTCAGCTTCCCCCTCTTAGCTTGGCACACGACTGCATACCTTAGCTAATTAGCTTCCTGTAAAAGCCTTGAATGAAAACACCGGCTTTAATCACACGCTGCTGCTTTGTCTCATTCACTGCCAAGGTAAATGTTACTTCAAGCTGAAAAAAAAACGGACATTTTGCTTTGTGGGTTTCTGCTTCCCAGACAGGTGTTTCGAGACGTGATGTGCAGCGATGCAGGTCAAGACTTCAACATTAACATTCCTTTACATCAATAAAACTCACACTGTTTTTCTATCATTAGTCATTTTAAAGGCTTACATTTGAATTCATATACTCATACCGAGGTTGTTGGAGATGTCAAACTGGTCCTGAAAGTGTGTGTTTACTGTCTGTTTTACTGGATGCTTATTTAGCTGTCAGCGGGAGAACTTCACTCTCATACAGTTTCATATACAGCTTGTAGTTTGTTGGTCTACGGTCAGAAACAGAGTGTTCCTGCTACAGAGCTTGTTGACTGTTTTCTGATTATTTAGCAGCTGCCTGCCAGTGACATAAATCTCCATTTACTGAACCTCAATCAAACATACCAATTATTTACATGCTGTTTACCAGATTTAAGCTGCTTATTCCCCTAACAAACAGTATAAACATACCAACTAACTGGGAAGTTTATTTAAAGGGCACTAAATATGTAGTTTGTCATTTTAATGTGTCTCTTTGCTCATTCTAACAGTCATAATGCTACATTGGAGCTTCAAAGTGTACTTTTTAACCTTGGAAACAATCTCTTCAAGGTCCAGTTAGTATCTATTGTTTGTATTATGTATCTTATGTTGACATGACAAAGTTGTTGACATTTTGCAGCATGCCAAACTCTCATTCGAGCTCTGTTTTAGATAGAAATGCTTGGCATGCCTTAATCACCTCTGGCAGTCTATTTTCAGAATCAGAATACCTTTATTCGTCCCACCGAGGGGAAATGTACATGTGTTACAGCAGAAAAGAGCCAAAGACAGTTTAATATTAACTAAGAAGCATGCATACAAAAAATATTAAAGATAAAAAAAGATTTTTAAAAAATATATATATATATATATTTTTACAAAACTTACACTAAATTAGCCACTTCTTAATGTTTCTATAATAGGTTACATCAAAAATGGTAATCAGGTCTTTCTGTTTTTGAGCATCGTAGTTGCAGGGGAGGGTTTGTACTGTGTTGAAGGTTTGAACATTGTTTTTTGTGTGTGTTAATTGACTGCATAAAGTGTGAAAACAACAGGAATCGTGTTAATGGTATTGTTCACAACAGACGGGTGTTGTGCTAATTGTGTTGAGTTAATGTGCCCACAGATTACACAAAAGAATGTAAGCAATTGTAAAACCCTGTTAAAGCTACACTTTGTTCCCCAGCTAGTAGCTAATGGGTCTATCTGCAGTGTGGCGCTTGGCACGTAGCTTTATTGGGGCTTCTTTGCAAAAAAACTGCTGACTTATGCAGCTAACCAAAACACTTAAGAGTTTGGTAAAGTGTACCAAAACAGTAACGTTCTTTAATAGTGAGTCGCCTCTACTGTATATGTGACAATCTTAGCCACCTCTTCCACATCAACACTGTCAGATGATACAAATTGATTATAACTTTTAAGTGTGCAAAAAGGAAAAGTTACAGAACAGACTTTGTTGACGTTTTTTTACACAAATTTGATCGACAAAATCAGAAGCTGCAGATATACAGATCACTTTCACTCTTCGCAATTACTATGTCCATTTGTTAATTACATATTTATATAATTACTTTGTCACCATCACATGTCACATGGGGCACTGCCTCACTGGGTGATCAATAAAACAGGGTTCAAAACTGGTCATTGTCTACTGCCCTTATGTAATTGTACTTTACTACTATTATATTGCATCTGTATGACTAATAGCACACATTTTTAAACTTCAAACCATATTATTTATGTGGTTTGAACATAAAACCAGCCCACAGATTTAGCTTTCCATACTAACACAATTTGACATAACAATGTTTAAGCCACAAGCGCTCTTATTAGGGAAGTGTGCAATGAGCCTCTCATCACTGCTGGAGTTTTGGCTTAACCCGGTCAGATCTTTGGCAAAATCAGCGTCTGCCTGGTATCCTGACTGAAAGAACACTCAAAGTCAACAGTAGACTTGTCCTCTCATTTGGTTGTTAATGCTGAAAGCTGTGAAAGGGAACGCCGTTCTCAGATGACTAATCAAAATGAACAAAAGGGTAAGCGATTAGCGCGAGGAGGACTGTTCCTTTATACGCGGCTGTGAAAATATTACTCTTTGAGGGCTTTCCCTTTTGCTGGGCTGTCAGTGTAAACACAAATGTGTTCTTGACTAAATAAAGGATTGAAAAGACAATACTTCGAGCTGCTGCTTTATAAGATGTTGATGAAATATGAACTGTCTTTTTGTGACTGGTGGTTTTGGTCATTAGGATGGCAAATAGTTCCCACTAAAGTCTTGATAGAATTGTACTGTGCATTAAAGAAACAGGCTGGTAGGGGCTCCTAACTGCTCTAATTGTTTCCAGATATGAAGTTTCTGCACAGTGGCTAACTGTACCCCTCCCTGTCTGTGTGTGTCTGGAACCAAAGGCCTCCCAAAACTGTCTGCTACTGTAGCTGCAAGGTCAGTGTGCAGCCTACACCCTCGCCCTGTATCTATCTATCTATCTGTTTCCCTGTCTGTCTGGTGGCAATCTGACCCCTTGGTGCTTGTCTATGTGTCTGTTAGCTGGAAGGTCACAGCTGGCTTGTTGTTTTCTTTCTTTCTCTTACAGTAGCTCTCACAGTATTACGTTTTCTCAGGTAGAAGTACTGCTACTTTTTCTGACAGAGCAATGCAATTTGAACGTGTCCAATGTCAGTGTTCTTTACCTTGCAGCATACCTTCACACTCTCAAACTGACAGCAGAAAATATTGGGCTCCCATCATCCTCTTCACAACAACATGTAATATTTCCCCAGCTGGAACAGTGGAAGGTGGATTCCTCAGCATAGTGAGGAGGAAGTGATGACGCAGGAAGGAGTCATTGCTCAGCTTGCTGTCAAACCAGCAGCAGACGACCCAAGTTTCACATGTTCCTCCTACTTTAGTACAGACAGCAAGAAATATGTTTTCCACTCTCAGCAGGATTGAATCAGAGAATAAACGCAAACGTTTTGAAATAGTTTAGGGGATAACTTTCGCTGAAGAACATATATTTTGTACCACAACCTGGATCTAAGTAAACCTTATTGTCTAAGGTCACTTAATTGTTTCCCTAAATTGGGATTTCTACTTCTTACCCTGAAGATAGTGTTAAGCCTAACTTACATTAGCTTAGAGGAATTGGTTGAAATGTGTAGCTTCTTGCTGAGAGTTAGCTGAGACGATGGATAACACGCTCATTTTGGTAAGCTAAATATGAAGCTTCCGCCAGGAAATGTTTGCTTAGTCTCGCACAAAAATACACCAAGCTAGCTGTGTACAGCCGAGCAATAGTCCGACACATGATCCCTGTGAAACCACAGCTTGTCTTTTTACGCTTTGGTTTTGGTACGGATTTAACAGACAAGATGTAAGGTGTTAGCTGTAGTAGAAGGGCTTATTTTGCTACTCTCAGACAAAGCCAGACAAGCTGTTTCCTCTTGTTTCCAGTCTTTATGTTAAGCTAAACTAAGCTAGCCTTACCATATCCTGGCTCTTGTTTAATATTGAACAGTGAGTTGTACAGAAAGAGGTATAAGTGTTCTTTTCTCACTCTCAGCAACAAAGCAAGTAGGGTATTAAGTAAACAATGGATTACTCATTTTAAGAGGTTTCACAATTCAATGTAAAGAAATGATAACATGTAGCCGATAGAACAACTAAGTTCAACTAAACCCCACTGCTCCAGTATCTCCGGTTGATGCGATGGTAACAGTCCTAATCAAGTTCCAAAGCAAAAGCAGAACTGTTTGCTTAAAGGATTATTCTTTTTGGCAGATTCACAAATCTAAATCTAGTCGTATCATCATCACCACATGTGTTACTCCAAATGTATCTCATGCATCATCCACTGGGAGTTAACTATTTTTCCAGCTGTATCCAGTCCTGCTCAGTGTATAAATCCACCAGCAACAGAGGAGGAGGAGATGATGACGCAAAAGGGAACAATCATGATGGTATCTGTCAAATCTGTGACAATAAACCACTTACAATTTATGTAATGCACTTTGTCCATGTGACTTTCTAAAGGCAGTTATTACCCAAATGTATAGTGCTCTAAAATATATTTCCTCGCTTAATTGATTCATAGCATTCCTGCTTCTACTTCTGTTCCTTTCTTCAGATCACATTACTCCTTGCAGGATCAAATATGGAAGCTCGCTAGCAGCAACGGAAACTCCTGTGCTATAAAGTAGTATGGCATGTTTGACCAGGGCCCCTTGTGAGGTCTCACTTACAATACAATGATTGAAGGGTGCAACAGTTACGTAACTACGAGGTGTCGTGTGATGCTGTGTGAATATGAAGCCTTGTCCCACTGAGGTGAGCCTTCACGGGGCACGTCTGACAGGTAGGTGTTCTGTCACAGTGTGTCAATACAAAGCCTGTCTCGGGGGCCCGATTTGCACTCTCTCTGGTCCTAACACGTTTTTCCTTTTACCGTTTATATGCTCATTTTCCTTAATGTTTCCAAGAAGTTTTCAAACGTTTTTTTCTCGTCCAATCTGATTCCAGCTCAGATTTTATTCCCTTTTATATGTCTCCTCCACACATCTGTTTTTTTCTCTCCCTGTGTCTGATAGCCAAGGATATTTTACTAGTACTTTGTTTTATATCACACATTCGTCTGTATTTTGGTACTGGTTTTGTTTTGTCTGTACTTTCACAATTTGAACCTTGCTTTTTGCACGCTGACTTTCACTAAGTGTGCATAAACTGAAGGTTGCACCTTTCTTGCCGTGCCTTCTGACTGTAACCTTCTGTGGTTTACTGAATTATACTTTACCCCTGCTTCTCACGGTAACTGTTCCCAGGTATGTTATTCTGCTGCCTTTTGGAGATGTGGTTTAGCGTGCCTGGCAGGGCAGCAGGCAGCTCTCCTGGCTCGGTGTGTTTATGCAGGTGCAGGACATTCAGGACACACCGCCCTGCAGAGTATTCTGGAGGGGCTTTTCAGAGCAGTATACCCTGCACTATTAGAAGGGGCCGCCTATATGTGGCATTTTAGTGGGACAGCCCAGAGAAGGCATTTCCTCAGGTTACTGGAAATGGAGCAGTAAAGGGTTTGAAAACAGTCCAAAACATCAGAGGGAGAATTTATTTAAGGACAGGCCAAAGATGGATGTTCAGAAAAACATAAGATCATGACCAACAAAAGTGCTGATTATGCAGACCATCAATCACATTTTATTATGTTACAAAATGCATGGATCAAAGAAATCTTCTTGAACAATGGATAAGGCATTACAGAAGTAATTTTCATCCCAGTGTTTACTCCGTATCTCACATTACAAACATATTTTAGGCTCCTGGAATTCATTATAATAATTTGGAGGAGAAAAGCCTCCTCTAGGTCTCCAAATGAGAGGAAAATGTGTATAATCTTTTTAAATATCTCACTTGAATAAATGAGACTGCAATACTGGAGTCACCTTCTCAAAAACGTCTTTCACTAAAACATTTAACATAGTTTTTGTATTAGATACACACATCTAGAAATGTACAATTTCTGTGTTTCAACACCTTTATGACAAGTTGCATAATATTCCATCCTTATAAAACATATATGTTGCAATGTTATATGAATAGGATTTTTCATATGAGGACTTCTCCCCACAAGCAGTTTAAAGATATTAAATGGATGCCTGGAAAACTAGTCTTATTATTTCCAAATATAATGATTGTCTCATTGAAATTCAATTGACTGTTCAGTTGTTGAGAAGACTGCCATATTTCCACATCATTCAACCCTTTTGCTATACCAAAATGAATAAATGAAACCTCTCAACTTTTTTAAAGATGTCTGGTCAAGGTTCAGACAGCATGGACCAAAGTTGTGCCTCACGTTTTCCTTACAAAAAGCATCTTACCCAGGTAGCATCTTTGCAGAAATAACCTGGGTAGAAACAGTACTTCCAGACAGCCAGGTTAACATTTCATAAGGCAAAACAACAGTGGTCAGCAGTAATAATAAGCCGATTGTATGGCATAATTTAATTGTGAGGAAGGACAAGAAAGAAGAATAGACTTCCCCTGCTTGACCAACTCTGTTCTCAGAAAGTCTCCGGGATAATGAATTCCTCTGATTTGGTCAGCCAACAGCAGAAATTAGGAAAAAGGGGGAGGAGGACCTAAAGCATTAGAGGGAAAGTGTTTGTCCAGGCAGCTCTAAGGGGGTTAACAAGCACTCAGTATTGTGGATAATTGCAGATTACCGGTTTGATAAGTAGATTGACTAGAAATGAATGTGGGGGAGTCCAGAAATGAAAAAAACAGATTAAAGTTCCAGGTTTTGTCTTGTCCCCAAATGTAGAGTAAATTCAACATTAACCAATAGGTTGCTACAGAAAGCAATTACATCCAATTGGCATCTTACACTAACTCTTCACAGCCTATACTGGAACTGGTTGAATATACACAGTTCATCATTTTCTTAACCCTCCAGTATTTTCCATTTTGAAGCATGCAAACTTTGGCACCCGCTTTAAATGAGCACATGCTCAATGAGCCATACTGTTGCTGCATTGGGTACAAACACAGATGCACACTTCGCGCACACCTTAAAACACAGCAAGCACACACAAACACACACACATTTGGTACACTGCGCTTCCACATCGGAGTGAACTAGGTTGAGAAATTTGAAAGAAAACAAACAGGATTCCAGCGCAGTGCGGTGTGGCGTGAGGCTGCTGGACGGCAACACAAAGAGGGGCCTGTTCCAGCGTACAGGAGCATTCCTGCTAACAGAACAGGCTCTGGGACGCTGTTGACCTAAGTTACTTTAGAATGTTTGTGCAATAGCTTTTGACCACTTGATTAAAAATATCGTTTGATGCTAGAGCGCCCGTGCCCTAGGAAGGGGCAGTTCAGACTGGTCTGAGCAGAGCAACATGTTGCCGCATGAAGGGAGGGCTCTTATGAGGATGTATGTGACCACTGAGCCATTTGCCTGGAACACTGAGCCACAGTTGAATTATTGAGGATGACCATCCATGCTGTCCGCCACTTGAGTTTGTAATTATATAATGTCAATCTTGTTAAAAAAATACTTGTCAATTTGGTGCCAACATTTTGGACATAATTGACTGAAATTAAATTCAGCAGATCAGCTTTTACATGGTTCACTTTTTCATGCTAGATGTTGGTCTGTCAGCTTCTCCACAACTCTGGTCCAAACTGGAATTACAACTATTGGCATGATTGAGGACATCCAAGTCCCCCTGTCAATGAAGCCAACTGATTTTGATGACCCCTTAACTTTCCTATAGAGCACATGTGTCAAACTCAAGGCCTGGGGGCCAAATCAGGCCCTTGGTGGATTTAATTTCGGCCCGCAGGATCATTTTTAATTACTATTAGATCTGGCCCGCCGGTATATTGCACGCACACCTTCACTCAATCCTGAGGATTTCCTCAGCTCAGAGCCTGACCCCAAACATTGATGAACTTGCACCCAAGATGAGATGCCAAGTATCTGGCTTGAACTAGCATCACAGAGCAGCAAACTGAGTTTTGATGGATGTTTCCTTCTGCACTTTTTTTCTTGCGACAACAGGGCATGTTTGTTTTTTTCTTTGAGGGAAATAGTTTTTTTGAAGCTGTTGTTGGCCCGTGGGAAAGTGTAATCATAAGAAATGACTCCGGAAAAGCTGCAGATAGAGCCATAAGAAATGAATGCAACTGATTATTTAATGTTTAATATTGTTTTTATAGGCAATCATTTAAGCTTTGTTAGTTCCAGGTTTAATATGTGCAATAAGTTCATTTCAATAAGTTCTGCAATAAACATTGAACCAGTCCGGCCCTCGACTAGTACCAATTTTTTTATTTTGGCCCACTGTGTATTTGAGTTTGACACCCATGCTATATAGAGCCACCATGAGCTAAAAAAAAAACATTTCAACAATGGATTGCCATCAGAAATGTGTTGTACAGCCTCAGGTTGAATTTGAATAGCTTTAGTGATGCCTTTACTCTTCAACCAACAACATTATATGTCAATTACCTTACTTTGTCCTTTACTTGTGTTTATGAACAAATACCTGCAAAACTAATATTCCCATTGGCTTCCTGTGTTCTTTATGTTTAATGCTAATTCATTAATCCAAAAGTGTTTTCCAAAATCCTTTGACGAAATCCTGGATTGTTTCTCTTCTAAATGTTCTTCATTACGCAAAAGGTCTAGGTCCAATATGTGAAGGCCTTAAGTTTAGACAAGTGGGCTGATGAGGAGATTGAGATGTTGGATCCTTGATTTGCCAACTAAAATGCAGATCAGGAAAGGGAACGCTCTCCTCTCCTTCAGCTAACACCATAGAAATGTCCTTGAGCACATGTCTAAACGTTTGAATGGCTCTGGTGGGGCTGCCCAGTGGACCAACACTAGAAGACTGTGGTTGCACTGGGCCGCTGCCAGGTATGAATGTGTGTAACTGTGTACGTGTGAAGCAGGGTGTTGATGAAAGAGAGCATGTGTGCTTGGCAAATGTTCCCAGGATAAATTAAGGCAAAAAGCAAAAAGTCTATACTCAGATATAAAAAGAAAACGTTTGATGTGGCGGCAGGTTTGTGCTTTGAAGGTCGGATTGAACCGGTCACAGAACAGAAACATGGGGATGCAGTTAGCTGATGTCTTACCCAAGCCTGTTTACCTTGTTGTGTATCTTTGGGTTAAAAAATTATGCAGTAGCCCACAGAGAAGGCTACAAAATCATCACAGTTTGTAAGTTAAAGTCATTTGGTTGTGAATGCCAAACCCTAATAATGTTGCTGATCGTAGAGTCCCGGAAATGTTCAGTACCCCAAAGTTTTATGTTAGAAATGCATAGTACGTGTCCCCAGCACATAGAAACCGTCGGATGCTAGCTTGCATATGTTGGGCAATTTGCACGTTACCATTTTGACATTTTCAGTATCAAAAATGGCGGTCTTAATCAGAAAATTACAATATTTGTACTCTCGTTGGGCTGATTTGGATACGTTTTGGGTCGATTTGGAAGATATAGGGGATCATTTAGATTGGACAGATTGACTATTTATTTGAAAAAGAAGTGCACAGTAGAGATAATAATGTTCATCTTGGGCTTTCTATATCTAATGGTTGCAACACTACACATGGGAGTCAAAATCAGCCCACTGAGACTACAAATATGGCCACTTTCTGGTTAAAACTGCAATTCTTTCTCCTGAAAATGTCCCAAATGAATTCAGCATCCTCAATAACCCCCACAACCACAAGTCATTTTGTAACTATATTTGCATAGGCTATAATGCCATTCATAATAATTAACTCAACTTATGCTATACCATGTATTTTTTGTGTGCATACAATGACATACTACACTGTGATGGCATACTATGAACATTTTATATGACTTATTATGAGACAGGATATTAATTATCCCATAATATAGTGGTTTTTTGTCCTATTATACAATTGTTTCCATCTCAATTGTGTAAGTGACGTCAATTTGATCTCCTCTTGTCTTTCCTCCTTTATCAGCGATACTCTGCCAGACAGGGAAATGGAAACAAGCAGTCTGAGAATCTCCCCGGTGTGAGAACATGACGAACATATCACAACACTGTGAGTAAACCAGGGCCTCCCTCCTTCACCTCTTGTGAGCTGTCTGTCTTCCTCCCTGCCTTCCTCTCCCTCTCTCACACACTTATCCTTCCTCTGTCTGTCTCACCGACTTGAGGCTATTCATATATCTGCTGTGTTTGTGACAGCAAGCTGTGTTTGCCAAGCGGCTTTCACCCGATCACCACCACAGCCCCACCCATCAAACCTCTTAACCTTTGACCTGGGCAGCCCCACCTGCCTACTCAAACACGCTCACGCACACACTCTTCACACCTCTTGTTCTGTTAGCTTTGTCCTCCTCTGACGTCAATCGCCTCTCAATGCGCCTGATTAACAGGTATAATTCACACAGGGCTCAGAGCCAGGATCTGTAAATAATGGGCATGCATTCCCGCTCGTGTGGTGTTGTCCAGTAAATAGGCCGCATTGAAAAAAATATCTGGAAAAATCCGGTCTCAACAAATGGTGTTAATCTCAAACTTTATTTGTTCAAATACAAAAAGTGTATCCTTTAAATATTTGAACTAATCATTTTGTAAAATCATTGCTGTGACTAACATGATTGTTTTACTGTCACAGCATTGGTACTTGAATTCTCATCTAATAAGCAAAAAGTCCTTTGTTGTGTTTATTAAAGGTCAATTAGAAGATATCCATGCTTGATTTGTTGTGGCACTTTAAATATACCCAAATGACTGCAGTCCCTCCAAAGAAAATGAAAGCGTTTTCACATTCTGCTTCTTACTATCAATCATAAAATGTCACATGATGGTCATACATTTTCTCTCAAGGATTGTTTGCGTTTCTCAGCCATTTCAAGAGGGTGGGATTCAGTTAAAAAGGATTGTTGTCATGCAGTTCTGTGCACCAATCAGGATTTAGTCATATTTGAGTTGATTTGACTGTGTTGTTGTGGGTTTGCAACCCAGTCTCATGGCATTTCGTGTTCACCAACACGATTTTTAATCTATTGATTCGTGTTCACCAACACGATTTCCCCCTTTTTTTCGTGTTGCACAGCACGATTTTAAAAGCAATGTATTTCTACTGATTTCTACTGGTACTAGGCTTGTTTGAGACAAGCGAGACCTGCGCAGTTGCGATCAACGTCTTGCTAGTGCGTTGCATGATGGTTAGTCATTTTGTCCGACTTGGGCTGCTTCTCAGGTCGATTAAATGAAATCCTTGCTTCCCTCACTTGCGTCGTTTCCCTGCGTTTAGTCCCTCCCACCAGGGAAGCATGGAGGGACGCAAGGAAACCACGAGAAGCAGGGAAATGAGTTTTAAGAGCAATGGGACGTCCTTTCCTCCGGAGCGTCACGTGAAGCGACGTCCGTTTGTGATGACGCTGCACAGCTGTTCGTCTGGCAGCAGCACCCGTTATTTCCACAAACACCCCCGCCTCTGTTAGTGCACATTTACTGACATAAACATTAGTATCATCTGTTGTAGATCCAAATACATGAAATAAAATAAGAAGTCATTCTCAAAAAAGATAAACGCCCTTCTTAAAATGTATAAATGAAAAAAGCGATCATGAAAATGTTTCCAATAAATGAATAAAAAAATGTTTGACCACTTTGTTGTTCAGATATATCACATATTTGTAACTAAATGATACATGAATTGAAACAAAACACAGTATAAACTGAGGAGTGAGTCCCGTGAGGTTCATGTATTTTCTTCACTCCGCTGGGGTATTGCTCTCATGTCAAGAAGCATCAGATCAGTGCATGCACTGCTTCGTCCAATCAGTGAGTGATACACAGTAAGGGGGCGGGGTGAGTATCTGAGGATTTCATCGGAGGATGGTCTGGTGGTTCCTCGGTTATCGCTCCTCCATGATCGCTCCTCGCTCCTCGATCCTCGGTCCTCCGGCAGAAATAAGAGCCATGGGACGGTACTCAAGATGGCGCAGGCAAATCAACTTCCGGTGAGACCGAGGACCGAGGAGCGAGGAAATGAAAATAGTCGACCTGAGAAGCAGCCTTGGCTCTGGAGGCTCGCCTACATGAGACGTTGAAATCTCGCGGGACAAAGACGCCCGCAGCCTTGAGAGCGAGGCGCGGCGAGGCGGCGCAGTTCCTCTCCACGGGCTGCGGAAGCGAAATGCTTGATGGGAAACGACTCGCTGGTATCTCGAGCTGAGCGCTCATTGGTGGTTTTTACCCCGTGCTGCTGATGAAACTCTCCAATTGGCTCGGCAAAAGTGTGTTGTTGTTTTGTGTCAGTTTTACGTCGCCACATCCATTCCCATTTTTCATCATTGTTCCACAATGTTTATCATCATGAAATTAATATCTATATATTTTATACTATACTTGCACTGCTTACCGTTTTCATACTTTATATATCTTAGCATATTCATACACACTGTTCATACTGCTCACAGGCTGATATCTAGTGTATTCATACCCCTCACTGTTTATTCATCATTCAATTCATTCTATATTTTATTCTGTCTATTGTGTACATTACTTTTCACTTTACTACTTGTTGCACTCCTGGTTAGAAGCTAAACTGGATTTCGTTGTCTCAGTACCTGTAATCTGTGCAATAACAATAAAGTTGAATCTAATCTTGAGCAGGAACAAATGTATTTACTTAGTACATATCTGACATTAACGATTAAACACATGTGTGCATTCTTTATAAATGCAAACCGAGTCAAGCCGACTCCGGAGGTGCCGGTATGCACCTTAAAGTTGTTTGCAATCCGCCAAAAAACCGAGAGAAGAAGAAGAAGAAGAAGAAGAAGAAGAAGACGACTCCGAGCTGTCCGACTTCAGGCGAGCTTTTTGAGACCTCCCCCGGTTGCGATCGGCTATTCTCGAGGCGAGCCGCAACGCGTCTCAAACAGGGGCGGATCTACCGGGGTGGCATGGGGTGGCAACTGCCACCCTAAACAATAGCCTTGCCACCCCAGCTGCCACCCCAGTTGGCATCTTTGTTTTGAAAGAAAAGTTGTGGCTCATCGGACATTTATGAGAGAAAGTCTCTAATGTCAGAGTGCAAGTGAATGCAGCACAAGATGCACGTCATGTAACCCCTCCCCCGGTCCTGGCGCGAGAGTGGAAATATGATTGGTGGCGAATTCACTTGAACGGGACGGCGCAAAACGAGAAGCCTTTCGGACCCAAGCACTGAAGGAATGAGGTAGTTGCGGTCTACAATGACAGAGAAGAGACTGTCAGTTTGGCTGTACTCAGCATTGAATCAAAACGCACTACAGCTGTTGATCTTAATAAGTTTGTGAGGCGTTTTGCTGAACAAAATAGTAATCGCCGCATTCAGCTGTAATAGACATGCCAACTTGATGCTCTGCTCACGGATGACTCGATGAGAATAACAAACTGTTAAGATGATGACCTTGTATGCGTGTATATATTTTTTTCTTTGAGGGGGTCTACCCCCAAAAAACTGTTTTAAGTCCTGAGAGAGTAAAATAAGACGGTGTGTAAAACTACACTGCCCAGCCAACAGAAAGTAACCACTTTGATTGAACTAGGCCAGTAGGTAAGGACCTTCCACTGGATAATAACTGCAGCGATGTTTTAGCTGAATACACGTTTTTTAACCTTAACTGATGCAGTTAGTCACTTCTTTAATGTTTGTTCTTTCTGATGTAAAGTCAAGGTTGTAACTGTATATCAATAATGATATAATTACTTATTTTTCCAATTTGAAGGAGGGTGAGCAAGCATCTTGATGAACATTCATCATTAACTCCTCCAAAAAATATAGTTTATTCAATAATAAATGAATATGTGAATCATAACAGTTCTTCACTATATCTGTAAAGCGTCTTTGAGCACCTGTAAAAACGCTAACAAATTAAATCTATTATTATTATTATTATTATTATTTATTAACAGTGATTGACAGCTGATAGGAATAATATGATTGTTAATAGTATCATATTCATTCAGACAAACATCGATGAGACAGTTAATTAATTTACTTATTGCAGCAGTCTGCATAGATTTGGTACCCCTGCTGGTCTAAGAGTGAGACAAACTCATTCAGTTATTGTTCAGTTAAAATTCATTACATTACGTCTGCCACCTTATATGTAAGGCTTTACTGATGTGCCACAATAATATCACCTATGTGATTGAGTTAAAATATTAATATTGTGGCTTTCCAAGTTAACATTGATTGTAGGGGTGTAACGGTTCACAAACATTTCGGTTCGGTACGTACCTCGGTTTTAGGTCACGGTTCGGTTCGGTACGTTTTCGGTACAGCAGAAACAATTATCACAAAACATTAAAAACATTTTTAAAATTATTATTAAACTGTGACTAATGTATTCAAATAAATACAAAATATAGTAAAATAAACATTAAGGTGCAGCATTTCGATGAACTGAAATAATCTGTATTTGAACTGTACTGTACCTAAGCAGCCAGCTTGACATTAGGACTTGCTTGTCATTGTATTTTCATGTTGTTTAAAGAAAGATGAACTTGTCCACATTGCTTGCTGAAAGGGCAGATCTGATGGCACTAACAATGTCTCCTGCTGTGGAGAACACCCTCTCTCTAGGGACAGAGGTAGCAGATACAGCCAGGTAGCGCTTTGCTAACATGGCAACATAAGGATATTTGGCGTTTGTAATAGCTTTGGCTCGGTCTGGACTCTTTGCGAGTGGTGGAGGCTTACATGCTAGTGGGAGTTGGGTTTGCACTTCAGTCTTTTTTCTTTTGGTACCGGTGATATTCACATTCGGTGATGCCTTTTCAAATGAGTGTGATGTATTGCCAGCCGCGTAACCAATGTTAGTTGAACAATGCCGACAAACAGCTTTGGTTCGGTCCACCTGTCTTTGTCCGTCATCCTTGTACGTAACTGCGAAACCAAAATGTTCCCAAACCGGAGATTTCAATGATGCTGGAGGATTTTCAGCTCAACTTTATCTGCGTTCGCCATTTCGACAGTTCCTTAAATTACTGACTACATTTGAAAGCATCCCTGTGACCAGCTCTCATAGTATGCCTCTCGTCCAATTAAATGACTTGGTCGCTCTATGATATAGATTACTTCCAGAAAGTTGTTCATGTTCTCAATTTTGTACGTTTAACGCTATATTCGTTCGGTACACACCGAATAATTTCAGTACGGGTACGTGTACCATTACACCCCTAATTGATTGATATGATTGCGATTTAAATCAGCATATACTTCTGTCAGGGGATGCCACCCCTCAAAATCTCCTGCCACCCCATGAATATTTGTCTAGATCCGCCCCTGGTCTCAAACAAGCCTTTTTTCTCCGGTCGGGTCGTGGAAGACTGTGTGGTTCATAAAAACATGTTCTTACTCAATATCAAGCCACAATTATTGCTTTTATTTTAAATTGTATAATGTCGGACTTTTGTTGCCATCTGTGAGGAAAATAAATGGGGCTCAGAGCCTCAGAATACTGAAATCTGTATTTTTTAAATCTTTTTTTCCTTCTAATTTGTACGTCTGTTTCCGGTTATTTTTATTTTGAAATTCAGTTCCTGACGGACGCCAAAAAAGCCCGAGATTATGGAATTAAACCAATAAATAAAAGCAAGGATAATTGTGTGTTATTGTTGAGTAAATAACACTGTGTTATTTTGAAAAGAATAACAATTTAGAAGGAAAAAAAGATTTAAAAAATACAGATTTCAGTATTCTGAGGCTCTGAGCCCCATTTATTTTCCTCACAGACGGCAACAAAAGTCCGAAATTATACGATTTAAAATAAAAGCAATAACTGTGGCTTGATATTGAGTAAGAACATGTTTTTATGAACCACACAGCTTCCGGTGTTCCGCGACCCAACCGGAGAAAAAGACGTGCTGCAGGCACGAAACACATTACCAGTAGAAATACATTGCTTTTAAAATCGTGCTGTGTAACACGAAAAAAAGGGGGAAATCGTGTTGGTGAACACGAATCAATAGATTAAAAATCGTGTTGGTGAACACGAATCAATAGATTAAAAATCGTGGTGGTGAACACGAAATGCCATGAGACTGGGTTGGGGTTTGTTTCCTCATGGGCCCATCACTGTTTTGTCCAAAGTTTGTTTGTTGTTGATATTTGAATATGTAAAGTCATAGACAAATACTTGAACGTTGAAAGCATGATTTCAGCGGCTATACAATTAAAGCTTTGCATTGATTGTTGATGTTTTTCACATAGACTATCCAGTTATGTGAAGTTAGTCTCCTCACTCTGCTAATTCTGTATCATTTTTGATAGTCTGCTCTAAACATCAAAACATGTTGGACTGCATGTAGCCATCACTATGGAAGACCAACTAAAATAGAAAATGATGTGTATTTGTTTCCCTCATTACCTAAAATGGTGTCGTTCAGATCGGAAGCCATATTCTGCTGCCATGTTTTTCCTGCTTCATCCAGATCCTCCAAGTGTAGCTGTAGTTACACAGGAACTTTAACCCAAATCCAAATTCCACAAGTCCCTCTACGACAAACACCCACAATTTATTACCCACCATTATAGAAACCGGGAATCAAATACCTACCAGTGGACAAACCCAGACTCTAATTCCTATGGTCCCTCCATGGTGAAGCCCCAGAGTTACCGCTCCATAACAATAATAAGAGCAGCAGCTTGCCGAGGCCTCGCTGCCAGTGTCCATGTGTGTGTCTCCGTTTGTGTGTATGTGTGTGTGGTCTGACCAGTGCCCACATCCTTCCATGGCAACAACATGGCCACCTAGGAGACATACATCCATTCCTCACTTACCTCCCTGCTTTCCTCCATCCTTCATTCCCACCAACGGCGACGTGGCTCGACGTTATGACATGCGATGCGCTTCACAAGGTCACTATAGTTTGTCTTCCTACATTTTTCCTCTTGGTTACGTTCGCCTGTACAAACGCTCCCATACAATTATAGGAGATAATTTAAGGTGAGCAAACTAGGATGGTATTTAACTTGTTCACACAGGATCTCAGAAAACACATTTGAGGTGGGGGTTGATGAAGGTCACCCTTACTTTGGCTATTGTTACAAACAAATAAATCAGTTTGTGCTGTAATCAGAGATGTCAGCAGGATGAAAAACAGGGAGTTGAGGAAATTATAACACAAATCATGGTCCAAAATCAGCTCTAACCTTTCGTTTTAAGGTCAGCATTTAAACCACAAATCTCACAAAAGGAACAAGTTGGAGAATGTAAACAGTAGAAGATTGGAGAGTAGGGATATATCTTACCAGCCAAGACTTATAAAAATACCACTTTATCAATGCAATGTGGAACCCAGAGGCCTGTTAGACATTTACAGCAATAGCTTGAGCATATGCAGGCCCTGAGGGAGGAACAAGTGATTAAATCAAAAGCAGCATTTTAGTCTTTCAGATAAAAAAAGGAAATGTTTAGCCACTTGGTTGGAATGCATCAAGCTGTACACCCAATGTTCACACATGACATGCTACTTTGTACTTCTACTCCGCTACAATTCAGAGGTAAATCGTGTACTTTTACTCCACTACATTTATTTTGTACCCTTAGTTACATTACATATTTGGATTAATAATGTGAAATATAATCAACACTTTATAAAACTTTAGAGTTAATTCACCGGCTACCCTGCAGTATACAAAGTCATTAAAACTAGCTGCACCTTTACCAGCTTTGATAAACACATTAATCCATCAATAATTGTAATCAAAACATATATAATTCTAAAATGGTCCATCTGCAGAATGACTACTACTACTTTTGGTACTTCAACTATATTTTGATGCCAATACTTTAGTACTTTTACTTAAATAACATTTTGAATGCAGGACCTTTACTTGTAACAGAGTATTCCTACACTCTGGTTCTTCTACTTTTACTTTAGTACAAGATCTGAGTACTTCTCCCACCTCTGCTACACACCAACATTATCACTATTTTGAAGCCCAATTTTCACACTCCTTGTAGCTCTGTTGTTCCCTTGAGGGAAATAGCTAGCCTTGTGAATGCTTAATTCTCCATTATGTTAAGCTAGCTGATAACATTGTCTGTGTGTTTGGAGCTGGACATAAAGGATACAGTGGGATTATTGGATCTGTATAGCAACAAAAAAGTTGCCTGTTGCAGCTGAAAACATGGCTGATGAGAGCGAGTTTGCGAATGAACCAGAACAGTGCCTCATTGGATAGATTGCATAAAGTAAGATTAGCTTAAAAGATCCTCATATCAGAACAGACAAATTATCAGAAATTGCATGAATCAGGAAATGAAGCTGCACCAAAGAGTCCAATTACTTCTATTGAAAGGCCTACATTAGTCACTTTGGCGAGTACAACATGGGTTGGCACTAAAAAAATGTTGAAAAACAGATAGATGGTTGACTTTTCACCCCTTTGGCATCCTTTGATATGGAATGACCAACAGCCACTTTGGTAAATATAAGGATGCCACGTGTTGTTTACTGACATCACATAACACGGTTACTTGTTATTGAAGTTCAGATATTTACCAAAGATCCCACCAGCAGTCAAATTTTTCTTTAGAAAAATCTGCACTTGATGTTATTTATTTATTTGTTAGTCATTGCAGAGGGAATAAACAGCTCTGCAAGTGTACTGAGGGTTTCATCAGTGTGTACACTTTGAAATGGCAGGTGAGTGGAGCTGTTTCCTCACCGTGTGGATCATCCTGTCACATACCTGAGAGCTACTTCCTCTTCAGAAAAACATCAATATTTACCAGAACGCATAGAAGCCTCTAAATTAAAAAAAAACCTTACCCACTAGCCTGTTTTTCTGTTCTACTGCCAGTTGTCATCCCACCAGTGCCAGCTCTACCACAGCTTTTTGAAGACTTTTTTCAAAGTATTACTTTTCTGGGGGAGTACTTTGGGGGAAAGACATTTTGACAGCAAACACTTTGCATTCCTCCTGCTGGACTGAAGCTTGACTCCAAAGTAAAGTTTACATTCCTGCTACTAGCGGGAATGCTGCCCTCTGGGGATTCGGACCGGACCTGAGGGTTACATGTCCGGAATCACGGATGGAGGCAGTGATGCTCAGTTACAGGTGCGTTTTCAATATGTCAACAACACTCATTTACAGTTAATGGAATGGTTTCACTTTGTGAGGCCGATCTCCAGACCTAGAGTAAATGCATGAATAGATGTTTAATTTTGTGTATTATAAGCATTGATACAGTGATCATTTTTAGCCACTTGGACACTTTTCCTCTGGAGCGGCTGTTATGCAGAATGTATCACATGCAGGAACACTGATGTAATCTGTGTTTTTAATCTCAAAACTAACGACTTGCTGTTGTATTTAAATTCAGATTAAATTGTATTAAGCAAGCTATTAACTGAGGCTAAATTGAACAGACAAACAGTCAAAATGTTTGGTATCTATTCAACTAATGTAGCAACCTTTAGACTACATTTTAGTTCTCAGGATGATGTGCCCTTTGGCATTTAAATGATGTCATGGTTGTCCTGAAAGAGAGCTGACATCCTGTGGGCTTTTAGCTAACCCTAAAAATAGTGAGTGCATCTGCAGCCATAGATACAGCACTGTGGACGTGCTGTTATTAAGAGTAAGGGAGGGAAGAGGAGAAATAGGACAGGAGATGATTCCAGTTAAAGACAAGGTAAAACGATTTCAGCAACCACAAAAAAAGAGATAATGTACTATTCTAGCTATTAGTACTCCATCTGATGATAATCATTGTTAGCTGATCTGCATGATGGGTGCTGCTGCCAAGGGGCTGGAAACTGAGCTGGTACTGATAAGGACAGTCCAGACTTTGATCTAAGCTAATTAACATGGATCGGACCAAACATTCTCACTCAGAAGAGATCAAAGACTGGATGTGATATAGGTCTAATGGAGTTTAGTAAGGCTTGTTTTAATCCATCTATAATATGAGATGTATAGTTCTAAAAACACATCTTCCTTCCTTCCATTTGTGTACAATCGTAAACAGTGGGTATTGATAGTATATTGTGTGCCTATTGTACAATTGTACTTATAACAATACCAGGTAATAGCCTCATACACAGTAGTTGTGTGTTTTGTGCTTATTAGGGTTATGGCAGCAGTTCCCTACTGCCCTCTGCTGGAAGCAATGATTACAATGATCCAGTGAAAGGACTTTTGTTCAACACAATGGCAAGTGCACATTTCAGGATGTATAAAATTGATGTTAAATAAGTGCAAGTGTTTTTTTTCCATAAATCATGTCGAACTCTATTGTGTTATTTTTTGTAAACATCATAGTTTGTTACTGGGTCCACAATTTGACGTTTGTGTGGTTCTGTATGTTTCGTTAGTCATTTTACTGCATTGCTGCATTCAATGCTCTCTGTGTATGTTATACTGGACTGGAAAATGTACCGTTTACAGGAAAATGTAAAAGTTGGGATGAAAAGAAAACTCATTAGTTGGAGAATTGCACATAATTCGCTGTGTAAGTATCTGCACATAAGCTCACTTATATTTCTGAATCCATATCTGATCAACCTTCAACTAAAATACTGTCCTTGAAAAACACAATTTCTTAAGTTTTGACAATTTTAAGTCTTTTAAAAGTATGTGTTTTTTTACAAATGTTTACAAGGACTGGCCCCCCCTCCATTAGGGGAATTCATCCACAGAAAACACACTGGAAGCTGCACTAGGTCAGAAACCAGAGGAGACTGTGAGGTCCACCGCAGACGGGCCACTTTTGGACAAAATGTCCTCTCCATTAAAGGCAGCTCTTTCTGGAATAGCCTCCCTACTGAGATACAGGATTGTCCCACTCTCAATAGCTTCAAAGGTCAACTCAAAGAATGGTTGAGAAACAAACAGATGTGCAATCACCGCTAAATGCACTTTAACACAGGGGTATCTCCTCTTGCACTTCAGGTAGCTCTTGTATCTTCTCTTGCACTTTACATGTCGTTGCTGCTATATTGTATTACCATGTCATAAATACTCGTGTATGCTGCTCTTGCTCTTTTGAACTTTTTGCTATGTTTGTTAAATGTAATTTTATTAAATGTTTTACTGCGGATGGAAATTAGCTCAAAGCTAAATCTGGCACTGTTACGCTTGATACATTTGAATGTTTTAAGTGTTCATTATTGTGCATTGTCCCTGCCAAATAAACGATTAAATTAAATTAAATTAAATACCAGTACAAATTATAATGCACTATGCACACTACTAAATACTTCAGTTTCTTAAATAAAAGAGTTGTGCCTCTTCCATTATAATAATTGTTCATAATTTGCATAACGTTTGCATTAACCTATTCAGGTGCTAGCCTATTCCTTTGAAAAGTACACACAAATGACATGAAATGAAAACAATGAAACATAATTAAATATTCTATTGGTGCTTCAACCCTCTCTAAATTCCCCCAGAAAAGTCAGATTCAAGGTTAAAATAACAAATCAAGAAGAGCTTCTTTCAGCTTACTCGTGGAAAGGAAAACTGAGAGCAACTTGTTGTTTCCTCCAGTTATTTTCTTATGACGCATTAGACAGTGAGCTCAGTGTTTGCATAGATTTGTTTTTTTCTCTAATTTACGTGCATCACAGCAGAGTGAAACTCCTCCAGTGAGTCACATTTCTCCATTATGCTCCTGACACATTATACTTTTGTAATAAAGTATAGAGACATACAAATGCTATATACACTGCTTTAATTCATGCTTGCTAGAATTCTGTTTATTGCTGGTGTACATTTTTCTTAAATGAAGCAGTCAAATGAATGTAAATGAGAGATGATGTTCAACTGAAAAACAACGTAATAATTTCCTATGAGTCTCTCAACCCCTTTTGCTTCCTCTGCAGAAACTTTGCAGCTGGTTAAACTTTCCTCATTCCTCTGCTAGGACATTTCTGTTTGGAAGGAAAATCCTGCTTAGCTCTTTGCAGCAGCCTGCTACTTTGTGTGTGTAACCAGACCAAAATACTCCCTGTCCTACTGACGCCCAGTTCAACCTGTTCTCTGCCTGAGGGTGATGTATTTACAACACTGTGTCCAAATCCTCCAAATCCCTCACTCTGCCAAGGAAAATCTTTCCCTACCGCGTCACAGCTGTCTGTTACTTCCACATCCCAATCCAACTGCAACACTGTCTGTAACTCCTGTCGGCTCCTTCATCTCATCCTGAAACTGACTTTCCTCAGTATGTGGAAACAACAAGATGACATAATGTGGTTCTTTTATACCCCTTTTAGGCTAGATTTCATGAGGTGTACCACAGGGATCTATTGTTGGTCCTCTTTGACTACTATTGTTGGTATATTTTTTATGTCGGATAAAAAACTAATTGGTTTATGAAATGTAACATTTAGATTTCTACTACCTTTGGCTTGTACAATGAACAAGGTATATACGCTGAGCGGTTCTTGTATGCAAAATGCTGAGTACTGTTCTAAGGAAACAGGAAGATGTTCTTGCGTCACAGGCAGAACATGTTGATGACTGTCTTAAATGCGCAACAGCAGTTGTAAATATCATGCTTAGAAACACCACTTTGTCCGAAAACGACATGTTGTGCAACAAAGTCAACCGCTTTCTTTCTTTTTGGTGATATATTTGTCCAAATTATGACTGGGCCTAAAAACATAATGTTTTGACCCCACAGAAGGTCAAAAATGTGGTTTTCCAGAATCACCAAAGGTAAAGGTTTAACTGTCCTCTACTGATGGATACGAAGCTGTTTTAAAGCCATTGATCTATTTTCAGGATCAAAGGTAAGGTAGTCAACGGTTGGTGAGGGGTCACTTGCACCTGAATAAATAAGCAAAAGGTTATGTGAAAGGTCCTGCACCCTCACTGTCATCAAACAACCTGCCAGTCCCTCTCAATTATGTAACTTTGAATGTGAAACTAACTACTGAATGAAAAATATGCTATACAGAGAAACACTGTGGAATAGCCAAAATGTTAAATATAAAACGAATAATGCGCTGTATTTTTTTATTTAGATGAATGTAGTCTTGCACCACCTAGCAAGGTATAATATTTAAAACTTCTGCATTACAATGTAGAAAAATGATTTAACCCATTTTATATATATTTTTGAGTCGTTTACTTACAAATGATTTAACACATTTTATCAAGGTAATAGTCTGTATCTTTCACTCAGTGTTGTTGTCTGCCAGAAGCTGTCATAAATCTATGTATGAAACCCCATTTTCACTAAATACTTTTAAGAGATGGAAGCTTTTACTATATGTTTTACCAGAAGAAAACAATGCAGTAATTGGAGGTCCAGTAGTAATCAGAAAAACGAGCTGATGAAACAGAATTCAGATTATTCAGGTGATTTATTCAACACATGGTAGGCAGCTAATTACAAAATATACATATGATCGGAAATGTACACGTGTTATTAGTGTTTGCTGTCGCTTATTTTGGTTTGGGTTACAACAAATGTTGTTTCTTCATGAACACAATAAAGAAACATACACTGTTACCGTAGGGAATTGTCAAAAGAAAATGTACTTTTTTCCGAGTAAAGCCCTGTCAGGTGTTTTCACTTAATGTGACTGATTAAAAAAAACAATTATCCCTAACTGCAGTAGGTAAAACAAACCATAAACCACAACTTTAACTATTACATTTCGCACTTACATTATTGATGTCTGGGACGTGAAATGTAATTTAATTCAATACGATTTTTCTTGACGTTCAAAGGAAACACCCTACTCACAGTAACAACAACATCTCCCTTTACTTGGAATGACTAGTTGACAGTGGAGTGTAATATAAGGTTTTAATCACAACATTTAGTTTGGGTATGTACAGTATGAATTGATTGATCATTAAAATAGAACTACAGGAATTTTAATTGGATTTAAACACATTTTTTTTTTAGTATTTCTTTTACTTTAAATAGAGGATAGAATAGATAAAGAGTGAACTGCACTCAGAGCACTGCATTACAACTTTCTGATTGCGATTTGGCTAAAGTGTACTATGGACCCAGGCTAGCTTTTGTTTACTCTGAAGTTTGCATAGTGCACTTGATTCATAGTTTGGTTGCTGAGTAACGTTTAGCATAAGCGTTTTTCATATCTGACCTGATAAAAGAAAGCAGCTGCAGCAAAACAGACACGTGCTGCTTCATCACACCCAGAAGCATTGTCTCTATTGAATCTTATTTGACTTACAAGGCGGCAACATGTCCGCCACTGAACACAGCAACACTCAATCACATGAGTACAACTTTAAAGCTTTCCAGTTACAGTAAGTCATGCATAAATCAGACTCAAATGCGTACATAAAGGTGTTGGGAATAATAACGCTGCCTGTGCTAGTTTTGTTTTCACTGTGAAGGAGTTTGCAGTCCTGTAAATACAGACTGCCACATCTTAAAAATATAATCAAGTCCCAGAAAGACAGACAATCCCAATGATTCCCCTCCTAAGGGGGGATGAGAAAAAGAGGAGTAGGGGGAGGAGAGGAAGGGTGGTGCTGTTCATTCTTTCTCCATGCTGATGACCAAACTGAAAGGTGGTGAAGAAGAAGGAGAGGAAGAAGAAGAAGAGGAAGAAGAAGAAGAAGAAGAAGAAGAAGAAGAAGAAGAAGAAGAAGAAGCCCTCATTTCTTGACAGCACCCCAGATGATGAGTCCGATAACAACAGAAACTACAGCCAACACTATCATCAGGATGCATATCTTCTTCCGAGAGCTCCGCTGCGGGGGGAAAGAAAAGGACCAGTATTTATTTATTTAATAAATAAGCAGTGGTGGAATGTAGCTTAGTACATTCTAAATATTTCCACTATTTTAACTATGTCACCTTAGAGGTCAATCTCATCCTTTTCACTGCAGTACATTTGTTTGATAGCTTTAGTCCCTTTGCAGATTTGGGTTATGTATACGAAATATAAACTACAGTATATGTTATTATTATATTACATTGTACATTTATTAGTAATAAAAAATAGCTCCACATTTACACATTATAACATCAATATTATAAACTAGTGATAAAATATATGTTAGTCTAAAAAGGACTACTTTTGGTATTCTAAATATATTTTGATGCTAACACTTTCATTCTTTTGAAAGACTTTCATTTGAAAGACAGGATTTTTACACTGTGGAAGTACTACTTCAACAAATTGAAAGATAAGTACTTATTCCACTATTGTAAATAGGTATTAGACATGATCTTGAATTGATTGAAAACATTTATTGTGGTTATAAGTGTTTAAAAATGACTTAACACAACATCATAAATCAGATCCTCTTGTGTCTTAGTTTTCCCCTTTCCCATTTGAATGCCTCTCCTCTTTACCTCCTTGTTACTCTCCTTGATCCTTTCCTTACTCCCTTCTTTTTTAAATCACTGTGCTCTTTGTCCTATCTGAGATGTACCTGGTATTCTGCAGCGCGGGCCAGCTGTTGTGTTGCGCTCTGGACGTGCACATCAGCGCTCTCCACATTGGCTTCTATACTGTCTGCACAACACACAGGAAACACACCGTTTACGTGCCGCAGGTAGGAGGAAGGGAGAGAACACGTGGTCCAAATCTAAAAACTTGTCTTGTCCCCTGTCAATACCAAGGATCATTTGGACAAGGTCATGGGATTCATTTCATTTGTTCATTATTCAAAGCAAAGCAAGGCCAGGCAGCTTTCTTTGGTCGAATAACAAAAAAGCACATAAAGATGTATAATTTAGTGACAAATAAATACAAAAGGTGTCCTAGGGTTTAAATCAGGTAAAACAAATAACTAACTCAATTTATAACCTTTGATTTAAATTCAGATATAAGAAAGTTTAAAAAGTATAAAAAAGAAGATACATTTTAAACCATTACAGGGTATACTAGTATGTAAAAGAAAGCCTCTGTGCTTACGTGCCTTAGTAAGAACTGTGTTTCTCTGGAAATGTTTTGGGTAAATATGTTGTTACATTGACTAAAGGTGGCATTTATAAGAATGCTGTCCCAGCCCACATTCCTCTTATAATAAGTGTTTCAGTTTTAGGTTGTTACATTATTCGAGGAAGAGGAAGAAATCTAAGGTCAGATGAGAGCTTACCGATCATGTCTCCCTGCTCGTGTACCATCATCCCCAGGTCCTTGAAGATGTCATTGATATCTGTGATGTCCGACTAAATGAAGAAGAGATGATACCAACACATGTGAAAGGGAAATAAAGAGCTGATTGAACATATAAGTGTTCATGCTTCCATTGACATTTGATTTATATTCACACCTCCAGCTGCCTGATGGAGGACTCTCTCTCCTGGATCAGCCTCAGGTCGTCTTCAGTGATGGCTTCAGCCTGGGCCTGCACCTGGGAATCACTGTGGGGATAATACAATCATTAAAAAAGTAATAATGATAACAGAAACTATATTATTGATAATAAATAATGGACCTACATGAGGAAAGGGGGCATATTTCCGAAGCCATCATCCGGCTGTCCTCCCTGTTCAAGGAAATTAAAAGAGTTGAATAGACATACTTTTGGGCTTGCTTTTGCAAACATACTGCAGAGGATGTTCTTCACTGGGGTTGTGGGTCAAGCAATGATTTGGTGTGTACTGGATGCAATAAAATGTACAGCATTCTTGATCAAAATACCTCTAAAAGTATAAATAATAATAATCCATGGTACCGGTATTTATTTTAGGCTTTTCCAAGGGCTCAAAGCACTTTACACTACATATTGTATATATTAGACATACTGTGGACAATCCCCTCAGGAGCAATTTAGGGTGAAGTGTCTTGCCCAGGGACACAACGACATGCTGACTGCAGTGGCGGTCAATGTGTGATTGAATCTGTGCTTCCCTAAGTTTCAACAATATTTCACATCCAAATATGTTTGCATGGGGACAAAGAGTCAATAAAACGTTTATTTGAGATTCCTTACCAACCATTTAAAGCAGTAACGAACCGTTCCTGCCTATTACCATGAACAGCTATACAGATAACCTTCTGTGCAAAGAGATAAGCAGTGTGTAAGAGTTGCCAAGCGTTCAGGCTATCCCTAAGGGAGCTGGTGTCGACTACAGTTGCATAGTGATAGAGCTTCTCCTGTGAACTTCAAGTTCAAATAATTATGAATTAAAGATAATAACTTTTTCTAAGTATGTTTTTTCTTACTTTGGTTAAGTTGCTGAGTGCATGGAGAAATTCACCTGGAAGATGTTTTTAGTCCCATTCATTGATTGTAATTGCCGAAAACCTGCTCACTTAAAAGGGCGAAATAAGTCAAATCACCAAAATTATAATATTAATGCAATATAAATGGCTAATGCGAAGTTATATTACCTCAGTATAACTACATTTTGAGAAACTAAGATGTAATGCTGCTTGTTGTTTTGTTCTTTTTATATCTTTATTTTAAATGGATGAAATTGTTTATCTAACTACCCATTTGTTTGTCAAACCTCAGCACTTTTGTGTTTGGATCATTTTTGTATGCGTGTTAAACTGTTAAAAATGTGCATTAAAAACTTTAAACATGGAAAAGGATTGCAGTTTGTTTAGATAATAATGGCCTAAAAAAAGGGTTTGGTAAATGAATTATTGTCCGCTCACTGATTATCTACTCCCTGCACCCGTTAAACTGTGACCAGGCAGCAGGTTACTCACCGACACCCTGGAGCTGGCTCGGACTCTTGCCACAAACTCTCTCTCTTTGTCGGCCGCCTGCCGCTGGGTCTTCTGGAAGCTGTTTAGGGCGGCGGAGAACTCATTAAGCAGGCGCTCTTTCTGTATCTTTCTCTGCCGCTAAAACACACACAGAACAACAATGTTAACAGAAAAGCCCTGAGTTCAAATCTGTGTGACCAAGCAGGTAAATAATGAACAATTAAAATCAAGGGAGAGGTTTAGGTTGCGGTCGAATTGTCAGTTAAGTGTAGGAACCTTCCTAACGGAAAGTACCCAAGTGGCCGCCATGATAAGAGCTGAATTCTCTAGAGATGAAAGGAAAGGAGGTTTGAAACTTCCCTTATAACCTCCTTTAGCTTAGGAAACACTGGACCTTCCTTTGGGATAACGAAAGTAGAAAATGCTACCCCACAATGCCTTGCGGCCGCAACATTTACCGTGACACAACATTCGAAGTGCTTTGTTTTGAACGTTCATCACTATAATAATCAAAAGGAGAAATATGAACGTTAGTTTTCACTGAATTTATCAAATAAAGTCAACATTTCACACAGTGTTTACTGAGCTGTGTGGGGTTTCTTAAACTTTTTAAAACATGTTTAATGGTGATATACACAGTGATAGGTTGAGGACTAACAAGTTTAATAAATACGTTTGTATTTATTTTAAGATCTTTTCATACAATCATACGTATTGGGATAATTTGTATTAATGTGGAGGGTGAGGATGACAAGCATAAGTTTCACTTTACTTTTTTATTTCAATTCCAACTTTGGTCATGAAGAATATGTTTCTCTGTTGTCCACGTTTATAAAGCATAAAACAACAGCATCAGAGCACGGTGCAGAGTCTCTAGATGAGTTTACAGTAGTCTGCCGTTCTTATTATACATCCATGTAGTCCGCTCTATAGAGATCTGTAGTTTCCCCACAGCAGACGCACATTTATGACGTCCGCTGGCGCATCATAAATACGTCAGATAGTATAAGTGCAGTCGGATTCTCAAAGCACCGCAGTCTCTTTCCCTAAGTCCTTTTGAATTCTCCTATCCACTGTTCCTTAACCCCGTGACGTTTCACACAGAGGTCAAGGAATAGACGATAGGAGCTGATTTTTTGACAATTCGACTGCAACTTTAGAGTTCAGCACCTGATCGGGGCCAACAGGAAGTGCACTGAATGCCTTGATGAGTCTGTCAGTGTCCTTCGCTAGCTGGTTGCCTTGCTGCTGTTTCTGTTGCCTGGTGAGCAAAGAACATAATTTGGTTAAATAAAGAAGATAACATTCGACCCAAGATTCAGTAGCCTACCAAGTATAAGCAGTGTATTGGTCTGAAGAAGAAACACATCCATAGCTGTGTGTGTACAGTAGTTGACAATAATAGCATTAGCCTGTGTTAC
Organism: Gymnodraco acuticeps; assembly: GCF_902827175.1. NCBI lineage: Eukaryota > Metazoa > Chordata > Actinopteri > Perciformes > Bathydraconidae > Gymnodraco > Gymnodraco acuticeps. The sequence goes on from NW_022990590.1 coordinate 185,249, forward strand.
ATTTCAAATCCTCCTGAGACCCAGAAAGAAAAAGGTTTCAAATGTCCTTCTTATTTTTGATCACACAAGTCTTTAGGGTGGTATAAACATAATGACTAACAAAAACTAAAAATATATATTTTTATTTTATTGTGTGTCCTTTGTAGAGGACATCGGTGTTAGTTATGCAAAGCATATTATATAAACAACATTAACATACAAGTACATTTTGACAACATTAGAGCACAACAACTCAATGCAACAAATATTGAGCCCTCATTTGTAGTACTCCATCCTTTTTTGAAATGAGATACATCTGACACTTGAGGCACTTGATGTATGTTTTCCCACTGCCATGACCCCTACAGAAACCTACGTGTTAGTTTTGGCCCATAGTGGACTCCAAATGTTGTGTTGTGTAAAATGGGGGAAATAAAAAGTTAGCAAATCCCCATGAGGACATTCATAAAAACATTTAGTTCTAGGTCAAATAAGTATTACACTGCTCTGAAAACTCACTACACTAACTCCAAAGATGTTCCCTTACTATAATTAATTAAAATATTGAACTCACAACACTGGTAATTACAAACTTACCATTTCTCTTTCTATAAATAGTGCTTGTGTTGATGGAGGCCATTTTGAAATACAATGAAATTATCATTTTCAAAGCCACACCCCCACATATGGCATATGTTTGAAAAGCCCAGGATGTCCTCTGTGGAGTACAATTGGACTTAATGCGGTGGCATGTATAACCTCAAAGTAATGGACCAAAACCCAATGTGCTTCACAGAGGACAAAAATGAATGGGTGGGTCTCTGGAGGATAAGCAGTTTATTGGTCTGAAGAAGAAACACATCCATAGCTGTGTGTGTACAGTTGACAATATTAGCATTAGCCTGTGTTACATTTCAAATGCAATATGCGCAACCAACTGTTACATTTTGTTTGGTTGATCACTGGACAACTTTCAGAAAGAAATTCTACTAAGGTGTATCTTTTCTCCAGCTGCATTTTTTACTAAGATGTTGAATATAATAGACCTATTGTCCAAAAACCACTAACTCACAGGGTCTGTTGTAACTTGCTGCTGTCCTGCTCTGTTCCCAGCGTAGAAACGGCCCTCTGCAGCTCCGAGGCTAGGGAGGAAGACAGAGGGCACACAATGTTTATCTGTTCTGATGTATCTCCACATGTCGACCATCATTCACATATTGGAGTCAGCTGATGATAAGACTTCTGTGTATAGTGTGTGTAGTGTGTGTCTTACTCAGCAGCGTCAGCTTCTGGATGCTGGAGCTGATGTTCTGAACCAGAGCACCTGGGTCCTCTGGATTCCCAGCACGGTAGGCCATGATGGAGCTGTGGAGAACACAAAAAATTATGATGACAGAGTATTGTATTTCTGGGTGCGTATTTCTGTACCCAATTTGCCCAGAACAGTTATTTTATCACAATGTGTTTCATTCCTTGATACCTTCAAGCTGTCAATCATATTACCAACTATGAAGTATTTAAACGATGCATGCATTTGTTTTTCGCCGAATCACAGCAAGTGTTTTTTTATTTAACATGACGTGTGATTGGCCCAGATCGTCCATTGTGGGGTGAAGTCCAATGATCTTTGTGTAAAACTCTTTGGATGGTATCATAATTTTTAAACAAAACACAGCAATAGCAAAAAGCTTAAATAGCCAAGAGTCACATCCACACATTAGACCCATACATGACGGTTAATATCTCATTTACAAACTGTAATTTTCTTTCAAACAAAACTTGAACATATTTTTTTATGAAAATGAGCTGGTCAGATTTTGGCCACTCTGTGATGACACAATGTTCTTTTGGGTTGTGCAACCATTAGCCATTAACCAACCTAGGTAACACCCGCCCACCTTATCACCTGAATCTCCTCTTTAGAGCACCATTGTGGTTTTTAACCAAACACTTCTGCAGGGGGCGTTGAGTTTGGCAGTTCATTTGCATTTAAAGATACACAAACAGCACTTTTGAAACAGGGCTGAGACAACAATCAGGGCCGTCCCTGGCCAACTTTTGGCCTCACGCAAAGTGACGCAAATTATATGATGAGGCCCTCTGTGTCGCGAGCGTCGACGGACGGACGCCGCTGCTAGTGGATGCTTTTAATTAAACATCTGCTCTTGTGTTTGAATATAAACCTAGCATTTAACAGGGTTGGGTCAGGATTATTTACTTTAGTGCAGTCAAGCAGACTTCCTGTAGGCTACTACTGACTCAAGAGAACTCAAACCATGACCAGCATGTAAATCAACATCGGTCAAGAAATCATAGGTTATCCAGCCCTGTTATTGCTATGGAAGGAAACACGTTTGCTGCTAAATGATAAATTGTATCAAACTGTTCAGTTTAATTCAACGTGTTGCACCCTCCCTGTCTCTGTGTGTATGTTACCCTTTACTACAGTGGCTGCCGACGAGAAAAATGCGGAAATCACATGAGCTTTCCAATGACAGGGAGAGAAGAGCATAATTTGTAGATTTTAACTACTAAGGCACTTATTAGTACACTGGTGAAAGTTGTCTTTATATGTACAGTGTTGACCGCGGGTGCAGAAGGCATTACGTTACAATCAAAGTCGCAGCACAATCTGAAATGTTTTTCCTCTCGTTTCCGGTCAGAAAAATACTTTACACTATCGTCGTTGACCCTAAAAAATTAAACGGGATCATAACATAGTCTCTATCTATCTTACCCGGCAGTGTTGTCAATCCTTGCCAAATGTAGAGCTAAATACTCTTAAAGTTTAGACTTTACCTTTTTGGGGCTTGCAGCAGCGATGTGTTTCCTGATTCTCTGCCCCTCCCCGTCACATGATGTCTGTCAGCAGTGCATGCAAAAATCACCGCCATAAAAACATACTAAAGGACTAAAGAGATGGTTATATAAAAATATCAGAAGAAAAACAAGTGAACATAGATATTATGGCAATATTTGTATTTACCTGGGTACTATTATTATTATAATAGAAGGGTCATTCCAGAATTGGAGGACAATTTAGACACCAATATTTTTAAAGAATGAACCTTTTATTTTATAATTTTTTTTATGTATTTAGGAAAAACAGATAATAAACATATATTTAAATTTGCCCAGCTAGGCATCAAATGTATATTTTCCAATGAAGAATTACCCCTGTTACTCTAATTATGGTAACAGGGTTGAAAATCAATGCTAATTTGAGCTTTAACCTCAGGAATTATTGCTAGATGGAGCATGTAATGCTACTTTCAAGGCAAGGACAAACTTGGATATCTAATGCAAGAAAGATAACTTTGAAATTAATATGATTTATTCTGATAATATCAGTAACAGGGTTGAGTGGGTCAGAGTGCCACACTCTTTTAAGACTGAAAAGATTGTAAAAATATGAAAAATAAAAGAGAGGACTTAGTTTTGGTCTACCCATGGCACTAGCACATGGCTTGCTGATGTCATTTCCACTGTGTCATCTGATTTACAGTTTTTTCACTTCCTCTGCCAATCTAAAAAGGTTTGGGTAACAGGGTTGAACGCATGTTGAGGGACACACCTTCTGTGCAAAATTACTGTTATTTAAAATATGTTTATGATTTAACAAATTGATTTTACCATTACAAGAGACATATATCAATAGAATAATACCAAAAAAAGTAAATAAAATCCCTATTTTAAATGTTATATTTGACATGCAAGTTGGTCACCAAGAAGCGGGACAAGATAAAAATGCCATTTTAGGGGATGTTCGAGAGCTATTTGATAATTTAAATAATATTTTGAAACCACTTTTTCTACAACTCTATATACATTTTGTCTCAAGACAAGTATGTTTAACACAACATACGTGCATGTTTTAGCCTTTTGGGCATGGATTATTCGATTTTTTATATGGGGGACATGAAATGTCCTCCAATTCTGGAATGACCCACAAACCGCATATTCCTACCAAATACATGTAGGAATCATCTCAGTGAAAGTGAAATAACAGTTGTATTTCTTAAACGTGATGCCTCCCTCAGCCAACAAATGAATTTAGATTAATAAATGTGATCTAAAAGATATTAAATGGACAGTGCTCCAATATTGCCAAAGTAACGATGTAGGGGAGACCAGTTGTAACACGGGACAGTTGTAACGCCTTCAATATCTCCAATCACAAACAAGCTAGAGTGATGAAACTCACTCTGCAAATGCTCAGTTAGATCAAAAGATCGCTGTGAAAAAAAGGAGCCACGTTTAAATCTCTCGCGAAAGCTATCAGCAAAAGTGTGTTTCTGAGGTAAAACATTAACAACAATTATATGATGTATTTTTTGGATACTGTCTTGAGGTCAAATGTCTAGGAATCCAAACTAGTATGATTAGAATCATTGTTTTGTAAGCTAAAAATATAACTGGCTAAATGGTCAAGCTAGCAATCAGGCAGGTTCACAGGGGGTGACAACATGACTGGTGGTCCTAGGACCGTTGTAACACGGACCCTAAAGGGGAGAACAAGAAGAGAAACCGCTGTCCTCACAGACACTCCTCTGCCAACTCGAGGCTGAGAAAAAAAAGAGTCTAAAGCGAAGAGAAAAATGAATTTCTTCAACAAAAAACAAACCCAAAGAGAAGCAGGAGATTCAGGACTCATCTGATGTGTGCCTGGAGAGCTACTCAGATCCAAGGAGATCTGGCTGCACTGTTGGTCCTGTAAAGCCTGGGCACACAATGACTGCACAGATGGAAGTGACTTTTACACCTGCCACAACTGTGAATCAGATTAATTCCATCTGGTGTTCGGTTTTAAGTTATGTTCATTGTTCATTGTTCAATGTTTGTTGGAGGATGTGTGAAACCCCATTACAATCTTGCTGCCTTAGAATTTGGCAGCTTTCCCTCTTTTTTGTCATGTAGTGGGGAAAAAGGTAACCGTTATTAACATGCTACAACCTTCCCTGGCATGTGTTACAACCGTACACTGGGATGGTTGTAACAGTTGAGTGACTGTATTTAAATACATTTTCCAACCTGTACTTATTTCATAAAAACACTTAAATACATTGTTTCAGTTGATACATTAAGAATGTAATAATATAGCAAAATGGCTACCATAGTGTAAATGGTTTTTTACTTATTGGGTGTTACGTTCCCTATTAGGCTAGGGGAACTAAAGGGAAGAAACACAACCAGATTGGTATTGGTATTAATTATAAGTGGTTTTATTATAAATAGCAGCGGCAAACAAAATGGAAGGCATGCAGCCTGGAACAAACAAAAGGGCCAAAAGGGCACAGGTTGACAAATAACCAAACAAAGGGAGGACTCTTAAAAAGGAGTCTGTGTACATACAAATAAATACCACTCACCCTAAATAAGGAACTAAACAAAACCTCACTTTAAAAGTGGTACAGACTAAGGCTGCTTCTCAGGTCGACTATTTTCATTTCCTCGCTCCTCGGTCCTCGGTCTCACCGGAAGTTGATTTGCCTGCGCCATCTTGAGTACCGTCCCATGGCTCTTATTTCTGCCGGAGGACCGAGGATCGAGGAGCGAGGAGCGATCATGGAGGAGCGATAACCGAGGAACCACCAGACCATCCTCCGATGAAATCCTCAGATACTCACCCCGCCCCCTTACTGTGTATCGCTCACTGATTGGACGAGGCAGTGCATGCACTGAACTGATGCTTCTTGACATGAGAGCAGAGTGAAGAAAATACATGAACCTCACGGGAATCACTCCTCAGTTTATACCGTGTTTTGTTTCAATTCATGTATCATTTAGTTACAAATATGTGATATATCTGAACAACAAAGTGGTCAAAAATCATTTAATTCATTTTTTGGAAACATTTTCATGATCACTTTTTTCGTTTTACATTTTCATTTATTGTCAGTTCCATTCAGTCAGTCTTTAAGTGCTATTATAATGTTAATGTGCTACATATCCAAACAAACAAACAAAGTGTGCAATCCAATGAATGTTAATCTAACTGGGTTTTGATAGATAACATATCTCTTTTTCTTCTCTCAATTATTTTATTTCTATTGTGCACTCTAATCAATATTAATCAAACTATTGTTCGTTTATAAATTTTAAGAATGGCGTTTATCTTTTTTGACAATGAGTTCTTATTTTATTTTATTTATTTGGGTCTACAACAGATGATACAAATGTTTGTGTCAGTAAATGTGTACTAACAGAGGCGGGGGTGTGTGGAAATAACGGGGACAGAGTTGCTGTCAGACGATCAGCTGTACAGCGTCATCACAAACGGACGTCGCTTCACGTGACGCTCCGGAGGAAAGGACGTCCCATTGCTCTTAAAACTCATTTCCCTGCTTCTCGTGGTTTCCTTGCGTCCCTCCATGCTTCCCTGGTGGGAGGGACTAAACGCAGGGAAACGACGCAAGTGAGGGAAGCAAGGATTTCATTTAATCGACCTGAGAAGCAGCCTTACACAGGGAATTTATACAAAACACACAGCTTAACTACAGGCAACATTCACAAACCCCTAAGCTACTCAAAACACTATATAACCTACTCTAACCTCTAACTAAGCTACTCTAGGCACTACTAACACACAAGATCACTAGTTAACCACTGGTTACTCATTTGCACACAAACGAGAGCAACAAGCGAGAGGCCTCCGCTCACACAGCAGAGCCTCCAGAGTGGTGATAGTCCGCTGCCTTTGTACTCCGCCCCAGCAGGTGTGCGCCGGTTGTGCGCTGCGATTGGACGACGTCAATCCAATCCCCATCTTCAGAGGCGGACCAAAGGATGGGCAGCTAATGATGTTGGGGCAACCACACAGCTAATTTGCATAATCACACACACGCACACAGCTGCAAACAATCCCAGACAGGTTACTGAGCAGGCAGAAACAGCAGCCGTAACACTCCCCCCCTTAAGACACAAACCCACAGGTTTTGTGAACCTAACACACTAACAAACTCCTAATAACACACACTAACATCTCAACTCAACCTGGACAAGCATCGGCCAACACATTCTCTGAACCCTTTAGACCCCGGCCACACGAGGACGAAAACGGCTAAACGCATAGGATTAACGCAAACGCAATCGCAAACAAGCTTCCGTCCACACGCAATAGTTATCCGGATAGTGTCTGCCCACACGAGACCGCTCCGTTTAGCTCCAACCGCTGGAGAAGCTGCAGTACATATGCAGGAGCCTGTACGTGGCGCTGTAACTTCCTCCACAAAAGCAGCGAAGAAGCATGGTTGTCATGGTTGCCCTTCTGTTTATTCTCCGCGGTGGGGGCCGAAGGAATCGGGCAGAGTTTTTCGCCAGTCAACGTGAATTAAAGTTTAAATCTTCCGACAAAATTATAAAAGTGCCGGTCAAAGGTCTTCTTTGTTATTTATTGAGCTTTAAAACAAATGAATAACGACTCTATATAATATAATAATAAAAATACACGGAGCCTCTCTTTTTCCACCCTCTCTTTGGACAGCGTCAATGTCTGTTTCATGCAGCAGCTGATCCAGTAATGAGTGACCCGGCCGACAATAAAAATAAACATATTTATAACTAGTTTAGGTAGTTTGAGAGGTGTCTCCGTCCTGTCAGATTAGACTTCTCTCGCGTTTATGTCCATATCGAGAGAAAGATAAATCATCTGAATTCAGTGTGCAGTTTACTTTGACGCGGGGGTGAGCAGCAGAGGTGGGGAGAGGTGGGGAGAGGCGGGGCTATTGCTATTGCGCAATCACTATCAGAAAATGTTCGTACAGGGCGCACACACGGAGCCGTTTGACCCCCCAGAGCGTTGCGTATGCCGTTCTATCCACCTTGGGACCCGTTATCGTTTCCTCAGTCGTTTAGTGCCGTATTCGGTCGTCCTCGTGTGGCCGAACGGTCTATATGACACTAAACAGTAATGCAAACGGCCGTTTTCGTCCTCGTGTGGCCGGGGCATTAATGACGGGTGTCTACTGTGGTAATCCCGCACAATCAGAGCCCAGTGCAGGAGACGCTGATTGTGCTTGGACACGCTGGGGCAGAATATAAATGAATCGTAACAGGTAAACATCACAATTGGCCAAAGGCTGGGTCCAACATGAATCTTAACATGTTGTAGAGCTAACACCAACACCAGGATTCGATAACCTAGCTGACGCTCTCGGGTTACCGGGAGTGTCGAGAAGTCTAGAGGCTTGTCTGAGCCGGCATGTTGCGCCGGTCTCGCAACATCCTCACGAGGAGGAGGGGGAGCCACAATTTCTGGCTTCTCCCCGGACACAGCTTCATCGGAAAACACAGGCACAATCACAGACTCAGATACTGAGGCATCAGGAACACTTTTACTCGCCTGTGCACGGGTAGCCTATGGGTGATCAGGCCAATACCGTTTGGCGGGGACATATTCTGCCGCTGCTCTTTACGCTTCAGAGCTGCGCAGTTGGCGATGACATGTCCAAACTGATGGCAATAGTAGCACTCTCTTTCCTCTCTCGCTATGCTAGACACATTCAACGGCTCAGTAGATGGTGCGGCTGTTACACGGCGCGATCTCTCAGTAGAGACCGGAGAAAACACAGATGTATGCGTTAGCACATACTCATCAGCTAACACAGCAGCAGCAGAGAGGGAATTTACTTTTTGCTCATTCACGTACATAACAATGTGCTCAGGCAAACATTTCTTAAATTCCTCCAACATAATCAATTCCTTCAAGGAAGAATAATCTGTAGCATTACATGAGGCAATCCACTTAGCAAAACACATTCCCTTTTTCCTAGCGAACTCTACGTGCGTTTGATCAGGACTCTTCCTATGGTGTCTAAACTTCTGCCGGTAAGCTTCAGGGACTAACTCATACACTCTAAGTATGGCCCCCTTCACCAAGTCGTAATCTAGACTGTCCTCCAGCGAAAGAGCAGCAACCGCCTCCTGAGCTCTCCCATGTAATTTACACATTACCATCAGAGCCCTGGCCTCAGCCGGCCACCGTAGTGCCGCTGCAATACGTTCAAACGCACCAAAATACGCATCCACTTCAGTCTCACGGAAAACCGGCACTAATGCAATATTTTTCCCTACGTTGAAGGCAGGTGGATGAGAATGAAGTGGGGAGCTTCCTCCGACATGGCCAAAAGCACCGGAGGCGCGCAGCTCGGAGTCTAGCTCCAGCTGACGTATCCGGACTTCCTTGTCCATTTCCACCTTTCGTAGTTCCAACTGAAACTGCCTGTCTTTCTCCCTGTCTTTAGCTTCCCACTAAAGCTGCCGGTCCTTAGCTTCCAACTGGAGCCGGGCGAGACGGACTTTGAGTCTACTCCCTTCCCGGGAATCTAGACTACCAGGAGACGGTGGACTATAGCGAGGCGGCGCGGACGGTGCTTTACACTGCTCGCTCCCCTTGCTGTCACTACCCTCTCCTTTAGCAAGGACATTAGGCACAGTGAGCTCAGCTTGAGCAGGCAACTCCAGAGAACCCCTTTCCACCAACTCATCCACCACCAGAGCCTTTAACTCTTTTTTTAATGTTTGCCTAGTCACTGCGAGACTGAAATGTTGCGCTAGCTCATGTAAATCATCTTTACCACACCGATCTAGCTGCTCATAAGAAGGAGAGACCAAAAACGACTCAAAATCGAAAGTTGCCATACTCAGCTAAACTGCACACAACCTTACCAAATTGTTTTTAGCAATAAAAAACCCACTTATAACCCCAGGAAAGTAGTTAATATCCCGGACGAGACCCCACTGGTTACGTTCCCTATTAGGCTAGGGCAGGGGTCGGCAACCCGCGGCCCACGGGCCGCATGCGGCCCTTTAAGCCCTCTGCTCTGGCTCCCTTGAGCTTAGACACAAATAAGAAGGAAATAAAATAAAAGTATTTGTAGGACTATTTATATTTTGTTGCATGGTTGAAAATGTTTCGTATTTTGAGGTGATACTGTGACACATAAATAAAAAACAAAACGGTTTTAATTAGGTCAACTAAAATATGCGTCACATCCTGCTACGGTCCCGCGCGAGCGCCTTTTCTTGGAGGCGAATAACCTGACCCCCGGCTCGATGAGCGAACTATGGATAAATCAAAGAAAAGTACCGGAGGAACACAGGATTTAATTCTGTGTGGACAGAGTTATATGCTTTCACAGCAAACGATGCTGGTTTACCGGTATGTTTGATATGTAAAGAGAAGTTGTCAACGGTGGTGCAGCCTTTACGTATCGAGGAACAACAAGGGAGAGGAAGACAGCTGATGATCTTCAGTCATAATTCAATGGGGTATGTAATTTATTTCAGAAAACACTTTTTGTTATATTCCATGGAATGCTCTTAACGTCCCGATAGCAATGAATATATTAAATGCTTTGACAATAAATACATACAAAAATGAATCTCTGGAAGCCGTAGCGCTGTAAAAAGCTCGACCAATCATCTGAGCCGGCCCGGCTAAAATAACTGGATGGCCTAACTGCCTGTCAGCCTTCCATCTGTGCACAAACTTATCTCGTTCCCTCATTGGTCATGTGCGCGTTCGTGTGTGTTGGAGGAGGGACTCTGTAAGAAAGTCTGAAGGAAGAGGCATATTTTTTCCGGTTGTGTACTTTCAAATTATAGCGCACTCGAGCTGGTTTCTCCATTCTTACCTACCCTACCTTTAACTCTTTTTATGGTGCAGCTATATGTTTTATTTATTTCAAAGTGGGCCCATTTTAATAATATTTTTTTTGCCTTCAAATGTGCAGAGGACTCCCCAAGTGCTGTGTTTAATTTATTTTAAAGTAGGCCTGTGTATTATTTGTAATTCTCCTTATAAGAGTTCTTTGTTTCTTATTAGTGGTTAACAGTTTTATATCATGTAATAAATAGCCTAATAAATGCAAAAAAGCTGTAGTTTTTGTCTGATATAACAATAAAAAACTATGAAATATGTTTTGCGGCTCCAGACAAAAAAATGTTTTGGAAAAAGGAGCAAAATGGCTCTTTTGGTCAAAAAGGTTGCAGACCCCTGGGCTAGGGGAACTAAAGGGAAGAAACACAACCAGATTGGTATTGGTATTAATGATAAGTGGTTTTATTATAAATAGCAGCGGCAAACAAAATGGAAGGCATGCAACCTGGAACAAACAAAAGGGCCAAAAGGGCACAGGTTGACAAATAACCAAACAAAGGGAGGACTCTTAAAAAGGAGTCTGTGTACATACAAAGAAATACCACTCACCCTAAATAAGGAACTAAACAAAACCTCACGTTAAAAGTGGTACAGACTAACACAGGGAATGTATACAAAACACACAGCTAAACTACAGGCAACAGTCACAAAACCCTAAGCTACTCTAAACACTATATAAACTACTCTAACTAAGCTACTCTAGGCACTACTAACACACAAGATCACACTAGTTAACCACTGGTTACACATTTGCACACAAACGAGAAGAACAAGCGAGAGGCCTCCGCTCACACAGCAGAGCCTCCAGAGAGGTGATAGTCCGCTGCCTTTGTACTCCTCCCCAGCAGGTGTGCGCCGGCTGTGCGCTGCGATTGGACGACGTCAATCCAATCCCCATCTTCAGAGGCGGACCAGAGGATGGGCAGCTAATGATGTTGGGGCAACCACACAGCTCATTTGCATAATCACACACACGCACACAGCTGCAAACAATCCCAGACAGGTTACTGAGCAGGCAGAAACAGCAGCCGTAACATTGGGGAAAACCCAAAAAGTGTTACAACTGTCCCTGGTCTCCCCTACTTTATTTGAGTATTTCGTTTATATCTGCTTTATACTAATTGTTTGTGTTACATAAAATATTTGAGTTACAAGATATCAGATTTTCTTTTTTTACAGCATTTTTTAATATAAAATACAAAACACTAAAATGGTTCTTGGTATTAGCACCAGCTCAAATTGAAGCAATATGAAAATGCTGCTTGTTTTTAAACGCATATCTGTAATATCATAATTAAAATCCCTGCATAATGAGGACATCAAAGTTATGCTTTTTTATTTGTAACCTCGTATTTCTACCTGATCAGAGAAGCTAAATTATACAATTGTTGCTCTGGTTCAGAGAGTTCATGTTTTTTTGTTGGGGATATTGATAATTGACTATTTTCTCTTACATCTTTGGCTTCAGCCCTGCATGAAAAACCTGTTGACCTTGGATAAGGATCGACGTAAGTCCAAAAGAGGCAGAGATGTTTTGAACATCTTTGCCCTAATAAGTGAAATTTAGGATACCATATGTGCACAGCAAATTCGCCAGTGTGAAAATCCTGGTGTTAGAGCTTTTCGGGGTAAAGTGTTGTGGTTTTGGTGTTACATTTAACATGATTAACACCGCCTGTTGTTAAAACACTATATAGTACAGGGTTGGATCATGGTGTTAAACATATTTAACGACGGATAGTGTATTCTCTCAATCCGGGTACTTTTACGTGATGTGCGTGAAATTATTTAGATCTCCGCCATCTTTTTGATGCAACCTTCAGTCTCGAGACCGCAGTCCGTGACGGTAAGTTATCGCTACGTTTCATAATTTGTTCCCCAGATAGCTTACATTAATTTTGCTTGAAAATACAGTTGTGTGTGGTAGGTAGCGTAATTTTAAATGTATTGTTTTCATTACTAGCTTGCTAATTATTACTATTTGACTGTCATGACCAGGTGCAGGTGCACAGACCATACAGTCAATGCTTGCTTGCTAAACTAACTGTTGAATTAGATATGGATGTCGAATTAACGTTAGATATGTAACATAATATGTAATCATTACGAAGACCAATGTATTGCACATGTCTATCGTTAGTTCGACAGCGAGCTAACAAGCTCTAGTGTCCGTAAAAATGTTCTTCGATAATTGCCGCCTTTTACTTTTCTAGCATGTTCTCCGTCAAGTCTCCGTCTAACGGAAGCAGCCATCAGTCCGTCTTGCAGCAAGTGTGATCGCTTGGCCTCGCCCTCGATAGACTGCAGTCAGTGAGTGACGGTAAGTTATCTAGATAACGTTACATTTAATTTGTTCCCCAGTTATCCAACATTACTTAATTTGAAAATAATGTTACAGTTGTGTGTGTGGTAGCTAATAATGTTTACTAGCTTGCTAAGAATATTTGTCTGTACTGGCCGTGCACCTGCTTGCTAAACGTTAGCTAGCTGGCTAGCTGTCGAATTAGTCACAGATGTCGAATTAGATAACATTAGCTATGTTACATACTATTATGTCATTACAAACACCAACGTATTGCACATGTCTAACGTTAGTTCGACAGCTAGCTAAGAGGTTATGGTGTCGGTCCTTATCGGTATAGTTAGCCGACTTCGCTAACAACTTTTTTTTTTTTCCAATTTCCTTTCTATCACTATCTCAGTGTCACCTAAGCAGCCACCAGTCCCCGCGGGTTTCGACCGTGTGGTCTCGACAGACCGCGTGACTGTAAGTTATCTAAGTTTCATTGAATTTGTTCCCCAAGTGAAATTATTTAAGTGTATGTACAGTAATAAAGTTGTTGGCTAATTGGCTCCTTTTTCTTTCTAGCACGTGTTCTTCTGCTCCGTGCGGAAGCAGCCATCTTGTGTGGCCTCGACAACAGACTGCATGCAGTGAGTGATACGTTATCTAGATAACGTTACATTTAATTGAATTTGTTCCCCAGTTAGCTAACATTAGTTAATTTCCCATGAAAATAATTGTAGTTGTTTGTGGTAGCTAATAATGTTAACTATCTTGCTAAGAATATTTGCAACCCAGTCTCAAGGCATACATTTAATCTATTGATTCGTGTTCACAAACACGATTTTCGCATTTCACACAGAACGATTTTTCTTTTCTTGGAAGACCAGAAGCTGTGTGGTTCATAAAAATATGTTCTTACTCAATATCTTACCCTTAGCCTAATCCTTTTATTTTAAATGTTATAATGTCGGAGGAAAATAAATGGCTCAGAGGCTCAGAATACTGAAATCTGTATTTTTTGTTATCTTTTTTTCCTTGTAATTTGTTATTATTTGGTGCAGGCACGAAACATATTACCAATACAAATGCATTGCTTCTAAAATCGTTCTGTGTCAGAATACTGAAATCTGTATTTGGTTTTAAAATCTCTTTTTCCTTCTAATTTGTTATTATTTACATTGCTTTTAAAGTCGTTCTGTGTGACACGAAAAAAATGGGGAAATCGTGTTGGTGAACACGAATCAATAGATTACTTTTTTGACTATAACACGAAATGCCGTGAGACTGGGTTGCAACACACCAACACTGTGCTTAATTTGGTCCCGAAACGTTTGTCATGCACAGATAGAAGCCTCACATCTTAAAGATACAAAAATAAAAGAACGGAGCATAAAGTAGAATTTCTTTATCTAAAGACAGTTCCAATTTATATTATGCCACCCTTATACAATTTGAGTATTTGCTTGCTTAAGAAGGGGAAGTTGTGATGCATCATAATAACTTGTGGAATAACAAATGTTGTGTATCTCCATTTTACCCATATAGGGCTCTTGCTCTTCTCTTCAGCTGAAGATGATTGTCAAAGTGCAATACCGAAACCAAAAGAAGTACATCAAAATTCCAGAAGCTTGTTTTGACATCTTCATCACTGAAGGCAAGTAAACCACTTCAGAATCGGAATACCTTTATTAGTCCCACAGAGGGGAATTTTGCGATCCACCCTCATTAACCTACTGTTACATTAGATGGACATGATGCACTGTTGAGGCAGTTCCCCCCCGTGTGTGTGTGTGTGTGTGTGTCACTTATGCTTACATTTGGTCTTCAATCCTTTTAGTGAAAGAGAGGTTTTCCATCCCTGTGGACAGCATCTTATCAGTGGAGGATGAGACTGGCACAGAAGTGGACGACTACGCATTTCCAGATCTACTCACTACCAGTGGAATATGCTTTGTCATCAAAGATGAACTGAATGACGGTGGTGAGTGACGACAATAAACCCTTTTCTCAGCAGCTATGTTGATGACGTCATAGCAGGGTAAACACAGGTGTAATAGATCAAATGAATTTTGGCCCGATCTATTTAGCGTGTCACAGCCATTCCAGTGAGACAGCATATTATCAGGGCCCTGGCCTGCCTACATCCTAAATTACATCTCTGTTTACGCTGCATGTCGACATGGCTGCTGAGAAAAGGGTCGATTTTACATTTCTCAATTGTATTGTATGCTGACTATCCCCATGCAAGTGTCAAGCACACCACACATTTCATTGCTATAAACTATCTTAAAAGGTAAAGTATTGTTTATAGGAATCAAATGTGCATACTCCACTGATTTGGTGAAAATACATAATGTTGTACTTACTTGGGGTTCTTGATGAAAGCCTTGTTCTTAAGCTTTTGCTAGACAAAAAAACACCATTGCTGTCTAAGTATTAGTCCCAAGTAGAGTATGGAATGCCATTTAAGCCAATATTAAATAAATAAATATATACATAAATAATTAAATAAATACATATATATATATAAATATGCCTATGAAATAAATTATAAAATAAATAAATTAGGCAATAAATATGTATACATGTACATTTAAATACACATTTATTTATTTCATTGGACTTTTATTTCATAATGACACATTTATTTATTTCAAGAGACTTGTATTTCATAATGACACATTTATTTATTTCAAGAGACTTTTATTTCATAATGACACATTTATTTATTTCAAGAGACTCGTATTTCATAATGACATATTTATTTATTTCAGATGACTTGTATTTCATAATGACGCGTTTATTTATTTCAAGAGACTCGTATTTCATAATGGCTTATTTCATGTGACTTGTATTTCATGATGAGACATTTCCATTCCTTATATGCAAATGAACGGGGCGTGGTTAGCTCACAGGTCCAGAGACCCAGACCAAAGCAACAGCACCACACTGACTACTCGAGAAGAGGAAGAAAATGGAGGAGAAGGACTATAAGGCAAACTACTAAATGAAAATAACAACATGGAAGACGTCGGTGGGCTCCAAGACTTAACTGGTTCTTATCTGGTCTTATCTGGTCCGCCCAATGCTGCTCTTCTGAGAGCAACCGCTCTGACAGCTCTCTCTAGTCTCTACTGGGAAACAGCTAAAAGTCCTTCTGGAGGTAAGCAACGCTACACAATTACACCCAGTCTGAGAGTAAAATATGTCTCGAAGGTTCGTTTTGCTTTCTTACAACGTTAAGTTAATGTTAACGTAACCTTACGTTTGCTAGGAGGCTATCGTTACGAGCTAGCTGTCTTAGCTAACAACAGTTAGCAGCTAACGTTTTCTGCAGTTTGTGTTGCCCCTGAAAAACGTGATGTAGTTATTTAAGGGTATGTTAAATTAACGTTATTTTACAAGTTGAGAGAGTTAAGTTGTGTTTAAAATCGTCAATGTAATGCACGTTATAGGTTTTGTGTTGGACATGAACTTAGCTAACGTTAGCTAACTCCACCAGGTTAGCATGTTAAGCTGTACTTTTTGTGGCAGCTAGCTTAATACAAAGAGGGGTTTTGTGCTTCATTGCAAACTTTTCTTTGTTAATCTACCTGAAACTGTAGGGACAGTTTGTTTCTACTCAACTATACAGACCATTGTTGAGGAGATGCAAAACATACTGTACATGAGTTGGGTCCAACATATACCTTGAGTAATGTTACTTTGCTGCTAAAAATGAAACATCATCATCAGATGAGGACATCACCAAAGTGTGTGAGCCTGTCAGGGGATTTGATCTGTTCCCTGCATGTCCTAAACACTGCTCTGGTATTACTTATTTTGTAACATGTAAGTCTCCCGCTCTTGTCATCTTTCAGGCTTTGCATTTGAACTCCTATGACTGGTTGCGGACTTGAAGGGAACGCCTTCCTGACATCCAGGAAAAAGGTGAGATTATAATTAGGGCTGTGCAATTAATCGTATTTTAATCGCGATTACGATTATGGTTTGCGACGATTATGAAAACAGCATAATTGACAAAATACGATTATTCTGCTGGGTGCGCTTTCGCCCCTCCCTAAAAGCCCACTCGGCCACGTGGGAGTGACATGTGTTGTGAGTGTTCAGCGAGAGCGAAGATGTCAGAACAAGAGCAGCAACTCGTTAAAAAGAAGGGTAAAACTTTTTCCACTATTTGCAAGTACTTTGCCATTACATTCCACATCGCTAAAGATATGTGCACTGTTAGCAACCAGGGCTTTAAGCAACTTGTCAACACGTTGGACAAGCGTTACGCGATGCCGTCTCGGTATTATTTCAGCAGGTCTGCGCTGCCTGCACTATATGACAAATGCCGTTGGGAAGTTGAGAGAGATGTGGCTTCAGCTGACTACTTTGCTACCACAACAGACCTATGGTCTAGCCCAGGGGTGCCCAACCAGTCGATCGCGAGATGTGTCTACAAATAGAACAACAATATTCTGTTTTATCGTTAATGTCCTGTAACATAATCTTCCTGTGCCAAAATAATGCACTTGAACGCATCAAAGCTTTGTGATTGGCCGGCTTCACATGTGTCAGAGCGTGGCTGAGGGTCTTCAGTACAGGTGGCAATATTGTCACCTGCCTGCGCTCATCTCTGAAACCAGACCATGTAAACAGGCTGGTGTTTCTTGCAAAAAATCTTTAAGAGATGACATGAGCAGCCCTACCAGCATTTGCCATGGTGGCCTAAACATTTTTTATTTGGTCTTAAATTGTAGTTCAACATTTATTTCCTGTTACTTCTGGACCATGACGGTTGGCCAGCCTGAGTGGAATATGTTGAATATGTTTTACCAAAATGTTGGCTATATGTTAAGGAGTTTTCAGTAGGTTGTGACAGTGCACTGCATCATATTTGATTTAATTTATTTTGGTCCAATTTATTTTTATTTATCATATTAATAATATATGTTTAGTATGGTTTTGGAAGTGCGCTCCAACATATTTGTTCTTGTTTATTGGTAAAATATTATTTGTTTTAAAGTTCAATGAATAATCGTGATATCAATTATTGACCCAAATAATCGTGATTATGATTTTTGCCATAATCGCACAGCCCTAATTATAATACATTTGAATGCCAAAAGCAAGTTATTGTTTTTAACTTTTGAAATATGATTGTTTTGGGGCATTTCAGTTTTATTGGACAGGCAGTAGAGATCTACTGGAAACAGTGGAGAGGGAGGAGATGATATGCAGCATACGGCCCAGCCGGATGGTTGCTGCTCCGTGTGGAACGTGTCCTATCAGGTAAAGCACTTTGGTACCCAGTTATTTATGGTATTGAGTTTGAATTTAGCTTTTGGAATGTAATTTCCAACTGTGCATTGTAAAGACTGAAAAAACAGCCTCAAGTTAAAGCTTGACATGATTTGGTCTTTTACTTAAGAAGATGTTTGTCCTCCTGTGTTGTCTTATTTCCTTATCTTTCTTTCAGGTGTAACATCTACCAATGGTTGTACATGACAGAGACCTCCTCCGCCTCTTTGCTGTCTTACTAGTCAATCCTTCTGATCAGGTCCTTTCCTAAATAGTGGTAAGTTTTACAGTTCAGTGTACGTTAATTTAGTAACTTAATACTTTACCGCTGTTGAATAATAAATCCTATATTGCTAGTCATTTTATTAAAACTACAATTTGTAAACTTTTTGATTCCAATTACAATAATCTTTTTGTTATAATTGTAAAACATATCTTAACATCCATCAGCAATCAATACAACAAATCATCCAACACTAAATGGAAGAAATCTGGACATATTTCTTTTTATACAGCAGCATGTTTTGGGACTGCTCATTGATGTCATCAAGAGCCATTGAGGCTGCAGCCACACGAGGACAAAAACGGCCGTTTGCGTTACTGTTTAGTGTCATATAGACCATTCGGCCACACGAGGACGACCGCATACGGCACTAAACGACTGAGGAAACGATAACGGGTCCCAAGGTGGATAGAACGGCATACGCAACGCTCTGGGGGGTCAAACAGCTCCGTGTGTACGCCCTATACGATCATTTTCTGATAATGATTGCGCAATAGCCCCGCCTCTCCCCACCTCTGCTGCTCACCTCCGCGTACCCCGCGCCATTGCTGATGTGTTTCGCCACCAACAACAACAACAATGGCGGATCGCAGAGTTGCTATCGTGCTCCGGACGCTACTGACCATGCTACAGTTCTTTGTGCAACATCTACAGCAGACTTACACATCCGGGGGGGATCTTACTCGCTGCTTTTGTGGATATGTACTGCAGCTTCAGCGATCATTTTCTGATAATGATTGCGCAATAGCCCCGCCTCTCCCCACCTCTGCGGCTCACCCCCGCGTCAAAGTAAACTGCACACTGAATTCAGATTATTTATCTTTCTCTCGATATGGACATAAACGCGAGTGAAGTCTAATCTGACAGGACGGAGAAACCTCTCAAACTACCTAAACTAGTTATAAATATGTTTATTTTTATTGTCGGCCGGGTCACTCATTACTGGATCAGCTGCTGCATGAAACAGACACTGACGCTGTCCAAAGAGAGGGTGGAAAAAGAGAGGCTCCGTGTATTTTTATTATTATATTATATAGAGTCGTTATTCATTTGTTTTAAAGCTCAATAAATAACAAAATAGACCTTTGACCGGCACTTTTATAATTTTGTCGGAAGGTTTAAACTTTAATACACGTTGACTGGCGAAAAAACTCTGCCCGGTTCCCTCGGCCCCCACCGCGGAGAATAAACAGAAGGGCAACCATGACAACCATGCTTCTTCGCTGCTTTTGTGGAGGAAGTTACAGCGCCACGTACAGGCTCCTGCATATGTACTGCAGCTTCTCCAGCGGTTGGAGCTAAACGGAGCGGTCTCGTGTGGGCAGACACTATCCGGATAACTATTGCGTGTGGACGGAAGCTTGTTTGCGATTGCGTTTGCGTTAATCCTATGCGTTTAGCCGTTTTCGTCCTCGTGTGGCCGGGGTCTGAGTCTACCTTTGTAGTCGGCCCTCTCAGAATGTTTATCATTTATTTGTATTTTAACATTCCTATAATAATTAGTTTTTTTATTGTTTTGTTCTTTATTTTTGTTGTGAGAATCACTTTGCAATTATTGTGTAAGTGCTATATAAATAGTTATACTAATATTATTGTTGTTACTATTATTAATAATGTCTTCTTTGTTTTCTTTATTCATCGCTGCAGAAAGGATCATGCCAGCCCACATCAAACACCTGATCAAGAGCTTGTGAACCTCACTGCTGCAGACACCTGTGTGATATTCCACTCTGACTGGAACCCTCAAAATGACCTGCAGGTACAATATATATATATTAGGGCCGGGACTTTAACGCGTTAATTAAGATTAATTAATTACACAAAAATTAACGCGTTAAAAAAATTAACGCATTTTAATCGCACTTATTTTTGCACCGCGGAACTTTTCTCACTGGATGAGTTTCAGGCGTACCGATTATACTGGAGCACCAACTAACGTTCATGACTTCAGACAACAACAAACCACAGTGAACAACAGTGGGAAATGTTGTTTTAAAAAACGGACGGATGGAAGCGTCGATAAGAGCACGGTTGTGTGCAAATTATGCAAAAAGGAATTGGCATATCACCGCAGCACATCAAGCCTCAAGTATCACCTCAATGCAAAACATATAGCAGCTAGCGTGGAAGCTAGCGTGGACGTTAGCCTCTTTTATCGCGTTCACACCAAAAAGAGCCGGTACTAAAATTAGTTCATGAGAACCTTTTTACCCCCACGAAAGTCCCTGCTAGAGAGCAGGGACTTTCGTACGGCTCTCTTGTGAGAAAAGAGCTATATTTCTGATTGGCTGGGCGGATTGCAAACCACGCCCCGTAAAACTCCCAAAAAGTTTTGTGAATTTTATTATCCTCGCATTAGCATTATTAGCATTAGCCCAGCGCAGAAACGCAGAGAGACTAACTTATGGCAACACAAAATAAAACATGGGAGCGGTGGAGATGAGGAGGTGTCGGCGTTCTGGCGATTTACTCGGAAGGCTGCTGGGACTCCCAGCAGCTTCTACTGAAGCCAGTCCCCAACTCCGGGGACTTTGGGCGGCAGTATACGCCGTGAAGTGGTTTGCGGCCTGCCAGTAAACCCAAAGCAGAAGAAGAAGAAGTGACGTCAGCGGCTTCATTTGCCTAATCCACCCCCAGGTTCAAAGAGTTCTCATGAACCTTTGTGGGAAAAGTACTGCGGTGTGAATGTGCCTAATGGTATACTAAAATCCATGTGAAAAAAATTGCTTCTCACTGTTCTCAGGTCAAATATTTATATGTGATTAAAAATGCGATTAATTTCGATTAATTAATTACAAAGCCTCTAATTAATTAGATTAATTTTTTTAATCGAGTCCCGGCCCTAATATATATATATATATATATATCTGCTCTGTCCGTCCTAAAGATGGTTCAATAAGGCTACAACAACAACAATCTTTCCGTTTATTCCCTCGGTTCTTTAAGTGTATATTATTTTCCCATTTAATGCTTAAAAACGTTGAACGGCAGCTGCACATGATGCTCTTTTGACCCCTCTTTTAATTTTTTATTTCAGGCTCAAGCTCGGTTCGTCATCGTTTTGGCCAGTCTAAGGCGGTGGAGGTGTACCATCTGATCACTAGAAACTATGAGAGGAAAATGCTGGATAAAGCTAGTCTGAAGCTCGGGCTGGACCGTCCCGTCCTGCAGAGCATGAGTGGCATCAACAACGGGGTGAGAAAAAGAAATATTTCTAGATGCCAAGTCATTTTTGGGTCAGTCGCTGTTGCAGTACGCTTAGTTTATTTTCAAAAAGAGTTTTCTAAATCCACTTGTGTAAATGTCTCTCTGCGTCGCCTTTAGCCGGTCCAGCAGTTCTCCAAGAAGGAGATCAAGGACCTGCTGAGGAAAGGAGCCTACGCCGCCATCATGGACGAGAACGACGAAGGCAATCGCTTCTGCTAGGAGGACATCGACCAGATCCTGCAGCGAAGAGCCACCATCATCACCAGGTATGTTCTTAGCAGCACTAGCCACTTGCGCTTTGTGTTAGTAACCAAGTACTTGGTTATTTGAAATGTAATATTGATGATGTAATAATTAAAACTAGGGATGGGTACCGAGCCCCAGTATTAACGGGGCCCCGGGGCTGAATTATTAAAGACCGTGGTACCGTTAACGTCCAATGTTATCAATCTTTTTATCGTTATGGGAGACATTTAAAAAATAGATGTCGCATGTATTATATCTACATAAACATTATATCGCAGTCTTACTGCAACTCCGTTTCTAATATGCAATAAGACTACAAAGTGCGTCTATGATTTATTTTCGATCTTTCCAATCCAGACGAGATCTCTCTCCCCTGTCGGTGTGTGAGGGGGTGGGGCAGTTTACACACAGAACCTGCTACATGCATGCAACACACACGCGCGTGCGCACACAAACACATGGCGGAGAGAACTAAGCGCCCCGAGGGTAGTTATGTTACCCGTCTTGAGCATGGATGTTTAATAAGAACTGGATACAGCATCGGAGGAGGGGCCTCGTTCTTTCCTATGAGAGCTGCTCATTGGCGCATGAAGTCAAAATGGCCCAACTTTTGAGAGAGCGAAACGTCACAGATTACCCGTCATGCCTGGCTGTCAGAGCAGAATAACCCGTTTGTGCGCTCACAGAGCATGCGCCCCTTAAGCCCCGCCCCTTGAGCACATACTCTCGGCTCACTAGAAAGAATGGAGAGAGAGAGAATAAATCTAGATTCGGCTTTTAGTGCATTTTACAACTTTAAGAACTTAATGATTCTAGGGCTATACAATAGTTCATACTGGGTAGTTTATTTAGTTTCAAAAAAATGATCCACCGAGTTACAGATGTCTCTTTCCCAATGTTAGTCAATGGGAAAAAGTATTTCTGGGCCGGTCGACGTCACAGACTGATAAGGAAATTGTAGTACCGCCGTTTGGACACAACGAATATTTTCCTCAGAGTCCGGCACACTTCCTGGGGGCTTGGTCTTGAGGTGGAAAATGCTCGTTGCCAATAGTGCAATAAGAATTTAGCATGTAAGGGCGGTAACACGAGCTATTTGTCTAAACATTTAGCAAAAGTGCTCCACATTCAGACGGAGGAATGCACCGGGTTCGACTGTCTTTCTAGTAGCTCTGTAGCTCCATCCACGAGTAACGTTTCCACGTCAGGTATATATTATGTATGCTAGCAGCAACACACAGAGTTAACTCAATGATACAAACATGGGTTAATGATTAGAGGTAACTGAGTTATTTATTTTGTTAAAGTTACAGCTATTCTGTTTGCAGTTCTGTCATCACATAATTGAATAAGATTTGTTAAAACATTGTTGTTTCTTATTTTCAGTTTGCTTCAAGCAGAGGCTGTACGAGAAAGATTTGGAGGACCAAGAAATGCTGGCCAGATTGGCAAAGACCGGAAGATACATAACAGAGAAGATAATGGATATTAACAAGAATAAGAAAAAAAATGTTTATAATTTCTTTGTTGCTGTTTACATTTTGAATTATATTTGTTATTTTTAAATCAAATGCATCTTTTTTAGATGATATATTTATTTAGATGTAGGTTTTTTTTGTAATATTATTGTATTAAGTATAATTTATTAAATAAAAATACTGTTATGAACACTATACAATGTCTTTATTTTGATAGTTACCAGAATACATTGTATATTTAATACTAACATAAGCTGGTGATAGATAAATGCTGGTCTGCTGGTATGCCAGCAGACAAATATTTATAAAGACAGTGTATGGCTGGGGTAGGCTACACCCATACCAAGAAATGGCTTAGCCCCACCATGAAAAATGATGTTAAAGTAAGCTAAATAAAGTCCGCCAACTCGCGCGGAGTAAATTGCACAGACAGCAGTTAGTAAGATTGATTTCAGCAGCCACTTGTCTGGAAATACGGAAGACCAGAAACGGTTTTGAAAACTTTTGTCACGTAGTGATCGTCTTCCCAATAGAACATCTTTGATAATGTCTTCTGGCCAATCAGAATCAAGATAACGGCGTGGTGTTGTTGCAGGAAGTCCCGACGGAGAATACTTTAGCTGTAGTACAGGTAACACATAACTGGTACGCAGGTTATGTGCGTAATCTGAAATGCGTACCGTCACTTGTGTCACAAAGCGCATTTGTGTACCGACGTACTTGTGAAGCTTTTCCAGAAGGCGGTTAGATCACCGGACGACAGTCGGTCTCCGTGTGCTCAGACAGGGCTGCTGTTAACGTCGGTCTGTACAACGGAATTGTGCCAAAACTACGCCAACCGGCTGCGGAGGGAGACTCCTCCCTTCACTGGAGAACTGCGCTAAAACAGCTGATCACAACGTTCACACTCTGCAGTCACGAAGTACTCCACTCCACTAGCGCGCCCCCCCCCCCCCGTCGACTTTCCTGAAGTTTCTAAGTAAGATAGAAATCAATACGTAAGGAATTAAGACCCCACAGTTTGATGATTGATAGGTGCTCTCTTTCATTTTGACACACAGATTTTTTTACAATAAACATGTTGAATGGATATATCCGCCTTCTTTCATTTATCTTTCCATTCCCACAACAATATACATAAAGAAATGACATATTTTGGACATAGTTCGAATGGTGATTAATCATGATTAATTAATTTTTAAGCTGTGATTAATCTGATTAAAATTGTAATCGTTTGACAGCCCTAATTTATTTATTTTTGGATTAGATCATAGATACGTCCATGAGTTAAGAGATGGAATGATATGATGATTCACACTCATGTACAGTAGGTGGCGGTATGCACCTTAAAGTTGTTTGCAATCCGCCAAAAAACCGAGAGAAGAAGAAGTCAACTGGTTTGCCAACGGACAATTTACACCGAAGAAGAAGAAGCGAACATTTCTGGCGGGTGAAATTTAGAGTATCAGATTACATGCGATGTCTGACTCTGAGAATTTAGTAGTTTGCCTTATAGTCCTTCTCCATTTTCTTCCTCTTCTCGAGTAGTCAGTGTGGTGCTGTTGCTTTGGTCTGGGTCTCTGGACCTGTGAGCTAACCACGCCCCGTTCATTTGCATATAAGGAATGGAAATGTCTCATCATGAAATACAAGTCACATGAAATAAGCCATTATGAAATACGAGTCTCTTGAAATAAAGAAACGCGTCATTATAAAATACAAGTCACATGAAATAAGCCATTATGAAATACAAGTAAAATGAAATAAATAAATATGTCATTATGAAATACGAGTCTCTTGAAATAAATAAATGTGTCATTATGAAATACAAGTCTCTTGAAATAAATAAATGTGTCATGAAATACAAGTCTCTTGAAATAAATAAATGTGTATTTAAATGTACATATAATATATACATATTTATTGCCTAATTTATTTATTTTATAATTTATTTCATAGGCATATTTATATATATATATGTATTTATTTAATTATTTATGTATATATTTATTTATTTAATATTGGCTTAAATGGCATTCCATAGTAGAGTGCGCTCTTGTGGACAAGGACTTTGGGACTCATATTTGCAATGGAGGTTTTCAGTGGGTTTGTTGTATTTTTGAGAACACTTCACCAGTAGATTACATAAAGACATGACAAAGGAAGACTATATAATTTCAATATTCATATTTAATATCTCTTGTGTGATGATATTATTTTCCAGAGCCATCCTCATCCCCCGCTTCAGGCACAGATACTATTTCAGTCACTTCGAAAAGCAGCAGTGAAAACAGTGGCACTCTGAAACGCTTCAGAAAAGAGGAGTCTTTGCAGGGTCCACAAGCCAAAAATGTGAGTGCATGTTCAATATGTCATGTACACCATTGTTTTACATTTTAGTGAAGTCTGTCCATCCGTGTGTCTGTACCAGTAGATTGCTCATAAACCTATACTGCTTACTTAACGGGTGTCATTTTTGTTGTGTTTTGTTTTAAGCTGATAAAACAGGTTCTGCTGACCAAACCAGGAGGAAGTGATGTGCTGAAGGAGGAAAAAGGAACAATTAGTCCTGCCACAAGAAAAGTGATGGTGAACATTCTAGTTGCAGACATGGTGCAGAGTGAGGGGTAAGATTCTAATTTGTTATAGCTTTGCATGAAAGTGTCATGTATGTATAGGCTAAGTGTGGATGAAGTTGGTGCAATTGTATTTCTACATCAATTGAGTTCATTAAGTTTATATGTTCTTAAACTGAGTCTCTTAGACTTAAATGAATGAAATGTGGAAAATGACTGTTTTTGCTCTACAGGAGAATCCCTCAGCGACTGACCAAAGAGAAGTATGCACTGGGGATTGTTACCCTGTTTCCCTCGCTCAAAGATCCACATGGGAAGACAGGATATGTGAGTTATTCTTGATTATGATCAAAGTAGACTGTTTTACAAACAACCTTTTTGGACCTCCACTGCCATAGAGGGTTATTTTTTATTTTTGTACATATACATTTTTGCTGTTGAACAATATTGAATGTTGGTTGAATTGCATATTGTGAGAATTTGTCAGTCTTAAGAGACATGGAAAGTTTATTTGTTGAGCATTTTCATGCCTTTAATGTTGTTAAGCAGGATATTCTTTCAGTCATCAAACCTGATGCACAGTTGAGGTCCAAAAAGGTTGTTTGTTGCCTGGCACGGCAGTTAACAAACAACCTTTTCGGACATCCACTGTCATAGAGGGTTATTTTTTTATTTGTTGAATTGCATATTGTGAGAATTTGTCAGTCTTAAGAGACATGCCACCATTCCAATAAAGCACTTGGCATATATGTTATCTGGAATGATTTATTGGTCATTGTAACTTTTAACACCAGTTTTGTTGTACATCATAATACCAATACACAACATTGACATTAGATTAGTGTTCATTTTGAACTCCCAGAGGCGTTGAGGCTAATGCAAAATGCAACACCAGTATAATGTGCATTCAACACTAGCTCAGTGTACATTTCTAACTCTTAAAGGTGTTATATGGGAGAAGATGTATCACTACTGTAGTGTTACTCTACACCAGGACAGTGTAACATTCAACACTATCAGTGTACATGTTTAACTCTCAAAGGTGTTAGATGGGAGAAGATGTATCACTACCAGTGTTTCCCACAGATCTGAAATATACTTGGGCGGGTGGTGGCAGCGGGCAGGGGGGGGGGGTGCGCGAAATTTTTTTTTTTTTTAACAACATGTTTATTTATTGACTTTTCATTCCTGTATAATCATTTTGCGCAAAGATGGCACTGTTTGTCAGAGCACTTTCATGAAGAACAGCTCCAACGCCTGTGTGTATGGGAACACCTCTGGTGCTGGCCCATTAACTGCCAGTGTTTTCCACAGATCTGAAATATACTTGGGGGGGGGGTGGTGGTAGCGGGGGGGGGGGGGGGGTGGGTTGAGGTGACGTGCAACAACATTAACATTAACCTTTCTGTTGGTCACTTGTTAGCAGACCCTTCACGCGATGGCAGAGCGAACAGGTACAGGCAGGGCCCATAATGATAGCCCAATAGTTTAAATCTACTACCCACACATGAACATATGGAAATGTGTTACTATTTAAAAAAAATAAATGTATTTATAAATGTATTTAGGAACCTATCCATGCGATTTTTAGTGGGGGTCGACCTCAAATCCTCTATGGGGGTCCAGGGGCATGCCCCCCCCGGTAAGATTTTATTTTTTATTTTGGAGTTAAATGCATCAATCTGGTGCATTTTGAGGGGAAAATAAAGAGACTAGATCTATGGAAACACCTATATTAAACAGAACTGTATACATTTCAATAATCATAAAATCATGGCCATAACCAATAACATACCATTTCCAATATGAAAAAAACACTGAAACTTGTTTATTAATTTATTTTTGGAATCAGCCTCTCCTGTCTCTCCCCCCTGCTCCTCTTTGAGGCCGCAGCAAAGACTAGTTTTCTCTCAACAAGTTTTAAAAGTGTATCTTACCTTTTTTCACCTAGTTAACTTTTTATTTATTTATTCATGCATATTTTACTAATCACATTACATTTCATTTAGCTGACGCTTTTATCCAAAGCGACTTATAATGACCGATTACAGGGACATTCTCCCTGGAGTAACTAAGGGCTAAGTGCCTTACTCAAGGGCACACTAGTGGTGGTGTTCCTGGCGGGATTTGAACTCACAGCCTTCCGATCTTCAGCCCACCTCACTCTCCATTAGACCAATCACTACCCTCTCAAATGGAAATATGTGTTTACATAAATGGTGACCACACCGTTTGAGACCCACTGAGAACTTAGACTAAGTTAACTATCTAAACACTCAGAGAGTCCTTTACCTCACCTGAGCTGAGGTTATCCCGAGCTTGAATGACACACAGAGACCAATCAAGGGCTTTGATTTATGATCTGTATGACAGTGGCCATGTCGGCAGGCCACATCATGTGGACAGCCAGTCACCCTGTGTGAGGCAGGCCACTTAACAGGCCAGAAGGAGGCGAGATCAGTGCAAGGGAGCGAGGGATCATTGTCCACAAGTTAATCGATCGCAGATGGCGTCGTGGTCACGGACGAATACAAAAAAAAATTATAAAAAAAGAAAATTATAAAAAAAACAAAAACCTAAATGGGTTGTGAAATATACTTGGGCGGCCGTTAATATACCTGGGCGGCCCGCCCAAGTATAGTCTATGTGTGGGAAACCCTGACTACTGTAGTGTTACTCTACACCAGGACAGTGTAACATTCAACACTATCAGTGTACATGTTTAACTCTCAAAGGTGTTAGATGGGAGAAGATGTATCACTACTGTAGTGTTACTCTACACCAGGACAGTGTAACATTCAACACTATCAGTGTACATGTTTAACTCTCAAAGGTGTTAGATGGAGAAGATGTATCACTACTGTAGTGTTACTCTACACCAGGACAGTGTAACATTCAACACTATCAGTGTACATGTTTAACTCTCAAAGGTGTTAGATGGAGAAGATGTATCACTACTGTAGTGTTACTCTACACCAGGACAGTGTTGAATTGAAGATGCAGCCAACACTGTTAGTGTTGTTATCGGCGTTGGTGTTCAGTGTTGGTGTTCACATCTTACACTCTTAGTGTTGGTATAGTAACACTGTGATAGTGTTATATTGTCAACACTTTGGAAAGTGTTAATTTAACACTTTGCTGGTGGTTTCAATATAAACTCTTTCATAGTGTTAAAATTAACTACATGGGTGTTGAATTTTTTATTTCAAATTTGCTGTCTGAGGGCAGGGGAAGACAGCTGATGGTGCAACAGCACTTAGAAAGATTGCACAGCCTAATATTTTATAGACACAAGAGGACATTTCATCAAATTTTCTCGCCTGGAAAGCCTGCCTATAGGAAAATTCCTCCCATTTTCTCCAATAGATGTCCCACCTAGAAAGCACATCATCATGTTTCCCCCGCGTGAGTTCTGTGATGTAATAGTCTTTTGAACTGTGGTGGCCCAAAAAAAGCTGCACCTCTTACTCAGGGTCAGCTCGCACACAGTTTGTGATCATTTACATCTGCACAATGTGGATTTACCTCTTGACCGATAGGACATTGGTTTTTATCTTGTTTTCAATCTGCATAAAAGTTCTCTGGGTTCAAGTGACTTAATTGAGCTGCATAACAATGAATGAATTTTCATTCATTGCATACACCGTAGTTGTGTATATGATATAAACCTTTAAAAAAAATCTATCAAATATCTCTCCTGATTTTTGGCACTTGACAATCAGGAGAGATATTTGATAGTTGGTGCTTGAGAAGACTAAACATTTATCTGCAATTGACATGAATGGAAACGAGTAATAAAGTATATTCATTACTCGTTATTCTCTACTAATAGTTAATTAAAGATTGTATAATGGCTATTTTGAAAATCCCTTTCAAGATTTCAACATTTTCAAAGGTTTATTGACATATCATATACACAACTATACATATAAAAGTCAGCCGAATTAGGCCGAATTAGTGTTGATACTGCAAGGAGACGTATTGTGTGAAGAGAAATTGAAGATGTTTAATTGTTGATATATTTATGATCCACGTCAAGTATTCAGTTTCGGCGCCATTTCTTCCAGTTTTTCCAAAGGTCTTCTCATCAGGGCTCTATAAATAAAGAACTACGGCAGATCTGTAATATTTAATGCAGCCGAACCGTATATTACAATGCCGTTATATGATGACTTTCAAAGAGAAAAGCAAGAACACTCGAAATTAAGTATTATTTTATTCTTTTTAAATGTTTTCCGGATTTCATATCATATAAACACCAAATCCCAGCATGCATTGCGGCTAAAACATCCAATCAGCAAGCTTAAACCATAGCTGAGGATCTTGGGTAATCGCTCGAAATGCCTACGTCTGTTTCCGGTTATTTTTATTTTGAAATTCAGTTCCTGACGGACGCCAAAAAAGCACGAGATTTTGAAATTAAACCAATAAATAAAAGCAAGGATAATTGTGTGTTATTGGTGAGTAAATAACACTGTGTTATTTTGAAAAGAATAACAAATTAGAAGGAAAAAAAGATTTTAAAAATACAGATTTCAGTATTCTGAGGCTCTGAGCCCCATTTATTTTCCTCACAGACGGCAACAAAAGTCCGAAATTATACGATTTAAAATAAAAGCAATAATTGTGGCTTGATATTGAGTAAGAACATGTTTTTATGAACCACACAGCTTCCGGTCTTCCACGACCTGGCCGGAGAAAAAGACGTGCTGCAGGCACGAAACACATTACCATTAGAAATACATCCATCCATCCATCCATCTTCTCCCGCTTATCCGTGGTCGGGTCGCGGGGGTAGCAGTTCCAGCAGAGAGCCCCAAACTTTCTTTTCCCTGGCGACATCAACCAGCTCTGACTGGGGGATCCCAAGGCGCTCCCAGGCCAGCGAAGAGATATAATCCCTCCACCTGGTCCTAGGTCTACCCCTTGGTCTCTTCCCAGCTGGACGTGCCTGGAACACCTCCCTAGGGAGGCGCCCAGGTGGCATCCTAACTAGGTGCCCGAACCACCTCAACTGGCTCCTTTCGACGCGAAGGAGGAGCGGCTCAACTCCGAGTCCCTCCCTGATGACCGAACTTCTCACCTTATCCCTAAGGGAGACACCAGCCACCCTGCGGAGAAAAACCCATCTCGGCCGCTTGTATCCGCGATCTCGTTCTTTCGGTCATGACCCATCCTTCATGACCATAGGTGAGGGTAGGAACGAAAATGGCCCGGTAGACAGAGAGCTTTGCCTTCTGGCTCAGCTCCCTTTTCGTCACAACGGTGCTGTAAAGCGACTGCAGTACCACTCCCGCTGCTCCGATTCTCCGGCCCATCTCACGCTCCATTGTTCTCTCACTCGAGAACAAGACCCCGAGATACTTGAACTCCTTCACTTGGGGTAAGGACTCATTCCCTACTTGAAGTGGACAGTCCATCAGTTTCCTGCTGAGAACCATGGCCTCAGATTTGGAGGTGCTGATCCTCATCCCAGCCGCTTCACACTCGGTTGCGAACCGATCCAGTGATTGCTGAAGGTCGCAGACCGATGAAGCCATTAGAACCACATCATCTGCAAAAAGCAGTGGTGCAATCCTTAGTCCACCGAACTGCAGACCCCCTCCCCCATGACTACGCCTCGAAATCCGATCCATGTATATTACAAACAGGATTGGTGACAAAGCGCAGCCCTGGCGGAGGCCAACCCTCACCGGAAATGGGTCCGACTTACTGCCGAGGACCCGGACACAGCTCTCGCTTTGGGAGTACAGAGATTGGATGGCCCTGAGTAGAGACCCCCTCACCCCATACTCCCGCAGCACCTCCCACAGTAACTCCCTGGGAACTCGGTCATACGCCTTCTCCAAGTCTACAAAACACATGTAGACCGGATAAGCGTACTCCCAGGCCCCCTCCAGGATCCTTGCAAGAGTAAAAAGCTGATCCGTCGTTCCACGACCAGGACGGAATCCGCATTGTTCCTCCTCAATCTGAGGTTCGACAATCGGCCTGACCCTCCTTTCGAGTACCTTAGAGTAAACTTTCCTGGGGAGGCTGAGTAGTGTGATGCCTCTGTAATTGGCACACACCCTCTGATCCCCCTTTTTAAAAAGGGGAACCACCACCCCGGTCTGCCACTCCTTCGGTACTGTTTCCGACTTCCACGCAACGTTGATGAGACGTGTCAACCATGACAGTCCCTCAACACCCAGAGCCTTCAGCATTTCCGGGCGGATCTCATCCACCCCCGGGGCTTTGCCACTGTGGAGTTGTTTGACGACCTCAGTGACCTCCCCCCTGGAGATTGGTGTTGATCCCCCGTCATACTCCAGCTCTGCCTCTAACATAGAGGGCGGAGTTGTCAGGTTCAGGAGTTCCTCAAAGTGTTCCTTCCAATGCCCTAACACTCCATCAGTTGAGGTCAACAACGTCCCATCCTTACTGTACACAGCTTGGATGGTTCCCTGCTTCCCCCTCCTTGAGTTGTCGGACAGTTTTCCAGAACAACTTTGGTGCCGCCCGAAAGTCCTTCTCCATGTCTTCTCCGAACTTCTCCCACACCCGCTGCTTTGCCTCGGCCACGGATGAGGCTGCTGCCCTTCGGGCCTGTCGGTACCTTGCAACTGCCTCGGGAGTCCCCCGGGATAACAAATCCCTGAAGGCCTCCTTCTTCAGTCGGACGGCTTCCCTGACCACCGGTGTCCACCAGGAGGTTCGAGGGTTACCGCCCCTTGAGGCACCTGGGATCTTGAGACCACAGCTCCCCGCCGCGGCTTCGGCAATAGAGGCTTTGAACACCGACCACTCTGGTTCAATGTCCCCAACCTCCACAGGAATGCCCGAAAAGCTCCGCCGGAGGTGTGAGTTGAAGGCCTCCTGAACTTGGGCCTCCTCCAGACGTTCCCAGTTCACCCGAACTACACGTTTGGGCTTACCAGGTCTATCCAGAGGCTTCCCCCGCCACTCGACCCAACTCACCACCAGATGGTGATCAGTTGAGAACTCCGCCCCTCTCTTTACCCGAGTGTCCAAAACATACGGCCTCAGGTCCGATGATACGATAACGAAATCGATCATGGACCTTCTGCCTAGGGTGCTCTGGTACCACGTACACTTATGAGCATCCTTATGTTCGAACATGGTGTTTGTTATGGCAATGTGAGTATCCCCACACCCGCCCGGCGCCTCACACCTTGAGCAACTCCGGAGAAGAATAGAGTCCAACCCCTATCCAGAAGTAAGGTTCCAGAGCCGACGCTGTGCGTAGAGGTGAGCCCAACCAGATCCAACTGGTAACGCTCCACCTCCCGCACAAGCTCCGGCTCCTTCCCCCCCAGAGAGGTGACGTGCCACGTCCCCAAAGCCAGCTTCTGTCGCCCGGGTCTGGTCCGTCGAGACCCTCCGCTTTCACTGCCACCCTTCTGGCAGCGCACCCGACCCCATCGATGTTTCCCGTAGGTGGTGGGCCCGCGGGACGGAGAAGCGGAGGTGTTGCCCACGTTGCCTTTTCTGGCTGGGCCCGGCCGGGCTCCGTGGCAAGCCCGGCCACCAGACGCTCGCCGACGAGTCCTCCTTCTGGGCCTGGCTCCAGAAGGGGACCCCGGGCTTCCTCCGGGCCGGGTATCCTCACTTCTTGTGTCGTCTTTCATGAGGTCTTTTGAACCAATCTTAGTCTGGCCCCTTGCCTGAGACCAATTTGCCATGGGAGACCCTACCAGGAACACAAGGTTCCAGACAACACAGCCCCCAGGTTCATCAGGGCACACAAACCTCTCTACCACGGTAAGGTGCTGGTTCTTCAGAGAGGCATTAGAAATACATTGCTTTTAAAATCGTGCTGTGCAACACGAAAAAAAAGGGGGAAATCGTGTTGGTGAACACGAATCAATAGATTAAAAATCGTGTTGGTGAACACGAAATGCCATGAGACTGGGTTGTGTTGTCTTATTTCAAATTGACAACAACAGTACAATAACAGTACAATATAGAACTACCTTTGATTTTGTGTGTGTTAATATAATGGAGTGAATTTAGGTAACTGAGTATTTGGATAGTGTTGAACAGTATGTACACATATTATCTTATCTGTCTGTCTTTGAGGGTCCATTGAACCATGTCACGTGATTTCTCCATGCGGGCTTTTATATAGTATAAAAGACCTGTTTTTATGTGACTGAAGTGTCAGTCCAGGGTACCCTCTCCCAGATCCTTAGTCATGCTGCGTCCCGCTATCCTCGGACTCCTCCTGGCATGTGCTGTGTCTCTTAGCAGCTCTGCCGTAATTCTAGAGAATGGCATGCCCGTCCTTTGGGTCCACACGGCTGGCCAGTTGTCCGACCTGCCGGTACAGAATGACATCCTGAATCCCGACCCATGGCACTTCCTTCACCGTATGAGTCTTTACCGACTGATGATAGCTGCCACAGACCCGTTTATGGGATCCATGGGGACAAATGCCACAGACAGTCCAATCTGGGGACTTCCACTGCAACTTGGATGGATGCTAACCTCAGGTAAGAAAACAAATATTTTTTGGGGAGGAAAATACTTACTTGTTTGTTTCCTTCTCCAAGGGGAAAGTGGATAGCGAATCTTTTCACCAATATAATGAATAAATAACCTACTGTAATTCCTAAGACAAAGTCCTATAATGAGCAAACATAACAACAGATTGCCACCAGCTGCCACCATCGACACACACACTGATGGCCGTATGTACAATTTGTATCTGCAGGGCGTCTTGCTGACCCAACCGGTGTTTCAACCTGCGGCCTGCAAACAGGAGATACTATGTGCATTTCTACTGAGAGCTGGTGGAGCTGTAAGTTTGACAAACACGGACCTACTATACATACACATGTGTACGTACATACACATAGAAAACATAAACCAAGCCACTCCTTTTTCATCCAGGTGTTAACTACTTTGTCTCTGCACTGCCCTTCCTGTCTGCCGCACAGCAGGGCTTCATGGGAGACGGACTTCAGGTAAATTCACCCTAAAACATGCCAGTGATAGTTGTTGAGATATTTCAGTCTGTATCATCAAAGCAATCCTAAGAGGGCTAGCATGGCTAAAAGAAGACAATAAAAGCAGCATTCATGAATTTCCTGAATAGTAGTAACTGCTAATAGTTGGGATATTTTGATCATGATGAATATGATTGTAATGATAACTTATTTTGATACTATTAGGTCCAGATGCAGGTACCTGAAGGTGTACTGGACTATTGCACCACATATGCTGATTGTTTGAGTCGCTACCCTGACGCCATGGGTAAATGGGATGCCTTTTTCCAGGTACGTGAGTTACAAACACAAACAAATCCACATAAACATCTTCATGAAGCGATGCACAGTGAACACTGTTTCATTTAGATTAATAAGAGCCTGTCTTCAGCAACCCATTGGAGTATCTCCCTAATGTTGTCTGTGTGTGTTTAAAGGGTCTCAAGGCTGCAACTGACTCCCCTCTCCCTGAAAATGAGAAGAAAGACTCCCTCCTCGGCCTCTACTGGGAAGCACAAATGGCTTCAACTTATGCCTCTGCTGCATGCAATGCCAGGTAATAGTTTGACATTTTTGGATATCACACGCTTTTCTCAATACTTTCTTAAAGACTGGCTGCAGTGGGGATGCAGCTAGCTGGGCTTTGTTTAAAGCTACAAAAAATTACCAGCAGCTCTAAAGCTCAATCATTACTCTTACGCTTTAGTCTTGTTTAATCCATGAAAGATAAAAACACAGAATTCAATCAATCACATTTCACATAAAATGGCAGACAATGAGTGACTTTCAAAACAGTCCAGCTGTTCCTCTCTGTTCTTAAACTTTACACTAAACAAAGCTAAGCTTGATCTAGCAACAGTATGTCAGAAAGTTATTAGAGAGAATTTTTCTTAACTTGTGGCAACAAAGCCAATAAGCTGTCTGTTGTCTCCTCTACTCCAGACAGAGCCACTTCTCCGCTGTAGAGTTGGCGTTTGCTAAGAACTGGCTAAACTTAGCCGAATACGTTTCTGCAGCACATTTCCAATCCAACTTGGCAAACTCTGCAATGTTCATAACCCCTCTTCCAAGTCGTATTTTAAAGGTACGTCACTACAACTGCAGCCAACCCTTAAATATATATACAGTTTAAATTCCTCTTCATTTACCCAATTCCTGTTTTTTGTCAAATGTATGCAACTAGGAGCATGACCAAGCGCCTAACATAGCCGATCTGAGTACGGAGGAAAACCATTCACTTTCTACCTTCTCCTGGATGTCCACAGCCAACACTCTACTGGGTAGGACACACATTATATTACATTATAATGTAGCCTTCTTTATTGCATGCGTGAGTTCCTAAGAATGACCATGATCATGTAATCTACCAGGTGGGAGAATGGTGACTATGTGGAGAGCTGCCATGTGTTCAGTGACCACAAGAGAAAAAGGCAGAGAGATGCTCGGGCAGCTCTTACTGGATCCCACATTCGCTACAACCACTTTCCTTTCAATATTCACAGGAATGGCTACGAGCTGCTAAGATACAGAGAGAAATCAACTCGAATGAATAAGTCATAATCACTTTTTCCATCTGAAAGTTAAAGAATCTGTTTTGATTTGTTATATTTTTGTTCTTGTGAATATGTGTTCCACAATAAAGCCTCATGATGCATTGGTATAATAAATAAACTAGTGTGCAGTTGTATTACATGAATTCATTTGTTACAATTTAAAAATCAGTGTTAATCCAATTAAGAGGATTAGGGCCACATGAGAACAAAAAAAAAAACGTTTTCTTTATGTAACATCCCAACATTTATTTCTCATGTGGCTTATTTACATATATCATTTGGACAGAAACCATCAAGAGCTCTATTCTCTACCAATGGCGCCTCCTTGTGGTAATTTGATGTAAGTTCTAACCTAACGTGGAGTGTCAATGGGCAAAGTACAAAACCATGTAAAGTTCCCACTATTTGATGACATACATATTAGAAATAACACCTATAATATTATAATATACAATTCTTTGCTAAAATCTGACACAATCTGTTTGTTGTCTGCAAATGAAATTCACATGATTGTAACCGATTATTAAGTTATTTTGTATTCCTGGAGAAAACATCCACACATTGTGCTAAAAGGCAAACAGAGAGGCCATATCTTTGGGGAGAATGATGTCTGACTCTTTTAGATTATATTCGATTCATATCAGATGCAGCCTGAAAGCCTATTTTCAATTTGGATACACAACATTTCAGTTTCCTGGAAATTGATTATTGAACGGGAACAGAAACACTGCAAATAGTATTTCTGTGAATATAAGATAAGTGGAATCCAATAGATAACATTAAAAATAAACAGGGTTAATGAAAAAGTATTTATTTCAACACAAAACATGACATTTACTTTAACAAAATACAACACAAATGTTGAATCACGGTAGGTGATGACATCACAAAAAATGACATCTAAGACATTTTTAAAAGGAAGACACAAAGGGTCATTATACCACCATGGAGGAGCACAATAAAAAACCCTCTGCATATTATTAACATCATGTACTGTATCTATTCTAGCCCATGATTGTCTGTGGAAAAGCAATATCAAATACAAAAACTCACAATAAAAAAAAAACACAAATGCAGATTGTGATATCATATGAAGGTCTGCACACTGTCTGTACTTTAAGGGCTTTATCTGTTAATTTGGAGCTTATTCTTGGTGGTTCCTCTTTTTTTTTAAAATGATTATTAGATTAGTGCTACTTAAACTAGTTCAGTACAAAAAACATAAATTAAATTGATGTGGCATCGAAGATACGTGACCAATTTAACATATCAACTCTTACTCACTTGGTAATACTAATCCAAAATGTCTAAAATTACATTACAGTCGTACTGTAACTGCATAAAAACTTTAATAAATTCTTATATAACCTGTTTAACTTCCAGGGCTCACTAGTAAATACTCTGTCCTAAGGACATGTATATGATTCACCACACTGTCTGTTCACAAGTCATGAATCAAGGTTTGATAATACACACACAGCCCTGGTTGATTTGAGGCAGTGGTTCCCAAACGGTGAGGTGGGGCCCTCTGGAGGGGCACTGCAGGGGGTACACATTTAATGTAGAGATAGAAAACCAAAAGGTAAATAATTGTCTTTACAGCAAATTATTTTGAAATGACAAACAAAGGTGCAACAGTTTTATTGGCTGTTCACTAAACTCCTCCCCCCAAAAGCAATTGTCCAATCACGGTTAAGCAACTGTTACTGGGTACCTGTAAGGACCATATTGAGTATGTACAAAAATACATGACTCATATGTTTAGGACTATATTAAACTGTTAATATGTACTTCCAAGATAAACTCAAATTGTCCTACAACCTGTAATCAGAAAAACAAATGCTCATTGTTTTGCGATTAGAAAGAAGCTTGACAGACCGGAAGTAATATTATGCTAATAGAATAGAAAGTTACTCAGGGAGGCGGGGCTTAGTGAAAAGTCAATTGTTTTGCTGTAAAAATAGCTATAGAGTGGCGAAGTCACGCCCATCTACTTACGCCCCATGAGACCTTATTTCTGAAAAATTATGCATTGAAGTCAATGGAAAGAGAAAGATTATCTTTCGATCCCGTTTGAATTGTGCCACGAATTACACATATGATGTTTGTCAATCTTAAAAAATAATTTCCATGTCAAAAAAGTCACAGTTTGCCGTAAAACTGTTGAAATATAAGACTATGAAAAATACGCAACTAGAAAGACTACAAATCCCAGAATCCCGGTCCCGCATGCTGGCTCTTACGGAACCGACTAACTCCCCTTTTGTGTATGTACAGCTCTCAACATGCCCAGACTTGGAGTGATTTTCACCTCTTTTAATACTTTTCACCTCATTCTGAAAGAAATAAGTGAAATGTGCCAACGTGACGGCGTGTGTGTGTGGTGCGAGACGGGAGAGGTAGTTCATTGAGCGTTTCACACAAACAAATGTGTTACTTCACAGTTTTACGACACATTATTTATTTTTTTACTTGCAAAGTTATCTTTTAAATTGACAAACATCATATGTGTAATTCGTGGCACAATTCAAACGGGATCGAAAGATAATCTTTCTCTCTCCATTGACTTCAATACATACTTTTTTCGAAATAAGGTCCCATGGAGGTCCACCGGAAGGGGAGGGACTTCCCCACTCTATTAGTTCGTCCTGTGCTTTTCTAAACCAACTGCTGTGGAGAAAAAAAAACTATGAATGAGATTGATTCATTTGGGGGGGAAAATAAATAGCAGTGCTCTGATGCTTTCAAGATTCAGCAACCCAGGTGTATGGAGCAGGTGACAAAGTGTACAGTACCTAAAACATGAATAGACTCGACAGAAATAAATGAATACCTAGTGAGGCTCTGTCAGTCAAATCCAAAATATAAAAAACGTAATCTTAAATTCCCTGTTAATACAGTAGTAGTTGTAGAGTGTAAAGACTTTTTGGAAGGAATTGTATTTATATGTATATTTGAACACCAGTATATAATGGGAACATCTGAGAATATGACGTTTGTGTTGATATGAATAATATTTTTATATATTTCAGGCTCCTCTTTTTGTTACTTTGCCGGTATTGTTACCAGTTGATTTAAAATACATGAATTGATGTGTTTTGGTTAAGGGGCCGATGTTTTTATGCTGGCTTCCACAAAGGGGAGATTACATGAAAGGCTTGGGAACCACTGATTTACAGTAACAATGATCTATTTGACAGTAACATTGGACCATTAAAATGAAAAATAAATAATAACATTCCATGCAAAGAAATGCTATAATTTTTGTAAAGTGTCAAATTTAGCACCAGTGTATCCTAGTAACGGCGAGGATACAATAAGCAGACGTGGATTAGAAATGTCACCACGCTCCAACAGGAATGATAGCAGAGGCTGTTTTATCGCCCTGTTTCCTCCCAGCGCAGGACATACATTTAACAAAGCTTGACAAAAACCTGTGAAAGATGGCATAGCTAACATTGAGTCTGTCCAGATATGAAACGGCAAAGTCTAAACACAGGAGAGGAGTAGAGCTGGGAGGAAGAAGTTAAACAAACATCAGTCAAACTCACTGTAGAGCTTGAGTAGAAAGGGAAGCAAGTGAAAACAGCTTGAATCAGAAAAGCCTGCAACAAATCTTCAGAATACAATTTAAATCAGGAGTGAAAACATCCGAGGTTGGTTTAAAATGAGTATTTGTACTGCACAGTATTGGCCGTTATCAATCTTGCTTTGGCTTCTTGCCGTCTGCTGAGTGGTGAGGTAGAGAAATAACCTACAACGGCAAACCTGCAGCTAGCTGATGGTCGAGGTTGCATGTTGATGCCGTTTTTTGAGTGTTGCTCGGCTACATGAGAGGTCAAAGGTCTTCGCGCCTCAGACAGGAAACTGCTCTGAGCCGGCTAATGCACTGGAGTGTGTTTTTTTTAATTATATCTGAGAGAAGTGTTTGCTAAAGTGTGGTTTTGTCAAACAGTTAATGTATAGGTACAAATATATATAAATTGTGTGTGTAAGTGTGATTTGAAGAGAATGTTCATGGAAGTTATGCTTCTCCATAGGCGGAGGCCTTGTCTTTTAAAAGGTCCAGACATACGTGACAGCTCCAGCTCCCTGTGAAGAGACAGAAGAAAGAGGGTCAATCTTTGTACCACTTGCTCTTTTTCCATTTATAGCCTTTGCTTGTAGCCTCCTTCATATATACAGTGCATGACATATATAGTATCAACACGCTGATGTATAATAAAAACTCTGAGAGCCGCACCTTCTGGAGGCTTGGTCATTGGGGGCTTCAGGCAGTACATGTGGTATCCTCTGTCACAGTCATCGCAGAACAGCAGCTGGTCCTGCAAAAGAAGACATATCATCAACTTAACTATATATATTACCTATAGCATATGTCCAGGCACTACAGGGGGCAGAATATTAAACATTGAACCTGCTTGTAAAGGTCATTCATGTCGGAGTAATAAATCATACCTCTATATATGTGACACGGATAATGTTTTAGCACTTATGAGCTCTATATAAGGTTAGGCAAGTAGTTCTGTGAGCTTACAAAAAAACATGGGACAGTTAATTAAGCTCCATCGAGGCTTAGCCTTCTGATTTATGCCCAAACTTCTACATCTGTCAAAGAAATGTGTAAATAACATGCAGCCTTATAAAACACACCTGTGTTGCAATGCTTGCTATGTTGAGTATTTAACTAATTAAGCAAATAGATATCGCCATTACACTTCTAACCCTTAAGA
Organism: Gymnodraco acuticeps; assembly: GCF_902827175.1. NCBI lineage: Eukaryota > Metazoa > Chordata > Actinopteri > Perciformes > Bathydraconidae > Gymnodraco > Gymnodraco acuticeps. The sequence continues at coordinate 226,527 of NW_022990590.1, forward strand.
CATTTAGAAGAAATCTACACAAACAGAAACATTGTAGACATTTTTTCTAGAGCTGCTGGTAGTTCTTTTTCACAAATTTGAAAGAAGGCATGTTATGGAAGCAAAATAGCCAAAGATATTTTGACCAGTGCATGAAAAACACAATTGTTATACCTTTCTAGTGTTAACATTACTATTGCTTTTTATGTTTACTATTTTTTTACGTCTTTCTGAATTGGAATTATACTAAACTGTGCTACAGCACTCAAATAAACATACTGAATTTGGCTATCGAATGAATTTATGATCAGATTTTTCACTCTTATAAAACCTATGAGACAAAAGTAAAACCCACATCAAGGGTGAGCTATCATCTATAATATCTGATTGGCTTTGACAGGCTGTAGAAAGGTCACAACACTAAAAGGAAAACATGTCAAATGTGGTGCTCTTCAAAGCAAATTCAGAGGGGAATCTAGCCACAGAGGGATATATAAGACTTCGACAGTTTACATACATCGTTCTCTGATGTGCCGCAGAGGCTGCAGGACTTGCACTCTATGCACTGCCACTGGTACGTCCTCACCGCCTGCATCATGTTGTCGGTGAACTGCAGACATGTGGGGTGACCTGCGGAGGGACGAGAGAAGAGTGAAGAAAGAAGGAAGCAAGGGTTGACAAGAGAAGATACATCCATATCCAACATATGATTCAATTGACCTGCAACTCTATCTGATTGCCCTTTGTGGAGTATCCATCATGAAAAATAAAGGATAAACACACTTTCTTTAAATGTTGGTATGCTTTCCAAATGCTTTAAATAAAAAATACAAGCATCTAATGTGAACGAAACAAACAACTTTTGGTGAAGTGGTTGAAAAGTCATAACAACCATGTTATCCCTCATAAAGAAGACTGCTTTGTTTTAATAAGAGCCAGTAGTAAGTGTTAATTGTCTGTAATTGCACCCCATACAGTGTTGAGAGTCTGTGCAGCTGCATGAAAGGTAGAAATAGAAAGCCACACAAGGCAGGTGATTATATGTCTGGAAACAAAACACAAGCCGTGATGTGTGGAGGGGAAAACACAGCCAAGATGTATTTTATCCTCCTCCTCTAAATCCACGTCAGTAACAACATAAAAAGAAGGATGCATGGTATATTTCAAATCCTCTCCTTGTTCACAGTCCTAATCCTGAAGTATTACAGTTTATGCCAGTTTTTTTTTATAGCATCCACACGTTTTCACAGTGCTGTAAGCCTCTCTTGGTATCTGTGGTATCAATGGGGTATCAATGAGCCATAATCACGATGAACTGGTTTATATCTGGTCTGGGAAAGCAGCCAGAAACATTGTGCAGCCTGTGATGGGTGAATAAAGAGAAACTGAGTGAAATTTAAAGAAACGGTATAAGCTGCCGTCTGCTTCCCCAAAATAAACTGAGGAATTACTGTCGGAGGGAAATTAGCTGTGGCAGTTTAAAAGATGGACTATCAGCTTAAATGGATAGCAGCAGGCAGAAGAAAAAAACCATTCAACGAAGCGCCAAAAGAAAAGAGTTTGTCCGTGCCGATTGGCTCTTACCTCTCTTAACTACCTGTTCTCTTTACAATAGGGAGTGACTCATTTTTTTTATATACTTTATTAATCCCTGTGGGGAAATTGTTTCTCTGCATTTGACCCATCCTAGTGTTAGGAGCAGTGGGCTGCCATTTTGAACGGCGCCCGGGGAGCAGTGTAGGGAACAGTGCCTTGCTCAGGGACACCTCGGTAGCACTTGGTCTTGCCGGGACTTGAACTGGTGAGTTGCCAAGCCAAGTCCCTAATGACTTCGCCACCACCGCCCTCAGGAGTCGTTGTTCATCCCACCATAGCCACATTAACGGCCACTTCATTAGGATGTAGCCGTGAAGTTTAGTCTATGATCTTGATTATTTTGCGCAAGTAATTTCAAGTGTAAGAGGATAATTGTTGGTTTTATAAAAATGGGCAGTGAGCAGTGAAATCCTTATGAGCATGTATCCATTAGGCAACATTTCCATGAAAAAATGCCTTAAGATTTGAAGGAATACACGTCCTAGGTCTTCAAAAAGTTCAAAAGAAATCTTCGGCGAGTAGTCCAGTCTTCTCTCAATGAAAACTTGATGTGTTGGACTGCCATCCATGTAGCAAGGAAGTCGTGTCATTAGCTGTCAGTCACAGGATCATCATCATCTGAAAACAATATGTCTTCTACCTCGGCATCTTCAAAGCCATGAAACGCGGAGGCCTCGCTGTCGGACGCGCTGCCGAACATTTCCTCTAGAGCACGTTTCTTCCTCCCATCCTTCTTCACTCCTCCTCTTCTTCCAGCTACCATGAAAACATCAGCGTCAGAGCAACACAGACAAGGCCACACACTCTTGCAGCTGTCCTAACAAAAGATTATGGTAGCAATAAAATAGCTCACATCTTGTTGAATTTAATGCGCTTATACTGTGGGTGAGCTGATTCGAGAAATGTTTTTGATGAGATATCCAGCACTTTGGCTAGAGTGGAGGAGAGAAAAAAGAAAACAAAGAAACAAAAATGCAGCCAATTGTGCTGTAAGGTGATGCGTGAGCAACAAAGGAGTGAATGCATGTCGTCAAAAGGCAGAACTCCTTACTGATGGGCGAGGCAGACATGGAGAGGCATGCAGGGTGGAAGCAAGAAGAGGAGCCTAGGAATCAATATATTTTTCTGGAGGGAATTTGGAAAGAGTCCTAGCAGCTGGCTCTCACTTTTCATGGTCTACGCGGCTCATTGACAACCCGTTGAAAAGACACTGTGGCAACATAAAAGCTCAATTCACTGAAAAGCATAGATACATCAGATCTACAACATCAGGTTAAGACACACGTTGGTTAAAGATGAATTAAAAATGTTTGACTAAAAATGAATGTGTAAACATGAATGTCAGCTTTCTAATAAGGTATAGTTCATTGGTGTCGTTTCCAAAATATATTTAAAAAAATGAATTGTGTCATTCTTTATCTTAACAATTTAGGCAGTGCCGTTTTAACCAATGAAACAAAAATAAACATTGATAGGAAGAGAAGAACAGACATGAACAAGATTGTGGATAAAAGGAAGTAAAGTGAAAAAATGAAGTGTGTAGTAGACACAAATTAAAGTATGAGACTAGCAAACAATTCGTATCTGAAAATCTCAATTATTTCCCAAAGGTAGAGCTGAGATATTTGGGTAAATGTGATTATTCATTGTCCTGCTGAGAGTGAGATGATAAGATCAGAACTATTCTCATACCTGTCCAGTCCAGCCAGGAGATGGTTAGCTTAGCTTAGCATAGCATAAAGACTGGAAGCAGTGGGAAACAGCTAGCCTATGTATCTCTGTCCAAAAGTAGCTGTCAACCACACCTAAAGCTTACTAAGGTAACAAGTTATATCTTGTTAGATAAATCCATACAAAAACCTCACAAAGACAACAAGCCTCCAGGAAATAGTCCAGTACTTAAAAAACACAATTTCCCAATTCATGTTTTGTAAGGACTACACAAACAAGATAAGACGTGTTAAAAGTGACACGTAGAAGTGTTATTAGGCGGACTTTGTTACCTTTGGACATGCTAGCTGCTCCGAAAATGCCAAACTATTAACTTTGTTGTATTATTAACAGTATTTTCCTTGCTGTCCTATTGAAATCACACCTATGACATTGTTTAAAATCAAATAATTTGATTGGCAGGAAATCTAGTTTTGGTCTAAATGTAAACAAAGTCCATGAAGCTTTGATGGAAACCCTTGTGTTGAGGATGTTGAGACTCACCGGAGCGTCCACAGTCAGAGCAGGACACCAGCTCCTCGGCCTGGCCCGTCTTCCTGTTGGAGTCCTGGTCGCCCAGGCAGAAGTCACAGTAGTCGTTGGGGATGATGCTGCCGTCTGCAGCCTTCTGAGCTGCAGGCAGGAACAGACACAGGTAAGTTGAAAGAGATGACATTCCTTTTCTGGCCACCTGGCTTATCATAAATGTAATATCAAATGAGTCAGCAGCTTACGTTTGTGGTTGTCCGGGCAGTATGGAGGAGACGGGGTCATCTCTGATTCCTTCTCCTCCTCGCCCTCCTCCTCTGCCAGGTGAGTGTGGGTGTAGTGGTAGCTCAGGCCGGGCCGGTTCTTGTAGCGCTTTCCACAGACTACAGATAAAACATTGCAGGTCCATTAGGAACACGACAAATATTGTGCAACGTACTGTAGTGCAGCTACTATAGTGAATGAAGGGTCTGCTAAAAATCAAATATCATCAACGATGTATTTGGAATATGCTGTAACAAATAACTTTCACTCAATGGTATTCATGTGAGATGGTTTGCACTCTCGTTTACATAGGATTTAGGTGAATACAAATGGGATGTATCTATTAGTTGTTGAGAGAATATATTATTACTGCAGTGACAGAGAGCGAGGAATCATCTGCTACATATTTAATGCCAAAATAATGTTTTTATATGATAAATAATAAATAAATAAAGCAAGATTAAGGGAGGACAAAACATTAACATCAAATCAGGCATTTAACTAAAATGAAAATTCAAGGACAAATCGATAAGTAATTCCAAAGGAGGTCTAGTGACTAATGGATGTGAGGACAGGAAACAATGGATGTATCTAGTCTAAAAATATATATTTTATTGCGAGCAAACCAACAAAAGGTTTGAGCTTTACAGGAAACGTTTTTTTCTACGGTTGCCATGTTGTAAAACTTTGGAAGCATTTTATGTGCTACTGATATAAAAACAGGGATCTACAGTCTAATATTTTAGTAGCTCTAGGGGTCATTGTAAAACGTAATAAACACAGTAGAGATGTAGCCATCATAGAAGTTAATTTTCAAACGGTTTCTGCTGCTTATGTTGCTTCACCCAATTCTGCAGCAATTTCTACCTACTGTACCCGAAATCTACATCTAATCTTTGGGTTGAAAACTGACTTTATGAAACATGTTAAACCCCCAGTGTAAACACTTCTACAATGGCTACATTTGCAGATCACAATCACAGCTAGTGCGGCCTTAAAAACATGCATCCCTCAGTTAGACATTAGTAGAGCTGCCTTTTAAAGCATCAAATTGTGCATGCCTTGCAATGAGCAAGCATTAAGGCACGAGGCAAAGCGTTAATGTCATGCAATGCTTGCACTGAGTTCAGGACTAGCATGAAGCATTGAAAGCGTTAGATATCTCAGAGGGATTCACATTCAGTTAGCCATTCCCACACCAGATGCCCATGAGCAAAAAAAAGAAAAAAGACAGGAGTCCCTAGAAAGACAAGATGGCGACAGGTTCAGATACCTTCTTCAGCCTTTTTTGAGTTATGCTTTTGTTTGTATCTATCTGGAACAGAGAAGACAAAAGCAAACAATAAAGGAAAGACAGAACAAGACACAAAATGAGGATGAGATTCATTTGTTCGAGGCTCAGTCAACGGTCTGGATTAACAGCAAACTCGTTCTTCATGCTGCAGAGGACAGCTCTTATAGGACACAAGGAGAGGGGGATATCATTGAAGGATGAGAGAAAATTCATTGTCTGAAGGATCTTTTCTGAACATATAAGCTAAGAATTTAAGCAGGCATGTAGAGAAAGGTTTCCTGATATAAAACATCTTAAAGGAGTTATCGTCAGTCCTAGAACATGTTTTTCTCTTTCTATGAGCTTAAGGAGACAATGTGATTCTGATTTTGGGTAAACTAACACGTAAAGCACCATACAATGTTATGAAGAATTTTGTTTCCTTTTCTCTTACTGTCACAGACGTAAGGTTTGTCCTGGTCTTCAAGGTTAGCGGCTTCTGTCCTCCTGCGACTGGATCCTCTGTTCTGAAAGGAAATACGTCACATGTGATAATTACATAGAGCATACTGTATTTCAACGTCATTAAAAACACAAAATATGTTTTTATTGTATTTGGAGGAGCAGTTTTTTATGTTGGAAAGGTGCTGTAGATATAGTCAAATAGTGTAGAAAGAGCCCTTTTTTCTTTTAATAGAGCTTGAGTTGATGAATTGTTGATGAACTAACCCTCTTTTACAGCTCACACAAATGCATGCTGACTCACTTTGCCTCTGTTTCTGTTCTTCCTCTTTGGAGTATCCAGTTCAAAGTCATCTTCATCACCGAGACCGTCTCCATTTTCCTCTGCCTCCAGAACTCTCTACAGATTAAACACACACACACACACACACACACACACACACACACACACACACACACACAACACACACACACACACACACACACACACACACACACACACACACACACACACACACACACACACACACACACACACACACACACACACACACACACACACACACACACACACACACACACACACACACACACACACACACACACACACACACACACACACACACACACACACACACACAGTAAAGGGGGTATTTGAAAGTAAATCATATTTGTGAAATGTTTGAAAAGGTGTAAAATAAGGAGATATGGGTAATTATTTTCACAATAATAAAATACCTGTATTTCCAGCATCGTCTCCTCCTCCTTACAGATGTTGTTTTTTTTTTCAATCTGGCTGTCCCCCCTCAGGAGGGCCTCCAAGGCTGTGGCCTCCCCTGGGGGCCCCTCGCGCTTCGGGGCCATCTCAGCTTCTGAAGTGGCAGAAGAGAAAAAAAAAATAGTTGAGATGGCAGGTGTGTGTGTGTGTGTCCTTCCAAGTGCACATATATTTTAAAGCTCTTTTTACTTCTTGGTATCCTCACTTCGACCTTTTGATCTTAGGGTTTTCTGAAAAAAAAGTTCAATTAGTTACATTTTCTTTAAAGTTACATTTTGCAGAAAGTCCTTCTATAAAAAAAATCTTCAAATTTGTTTCATTTTGGTTGAACAACATGCAATTGACCGAAGCGGTGAACATGTATCAGTATCAATGTGGGCAGTGTGTATGTGTTCCCTCTGCATAGGATGTTAATAAGGGAGATTTAGTAACAGCAACACCAGGTGCACAGGAAGAAAAGAGGAAACAATGAGCCAAAAAAACTGCTCATAGGCTTGTATTATATCTCCAGGATCTGGCTTCTACTTTTTAATTTCCCTAAGATGAACTTGCTGCAGCATTGACTCTCTGTCTTCGTCTTTGAACTCTAAAACCAGGATGACAACAGAATAAAAGTGGGGATTTGATAAGAAAAAAACAGGGAGTGTTTCTTTCCCCTCCTCCTCCTCTCATTTCTTTGTGTCTATTTGTGTGGGTTGACTTGCTGGCACTGACATGACATGTCCTCCCTCCCCTCAGTCCCTAAACCTGCACCCCCTCCCTCCTCTTCTACAGTACTTTTTTTCCCCTCCCCCCCATTTCTCTTCACCCTCCTTCCCCTTCCCTTGACCCTCCAGGGCAATGTTCTGCTTTGCCAGCAAAAAGCTTAGAAGCGCCCTAAATCCCCATACAGGAGGCAAACATCCATACTTGCTCACACATATCATATTGATCTAGAACCACTGCTGAATTTAAAAGAGCCCTCCACTCTATTTAAAACTGGAGATGTAGGGTTTGAAAGAAGGGCCACTGAGGGCCACTGAAGACTCCATGAATACAAGCAATTACAGTGTGGTGATTTGATTCTAAAGTTTCTAGACCCCCCGTGGTGATAAACAAAGAGGGATAAATTGTCTCTCTGTACTTTAGGTCACAGCATACCCGGCTAGGATGCAGTTGAGATGGAATAGCTAGCATCCATAGAAATTTCTCCCGTATCCATTTATAATCCTTCTTAGTTAACACATCACAAATGTCTCAACCCAAGCATGTAGTAGAAATCATATCTTGTAAATGAGCCAAAATCCTCAATGTTATTCCGATATAGTGCTTATCATGCTATGACGTAACATTTTTTAGATTATAATGAAAAGATGAATACTATTTTATTAATAACGTGACAAGTTTATATATCGTAACAGCGTAAATATATCTTGTTATAACCTGAAAATATCACATTATAATGTTAAAAAACCTTTTGCATTAACAATAAACTTGTTTTATGTCATAGCATGAAACTGAATAGTTTTGCTGCCGTATTCGAGAGAATTGGGGGTCTAAAGGAGGATGCTTTTTAGGTTGCATTAGTGGAAATGTGATATCCAGAATCTTTTTGTGCTTGACCGATACGAGGGAGCAAAGTGAGGGTTTAACTTTATTTAAGTACAACACTGGAGTTACCATTTAATGTAAACCGGCAAATGAAATCAAAAGTAAAGTTTAAGAAATATGATTTAAGAAAAACATGAGAAAACGAATATCATGGAAGAGATTAACTTTAACTGCATGCTAATTGCCTTTTGTACATCGAAACATGAATGTCAAGTATCGCAAACATCGTATATGTATTTGCTTGCCTCTATTTTGTAACATGCATCAGATTAAACAGTTTATACAGAGGGAAGGAAAATGGCTGCTAAGGCATGACCACTAACATGTGGAGCCACAACACAAATGGAAGGAGAGGATCTCCCGTACAAAAACCTGGTTATATACTATAACCTCATGACAGAGCCTCTGTGTTTACCTCTCGGCTCAGGAAGCATTAAATAAACAAACCACTTGCCAGACGTGCCAACCCCGGCCCGTTTGTTTTTGCTTTTCCACTAGGGGTAGTTCCGGCTCAGGGCTACTTTTTCACCGGTTTTCTGGCCCTCCAAAATCACGATTCTTACCGGGCCAACAACCGGGCTGAATATGCTAAACTAGTGACGTAAACACTCGACTGCTGAATGGTCAGAGAGAATATCGCTGGCAAGGGGGCTACAACTACAACAAAATGAACATATTTTACCGTGATTTAATTTTAATACGCGTTTCAAAATGATGCCGAAGTAACAACATACTGATACCGGTTAGTAAAAACCATGAATTAATGCTTTGACAAGTCTGCAGACGGCAGGCGAAAAACCTTTTAAAATGCGTGTTTTCTGAATGGAGATCGGCTAAGCTAACGTTGTATATGCTCCGACCGTCCACACTCACAACAACGGCCTACAGACATAAATAAACCAGCGACTGTATTCGCCATGACACAGGCAGTCTGTGGTTTGTACTTGTTTAACTTTTGTCTAGTTTCTGAACAGATATGAGGAGCTGTGAGCTCTGAGTGCTAACAGCTAACGGCTGATGTTGGTTTTGTGTTTCGCATTGAAGATGACGTCACGGCTCCGCCTACACTGAGTTACTATAGTTACTGCCCCAGCTACTAAACTGTAATGGAAACGCAGCATAAAGTGAGCCTGGCCTACCAAGGCCCAACTATACCGTACTAAGCCGTGCGAGGACCTGCAGTGGAAATGCGCCATTACATTCCTCTGTTGTGTTATGAAAGATATCTGGGCCAAACAGCAGAAATGGATCTATGTCAAACAAAACTGAAGACTTTTGCTGTTCACACTGCAATTGCTTTGTTTCCCTTGTTTTAGTTGGTTACTTTTTGGGAGTTTCTTCTCTTATTTTCCACCCAAAATGCCTCTTCTGCTTAAAGCTGAATCGCTCTTGGTTGAACGCTCGAGTATTAAATTGCGTCTGCAAAACAGCGTGTTGGAAACAATAAATGTGGCAAAGCCAAAACAAAGACTCGCCTTTATTTCTCCCCCTTATCAGGTTCCCGGGGCATTCCTCTGCTAAAATCTCCTATAACACACACACACACACACATATATATGCATGGATACACACACACATGAAAAAATGCTTTCACTTCCACCTCATAAGACTCACTTACATTCTAATGCCTCATGGTCAAATGATTATAGAGGCCCAGTGAGGGTGCTTCTGTGCTGCAACGGAGAGCGAGAGTCATGTGTGGGGGTGTTTGTGCACTTATGTGTGTGTGTACTGCCAGAGAACAGTGAGAGGAGTCATTGATTCAGGGGAGAGAATGAACCTGGAGACCTGGCGAGAGAGACGGGCTAACCAGAGCCAGATGGTCAGATAGCGAACATTAAGGCCGCTGAGCACGCCTTAAAGATCTCTGCAGCCACAAAAGAGAACAAAGATCAGAAACACAGCCTACATGTGCATGTAAGTGACGGTAGAGTGTGTGAAAAAGGAGTGGATGCACCAGTTAAAAAGGCTTTCATTGTCCAATTGTGGGTCGATATTTCTGCGGATATGGCATTCATTGCGCTTGCATATCAATTTGCTACATGGCAGTGTGTGTGTGTGTGTGTGTGTGTGTGTGTGTGTGTGTGTGTGTGTGGTGTTTATCTTACCTAGTCGAAGCTCACATAGGCGGAGCTGGGGATCTAGGGGAGGGTGGAGTCGCCTCTTCTTTCTCCAGCAACGAGCAGGGTAGGTATACATCTGTCCTGCTGCCTGGCCTGGACACACACACACCAACACACACATACATTAATTAATATATAAAGACACACACACATGCAGAGAGACAGGCGCACAGGAAGAGTCTTTACAACCATTGGCAGGCCTACAATTTTAACAAAACTTTCATTGAGACCCCGTCATACACACACATACATTACACACACACACACACACACCACACACACACACACACACACACACACACACACACACACACACACACACACACACACACACACACACACACACACACACCACACACACACACACACACAACACACACACACACACACACACCACACACACACCACACACACACACACACACACACACACACACCACGACTAGTGTTGTTTTCGTGATATTTAATATGTCCCGCTTTCAGTGCTCGGGCTAATGGTCCACATATTTAGAAGAATCTCTTAAACAGACATATCAGTGTAGAGGATGCTTACATTTAGTTTTACGCTAATAACCAATGGAAATCACTTTTTCAGCAAAGCAGACTTCTTGTGCTTGATTTAAATATGTTGGTATTTCTGTGTCAAATCATATTCTACCATTAGTCAGTAGAAGTGATTTAAGCTTCTTTATTTTCTGTCAGCATGAGCAGAAAAAAAAGAAGAGGGAGGGGGAGGGATAAACCCAGAATAAATGCATATAATGCGAGTTAGGTCTGCCACAAAGTATAGGGTGTGGCCTGAAGGGCTTTGCATATGAGATGGAGAACAGGCTATTTGTATCCAGCTCTCGGTAAAGGGCAGATTGTTGCCTTTGGTTGAGCAGGCAGCCCAGATGTATAATCTGACAGCATGTCTCAGGATAAAGCAGCAAGTAGTAACTCATGTAATATACAAAAGAGGGGTTGATTTGCCTTTTTATTGAGGTTAGACATCATATCAGATAAATTAAATCCTTTCAATCCATCTATATTTATGCGTATTTGCCTTTCCTGCTGAGAGTCTGATGAGAAGATTTATACCACTCTTTGTCATTCAATGAACACCCAGCGGCCAGTTAGCCTAGCTTAGCATAAAGACTGGGGGAAACTCTGTTTATAAATTAGATATTAGAAAGGATTTGTACTTGTTTGCCTGGTGGCCAAAGTTGAATGACTCCAGAAAATCACTCAAAATAGTTTGACACATGGATTAAACAAGAATATGTTTAAGCTAGTTGTTTCCCATTGTTTTCGTTCTCTATGCTAAGATAAGCTTACTAGCTGTCTATACATAGTTAGCGTACAGATATGAGAGCAGTATCTATTTCCTCATCAAACACTCTGGAAGAAAGTGACAAGCATAGTACCCCAAATGTCAAACTGTTGTTTATATATTTGGAGCTACAGTGTATCAGTAGCATCATTTGTTCAGTTTAGATGGCGTTTCGCACCTGGCTGGCGCTGGCACTTTTCCATCCAGATGTAGCAGTTGTTTTGCGCCACACCAGTCTGGGAGTCCAGGAAGGGCATGCGCACGCTGCGTTCAGCGCAGAGACGGGCATTGTAACTGCGACAGTGTTCGATAGCCTCCCTATAGAACTGGTCACCAAGCCTGAACACAGACAAACAGACAAAAGGAGAACGTGGAAGGTTATCAGTCAGATTGAAACACAAACAGGCTTTTATTCATTTACTTCTACATTAACTGCCCCATTCTTTTAACATTGGACTCAAGTTACCCACAGGTAACATTATAGTCCTATGTCTGCCATGGATTTAAGCTATTTGCATCACACAGCTTCGATTTCTGCTTTCTATAAACTGAGTCATCACTGCTCTTAAAGTCCTATCACCTAAATGCTAACGTTTTTTGGATGTTAAATGGTAATAAAATGTGCTGGAAGGCTGATGATTTCTTAGTTCCTGTAAATCAAGGGCCTGTTCTTTCCAGCTTAACTTTAGCTAAATACAACGCGCCCATACCTCACTTCGTATTTTGGCTCAGTTTGTTGTGTAAAGTCTGGATTTGCTGCAGAAATCAGACGAAGCATGAAGCTGAAAAGGAACATTTACGAGAGCTGGCTGGATAGGAATAAAAAGAAATGTTTCATCCTATCAAATTGATGGATAAGTGAGTGTGAGATCGAATTCCACACAGCAGATGGGCTACACACACACACGAGGGCATAAATCAGGATTAGAGCCATCAATAACCTCCACTGTCTAGAGGGAAGATTTCTGCAGCTAAGATCATTAGCGACAGACAGGGAAATAATAAGATTAGCTCACATTTGCTAAAAATTAAATATCAACCTTGAGAGACTAATTCTTCATATAATTACAGAGCTAAAATTCTGAGAGGAAGATAGAGGAAAGATAGTTTTGCATGTCCTAGCTCCAGATTTTTTTTTAAAAGTCAACCATCTTTTGGCACAGTTTACTGTTTAGTTTTCCAAATGAGACATAAAATACCATTTGCAGTTAATATCTCCTAAGTATGGTTTAAAGACGTCATTCTCTATAAGGGACTATGAGTTCTGAAAAGTTGAAGAAAAGAAGAAGAATGGCACTAGTTTCTCTGTCGGGGTTTACCCGAACCAGAAGGATCTTGCCTGTCTTTCTATTTCTGTGCATCCATCTATCTGCCTGCCAGTCACCCTGTCTGTCTGACTGTCTGTCTGACTGGCCGAGCATAGATATGTAAAGAATTCCAAGCTGGACAAAGACCAGAGGTCTGGTCGAAGTGACTCTCACAAAGATGTGCAGTGTTTGGAGGTGGAGGGGGCGGAGGGTGCGTGGAGAAGGATAGGGGAGGAAGGGAGGGAGGGAGAAGGGTGAGGGGTTGGAGTGAGCAGCAGCAGGGAGAGCACCAGGTAAAATGGAGAAACAGGGAGCACTTAGATTAGAAGACAGGTATGGAGAAGGGGGCTAACATGTGGTGGAAAAGAGGAAATTCAAAAGGCAACAAAAGTAGGATATAGAGCGCAAAACAAATGTATTCTATCTCTAAAGGGAGAACACTGATTTATTGAACGGACTCCTAAGTGAAATCATGACTTCCTTATTAGTGGCAATAAAAGACATGTTTGCTTTAACTAATCATCAACAACACCATCAGCGTCTTGATTGGTTCCACATAAACTTCCCTTAACAATGCAATTCTGTTTGCCTCTAAGTGGCAAAGTCCCTTTCACAATAAAAGCCCATGACATATACATTACATCCCTGCCTACCAGAGAGCATTCCTCATTCACGACTTGAAAACACTAGAGGGGGAAAGGTTTAAAATAAAAATCAGTTTCCACTTCGAATATTTATTTACTTATATTAAGCTAAACCATTTTGACCAAGTGTGGCTCTGTTTCAATAAGGGTTAATGGTTCAAACTTCAATCAGAGTCTCGAAGAAAATATGTTTCAAAACGTAATTGAGAATGTGATTTAGTTGTATGGGACTATCATTTTGTAGGAGACAGCGTTGAAGAAACATATATAGAGCTAACAATTTATATTCTAATTTAACATGCTCCTTAGTGAAATCCTGATTTCATTTTATCTAAACAAATTAACAATTGAACAGATGATAATGGCTCTAAAATATGCTGATAAGTGATCACATGTGACTGACAAAAATCTGGTCCAGCTATTGGGATATTCAGCCAGTTGAGAATCCAGGAAACCACTGCTACTGGATGAGAAAGATTCAGCCATGCAACCTCTCCTAAAATCCCCAAATTGTTGTTTTTACATGCAGCACAGCAAAAAGGAAAACCTGTATAGAGGCTTTGTGTTCACCTTCAGTGCCACAGTTTATGTATAACGTCTGGACTTGAACACATGTGGCGTCTGATGGCTGTGGTTTGTGTCAGGAGACTTACAGAAACGAGGAAGGCAGCTGTTTTTTTTGGGCGACACATGTTTTTACTGTATGACCAAGCGGCAGGCGTAGCGATCAAGTCAAATCCAAATGTCCAGAAGAGACTTCCTGTCACATAACTCACATTCCCAGAGGTGGAGCGTTATCTCTGCTTTCACTATTTGTTTCCTGAGCTGAAGTGTGTGTGTGTGCGTGAGTTGACCTACAGGCATCTGTCTTCCCAACTTTTCTTCCTCACTCTTCCTCCCTGTGTCATCCCACATATATTTCTGTCCCATTTCCAGCTACAAAGCGTCTGTGTAACGTCCCCGGGCGGCTTCATAAACTCTTACATAAGCAAGCGTTCGTGTCTGCTGACTCTGCTCCTTTGACTACATTTGTCTGAGAGGTGTGTTTATGTGTTGGGCTAAGTGAGCTCTGCCTTTCCCAACCCGCGGACCAGATTGAACCATCAGAGATTGTACTGTCCTCCTGTTTGTACCCATTAGTCCACTGTATGGCTGATCCGAGTGATGGAGCTTATGTAAGTGGAGGTTTGCATGTCGTGGAACACATTCCTCTTGATCGACAGTTTCCTGGATACTGATGGAATCTGCAGTTACTGTGTGTGTGTGTGTTTATACCACTGTGATTGTCTCAATTGCTCCCATACTAGCACAGAGGAGTGCTTTGTTTGTGACAGTCTTTCAATGTTTCTAGGTCAAAGCTCATGGACATTATACATATTCAAACTTACATTTAATCCTTATATAGCTCTATTAATCAGACAGCACAGCATATTCTCTTTCTTATTGCTGAATACCATCATGTATTAGTAAAACTCATCAGTAGCATATTAAATCTCTGACATACCTTTGTTTTTCCTTCCTATTTTCCACAACAGACTGTATAAAACTTGACGTAGCCTACAAAACAAAACCAATGCATAAAACCCTTGAATTTAAAGCTAACAACAACAACAACAACAGTAGTGCAGTTTACAGTCAAATACACAATTAAGCAGGGTATAGGACAGGGGTGGAGAACCTCCGGCTCCCGGGCCGTATACGGCCCGCGAGACAATTTGATACGGCCCTCGAGGTAACTCACGCAAAAAAGAAAAAAAATTAAGAAATCTAGACCGCAAAATAATTAAACAAGCGAGTGCCTGTTTTTCCTGGCCACGGTCAGGGTCCTTGAACACAACACGAGCCTAACGTGTCATCACGTGGTATATGTCTCATCCGACAGGGGTTTAGAGCTGCCGGAGAGCACCAGGACGTCGCTCCGGGCCGGGACATCACAAATGTCAGTACCCATAAGGAGCCGTACACATGCCGCAGTTTTTTGCGTGGCTGTGTCTTTAGTTGTAAGCCCAGTGGCGATCTGTCATACTGATCATACAGTCAATAACTTTGTTGTTATTAGCATCTGGTTAGCTAGCTATGCTAATGAATATAAGAAGCTTTTTCTCCAACCAGTGAGGTAAAGGCACATCTTTATATGATCATTATAGTTATAAAAAAAATAAGAGAATAAAGTAAACAGGTATAAAATACTATATGACAGTAAAAAAAAGTTGTTATTAATAAATAAGAATACAGTTTGAAAGGAGAGTGATTTGTAAGATATCCATAAAGAAAAATAAAATCTGTTTACAGTTCTGCTTCATATGGGTGTTGAGAGATGTATCCATAGATCTCTTAATGTTGCTCTCAAAGTGCACCAGATAATTGATGCTTTTAACTTCAACATTTAAAAAAAAAAATCTTCCCGGGGGTACATGCCCCCCGGACCCCCCTAGAGGAGGTTACACAATCGTGCACGCGCGAGTCATGGTAAAATATCTGGATTAAGAGGTTGCTTTTTCTTTGCACAGCATGAAAGAAAGGCCAAATGAATGGGCTGTGATTTTAGTATTTTTAAGCAGACGTCAATAATTTGTACGGGCCTCGGAGGATGTTGAAAAAATTGAAATGGCCCTTGAGAGGAAAAAGGTTCCCCACCCCTGGTATAGGATGTGCCTACCTTGTTGATTGATTGATTTATTGACTATATTACCAATCAATCAAGATAGAGGCTTAACGATGCATATCCCTTCCTGGCCCCATTGTCTTGACTAAATATGGTAATTTCGTGCTCCAAAAAAACAAAATGGCGAGGGCCAAAATGCCAAACTGGAGGCTTCAAAAATAGGCGTAGTGTCTTCATCCACTTCTTAAATACAGTCTATAGTTTTGACAAGTTCTGAAGTGACTGATCTGATGTGACACATTTTAGTCACGGCTGTAAAATAGTGATACCATTTTAGGCCTGAAACGATTAAATGAACAACATTTCAACGGCAACAACTTTCGGAAAAATTATTCAAACCAAAAATGCCAAACATTCCCCGATTGCTGCTACTACACTGTGAGTTTTGTTGTCTTTAATCTACCATTTATGATCGTATACAAACTATTTGTGTGGTTTTAGACTGTTAAACAATCCATTTTAACAAATGAAATTGATCATAATAGAAATGTTTCCCTATGTTTTGAAATTTTTCAAACCATAAAACCCTTCTGATTCATTAAAGATGGAACAATGCTGTTGTTTTTCTTTATTGGGTTAGAGCAAAATAACAAAACACTCATTTTGCTCGAGGCAGGAGGTGTTTTGTCAGTCTCGTCTCAGTTTACTATCACACCTTTGTCAATCATTTTAATGGGCTCTCTGCTTTGAAGCCGCATCTCGGATCTCGCTGATGGCTGAGGTTAACGCATCCACCAGAGACAGACAGAGGCGACATATACAGAATTGTAAGATCAAGAACATATTTTATTCATTTGTATTAATTATAACGAGAAATACAATTGAATGTCTTCGACTATTAGATGTTTATAGCGAAAACTGGAACATTAAAGTAAAATACTCACATCAGTCTCTGCATGGTGATCGGCTTAAGGTTTTACACTGGATTTCACTCGAAAAGATGAAACCCCTGATTAGATGTACAGGGCTGACATTGCTTTTAGTTAGAGAGTGTGTATGTGTGTGTGTGTGTGTGTGTGTGTGTGTGTGTGTGTGTGTGTGTGTGTGTGTGTGTGTGTGTGTTATATTGATTACATGAGAGAAGTACTTAAGACTTGTTCAATGTAGGTACCGTTAAATAGACATTCATAACACTAGTTCTTTAATTAATTGAGAAAAAAACAGTTTAAGCCTCTCTCTCTGACATACATAAACCCAAATTAAAATGTCATTGCATTTTATAACATTCAGTTTAATATACTTTACTGTCTTCAATGTCTACTAATTAGTGATGCACGATAATTATCGGCCCGATAATTATCGGTCCGATATTAGGAATTATGACGTCATCCCGATAAACCCGATAAAAGTATTAATAGTCCCGATAATATACAATATATTTTTTGGGTAAAAAAAAGAAAAAATACTGCGGTGTGGGTGGATTGGGATGAGGGGCGCTTGTTTTTCTCTCGGCTCCTCCCGTTTTGCCAGTACTGTGGTATTAGTGGTTTAGGAAGAGGGGAGTTTTTCACAAATCCAGCGCTCCCTAACTCATGCCTGGCTGTGACGTAAATGGTGTGCGGCCGTGAAGCCAGGACAGTAAACAAACATGTCGTCGGTAGTATGGGACTATTTCAAAGTTTCAGAGTTAGATAGTTTGCTTGCTATTTGTATTAACAAATGCAATGCAGAAGTTCCACGAGGAGGGAAAAAGGCAACGAGCTATAATACTGCCAACCTGATTAGTCACCTGAAACATCGCCATCGCTACGATGGTGTGTTAAAAGCGTACGAAGACGCCTGCGCTGCTAAACTAGCGGCGAATCCAAAGCCAGCTGCAAAGGCACCGGGGCTTTTACCTATCGACGAGGCTTTTGAAAAAGCAAAGAAGTTTGCAAGAGACGACCCCAGGGTTAGTTTTGTTCATAGTAGTAATGCTCATGTCATTTGCTCACTACTAGTCTTTTTTTTACCACCAGGTGTGCAAAAACTACAGGTACATTTCATATATATATACATATATATTGTATTATTATCGGTTATCGGTATCGGTCTTGAGAAGCAGGAAGTTATTGGTATCGGTTTCAAAAAAACAATATCGTGCATCCCTACTACTAATACTTCACAAACTCTGGTGGACTTCAAAAAGAGGCCTGGTATGTAGCTCTGGCCTATTCCAACCTTTAAAACCAAAACAGGCTGTTTTATTAAATTGTGTTTTTGCACTACTTGCAGGTAACTACTTTAATGCATGTGATAATGTACAAAATATACGGTGCCTTTGACATAGAGCCATTGATATATACAGAACAAAACATCCCACTGATGAGCTGACCTATATGACTTGATATGTACAACATTTCTCATCATAAGCTGTATATATATATATCTTTTGCATGACCTCATTCAGCTCACTGAGTCGGACACAAACATCAGACAGATCTTTCTCATAACACACATAACAGTGTCTTAGAGGAAGACTTTAAACACAGCTCCTAATGTCAGGGAATGGTGGGGGTTTATCAAAGATAAGATAGGCTACAATATAGTAGGCAGAAAGGAAATCCACTTTTGGATAGGTAAGAGGCCCCAAAGTGCAGGGTAAAAGCATGTGGGCACTGACAGGCGTCTTTGTGGCACTTTGTAGGCCGAGCAGCAGGGCAAAGCAGTGAGGAGGGGGCGAGGAAGAGGAGGAGGAGGAGGAGCCAAGGAGGCTGAAGTGGAGGGAAGAGGAGGGGTCATATATGTCCCCGGGCACACGTGTTCCCTTTCAAACCCTGTCACACTCATTTTCTCTCTAACACGCGGATGTGTGTACGCACGGGCGCACTCCCACACACACAAACACATATACACACACACACTTGCCCGTGCACAAACAGACATACAAAGGGGAATGAAAGGGAAAGGTGCAGTGTGCAGAGGGGGGGGGGAGCAGAGCGGAAAAGGGTGTTGCAAAGGGGAAACCCTGATTCAGATTTTCTATGTGGAGAAAAAGATACATTTATATCTAATTTCTCCTCCTAGAAAACACCCATACCAAAAAAATCCATAAAGAGAGGGAACATGTGCCTGAACCATATTCAGGGAAGAAAAAATCAATCAATCACTGCATGGAGCTTTGTATAAAGAAAAAAGAAAAAAGAAGGGTTTCTAGATTTAATTCCCTATGCCTGGAAATCATTCCCGGACATTCCCATTCCCGGGCTTGCATAGACAAAGGCCAGAGTTCGCTGAGGGTGTAGTATAAATGTATGCAGTAAATGCAGCCAGACAGACGACCCAGCCGCCCCCCCCCTCAAATCCTCCATCACTCACTCACAGTCCCTCTCACGCAAATTGGGGGGAAGGGTGGCCTGCAATACAAGCGCCAACGCATGCAACAAACACACATAATAAAAACACAACCTTACACGCTAACCCCCCCCCGCCCACACACCACCTCCTTTACATTTCCCCAGCCAAAGCAACCGTCCACCTGAGCGCAACACTAATCCCAACCAATGTTATAAAAAGAGGGTAAAAGGACACAAGACATCCATAAAGACACTTTTTTTCCCTATGAATTATATCACTCCTTTCAATATTTCATGTCATCTCTTCATGACGTCCCATCCAACACGGCCACCCAGCCAGGGAGAGGTCATTATAAAATACATGTTTAAATAAATCAAGCTAACTGCTTAACATGCCAGACGTATTGACTGCAAGCTCATGATGGTTCTTATTCATCTTTCATAGCAGGCAAGGACATTATCACGTCCTTAATATTGACTGCAAATGATTTGCCATTCACTTCCTGGGGAATGATGAGAAGGTGGGCACATTGTTTCTGACAGACAGGGGGCTCAAGCAACTGCCTGAAAACTACACCACAACTATATTTCCCAGGGTCATAACTCACATGTTAATTGATATTATCTTTTCCACTCCTGCTTGACACTTTTTTTCTTCTTCTTCTATGGTATAGTCTTAAATGTTGCCTCAAACCTAAACATTGTTTGCCCTTAAGCAGTTTTTGGAGGGGTGGTGGTGGTGGTGGGGGGTTTGTCTAAGAAGGTACTGTCTGCTATACGAAGGGCAGATGGGGTTTCCCTTCCTCCATCCGTCTGTCTGTCTTTACATGTACCTCTCAACAGATGGACCCAGGAGAATACTGGGACACTCCTAATCTGCTGTTCTGCATGCACAACTGCAGACACACACAACTGCAGACACACACAACACCCATATACCTTCATACACAACTCTAATCTGTTTCAGTAGAACACAGCAGATTAAAGCATTTTATCCCCAAGTGCTGGTACAGTAGGATCCTTTCTGTAATGAATGGTTGTCAACAAAGAGATCTTCAAAACAAGAGCATATCTGTACTTGACAAACATTCCATGCTCCTTTCCTCTTCCTCTGAATACTGAAAATGTTATTCGGCACATTTATGGTTAGGGGGAAAAAAGACTGATGGTTAAAAAGATTTCACCATTACAAAATGGCCTGAAGTGAAAGCAAAGATGTGATATGTGCCACACTTATCTCCACCCTCAGGAAAAAATGACATTGGCTCTTGCACAACAGATTATGGGATAACTGTCTAACTGTCTGCACATTCCAGTGACCAGTGGTAAACATCTGCTGTCAACCAGCACTGCAGGAAGACATGCATTCAGTGATAAAGACTAGGCTGAAAGTTATAAGTGCACTTAAAGCAGGTCACATATAAAGGGGTCATCCTTATTATGGTTCAGAAATGACTACCTCATATTATATTGATAATTTACTGTGAAATAAGGTAAAACAAAAATCCCAATTTTTTAATTTATTGTATATATATTCTAAAAAATAGCATAACAATTGCTGCTTGATTCCACAAATCAGAACATTAACTAGCAGATTCTAAAGATCAGACAAAAATGGAACTTCAGGGAAAATGCACGCCCCCTAAATCTGTAATACATCCCAGCCTTCTTCTCCAAGCATGAAAGGAGGTCAATACTGTATAATAACATATTATAATCCGCGATCCCATTGTTTACATGCATGTAGCATCCGCAGCAAAAGCCCGAGCCGCGAGGCTAGCCAGAGTCGCCCTACAATGTCCGCTTTGTGACATTTAGTTGCCTTAAATTATCCATGCAAATTCTCCCATCTACCACTGACAAAGAAGCCTTCCATGCAAACTTCTGTCAACCGTGTTCGATAAACTGAATGTGCACGATGGCAACTTTCTGTCCTAGTAAAACAAGAGACAGATATAGTGCGGACATTTACGCGCGGGTTGGAGATGTTTTCTCTGCAGTTTGTGCACGAGTGCATGCTTTTATATGACACAACACAGCAAGAAGGCAACGGTACCTGCAGATAACACACGGAGACTGTCCGAGTCCGTGGCGAAAGTGTTCATTTTTTAGGCTCCTATTCAAACGCGCGTTTAACCCTGTATAGATCAATCATTACATGTAATCCAACTGTACGATGGTTGTATTTAGAAAACCCTGAATGTACTTACGATTTTAGAGGATTATGAATGGCAGTCGCCATTTTTCCTGCAGGACTGTAACGTAATATTCCAAATCTCGGTGTAGTTTGGGACCCTTGTGAAAAAAACACAACAGCCAATGCGGTCCTGGGCACTGTGTGCTCCCTACCAATACAAGTCCAGCATCAAGACGTTAGGCGTGGCCTCAGAGATATCTGTCAACATCCATGTTCCAGTCTTTAGAGTAGTTATCATATCATGAAAATAAAGGCATTTGTGTTTATTTTTAGTGAACATATCACAATTGGAAATAAGGATCAAACATTATTGAGCCATGTCATGATCTCCTCTTTAGTTGTGAGTTAGGGGTTTTGATAGCTGTGTGAAAAGTAATCCACCAGTAATCTATTTTTAATTCATTCAAAATGTCTGAGGATAAAAGGAAATGCACCTAGTCTGGTGACTACATACATTGCCTTAGTATTTTAAAATATGTTGACTGCCATCAATCAAATGACGGCATGAAATAAAACAAATCCCTTCACATTATTATTCTGATGCGTGGCTGAAACGTTTACAAAGAAAACAACCAATGTGTGCCTGCAACGTCAGGCGCTTTTGTTAGCAATCAGCCAATGAATGGCATTTAGAGGCGGGACAACATGGCCGGAACTAAATATACAGCAATTAGCCTGTTAGCTCATGTGGTCTTACAACTGTAACTTAAACTCCGTTTATTAAGAAAATAAAGACTGTTTACACTCAAAGGAAAGTGTCTTCAATAACATATTAAACCCGTCTTTACGTTTACTGTACAGCATTGCTTTAAAAGTGTCACAAAAGATGTGTAGTTGATGTTACCTTAAAATGCTAAAGATTGCCACTTGCTAACTTGGCTAACAAGTAAACATGCTACATCAACTAGCCTTACACACTCGTACACACTGAAGTTATTGAAAGAAAGCGTGTGGCGAGGAGCCTTACTGTTAGACCTAAACAGCAGGAATGAAGAAGTGGAACTGGAAAGAAGGACAGCGACCGTACAAGCGACGAGGTGGTGGACAACGCCATGGATGGTACAGGGGAAACCGGCAAAGATTAACACAGGACGAACAGTCGTAAGTGATAGTATATTGAAGCTTAGTTATGTTAAAGAATGTGATATGTGTTCAATAGGACAGGGGTTGTGACGTCAGTAAGAGACAAGGTGTGTTGCGTTCACAGGTCTGGATATAATGAGGAAGGGCCGTCAATTAGACCACCTCAGAGGAGAAATGAAAACCACCAGTCCTCGTCCTCCTCGTCTTCCTCTTCTTCCTCCCCATCTTCTTCTTCCTCCTCTAAGACCAGCAGTGCTGCACCAGGTGAGAACAACTGAACAACATCTTCCAAAATTGAAAAACAATAGCACATAATTGTATTTGTTATTGGCAGTAAGCTGTCATTTTATAAAGACTTGATCAGAAAACACACAATCCTTTATACCCTTTATTTGGACTACTTGCACCTTACTACAGAAATATCCCAGGGATACAAACATGACACCTAACCTAAACTATCTGTATTTTATCTATAATACATGTATTTTAAGTATTTCAGTATTTGTATGCAATTGTCTTGTATCTTGTTTTTTGTAACTTCTGTTCTATGTACTGTGCTGCACTGTTAAAATATAGATGATAAAAAAGTCTGTTTCTTATTTTAAGAAAAGATAATTATTCTGTTAACAACATAATCATGGATGGCTGTAACTTGAATTACAAGAACAAAAGGTATCCATGCCTAATTTCATCACCCGGTTCTTTTTCCAGAGCTTCCTGGGTTCTACTTTGACTTGGAGAAAAATCGCTACTTCCGCCTGTTGCCCGGACACAACAACTGTAACCCGCTGACCAGAGAGCAGCTGAAGGAAAAAGAAAGAGAGAAAGAAAGAAACAAGATGCTGGCGGAGGATGAAAAGTCCAGGAAAGTAAGTCCGCGGAGAGGAAATTAAGGCAATTCTTCTGAAGCTTTTAGCATTTATGAGGTTGTTTCGTGTGCTTGAAGCTTCAGTTACAATTGTTTCCCTTAATGCGTGGGTTTGATTATTGATCATGTATTATCTTCTTTATAGAAAGCACCAAGAAAAGGACTGAACACTTCACTTCTGCTGCAGAAAAGACACCTTGGCATGTTACCTGAGAACTCATATTGCAGGTATCGCATCGCACTGTTCTCAATCAATGTTGAACATCGAGCTGTTTCTTGTATCCTATCCACAGCTGTAATACATTAGAGAGAAAGAAACCAACCAAACACAGTCAAACTTGAATGATAATCAGTTCTGTATGTGCTGAGGGAGTTTTCTTTGCGGCATTGCCGAGCCACTAATCATGATGCAAATCGTTTTTGAAGAGTTGGAAAACAGTCATAGAGGAACATTCTATAACTTATTTAGGATATTGTGCTGCCTGTCAGTTCTAATTGTAAGAATTAAACTGACACATAGTTGTAACCCAAATGCAATTAGATACATTTTTTTCTTAACATTTCCATAAATACATAAAAACATGGATAAGGATTTGCAACTAAAGGTTATTTTCCTCATCGATTAATCTCCCATGTATTTTCAAGATTGATCAATTACTTATTTGATCTACAAAATGTTAGAAATTGTGAAAAACATCCATCCTAGTTTCTAAAGGTCTAAGTGTCCAAAACTCAAAGATATTCTTCTTAAACATTATACAAAGCATAAATAATCAGGTAATGATATTTGAGGGACTGAAATTGTAATTTTAGGCCAGCTTTGCATGAAAAATGTACTTAAACCATAATCGATTATCAAAGTAGTTCACGATGATTTTTCTCTTGATTGATTTATCAATGAGACAATTTATAGTCAGTTCTAACACAGGCATTGTCAGATGGTGGCGAGGAGAAGAGTTATTGATTTAGTTGAGATGATTGTCCTTTCATGTTACCGTGGTTACTGTGTGTCTCCAGGCTGGTGCATGAAGTGAAGGTCAGTGGAATGAGACGCCACCAACTAGAGATCCAGAGCACGGACAACAGCAACCCCAACACAGACAACTTCAGACTCATAGTGGTGAGAACACACACGCACACACGCACACTACACACCCAACCCAGTCTCCACCACGTCTTTTTGTCCGGTCGGGTCTTGGAAGACCGGAAGCTGTGGGGTTCATAAAAACATGTTCTTACTCAATATCAAGCCACGATTATTGTTTTTATTTTAAATCGTATAATGTCGGACTTTTTTTGCCATCCGTGAGGAAAATAAATGGGGCTCAGAGCCTCAGAATACTGAAATCTGTATATATATATTTTTTTGTATTGAGTCGGCACAATGACTTTACATTTATACAGTCAATATCTTTCCCTTTCCCCCCCTCCCCTCCCGGTCCTAGCTAGTAAAGCAAATAAATAAATAGATACATATATAGGTACAAATAAAGTAATGTAAAAGATAATATTAAAAGAAAATTAATAGATAAGGAATAAAGATGCAAAGGCTATACTGTCTTTAGTTTTCCTCCTCATCATTCGGTGGCCAGGTAGTACTCCAAAAATGGCAGGTGTCAATACCACGTCCAAGGCCTCAGCAAGGTGTTTGAAAATGCTTGTCCAGTATCCTTGTAGGCGAGGACAAGACCAAAACATATGAGTCATGTTTGCTGGTGAAGTGTGACATCTTTTACAGGTATCCGTGACATTTGGGTATATTTTGGAGAGTTTAGAGTTGGTGTAATAGATACGGTGGACAACTTTTATTTGTATAAGATTGAGCCTGGCACAGGACATATTGTTCACTCTCGCTAATGCGCCATCCCAGACATCATCATCTATTGCTTGGACTAGTTCCTCTTCCCAATCTTGTTTGATTTTACCAAGAGATGTTTCTGGGAGACGGAATTGTAAATTCTTGAAATCAAACCTTTTTCGGTTGTTAGTGTCCAGAATTGAGTCAATTATTGAATCCGGAGGGATATTGGGGAAGGAAGGGTTATTTAGTTTAACCCAGTTACGGACCTGGAAGTAGCAAAATAGATGAGTGCCTGGGAGGCAAAATGTGTCAGATAGATAGCTAAAGCTACAGAAAACAAGGTAATAAAAAAACTCGTTTGGAACAGAAACTAAAAGTGAATTACCAGCCTGCATTATTACAGACTCGCAAACTCTCACTGGCAAATCGGCAATCTTACGATTTATTACTGGATGTGGATATCGAGTACACCGTTGCACTTTATATGCTGCTGCTAATTGGCCATCTTTGTCTGCTCGCAGACTTTCCCATTGGTTGGGTTTTATTTATAAATCTCTGCTTGGGTTGGTTCCCTCCTACATTTGCACATTTGCGCTCCCAAGATTTTATTCAGATGCTGGTTCCTACAGTGAGAGCAAAACTGGGTAAAACAGCTTTGAAATATGCTGCCCCACAGCTTGGAACAATGTACAGAAGGAGCTGAAACTCTCAGATTTAATCACTATGGGGGAATTCAGGTCCATCTTAAAGGACAGAGAACACGACACCATTGGTAGATGTGAGTGCTCGTATATCCTAAAATCGTTTTAAATGTTGCCAGTTGCCATGTCTGTGTTTTATCTGTTGTAACTTCGTACATGCTGCCCTTCTTGGCCAGGTCACTCTTGGAAAAGAGATTTTAATCTCAATGAGTCTTTTACCTGGTTAAATAAAGGATATATAAATGATGTAAAGGTCCCTTACTCTGATAAGACCTAATCTCTGCCACATGAAGGCCCCATCAGTGTAAGGGGAGAGAAAGAGATGGTTGTTGCGAATGGGACTATGAATAGAGGATCCAAAAAGTCCATGAGTCTTTCTAAATTGGGACCATATTCTTAGGGTGGAAACAACAATCGGGTTATTCGAATATTGAGTTGGCCGGCTGGGTAATGTAGATGTAAGCAAAGCCAAAAGTGAGGTATTAGGACAGGATTTGGCTTCAAGCTCACACCAACTCAATGTTGCTTCCTTAGTCCATAAAATTATTTTGTGGATATTGGCTGCCCAATAGTAGTGTCTTATGTTTGGAAGCGCCAATCCTCCTGTAGATCTGTGCCTTTGTAAAATCTCTTTCCTAATTCTAGGAGTCTTCCCTTGCCATAAAAAAGTCTATTTTACGAAAAAGTGATTTGGGTAGGAAGACTGGCAGACATTGAAAGAGGTACAGGAAGTGAGGGAGAACGTTCATTTTGATACAGTTTACCCTCCCAGCAATAGTTATATGTAAATGATTCACCTTTCCAAATCAAATTTGAGCTTGTCAATTAGTGGCGGGATGTTGTTTTTGTAAAGGTCTGAGAGTTTTCCACTTATATTCACGCCTAAGTACTTAAAATTACTCCTAGACATCTTGAAGGTGATGAGTCTATTGGGGATCTGAAGGGCCAGGTCATTTACAGGGAAGCACTCATTCTTGTAAAAGTTTAGCTTGTACCCTGAGAGTGATTTAACCTAAGTGAAGCCAACCTAAGGAGTGGGCACTACAGTCTGTTGCATTGTTGGAGAAGCCTGTGACCTAAGATTTTCAACTACATAATTACTCTGTAGCTATGTTAGTTTGACAATAAAGAACCTTGAACCTTGAGATAGTTCCGAATCGAGTTAGCAGATCTATTATCTGATATAGGGTTAGAAATGAACAATAGTAAATCGTCAGCGTATAACAAGAGTATGTGTTCTGAACCATATCTGGTCATTCCTTGTGTAAAGCTGGCAGATTTAAGCGCAAGTGATTGCCATAGCGAATAGTAACGGGCTTAGAGGGCAACCCTGGCGAGTACCTCTACCTAGTGTAAAATATTGAGAATCTATCCCGTTAGTACTCACTGAAGCCTTGGGTGAAGAGTATAACAATGCTATCCACGACACAAATTTGGATCCGAGGCTGAACCTCTTAAGGGCCTCAAATAGAAAGCCCCACTCCACCCTGTCGAACGCTTTGAAATCTGTATTTTTTAAATATTTGTTTCCTTCTAATTTGTTATTCTTTTCTAAATAACACACGGTTATTTACTCAACCATAACGCACAATTATCCTTGTTTTTATTTATTTGTTTAATTCTATAATCTCTGGCTTTTTTGGAGTCCTTCAGGAAGTGAATTTCAAAATAAAGTAACAGGACACAGACGTAGGCCTATATGGGACATTTCGAGCATCATTGCGATACACACCCACTGAACTGATTACCCAAGATCCTCAGCTGTGGTTTAAGCTCGGTGATTGGATGTTTTAGCCGCAATGCGCGTTGGGATATGGTGTTAATGCGATATAAAATGTGAAAAACATTTCGGAGTTTAGGATTGCCGAAGACTAGGGGTGTAACGGTTCACAGAATTCACGGTTCGGTACGTGTCACGGTTCGGTACGGGTTCGGTACAACAAGAAAAAGCAAAAAAAAAGTTCCAAATGCATAAATCCAGGTTTGTTGTTATTTATTTTTGAACAGTAGTGCAAGTTTCAGTTTAAAAATAAGGAACTCTAACATTTTGAAAAATTAACTGTATTACAAACCACAAACAGTACCACACACACTCAGATGCCCAGATTATCTATATGGCTGATGTCAAACAAAAAGCTTCAATAAACTAAAACTAAAAAGAATGTCTTGAAAATATTACATCATGAATAATAATAAAGTGTTTCAAGAGCGCATAGCCGTTGAAATATATATGCCAATAGCTTCCGTTATTTATTTTGGTCTCTCGGCTTTCATGTCTCTTGGCTTCTTAAAAACAGCGGGGATAAGCTGTTGAACTGCTGTTGTCTTTTGCCGGGCTTCGGTGATTGGCAAATCTGAGTGATGCCTTCTGATATGATTTAGCATGTTTGGCGTGTGTTCCATTAGCATACCCCACCGCTGTCTAACAACGCCGACACACCGTCCTCGTCCGATCCACCACTCGCACTCCATCGTTATTGTAGTCCACAGGGAACCCGAAATGTTCCCACACAGCTGATTTAAAAGAAGCAGGTGGGTTCTAGCTCCTGTGTGTTATCTGAAATCGCCATACTAACTTTTCTTCTTCTTGTGTTTTGTTCGTTTTGTTGTGTTTTCTTGTTCTTCATTTGTTGTTTAAGGGCGGCTGGCAGCTTTTAGACGCAATACCGCCCCCTGGATTATAAATAGTGTAATGGATACTGCCCTGAATGACAGATCTTTTTCCCACTCCCAAAAAAACGCGTATTCGTCGTGTGACTGCATGTGCCGAACCGTGACGGTACTGGACGAATACGGATACCGTTACACCCCTACCGAAGACACTACACTAGCCATAATCCTCAGCTATCGTTTGGGACTACAGTTCCTTTGCTCGACAAACCCCGTGATTAATCTTCAAGCTCTGGGATTGGATGTTAGAGTGGCAGTGCGCCAAGGTTACGCCGAGCGTCAAACAGCACTTTGAAATGGAACAAAACCGAACGGGACCAGCCCCATTTTCTTATTTAAAAGAAGACCTTAACCTAAAATATTCTTTAATGTTTGAATAAAGGTTAATTTGTTTTTCTGTTTTGCACATCCTCCTATTAATATCTTTGTACATCCAGCACTAAACTGTTTTATTGTAGAGATCACTTACAGTATCTTCTTTGATTTTTTATATTCTATATTTCTATCATTGACCTTCTACTTTCCCCCTATTTTGTATGTACTCTTAATATTTTCTTCATCAAATATAACATATTAAAAAAAGAATATCGTGCTTTAACCACTAGGCGGTGCACACAAGGTACACACAGCATACAATGCCATAATAACTTTGTATTATTAGTGTAGGACACTTATGTATGTATAACATCTGAAGATGGGTAGTTTTATTCATGTTTTCACATAATTTTACAGGATATTGCGATATTAATTCACATGTTTTACTTCTACACATTAATATCTGATTTGTAAAACATCAAAGACAGAAACTAAAGTATATCCGTCATTTAATGGTAAGCTATTGAAATTGTGATTCCATAGATGTGTCTCCCATCACCCAAAACCCCTGACTATTCTCTCAACTCAGTATTACATTCTTATATTCAAAGAAAATCAGTAATATCTTTAAAAACTACAAGTCCTTTTCTATCAGCTGTGCACCGTTATGGTGTAAATACAGCCTATCTACCAATTGGATCAAATATAAAAGTCAGCCGAATTAGTGTTGATACTGCAAGGAGACATATTGTGTGAAGAGAAATTGAAGATGTTTTTTAATTGCTGATATATTTATGATCCACGTCACGTATTCAGTTTCGGTGGCATTTCTTCCAGTTTGTCCAAAGGTCTTCTCATCAGGGCTTTATAAATAAAGAACTACGGCAGATGTGTAATATTGAATGCAGCCGAACCGTGTATTACAATGCCGTTATGTGATGACTTCCAAAGAGAAAAGCAAGCTGATGTTATTTTATTTTGAAATTCAGTTCCTGAAGGATGCCAAAAAAGCCAGAGATTATAGAATTAAACAAATAAATAAAAACAAGGATAATTGTGTGTTATTGTTGAGTAAATAACAGTGTGTTATTTAGAAAATAATAACAAATTAGAAGGAAAAAAAAGATTTAAAAAATACAGATTTCAGTATTCTGAGGCTCTAAGCCCCATTTATTTTCCTCGCGGACGGCAAAAAAAGTCCAACATACGATTTAAAAATAAAACAATAATCATGGCTTGATATTGAGTAAGAACATGTTTTTATGAACCCTACAGCTTCTGGTCTTCCAAGACCTGACCGGACAAAAATACGTGTTGCAGGCACGAAACATACTACCAATAGAAATACATTGCTTTTAAAATCGTTCTGTGTGACACGAAAAGAAGGAGAAAATCGTGTTGGTGAACACGAATCAATAGATTAAATGTCGTGACTATAACACGAAATGCCGTGAGACTGGGTTGACACACCACACACCAAACACACACACACACACACACTAAACACCATACTCACCATACTCATACTATATATTTTAGCCATAATAAATGTTTTCTAGTTAATTTAGAGGAGTAAATCCTTAGAATATGTTTTATATGGACTAATACCTCAAGAATAGACTAAAAACGACAAATATTTATTAAATCTATTGCTGGTGGTGAGTAAAAAAGCTCTTTGAAGGAAGTGGTTATCACCAGATAGCCCCAACTTTAAACGCATGGATGGATATTACAATGGATATTTACAAAATGGAGAGGATAGCATCATCAGTCAATCAAAAACTGGAACTTTTTGTGTCACAATGGAGAAACTTTTTTCTGTTTTTATTTTATCTTTGTGTAAAAAAAGAAAAAGGCATTTCGGACAGACAAAGTTAAGATGTACAATTACTATATCTTGAAAAAACACTAATTGTTTGCTGCCAAATGTCAATACAAAACATATTACCAAAAAAAAGAATATGTTTTGTCTGGACATCTTTTGGAAGTCAAACCTTTTCTTCTTCTTCTTCCTCAGGGGGACTCGGCATGTGAGCGGGTGTTCACGGTGAACGATGTGTCACACGGCGGCTGCAAGTACGGCATCATGAACTTCAGCAGCAGCAGCCGGGGGTCCCTGTCTGTGGAAATGTGCGACAACCTCTACTTCACAAACCGCAAGGTGGGAGCTTTTAACAGCTTCCAGTGCTTCTCAAAGTGTGGTCCGCGGACCACTGGTGGTCCGTGAGCGCCCCCTAGTGGTCCGTGAGTATATTGGTACAATTTCACATTTGAAATTAATTAATTAATTAAAGTTTTCCGCACTCTCGCGCGAATATTTCCGCAATGGAGCGAGCTTAAGTTTAACTATCAATTGCATCATATAGCCCAGCGCAACACCTTCATCACACATGTTGGCACTTCTTTGTACCAGTTTCAGGTGATTTGTAATCTGTTCTAGAAAAACGATGTTTTTTGGATATTTGTGGAGTTAGGTGGTCCGCGAGTGTTTTTTTATTGGTTAAGTGGTCCTTGGTATGAAAAAGTTTGAGAAACACTGGCTTACACTGTCTGCAGACCAATGTTCCACCTAACATTTCAAGAAATCCCTCTGTATTATACTAAGATAAATCCAATAAGCTTAACATTTGGCTGTTTCAGGTGAATTCCATCTGCTGGGCCTCAGTCAACTACCCGGACTCCCACGTCTTGTATCCTTTTTCAGCTACTGTAGTTTTATTTTTATTTTTTTTATAATTTAACATGCCTTAAAACACATGTGCAGCTTTAGACAACACAAGTATATTTCCCTTGACCTATCTGACCGTCAGGCTGTGTCTGGTCGGAGCGGCGGACACCCCCGGCTGCGTCAGTTTACTTCCTGCTTCCCTCTTCAGCAACTCCAACCCAGGTTGTACTGAGTAGAATCCTATCAGGTTTCTCACGCTATTTAGGACACTCATATTAGCCTACTTTGTTTTAAAAACACATTTCATGTTGTTTGTTTGCATCCACATTTTAACATTTCTCCTCTCTCCTCAGACCAGCCCGGGATGCTGTGTAGCTTCAAGATATCCTCCGCCTGGTCTTGTGCTTGGTGCCTCAACCCCCAGTTTGACAAGACCTTTAGCACTGGTCTGTATTCATCCTCTTCCAACTCATGATAATTATAAGCAGATCATTATTATATCCTGCTTCTGTAGAGGCGTACATTTGTTGGCTTATAGCTTTGGAGTGTTAAACAATCTATTAAATAATGCTCTATATGTTTGGATGGAATAAATGTACAGCAACACATGATTGCTTTGGAATATAGTCATCGGGAGAGATTGTTGCCTATGTGAGAGAGCATATGTTGCCAGAAAATGTTGTGTTATCTGATCAGGCATACTTTTCCTTTTCACAATCGTATTAATAAAAAAAAAAGATGTGTTCTTGCATGTGATGGCAGGCCTGTCTCGAAGGGTGATTGTGAAAGATGCCGAGACGGGACGAACGCAGACGTACAGCACCGGTAGCGATGTGCTGGCTCAGCAGTTTGCCCTTAGGGTGAGTCATCTGATACATTCAAGTGATGAAATGACTGGTAACATGCTATAGTTTGGCTTGTGACAAAGGACACTGTAAGAGAGAAAATAATGCACCCTTAGCCGCTTTCACACCAAGTACTTTGCCGTACTTAGTTCCCAGCACTTAGTACCCCCATGGAACAAAGAGCAGATCGCGTTCACACCGGAATAAGTTCCCTGAGGGAAGATTACGCAAATGAAGCCGCCGACGTCACTTCTTCTTCTTCTGCTTTGGGTTTACTGGCAGGCTGCAAACAACTTCACAGCGTATACTGCCACCCGAAGTCCCTGGCCGGAAGTCCCCGGAGTTGGCTTCAGTAGAAGCTGCTGGGACTCCCAGCAGCTTCTACTGAAGCCTTCCGAGTAAATCGCCAGAACGCCTACGCCTCCTCATCACTCCACCGCTCCCATGTTTTTTTTTGTGTTGCCATAAGTTATATCCTCTCAGTTGGTGCGCGGGGCTAATGCTAATAATGTTAATGCCAGCAAATATAATGGCGGCTTCACAAAACCTTTCAGAGTTTTACGGGGCGTAGTTTAAAATTCGTCCAGCCAATCAGAAATTGGAACTTTTTTCTTCCCATGAAAGTAGCACCTCTCTAGCAGGCACTAAAAAGGGGGTAAAAGTTCTCATGAACTAAGTTCTCTTTTTGGTGTGAACGCAAAATCCCAGGAACTATCGGAACTAAACGGGAAAAGTACGGGGAAAAGTGCTCCGGTGTGAAAGTGCCTAATGTGAAACACCTCCTTTTTCCCCCCAGGACCCAGTGCTGTTTAACGGTTGCCGGTCAGGAGAGATCTTCAGCATCGACCTGCGGCAGCGCGGCCGCAGGGATCAGAGCTGGAAGGCCAGCCGCTTCCATCAGGAGTCAGCCATCACCTCTGTGCGCGTCCTGCAGGATGAGAACTACCTGCTCGCTGCTGACATGCTGGGCCAGGTCAGGCTATTGGCTTTACAATTAGATTTTGGGTTCTGATCGTTGGTACGACATTAAGTTGTACACGGCTAGTATGTTGATGATGTTTAGGTCCTGAGATGAGGCTAATGACACAAGTGGAAAAAGAAGATAACGGATCATCAGTGTGCAACTAGTTTTTGACAAGAAAGCTACTGGAGACTTCTAGAATTGTGTGAGTAACACTGTGTTTGTAGACTTCTCTATTTCAGTGTGTGTACTCTGTATCAATGCTCTGTAGTTGATCTGACTGGAATTGTGTTTTTAAAAACTCAAAACCGCTACAGCATCTGTCAGACAGAAACTTGGGAAAAGTCATTTGACTGAAACCTTAAAAGTGATCTAACTGACTACTAGGGTTAACTTTGATTTAAACATTTCTAGAATACTAAGAGCTTTATTGAGTAGGTGTAACTGTATTAAGGGTTAAACTCAGAACTTTATAACTTAGGGTTTAATGTAATTGACTTAAAAGACAATAACACATCAGGACGAAGCCAGTCTCGATTTCCTTTTGAGGGCCACCAGCTGCAGAGAGTTAACTAATTAAAAGGACGTTGCCCCACAGCTGTGAGAACTCAGCAATCAGGTGTCCATTTTAGGTAGCACTTTCCTGGAGCGTCAGCTTCAGCGTCAGACAGGCTAAGACATTAGAGTCCTGTGGGAGTAAGACTGACAAAGACATTAGAGTCCTGTGGGAGTAAGACTGACAAAGACATTAGAGTCCTGTGGGAGTCACGAGGGAGGCAAAGAGGAGGCAAATTCTACTTTGATTGAGCTAAGTATCGCTGGTGTTTTTTATTTCATTTCATTTTATTTGGTTGTTTAGCCCCTCATGCTATAATCATGTGTATTTTCTCCATTCCTGTTCATGTGTCTTCTCGCAATTATCACTGGCCCCGTATATCTCGTAATCGATATAACCGGCCTGCTCTCATCTATCCCATATGCTCCACTGAGATCCAACATCTAGTTTCAGGTGGCCTGTGGAACTGCCAGTCAGCTGTTCCTAAGGCTGACTTCATCTCTGGCTACGCCTCCCTGCAGTCTCTGGATTTCCTTGCTCTCACTGAGACCTGGATTACTCCATCCAACACATCCACCCCAGCAGCTCTCTCCACAGCATATTCCTTCTCCCATACACCCAGACCAACTGGCAGAGGAGGTGGCACTGGTCTCCTGCTCTCTCCCAAATGGAGCTTTTCCCTCTTCAAGCTACCTAACTTCACTCCTTCCACCTTTGAATTCCATGACGTCACAGTAACCCATCCTATACAGCTAACCATTGTTGTTCTCTACCGTCCACCAGGCGCCTTGGGGGACTTCTTGGAGGAATTAGATAATCTCCTCTCACACATCCCTGAAACTGGCCCTCCCGCTGTACTTCTCGGAGACTTCAACCTCCAGACGGGGAAGATAGACGAACTAACATCTCTGTTAACCGCCTTTGCTTTCTCACTGTCTCCGTCCCCACCGACTCATAAAGCTGGCAATGTCCTTGATCTCATATTCTCAAGGAACTGCGCTACTTCTAACCTCTCTGTAAACCCGCTCCACACATCCGATCACTTCTTCATTTCATTCTCTCTATCCCTTTCCAAACATAACAAACTAATCTCTTCTCATCCTGCACTTGTCCGCCGTAACCTTCGCTCCCTCTCCCCCTCTACCTTTGCCTCGTCGGTGCTCTCAGCCCTCCCTTCCTCTGACTCGTTCCAACTCCTGCCTCCAAACTCTGCTGCAGAAACTCTCCTCTCTACTCTCTCATCCACTCTGGACTCGCTCTGTCCTCTCACATCTCGGCAGGCTCGTCAGTCCCCTCCTGCTCCCTGGCTAAATGATGCACTGCGTGCTAATAGAACCGTCCTTAGGGCAGCAGAGCGGAAATGGTGGAAATCCAAACACCGTGACGACCTCCTAACCTATCAAGCTCTCCTCTCCTCTTTCTCTGCTTCGATCTCTCAGGCAAAAAGCACTTTCTTTCAAGATAAGATCCAGTCTTCCTATTCCAATCCTAAAAAACTATTTTCCATCTTCTCCACCCTCTTGGACCCTCCAAAAGCTCCTCCCCCCTCCTCACTTCTGTCAAGCGACTTTGTTACCCACTTTGAAAAAAAGTTTGATGATATTCGCTCTTCTTTTTCTGACTCACCTTTACTCACCGCTGGGTCACCAGACCCTCCTTCCACCAACACACTTACCTCCTTTTCCCCTCTCTCTCCAAGTGAGGTTCTTACCCTCATTACCTCTGCCCGCCCTACCACCTGTCCTCTGGACCCTATCCCTTCAAACCTCCTTCAGACTATCGCTCCTGATATTCTACCGTTTCTCACCCATTTCATCAACACTTCTCTAACTTCTGGTCACTTTCCAAACAGTCTCAAGGAGGCAAGAGTAAACCCTCTCCTAAAGAAACCCACTCTCAATCCGTCTGATGTTATAAACTACAGGCCTGTCTCTCTCCTCCCGTTCCTGTCTAAATCACTTGAACGCGCTGTCTTTAAACAACTCTCCTGTTATCTCAATCAGAACAACCTTCTGGATCCGCACCAGTCTGGTTTCAAGGCAGGTCACTCCACAGAAACTGCTCTCATTGCTGTCACGGAGGAACTGCACACTGCCAAAACTGCATCCCTCTCCTCTGTCATCATCCTGTTGGACCTGTCTGCTGCATTCGACACGGTGAATCATCAGATCCTCCTTCGCACTCTCCAAAAACTTGGAGTTTCAGGCTCTGCACTTTCCCTCCTCACCTCATACCTGAAAGACCGTACCTACAGGGTGACTTGGAGAGGGTCTGAGTCCGACCCTTGTCAATTAACTACAGGGGTCCCTCAGGGCTCTGTTCTTGGTCCCCTCCTCTTCTCCCTGTACACAAACTCGCTCGGATCAGTCATTAGCCCGCATGGTTTTTCTTACCACTGCTACGCTGATGACACCCAATTAATTCTGTCCTTTCCCCGCTCAGAGACCCAGGTCGTCGCACGCATCTCTGCTTGTCTAGCTGACATCTCTCAGTGGATGTCTGCTCATCACCTCAAACTCAACCTTGACAAGACTGAGCTGCTCTTCCTTCCGGGAAAAGATTGTCCCACTCTTGACCTAACAATCAACATCGGCACCTCAGTTGTTTCCCCGACTCAGACTGCAAGGAATCTGGGTGTGACCCTAGATAACAACCTGTCCTTCACTGCAAACATCGCTGCTACAACCCGTTGCTGCAGATACACGCTTTACAACATCAGGAAGATACGTCCCCAGCTGACACAGAAAGCGACTCAGGTTCTGGTCCAGGCTCTCGTCATCTCACGCCTAGACTACTGCAACTCCCTCCTGGCTGGTCTACCTGCATGTGCCATCCGACCTCTGCAGCTCATCCAGAATGCAGCGGCTCGTCTGGTCTTCAACCTTCCTAAATTCTCCCACACCACTCCGCTCCTCCGCTCACTTCACTGGCTTCCAGTAACTGCTAGAATCCACTTCAAGACACTGGTACTTGCTTACCATGCTGCGAATGGATCTGGCCCTTCCTACATCCAGGACATGGTTAAACCGTACACCCCAGCGCGTGCACTACGCTCTGCATCAGCCAAACGACTCGCTGCGCCCTCGCTGCGAGGGGGACCCAAGTTCCCAACGGCGAAAACACGTGGGTTTGCTGTCCTGGCTCCATGATGGTGGAATGAGCTCCCCATTGACATCAGGACGGCAGATAGCTTGCACATCTTCCGGCGCAAACTGAAAACTCATCTCTTTCGACTCCACTTCGAGCGATAGAACTATTAACGAAGCACTTTTATACTAATAAAGGACTGGCTTTTCTAAAGCCAGTTGAGTAGCACTTGAAATGTTTTTGCTCTATGAAACCTGATGTACTTTTATGATTCTGTTTTCTTCAAGTTGTATTTTGTTGGACGAACGCACTTATTGTAAGTCGCTTTGGATAAAAGCGTCAGCTAAATGCAATGTAATGTAATCATTTTTTTTTTAAAAGGAATGCACACAGCTAATAATGAGAAATGTATGTTATATATTATTCGATAATGAAATCATACCCGATAAATTACCTGCCGTTGAGCCAAAAAGATCTTCAGAAGAAGACATTACGACTCCAATGTGCAATTGATGTTTTTTGATTTACTAGAAAAATGCAATGAAGTGAGCCATATCAGATGTGCACAAACTACAGGTTATGAACTTAGCTTAAAAATAAAATAAAGATTGAAAATAATGGTTACCATACCATATCCTTTATGAAAAGTGTGTATTTAGTTGGTGACACAAAAAAAATCCATTATGCATCCCTTCTTAAAAAAATGTCAACCCACATGAATGCTAATATTGCTAACATTGTGTTTTTCTTGAATTCTGTGCAGATTAAGCTGTGGGATGTGCGTGCGACAAAGCCTGTGCAGGAGTACAAAGGGCACTACAATGAGCACGCCTACCTTCCCATTCATGTCAACGAGCCAGAGGGACTCTTATTGGCAGGTAGGAGAGAACACAACATGCTCACATCAACACACTGGCTTTGAAAATGTTAATTTAATTTATGCCAGTTAACTACTTGCCTACCAGGTTACACCACTATGCGCTAGGGCTGTGCAATTAATCGTATTTTAATCTGGATTACGATTTTGGCTTGCAACGATTATTTTTGCTGCATTCCCTTTCCCAATGATGCTTTCAATTTGTATTGCGTTATACATCCTGCCCGCGCGTGCGCTTCCACCCCTCCCTAAAAGCCCTCTCAGCCAGGTTGTGTTGTGACTTGCAGTCTGTTTAATAAATCCATATAAACACGTTACAAGGGAAGCTTTAGTTGCCGTGTCTTTATTCTCCGGTCTCTAGCGTTCAGTCAACTTTCACTGACCTCGTCAAGCCGGAGCCTCTTAGCTACTTCCGGTTTCCGGATAAGGGGTTACCAAAATAAGAGCACTGCGTGTAGCAGTATAATTAAACATTACAGGTTGTGAGTGACATTAGTTATCATATTTATATATGCAGTGCTTGAATTGGAATAAAAAAGGTGCCAGTACTCTAAATCAGCAACTGTTTCAAGTCAATTTTATTTATACAGCCCAAAAACAAGAATTTGGCTCAAAGTCATATAGTATATCCTATAATGCTGGTGGGTTTGTCTCTTTACTGTATATTTTAGAAAGGCTCACTGTACTTAAAAGTATGAAAGGCAGCGGATATGGCTAAAGCCTGACTCTTACTGGCGGCTGGTTCAATGACTCCTCGTCCCTGAGTACACTCACGCATCTTTCCGCAGCTTGCTTTTGAATTGCTTCACGTGAAGCAGATTTAAGTATGGGCTTGTGATTTTTCGTGTTCTTTGATCTTTTTTTCTCAGGCTAGCTTGTTGTTTGCACTTGTCACTACCGAAATGACACACTGCACACTCACCCCATTCCATCGAGAGTTTCAGTCCTTGTCCAATGTGTTTTCCCAAAGACTTTACCTCTTTACATATCCGACATCCCAGCTTTTTGTCTTTAACAACGAGCCATTCATTGTTCTTGCAAAAATATTCCACCTGGTCCAGGCCCGGTTCCAGAACAAAATGACTCAGGGTGCATCTGAGATTAGAGGCTAGAGATTAAAGTGCTATTTTTATAAGTGGGGAGTGGACCTAACACCATCCAGGGTGGTCCGCCGGCACCTCATGATGTTTAGTAGGTTGTGGAAGTGCGCTCCAAAATATTTGTTTATCTTCTTTATTGGTATTTATTATTTTGATATTATTTATTTAAATGTAGATATAAATGTATAATTTATTTATTATTGGTTTTTCAGTTGAATTATACTTAAAGTTCAGGGTAATCAACTGTTAAAAACATACTGTTCAAATTATTATTTTAATTTGTTTTAAAGTTCAATAAATTGACGTTTTCAAAGTCAATGAATAATCGTATTTAATAATCGTGATATCAATATTGACCAGAAATAATCGTGATTATGATTTTTGCCGTAATTGCACAGCCCGCGCTGACATACTGTACTTAGTGCAAGTCAACATGCTCTTGAGCCAGTTAATGATTAATGTTGCTTTCCGACCAGATTGGAAAGAGAAAAAACGAATTATGATTTTCCTCCTCTGTTCCTTCCCCAGTCGGTCAGGATTGCTACACTAGGTTATGGAGCCTCAAAGATGGCCACCTATTGAGGACTATCCCATCGCCCCACCCGGCCGCAAACGACATGATCCCCAGCGTGGTCTTCTCCTCCAAGCTGGGCGGCTGCAGGGGGCTCCCCGGCTTGCTCATGGCCGTCAAACACGACCTTTACTACTTCCCGTACAACACCGACTACCAGGAAGGAGAAGAGCAGCCAGCCGGCTCCGTTTGAAAGGACTGAAAACTGACGAATCTTCTCAAAACAAGGACTTGCCAAATGTATGGAAGGAGTTTTATTCATATACAAAATCTTTAGGTATTTTATAAAGACAAAGTTTGGCCAGTATGCAGTTCATGTACACAGGTTTGCTTCCATATAGGGGGTTACAATCAAGTCTCGATGGGTGGTTTTTATTATGTTATTGTAATAGACGTGTGGCATACATGGCAATTACCGAATTTAAGAAATCTGTAACATTTACAAGAAAAAGTGCCCTTACTTAAGAATTGGATGATTTTTTTAATATGTTATTTAGGATTTCTTTGATCTGATTTGAAAAGGATG
Source organism: Gymnodraco acuticeps (assembly GCF_902827175.1). Classification (NCBI taxonomy): domain Eukaryota; kingdom Metazoa; phylum Chordata; class Actinopteri; order Perciformes; family Bathydraconidae; genus Gymnodraco; species Gymnodraco acuticeps. The sequence goes on from NW_022990590.1 coordinate 266,819, forward strand.
GTGCTGCGCTCATAATGTAAATCAACACCATGTCTTATTCTAAAGAAATTATTGATATCTAATGCTTTGTATTTGCTCCTAAATGACAGAGACTGAGTTTCTGCAGTTTATTACATACTGTATGAGCGTACATGTGCATAAAGGTATTGATTTGTTCCTTTTGATATTTTGTATTCATTGAACATCTTTCTCTGAGACAGGGACAGTAATACGATTCCTATTAATTCAGCTTATTTGTGGAATTGGTAGCCAACTCTCCCAAACAGTCACTTAAAAAATCAAATCCAGTCCTCACAACCCCCTAGTGTTCAGTCGGAAGCCCTAGCTGCATCCTCATGATGTATTTGTCAGATGATTGTACAGTACAGTCTCAAACGTTGCTCCTAGCTACACAGCCTGAGTAGACAGAGTAAACACTCTAAATATTTTTCCTTGTTTTGAGGGGCCAGCCTCAAAGATGTTTTCAAGTTATTTTTTTTCTGTTCCATATTGCTACTGTGAGCCAGCCACTCTATAAAATCAGTTCCTGTTGCAGTTCATCAGATGTGTATTGTAAGCAAATAGTACTTTAACATAAAAACAACACAAGCCTTTCAAAAAAATATCCCTATTAGGAAAATTTTTCCCCTTATATGTATATTCTATGTTAAATTTAAACAATGTGGACAGCGTTATTAAGGCTGTTCTGATCTTCCCATTCAAATCTTATTATATAAGAAGTTAAGTAATTATATAAGTAGGAATGCATCTCGATGTTACAGTACATTATTGGCTTCTGATTGTTCTAATCCTCTTGAAGAAGAGGAGGGAAACTACTGTAACTCCATTTAAAAAGGACCATAATTCATTTTGGTGGATCATTCTTTCAGGGTTTCTCTGAAGTGCTATATCCAGGGGCTCCAGCGGAAACATTCTCAGAATAAAAGTGCTTACCCGGGATCAGTTTAAGACGCATCTATTATCTAACGGTTCACACATGTAGCCCCAGACTAATTATAATAGTACTAGTGGGTCACACTGGGAGGGATTGTCATAGGGGTTGTACATCAGTACACATTTTAAAAGGATTAGGGGTACATGGATATTACCGCACTCAATTGTAAGCATTAACACTTAAAACTCACTTTCATAAAACGCTAGCAAGCAGTTTTATCTCTCCTTCCTTCTTGATATTCAAGTCTTACTCTGTCTGACATTCTTCACAGTGTAAAATATAGGCATATTTAAGTGAAAGAACATTAAGGGACTGACGAATAGTTTTGAAAACCTGCCACAGACAGTCTATTGGCAGCCAAGAAATGCCGCTAAAAGAGGAACTGAAGCCTTTTAGCCAATTTCCAGTTTTTTGACAGGCGTCCTCAAACAGCCTCCTCCTCTGCGTCCTGCTAGAGCTCCCCTGGTTTTTGGTTGCAGCCGGTGCAGACCCTCACCGGGTGGTCCCAGCCGCGGGAGGGCACGGGGCGGCGCTCCTGAGAGCAGTCACCGCACACGCCCTGTCCACAGGAGCGGCAGTGGTGGATGGAGAGGCGCGGGGAGAACTCCTTCTGACACTCGCTGCAGGAGTGGATGTCCTGATCTGGGACCCAGTAGGCCGGGCGGGCGGCGTCCTTCACCAGGCCTGGACGCACAGGAGAGGATGGGGGGTTATTCTAACAACAGCCGGGTAGAGTGCTTCAGTTAAAGCTGTAAGAATACTCTATTTACCGCCAGAGGAAATTGGATCTTCTAACAGTTGTTCCATTTGAGAAAATATTAGCATCAACACAGAGACGTTACATTTAAAACGTGTACATTGTAAAGAAAATAATGCGCATATTGTAAAGTGGTGGAAAATAACTAAGTGCATTTAATCAACTACTGTATTTTTAAAAAGTGTTTTGTCATACTTATACTTTACCTGAATATTTCTATTTAATGCTACTATATGATTCTTCTCCATTGCAATTTTGAGGGAAATAGTGTGCTTTTTACTGCATTATATTTTATTTTACTTGATTTATTACAAATAAAATAAATACATTGGCTCAACATTGACGAACTATACCATTAAAATGCTCTTAGATGTATTTGTAAGCCATAACAACTGTAGTATAATAAGTTATATCAATAAAATACTTTGGAAAGAGCAATTGTGCATCAGTACTTCTGATAGTTTAAGTACATTTAGCTCAAAATACTTCTGCACTTCTACTTAAGTATTTTTGTTCTAATATAGGTATTTTAAGACAAAAGTATTTCTACTTATAGTGGGTCGATTCCCCTCCCAACACAGATTGTTTTTGATAATCGACCGATATAATGCTCACCCAGAGGGATGTCGATGGCCCCCACTACAGCTCCTAAAGTGTTCTGCACCGCCTCCCCCACCTTCCTCGCTATCAGGGTGCCTCTCTCCTCCTCCAGGGCAGCGTCCAGTAACTCTGCAACAAGCAAAGATGTGCACAGAAATTCAGGCACTCACATGTTTTAAAGAGCAACATAACTTAATTATAATTAAGGTAACACAATATTATTTCCGTGACCTAGACAGTTCAATACCAATATTTGGGAAATATGAGCTGCTTTCTCAATCTTGATTTTAAGGACTACATTTTTTGGAATAGGGAAAGTTGTCTTTGTAGCTAAGAGCTTTGGACTGTCTCAGACCAAAAGCAAGACCATTTTAATTATATAGCACATTTCAATCATTCAGTCATTTCAAGGTGCTTTAAACCGAAAATATTAGCATTTAGGGGCGGACTGGATCTACAAACCAGCCCGGGACTCTCGACCGGCCCAAGCTCCAACCAGTCGTTTAGGACAGAGAGTGAATACACATACTATACAGAGATGCTGTATGAGAAACCAATGTGAGTTTGGAAAATTGCACAATATAAATCTATTCTAGTAGACCTCAACAATGGAATTATGATCAGTAGAAATGGCCATGACATGGGACCTTTAAACATAGTATAGCTTTCAAAATCATAAAAGCGATTCAAAAGTCAGAAGAATAAATACACAAACTAGCTAAAACAGAATAGTAATAACATATGATTTTTTAAATGGTACGTAGACATTAAGTCCTATATTAAGAGGGATTTACCAGTGGAGATTTCTCTGTTGTGGAAACACGCGTCACAGACTCGGACAGGCGCGAGCCCCCAGCCTCTCTCTGGGACCGGGCGGGTTTTTGAGGAGCAGGAGTCACAGAAGCCCTCTCCACAGGCACGACAGTGGTGCTTTGTGTCGTTGGCCTGGAACTCTTCCCCACATTTAGTGCATTTCTGCAACACAAACAGCGAAGATAGCATATTTTTACATTCATATTTAAGAAGTACAATATAAGACAAGCACAAGTTTAATTTGTGGGCCATATTCCATTATACTTTTTGAATTAGCTGAGGGCTGATTCAAAATGGTCCGCGGGCCGCATTTGGCCCCCGGGCCGTAGTTTGGACACCCCTGCCATAGAGGATAAGATGATGTCGGTCTCTATAGGAAAACTATGTGCAGTTTTAACAGCCGTAATTAATTGGGAATTGAGAGATTAAGTTGCGCACCGTGATGAAGGAGTTTGGAGTCCAGTAGGTGGGAGCGATCTGGTCGGTGAGCCAGGAGGTGACGGCTTTGGCCGGCTTCACGCTGAGTTCCGACACTGACTGAGAAATGTATTTGACTCCATCCAGCAACCTCTGGGCAGCGTTGTTGTTGTCTTTCAGAAAACCGTCAGACTGAGAAAAGGCAAGAGGAGAAAAAAAGGTTGAGTAAGATACAAAGGAATACACTAGCTCCTGTAGATCATACTTTCAAAATATTGTTGGAGAATCTTAAATTTGACATTTGTTGTGTACATCGTCAGTTAAATATAAAAAAGTTCATAAACCACATTGGGTAATAGTTTCCTGCATGCCCGGCGCCGTGGGAGGGCCAGGGAGGGCCAAGCCCTCCCATTTGACATTCCTGCCCTCCCCCAATAAACACGTTTTTTATTATTTATAAAAATAAAAAATATATATTTTATTTTTTTAATTATAAATAAACTGTGAACTTTTATGCTACGATGTATGTGATGTCAGAACTAAAAAAATCGCAGGCTACGTCAAATAAATTAATGTGTCTGTTGTGATTTGTGATTCGTCCCCATTTAGACCAATCACAGCGTCACACTCTGCCGCCTATTCTGGATTTGTTTATTGTGCATTCTGTAGACTCCCATTTCTGTTTGAATTACAAAATGGACATCAGAAATTGGCTCAAAAGGTCTAAGGATTTATTAAAACGAAATAGCGATGAAAGAACTGCAGCCGATGCAGCTGCTGGCGACCCTGCACCTGCCGTTGCAGCAGCACGCCTTAATGTCACAAGCTTGACCTCGGCAAACCCCGGGGCTGAGTTAGCGAGCCCAATCCTTGACTCATCAAGGCGGCCGCCACCAACGCTGTCCTCCGAGGCACAACTCCTTGTGCCCCTACCATCACCACCTGCGTTGCCACACCCTGTACCACACCCGCCAGCATCCTCCTCCTCCTGCTCCGTGCCGGTGCCTCCACTACAGACGCTACCTTGCAGCACATCAACAGGTTCTATTGGGCCAGCAACCGCTCAAAGACCAACAGCCCCAGATGATCTTGGGGTTAATAAACCCAACCAGGTGAAACTGGATCGTTATCAGGGAGATTGTTTTCAGGAAAGAAGCGCATGGTACAACAACAGACCATGGCTTGAAGATTCGTTAAAAGCAGACGCAGCCTTTTGTTTCCCCTGTAGACAGTTTAAAGTCAATACGTCTTCATCTGATGCGGCTTTTACTGTCAAAGGTTTTTGCGACTGGAAACACGCATTACAGACTGATAAAGGACTGCTAAGGCATGCCGCATCAAAAGAACACATTTCATGTGAGAGTGTGTGGAGAGAGAGACAGATAAGCGAGGAAACAAATAAGGAAATGAGTACTTTGGTGCAGATCAGCTGGCACGGAACCATTATTACGTGTCAGCTGTCGTTGATATTATAGCTTTTTTAGCTGTCAACCAACTCCCTCTCAGAGGTGACTCGATTCACTCCACAGCATGTCCGAGTGCAGTGCATAGGAACATAAACCATGCCCAAGGCGGGCTAAACAGCTCATCGTCTCCGTCTATACTATTTCTCTCCGAGTGCAGCGATGAGAAAGCTGCCTTCCGTAACCAGTGTGCCTTGCTCGTGATTTACCAGTGTCTGTGCTGCCACGCACACAATGTTTCAAAGTGGTTGCTATGTTGCCCTTTATTTGTGTATGTTTGCGATAAGTGTGCGTCTTTACGCAATGCTGTTGGCCTTGCTGTTTGATATTGTGCCGCAGGCCCGCAGCACGTGACGGTTTTGTGTGCCCTCCCATGAAAATCATATGCCCTCCCTTTAGATTTGTTCTGGCGCCGGGTCTGGTTTCCTGGGCATCAACATAAAACCCACTGTTGCCTTACCCCGGGCCAGATGTGCTGGATCTCTGTCCTGACCACTGTTTCCACTGGGTCCTGGTTCCCGTACCAGTACTGCCTGCTTCTGTAGATCACTGCACAGTTGGGGCACTCGATGACATACCTGGTCCAAGACAAAAACATTTCAGTTTATAGGGGACAGATTGTGTTGCCTATTGTTTTTGGTTTTATGGCAGAATAAGAACCATAGGGTCCCATTGTGGGTGTCAGTTTGCCTGCATTAGTGATCTGTTAGGCTGAAGTCATAAGTCAAATAAACTACCTTTATGATAATATAACAGCCTTTAGTGCATATAAATTACATTAGTTGGTGATTGGTCTCCTTACTTTAATAATGAAAGAAATAAATATACATACATTTTGGATCTATTCCACTTTTGCCTATTATATCTGTGTGTTTAAGCATACATTACTAAGATGGATAAAGGCGTGGATTTTGTTTGTTTTGGATTCAGTTTAAGGGAGGATTCAGACATCAACCAAAGCCTAATTGTACCATAAACATTTATACAACCATCCATTTAAAAAAAACTAGACATAAGCTAATTAAAAAGCATAGTTGTGCGCTGTTTGGGTAGGAGAAGCTCATAAAGTAAAGCCTTTTGTTCTGGATTTTTCCCTCTTCTATAGTTCAAGTGGGTTGATCACAGTGCCAGGCAGACATTTCCGATCGTCTTCCTCATGGTTCTTCTGTGGTAGCCGGACTCACCCAGACCAGGCGTAGATGGCCAAGCCAAACCACGGTGAGTCAGACGAGGCTGTCGTTTTGGGAACCACTATGACCTCCTTCCCTCCTTCATAGCAGGCCTGAGAAGTTTTAGAAGAGACATTGAGAATCTAACCACGCAGGTAAACTTCAACATGTACAGGCGTGGCATTGGGGCTTGTACTCGCCTTGCAGGTGTAGATGCGGTTGTCATACTGTGCAGAGTAGCGGCAGCGTTGTTTGGCTTCGTGGTCAAGTCCTTCCTTGAGGTGATTCATGCTTCTCTTACAGCCTGAACTGAGAGTTAAGGGACAAAAGGCCACATTGTAAAGGGGATATTTTGACAACCATTTCCTAAATTCATTTATCGTCCTCGACAGGCAACAAATATAAACAAGAATTACTCTTCCAAATCCAAAAACCAGAGTGCAGTGATGTCACCAAGTTTAAGTCTAGAACTGCTCCATACACAATGATTTGGGAAATGTGTCATAGATGACTATGAGAGCACTCAGGGGAATGTGTCATTCAAAAAAATGTTGGTTACAAAATAAAAAATACAGCTTTCCTAGGCCATTCAAATAGCATATCGGAATGTACTGGAAACGGCAGTGTTCCCCTTTGATGTTGATTCTTTGACGGTGTCTTTTAAAAAACATTATTCATAAAAACCTAAAAGATACTTAAATTATTTACACTGTTGTTATTTATAGATGCACCAGAGGAAAATTAAATGCTAATACAAAGTGTTTTAAATTGTCACAACAAATAGATTTGGCCGACTTTAACTTTTTGTCCTTCAATTAAAGCTTAATTTTCAAGACTCATTGAATGAAACTATGGAGGTCTGTATGAGAACCAGGGCGAAATAAAAAGGTCTAAAAACGTATACTACGTTAATGAAATGCAAAGGTGGCAGCATTTACAGAGACACGTACCAACAGCTGAGGCAGAGGCTGGAGCAGGTGAAGTACTCATCCGGGAAGAACGAGTTACTGGCCATGTGTTCATCGGCTATCTCCCCGCTAAAGCGCTCGCTCAGGGCCTGAAAGAAGGAAATAAAGAGACAGAAAGAGTCAATAAAGCTGGCTGTCAATATTGACATTTACAAATGTGTAAATAAATACATAACACTAGTAGTTTCTGAGTACAATCAAGGGTCTTTACCTGCAGGGCCTTGTAGATGACGCTGGCGGAGCGTGGTGAGCGGGTGGTGTTGTTGTCCAGCTGCTGCTCAAGGCTAAGAAGCAAACCGCTAAAGTCTGTGGGAGGGTTGTAGGTGCGAGTCCCACGGTACTGGATGGAGCTGAACGCTTCTGGAAACAGACCCAGCTTCCTGAAACGCTCCTGGAGAAGACGCTCCACCGATTCTGAGGGTTTGTCTGGAGATGAAGAGCAAAACAGAAAGTGAAGGTGAGAGAACATATGATTCTTTTGACAATCTTTTTCATTTCAGTACATTTAAGTTAAGTTTTAGAGAATTAAGAGGGTGACATGTACCTGATCCTAGTAGCTTGGTGTGGACAGTCTCATGAAAGATGATCACAGCAGGGCCCAGAGTGGACAAGGGGACGTCTAGACCACAGCGGGTGGTGGTCGCTTTCAGCTCTTTGGTGAAGTGTTTCAGGTAAGCATCTGATGCATCGCCGAGGAACTTGAAGAGATCGTCATGGAGACGGTCTGCATGGGTTCGGTAGATGACCACATCACAGATGGCCAGGACTTTAAGGAGCAGGCGCGTTCGCTGACCCTGATTTGCTCCTGATGAGAGCAAAATATAATAATGTGGTAGTGTTAATGTGTGTCAATTGAGGAAAAACATGCCTCCCAGTACTGATGTTTATTATATGGTATTAAAGGGACAGTTCAACCCAAAATAAAAACACTTTTTTCTTATACTATTTGTATCAACTTAGATTGTTTTGGTGTGCGTTGCTGAGTGTTGGAGATTAGTTCTTGCTAGAAACCTGCGCTAATTAAAATGAATGGGGATAGCCTTTCTTCAGTTCACTAAAGGTTTTACAAATGTTAGTGCTGAGCCGCCTTGCAAATGTATAATTGTTTAGTTTGGTCAAAAGAAAGAAGTTCCTACATTAACTGCCCACAAACAAAGTCCTTAGATCAGCTTGAGTAACCAGTTCATGATTTTTGTAATGAGATATTATTGTTGAGGTTTTATTAATTACAATTGAATTTCTTTGGGTGCTTTGAACACCAAAAGCCAAGTGTCATCTAGATCCATTGGCAGGCCTCTCTCAAAAAATGTGAACCTCACACCAAAACAATCTAGAATGATAAATAGCACTATAGGTAGGAGAGAAAATATGCTGGGTGAACTGTCCCTTTAAGCTCTCCCATTGTTGGTCCCATACCAGCTCCAAGCAGTCCCTCTGTGTCGATGACTACCACCCGGTGCACAGGGTCCATAGCGGCCCACACCCCCACGGTGCAGGACTCCTGGGTGGGAGAGGTCTTGAAGACTTCTCGTCCAAGGAAGAAAGTATGGTTCAGGGTGTGGGACTTGCCCTCCCCAGTGTTTCCGAAGATGGAGACCACCTTCAAGAGCTCATCTGACTTGCAACGCAGTCTGCTCACAAAGTCTTCCACATCCTTCACCTGAGAATCCACAAAAGATCAGCCTCATTCTCAAAAAATAATAATAATCTGGAGATGTCAAACTATTTGCTTAAAAGTATTTACCTGCATCTCCTCCCTCTCGTCCACCAAGATGAAGCTGGACACCTTCTCCAGCTCGGCCTTCAGTATCTCCATGTGTGACTCCCCTGCAGCCAGGCAGTTGTCCTGGGGAGCTGTTGCAGGAGGGTATGGAGTCAGAGGGTGCTTCCTCTTGTTGACCCCACTGTGGGTGCGTTTCTGGCAGTCCAAACACAGATTGGTCTTGCAGCCCTGGCAGCGCACCACCGCCCTGAGCCGTCCACCGTTCACGGGGCAGCTGCTGTCCCCCTTGCAGGAGTCACAGAACGGGACGTGGCCGGGTGCGATCCGAACCCGGTCGTGGTTCCTCATCCTCTCCTGGCGATGGAGCTCCATCTCGCAGCGGGCACACTGCAGGCTGCCGCATTCATCGCACTCAAACGCAGCCTCTTCTGAACCCCCGCAGGCGTAGCTCTCCTGACAGCCTAGCAATGTGGTCATCCCTTTATCTACAGCTGGACCTTGACCACTCATGTCAAAAGAAATGACAGGTCAGTGGATACCCCTCGGTTACTAAAAGCAAGCGGAATAAACGCAACGTGTCGGTTCAATTGAGGAGCTGAAGTGATGCAATCTTTGTTTAAACTCTGTAAAGAGCCATTTAAACAAAAACTAAAGTACAATACTGTCAAAAAGTTGTAAAATGTTAAGCTTATTACTGCTTACCAATAAGGATATTCAGTCAGTAGTTAACGGGAAGAGTTGTGCATTTAAACGCCCTTGTTCAGACAAGTGAATTACTTTGTTTTGGCACAACAGTTTGCGAGCTAACATTAGCTGCCCTGCATCCCCTGTCTTGTTTTGGTAATGCTGCAGCTAACTTGTTTATGCCAAGTTGCTATTTTAAAGTAGCCCTGTCAATGTGAGCCATAATGTCTTAAAAAAACGTTTTGAAAATCAGTAATACATATTTTTATTTTGTCACTAACCGACACAAAGAAAGACACTTTCTGAAGAAACAAACCACCTTCGTTTCAGTCGACTGACCTAGCAGTGGTTACTAGTCCAACGGACGACGGCTAACTAAAAGGCTGCCTCCACACAGTCTAAAACCGGACACTTATACGTCTAACGCACACAGCTGACTGCCACATACAGCTAATGTTGTGAAGAAAGTTAGCTTGCAGGGCTCTTCTGTGTCAGACCACTGTAGATGTTGTTGCTTTTCCATCAGCTGATCGGCTTGTTTTTATCCAGAGTTCAGAAGTCACGAAACATGATGCATTTTGGGATATGAAGGATTTGGGAGTTGCAGAGAAAAACATCGGACAATTAATACTTTACTCGATTTATAAACGATGTAAGAGTACATACAGTCAATTATACTCATAGTATATTATATTAGGAAAGTTTGACATCAACTACCTTTCTACTTAAAAAAAATAATGTGGATTTATTGGACGATATATAAACCGTTGCCCATAATGCTTTGCACCTTCCAGCTGATGTAGTGTTCGCTTTTATTAGTATCCAGCGTACACCGGAGCTTACTCAGATACAGATAGATTACTACAGTAACTGATAACGACAGGCATCATGTTAATATCAATAGCTCGGGCTTTCATTTTATAATACAACGTGTATTTATTATTTTAATGTCCCTGGGTGTTGTGAAACCTGTCAAACACGTAGAGCGATAGTGCCCGCCCTGTACTTGATGCTCGTTACTGTCGTTACTGTACAACAACATCCAAACCGAACACCCCGGTGTAGAAAACGAGTGCATCTAATGTTAGCATTGATTTTTAGCTTCAACTCAAATTAACTTGTCCTGGGAATATTCACTTCAGTGATTTTTGCTGCTACGTTTTTCTCATCCTATTAATTCCAGAGATATTGAGTCGTATGTATGCATGCAGAATTATTTATCTGAAAAAGCACCATTTTATGTCTTTATATGCGTCTGACCTTTCCTAGCCAAAGCTAGCTCGATGCTATCCTGTCGTCAGTGTTAGCCAGTTAGCTCCCTGTTTCTCTCCTCTCTCTACTCTCTGCTTGTGTTGCGTTCATGATGGAAGACGAAACCTTTACTGACATTAGTGGCAAAGCCATCTCTCTGAGCTGTCAGGATCACTCCAGCCTCTGCAAGGAGTTCGTTGTCAGCGTCCCTAAAGTGTCCATCGGGAAGGTGATGGTGTACACCTGCTGTGTTTGGCTTTTGGCATACGTTGTGTTCTTCTTCACAGAGGTAAGATACATGAGATGTTACATTAATTACATGTACACTGTACAGTCTATGGTTACTACGTGCTGGCAGAATCGCTGTGGCCTTATTGCTTAAAATCGATTACACAAGAGATGTGACATTTTTCACTATCAAAATGTACTGTTTCCTTATGGTTTGTATGACTATAATGGTCATATTAATTTAAAGTAAATAAGCCTTTACTATTTTACTAACCTTTATAAATATATTACATGTTTTTATACCATATATTATTTGAGCTGCATCGATAAATCGAGTTATTGATTACTTCAGGGACAGTGGAAAAGTGTTGTTCTGATAATCTTTTCATAGTGATAACATGTTTTGTCAATGCCAAAGTGTCAGAAAAAGCTGATTTCAGCCTCTAAAGTATTGAAATATACTGCTTTTCTCTCTTTTACATAATATTAAATAACATTTATTTGGGTTTTGGACTGACAAAGAAACATTGAGATAACTTTGAGATACTGGGATGAAAACATTTCAATATTTTCTTAAATAGTATAGGGCAAATGATTCTAGAAAGTAATTAGCAGAATAATTGATAATGAAATTGGTTATTGGTAAAAGCCCTATTTACCATTATGTACACCCCATTCAAGCTTACTTATTATGTAAGAGCACATTATTGATATTTAGAAGACATTCAGGCTAGTACACTTTTTTTGCATTATTAGATTTTTGTCCGTATTATTCAACTCTCAACTGGTTCTTGTTTTGATTTTGTTAAGCCAGACCAAGAAACTCCTTGTGGACATAATAATGATGATGCTCCTTGTGATCTGTACATTTAAATGATCAGTCTTCTTTACGTTTTTGAGTGGTATGTAATGATTCATATTGATATTGACAAGTTACATTGAAATGTCTTCCCTCTCTTTCAGAACACAGCCGTTCTGTCCAGTGCTATATTCATCACTCTGGTTGGCATGATGCTTCACATCCACTTTGTGAAGGTCGACCACGAGACCTTGCTCTTCATCGGCTCCTTAGGCATCCAGCTGTCTTCCAGCTACGCGTCGGGCCGTGAGACCACCACGTTCATTGAGATGGGCAAAATCAAGGATATTGTCATCAATGAAGCTATTTACATGGTGAGGACATTTTTACAACCTACAGATATGTAAGTTTATGCTTTGGCAAGAAGGGTGAATTGACATCTATTGCTTTTATTTCAGCATCAAATCATCTACTACCTGTGTGTGCTGTTGAAGGACCCTTCAGAGCCTAATGCAGTGGCGCGTGTTGTGCCATTGTTTCAGGTGAGGTTTTGAATGCAAGGTGTGAGAACATCCCATAAAGCATAATAATAATAATTCATTGCATATATTTTAGTGTTTTTACAAGTGCTCTAAGCGCTTTACATTACATATTACATATACAGTATCAGACATGTAAAACATCAATACTGTGGACACTGTGTCTTGCCCAAGGATGCAATGGCATGCTGGCTGTATGCAGAAAAACCTATAAAAAACACTATAAGGAAAGGGAAAACTCCATAAAGCACAATGGGGCATCTTTATTAAACACAGTGTTATTCAGAGTAATGTGTTTCTAATGAACCCTCTTTTCAAATTGCTTTCAGAGTTCAAAGCCAAGGCTGAACTGCTTGGTGAAAGTTTACAAAAGCTGTCAGGAGATTCTTTCAAAGTGCTGATGACCCACGTGACATACATTTTCATGTTTCTTGTCATGCAGTATGCTTTTATTATTTTTTGATGAGTAGTTTTTCTTCTCCTTTATTCCTTTGCAAAGTGTATTTTTCATGTTTCTTCCCTTTGTGAATGTGAACGTTATATATTGAATTCAAAGTGCTGCCATGTTATAAACACCAATTGTAGTTTCATAGTGATATTATGTCGCACTTTGTTGTGTAGTTACTGAAACCATTTTAGAAAAATGGCAATATGCTACTATTTTGAACCTAAAGAGCCAATCCCTTTTAACTGACATTGTTGTAAAAAAAAATCTTTGATAATTTAACATTTTTACTTATTTATACATTTTGATTTTGATTGACTTATGATGCCAGTGTCTGTATTTTTCAAGCATTTACACACTGTATTTTTTATTAAATGAATACATTTTATTAAAACATTACAAAATCATTATTGTTCTTTATTTAATGTTCAGGTTTTAGTTTGATAGTTATCAGTTATCAGAGGAGCTTTACTTTACTTCCCCAGTAGGGGGCAGACCGACACTTACTCAGACTTATAGAATTACCACTAGATTAATGAATCAGTTTTATAAAGAACTTAAGTAAATAAATACTAACCTTTGTTTACCCACAATAAAATAACAAAACATATTTTAGAAGTGCAATGTATGTGTACAGAAAGCCTTAGAAAGAGTTGTTACATTTATATTTTCAGATATAATGTTTGCACTGTACATTTCTATAAATTACCATCCACACCTTCATCCTCCTTAAGTATATTTTGACTTCCTCATAACTACTCATATCTTCATCTCTTTGAGGAAGGAGCCTCTGGTTACCTCAGCTGTCACCTTACTTGAGACTGTTGTTATACCAGTCCGGTTCTCAGAAGTGTTACTCAAGGTTACCTCACAGACAATGACAATAATGGCAGTGTATGTAGGATCAAGTTCACAATGAGTCATAATTCGTTTTAGTCGATACACCCAAATAGTGTGATAAAACCTTCACTTCTGAAATATACAAGTGCTGACCATACCATTTTTGTTAAATTAGATTTGGAATATTTATTATCCAAGGCGTTACTGTAAGAAGAATGATGCAACAAGTCACGTTGCAGTGATTTCTCACTTTACATTTTTCTTTTAACTCTAATGTCAAAACCCAAGTACTTTTGGATAACCCCAAAACAAAGAACTTTGGACCATGAAATAATGTGCCTGTTTTTTACTGTTACTTAAGTTTACTTTAAGTAACACTGCTTGGATTAGTTTCTATATACAGTAGATATATTAATATAAGTGTAAAGGTTTGCATTAGATTCCCTGGCAGCAAAAAGTCTTCCCGTCAAAGTGCCTCCTGGTTCTAACTGCCTTATAACAATACGATTGAAAGTTTAATGGGTCTCCATTGCCCACAGTTTGAAGTTCAGAGCTCCTGTTTTCACCACCACTCAGCCTATGTTTCTTCCTCAGACCATGTTTTTTCCCATCCATTTTAAATCTCGATGACCATCTGCAGCTCCCGGAAAGTCCTGTGTGTGAACCCAGGGCTCCACAGGCCAACAAAACAAGCAGAAGGGTGTGACTTTCACGGGGCGAAGCGTTACGCAGCTGTGAAGAGTGGCCCTCTGACAGGATAATAGTCCCTCCTGGAGGTGTGAAACGGTCAGGAACCAGGCCGAGGAGAAAACCCGGGAGTGACACCTCAGGGCTCCTGAATAGGCCTCATAAACCAGCATGTCCCCCCCTGAGTGTAAATCATAGGTAGTGTAGAAGCTTGGCAGGCCAAAAAAACCAGTGAGGCTTTCTTTGGCCAGAGGTGTGGACTGTTAATTACCTCCCTTTATGATAGGCCTGTAATTTCACATTTACCTCAGTTTTCACCTCCAGTGTTTCTGTGACAGATTAAAAAAATACACTGCGATTAATTCTGCCTGTCCTGCTACTGCTGGTTTTCACTTAATTTGAGTATATTTTGTAGTTCTCTGTTATCTAAATGGTCGATTTGAGAAATAAGCGTTGGGGTGTAGCTCCTTGTTTAGACGGAGAGGAGGAATTGGAGCTCTCTGGGGAGTTCCCCCTTTACCTCCTGCAGTGCACAGGCACACACACACACACACACACACACACACACACACACACACACACACACACACACACACACACACACACACACACACACACACACACACACACACACACACACACACACACAGAGATGCATGCACTCATTGCGAGCTGTGAGACAAGTTAAAGGAATAGTTTGACCTGGTCAGGGAATAGTCCAGTACACCTCTTGTGCCCCACTGCAATGGATTATATTTTCCCACTTTGTATGAAATAATAGGTACCACTTTACAATAAGACTACCCTTATAAAGGATTCATAAAGGGTTTATAATTAGGTTATGAATTAGGTTGTAAACACTTTTTTAATTTTTTTAATTATTAATCATTAAGAACCATTTGTAAACCAGTTCTAACATCAACACAGGCTCACTATTTGGCAAGATGACTAAACCTTATATTGGCTACTTAGCGAGAATCCACTCAGTGAGCAACAGACACCAAGGATGCTGGCTGATGAAGAACGCGAAGTAAGCTAAGTAGCCAATATAAGACTTAGCAGTACAGATAAATGTGGGCTCACTGTTTGGCAAGCAACCGGTCACAGTTGCCCTGTTTATCTAATGTCTTATAAAAGCTTATTCATGATTTATAAAGTGTTCACAACCTAATTAATAAATGAATTACAAACTATTCGTAAACCCTTTATTGTAGTCTTATTGTAAAGTGGTACCAAATAATCACAAAAGGAATAACCTATGGGAATAACCTGTTCAAATATACTTTTTGTTTTAACTTATGATTATGAAGTTAATGTTGATTTAATAATGTCAAGGCTATGGAATATACCCCAAAGGAAATGCATCAATCATTGTCCAACTAAAACAGGAAGAGGTTAGCGGTTTGGTTTTCCTTGTTAAAGAGTATTGATCTAAGTTCTTGCAGTTGCTCAGTGGCGGATTTAGGATTGTAGGAGATCCGGGGCTTAGCCCAGGAGTTGTTGGGGGGGGGGGGGTGCAGGGGTACAGTGCTACCCCTGCCTGGGGTGGACTGAACATCCTTTAGGGGGGTCGTCACCTCCTCTTGGGGGGTCCGGGGGCATGCTCCCCTGGGAAGATTTTTTTTTAATTATTGAAGCATCAATCTGGTGCACTTTGAGAGCAACATTAACCCTACCTTAATAACACCTTAAAGCGGACAAAAGGCACTGGAGAACACTCATTAACACCCTTTAATGAAGCAAACTCATGCCTTAACTCACTCAAATAGTCGTTTACTTATTAAGGTGAAACGAATGTGCGTAGAGTTTTAAAGGATGCGGATAGTCTCACCTTGATTCTGGCGCATTGCTTACCGTTTTATAGATCTATTCTCATCCACCATCTTTGTTTGTGACGTAAAAAATGTGTAAGAGTCATGTTTCTGAATCGGACACTGAGTGGATGCAGTCACAGCCAATCGGAGTCTGATTCAGAGGGTTGCCTGTCAGTTCCGTTGTTATGTGTACTGAAACGAGAGCCGGTATAATTCCATGCGCGAAAACAAAATAAAAAATGGAATACGTTATTTTAGTGTCTTAAAAGTAGACTGAGGTATGAAGGGTTAACGTTACATCTTAGGATAATTTTTAGTCATGTTCTGTATACATACTAACTAGGGCTGAACGATATACCGTGTCATGGCGATAACCGCCATATGCGCATGCGCGATATTCACACTGCAGGGACGTGCGGTTTTATTCATTTAAAAAAAAAATGCTAACGCACTTTAGCACAGAATTCTAAATAAAGATACCCTTATTACTTATCGAAACTGCACATACAATATATCCGATTAAAGCTGAGACTCCACAGATTATTTAAGTATAGTATCTATGCGATCCGATCTCGCGACAGGGGAAGCAAACACAGACATCACAACACGTAGCCTACCTTTTACGGAGCTTTTACGGGAGATTGTCTCACCGTATCTGTCAAATTTGATCAAAATACGCGTTCAATGGCATTAAAACGAGAAAAAACGCGGCTGAATCGGTTGATCCATAGGTTAATAATGTATCTGTGGATAAAGAATGCATCTAACGTTCCGCTGTTCATTATAATACAAAAACAGAGCATTAAACAAACCATCATGCTCTTACTTTGAAATCATGCGGAAATGTCGTCATCAGCAGGCCATCACGTGGTTTCCGAAAATAACCGAGTGACACGAGTAGATTTTAGCCGAGACCGGCGGAAAATATGTCTCAAAATTCCGTGTGTGTAAAAAGACGATCCGCGAACAGAGATTTGAGATCCGTGAATAGAGATTTGAGATCCGCAAGCGCATTTTTGGTCCACAAATACAAAATGGATTCACAAATGCCTGATCGAAAGGTGTAAATGTTAAAGAGATATTCACAGATGTTTTTTTAATTTGTGAACATATTTAGCGTATTTGCAGATCCGTTTTACACTTGCAAATGTATTTGTGAGTTTGCAAATCTTTTAAATGCATTTGTGGATGTTGTTTTACATTTACAAATCACATATTTACACACAAATTATTTTTATGTTCACACAAATAATTACGAGACATATCTATGCCCATACGCCTGCTTCAATGAAAATAACTTTCTAATATCCATAACTGTATAGGCTATTAGCTTAGAACTCGTCAGGCACTAGGAAGGATCACTTCTACTTCAGGGCAGGCTACGCAGTACGCAGGCTAATGTCCCGCAGCGGATGCCTCTCTGGTGGACTCCAGTACTGCACATTACTCCCGAGACGTTTTCACAAAAAAAAACATGTTAAGTGAAACTTCCGGGGCTTGAGCCCAAGTAGCCACCCCCTAGCGCCGCCACTAACGAAAATGGCAGGTGAATAAACCAAAGGAAAAGTGGAAAATAAATTGCAGTGATCCTGTGTTTTTGGCTGCAAGGCTCTTATGGCTCTGAGAAAATTGATCAGTTTGTCTTTGCAAGAGTGGCTCTCATAATGGTACAACTGGGAAAGGCTAGTCTGAAAAAGGCTAAAAGCTGTCATTTTCTGCAACGATTGGCAAAACTTGGAGGTGGGCTACTGGTAGGCACATTTTGTTACCTACACAAAGGCTAGCCCCCACCCCCCGTTTCCAGTGTTTATGCGATAAGCTAACTGACATGTTTGAAAAGGACTTAGTGAACACGTCGTACCTTTGGAACTAGGCCTCCGTTTACGCTAAATTAAGCTAACCGGCAGTGGCCTCATGTTTATACTACAAACTAGTTTCAGGTTTTTATTTGTTTATTTTGTATTTGCAAAACTATTAGTGGTGCAGCAGATAACAATGATAATCTTGTTCTGAGAATTCTTCCAGCCATGCTTCTGAAAAACTATAAAAGAAAAAACGTGCCAAAAACAGAATCGAAGACATTATTAAATAATATTGACAAAATACTGTGGTAGCATTTAGTATTGTCATCATTCCCCAATGCAATTATTTGTTAAAATAATACACAAATTGACAGTAATGAAAGGTGTGCACAGGCGTTCACATGGCTCAACAGCAACAGCTGTTTATATAACTAATGACTGTAGTTTTGTTTTGTCTTTGTAATGTTATTCTTTTGTATTGAGTTCTTGGCGAACAGATGCGGAAGGAAGAGAGCGTCCTTGTATTGTTTGAAGTGTGTCGGTTTATACCGGCACGCACAGGCAGGTGTAACTCGATGTCAGTTTGGATTTGAATGTCACAAAATCCCTCCCTGCCTCACTGTTAATGACGGAGTGAGTTTTACCGGTCGCCTTAATTTCCTTTCTGCTGAACATGTACACAGTGTTGTGGGAATGTATCTTCTGTGGGACGTGCATTAGAGCTTACCTCTGGGACCCCCAACTGCAGCATCTCTTTGTTATTCTCCGTAACACTCAAAATGCACCTGATCAAGTGTCTGTTCAAACAAATGCGTTGAAAACTCACTGAAAGAGAACGCAAGCCATAAAGGAAATGTCTCCAGTAAAGGCTTTTAAGACAATAAAGTTACCAAATTAGAAAAGATTAGGCTATTAAAAAGGTGGTAAAAAAACAGTCCATAAACATTTTCATAGATGTTTATTGACACAAAACAATACACAGTGAGATGCAAATGTAGAGAAAAACAGAAGCTATTCATGTTCAGTCGTGCTCAGCCTCCTCCAGTAAACTTGATTGTGTTCACATTAACAAATAGAAGTGCAGATAAGACTGAGCTGCAGGTTGAAGGATAAGCCTGGTCTCCTGGGTGGCTTGGCAGACATTTTGGTACAAATAAACAAGTATCTTATACTTATACATGATATTATCTCTAGAACCATTTTGTTACCATGAGGTAAGGCTCAACTCATTGCGGAAAAACAAAAATAGATGTGCAATTTCTTAATCCTCAACTGCATTTTGATTGTAGGATATTTGAGCTGCGGGCTTTCAAAAAACGTCTGTCTCCTATTCAAATAATACAACTGCTACCATGTTCCAAATAAAATGGTCTATGTAACTTGGTACCTTTACTTATATACTGTAGCCTACCTAAATACACATTTTAAGGTGTATATTTTCATTTTTGAAAAACAATGTATCTCCAAATAATTTTAAAGCATTTCTTCATGTGTTTGTCTTTAGCTTGATTATCCCTATAAAACCCGTCTTGGATTACCTGGAAATGCATTATCACAAAGCTTCCCCTAACAAGTTATGAAGAAGTTTAACTGGGTAAAAGAAAGTCTAATTTATTGTTGTATAAAGGCAGTGACATTGCATTGGATGTTTGAAACCAGAGTGAGTTTTTCTTCAGGTGAAGACTCAAGCTCTTATTTGCTCAGGGAGCAGTTTCCTCCCTGGACAGGAAAGTCCGGTGTTGCCCTCCATCTGTCCTCTCACAGGTGACAATGTTGAACCTCAGTGTTAAGGCTGCCAACATGTATTCACCCTAAGCATTAAACCCCTACAGCCCGATACTTGGTCAAACCTTTAATGTCACTGTTAAAACAACTTAAGCTCCCCCTTTCTAAGTTTTTGACTCTGCCATTCAGTTTAAATTAAAATGATAAATGAAACCGACTCCTCTCAGGCCACGCCTTCGCAGCGTCACCTGGTAGATGTGAGGTAAGCGAGACGAACTTCTAGTCAGACCAGCTGGCAGCAGATAAGAGAGTCAAAGCCTGCTCTACAGGTCTGTCAGGGAGCTGACAGCAGAGAGCTGCCTGCAAACACGTATCCGTTTTACTCTGTTTGTCTCCAGAGAAAAGAGCTTAGCCATTGTAATGAGTGTGTGAGCATGTTTTTTTTTTTCATGCGTGTGTATAAAGGCAGGTCTTAACTACCATTATTCAAATCCTCTGGTCATATTGTGGTTCCATCAATCTGGAAATAAGTGATTTTATTTCCACTTTATTGTGTGTGTCCCCTCATTACATTGCTCCATCCCCATTAATATATCAATCGTATACCATCGCTGTGTGATGATAGATCTCTGGTTTTCTTGACTTTCAGTGGTGCCACAGTGTCTGTGACCCGTGATTGAGTCAGATATAATGTGGTTCGCATAAAACTTTAAAGGCAATACATTTAAAAAAGGCCCATTAATAAAGAAATGTGACGTCAACAAACAAACGGGGGCCTACGTGTTCCCAGGGTCTTATGTTCCGCAGCTCATTATCCTCTTAGTTAGTCGCAATTATAAATCCTTTCAAATAATTGTTCTCAACATAGTTTTTCCCCATGGTCCATATTTCCCTGGGTCAATATCTTGAAATCAACAACCTACAGCTTATTTCTTACTGTTGTTACACTACTTGAACCTATGCATTCAAATTTGCAGCAGGTTTCAAGGAGTATAACAAGGAAAAGTCATTTCCTTGACCTAAGAGATAGCCATATCCACAGTAGTAGAATATGTTTACCATTTAAACATTGTCCCTTGTTTCTTCTCGATTTTGAACTACGAGGATAGCCCTTACTATAATCTACAATGTTTATTTTAACACAAGACACCTTAAACTAAAAGAATGGCTCCCCCAAACCAACACCACTAACTTGATCTTGATCCGTAGCCATGTGGTGATGTTTATCCTTAATTTTGTGTCTTATCGTGACTCATTCCAACACTGAAAACTCCCCTTAGACACCTACCAATGTAATGACAGAGATGTTTCCTTCACATCTGATAGGCATGTGCTGAGATGTGTGTCAAGGATAAGTGCAGCACGCTTGCTCTGTAATCAGCTGTTGTGGGGATGTGAATTTTGAAGATGCTATGTGACTCGTTCAGAAATACCCCCGTGGTATCAACATACCAATGGCACACGCGCCACACGCAAGATGACATCACATGTAACAAACAAAGGATGAGGTGAGATTGGCTAGTGAGGATTAGCATGCAATCGCAATGAAGATACAGTAGATAGGACCTTTGTACTGTGGCCTGTTTCCTTTAGAAAATATGAGTTTCACGTTTATTTCCATTATCCAACATTAGATGTGATCTTTTACTGTTAATATTAATATAAAAGGAAAAAGTGTTTAATTGAACACATATAGGTTAGTCAATACTTTTCCAGCTCATGAACAAAACATTTTTGGAGATACAAAGGATGGTAGAAACCTTAATTAGATGATGAAATGTTTGGCTCTATGAAACCTGATACTTATATGATTCTGTTTTCTTCAAGTTTGTGTCTTCCTGGTCGAATGTACTTATTGTGAGTCGCTTTGGATAAAAGCGTCGGCTAAATGCAATGTAATGTACGGTTTGTGCATTGTAATGGGTTTGGTATTTTGACCATGCTTGTGTTGGAGTCACTGGTGCCAGGTAACAGATAAGATGGACCTTGTAGATGTTCCCTAATCCCATGGTTAAACCTGGGCTGAGGGTTACACAACATTGTTTTGCCTCCATCCTGATGACTTGATTATTTCTGTGTATAAAGCCGAGTAAATGTATCGTTACCTTAAGTTTTCTGTATGTCTTTGCCCATATGTGTTGTACTATCTTCTCTGGTATCAGATTTGTGTCGTAATAAATATACATTGAGGGCCATGGAGTTAAAACTGACCTGCTGTAGCCTTCAAGTTTTCAATGCCATAAGGTTTCAAATTAAAATGACTTTGTATTATGTTATTAGAGTTGTTATCTTAGATTTGCTTGGTATTACCAGGGAAGGCCACATTCTCTCTAATATAACTCCTGAGGTTTATTTTGTTGGGTGTCTCATTAACTGTATTCTTGGGAAACCCTGCCGCAAGTTTCTGTTGCGTCACGATTCAGAGATAATTCCGCTCAGTCCCCAACAGACTTCTGTACCTCAAAGGAAATATTGCTTCCAAACAGCTTCACTGTGAATTCTGTGGTCTTCTTACCACTTGATGAGCATGGAGACGAAGTAGTAAAACAAACATCTCAGGGTCCAGCGCAGCAGTGTTGCAGTTATGCTTTTTTAGTGTCTTGCACTTTTGTGGTAATCTACAGCTTAGGCTTCTTGATGTTTTGAGGTCAACAGGCCTGCTTCACGTCACTACAGCTTGTGTTGACATGGAATACATTAACACTGTTTGGCTAATGTTACAACACCATGCTCAGAGCTATGAGTGTGTACCCTGTTTACATCGATCGTTCTGCTTAATTAAGCATATTTGAGAAAGAAACAGGCCTTTGGTTCATGATTACATGAAAATAATGCGTCATCCTTTCAAACTGAGGATGGGAGCAGTGATCCTTATTGGTAATCTGACATCTTGTATGACTAGCCAACAGCACATTTTACTACATTTAAATAAGGCTTTGAGGTACAGCACTTACTTTGATTGTATTTCCATTGTATTGCTATATTTTTATTAATTAAATAAGTATTCCTTTTCACACATCTTAAGTAGTTTTAATTTAGAAATAAATCTTTAAACTTTTTCTTAATACAGAAAAAGGAGAGAAATGTGATTTCAATTAGTTTCATTTCAAAGCAACCCATTTTAACAATTTTCAAAAGCCCAGGTGTTGCTTGATTTACTCTCTTTAACAAAGTTGATATTCATTTGAAACCCACAACAACCCACAAATTATTTCAACTTTTTTTAGTCGTAATGCTAAGCTAAGCTAACTAGCTGTAGCTTGATATTAACCACACATGCATGAGTAGTGTTGATGTATTTTTTTCAGACGCATACATGTGCCCCTACACAAAGTCACACTCGAGTGATGGTGACATAAACAGGCTGATTAAGCCGATGTACTGTTCTCTGAGTAACCGGACAGCAACCAGTCACTCTCTACTGAACAAGTCTAAACACACCATATCGCTTTCTCACAACTGAAACACAGCATATCTATTGTCATGTACTCATAACACTACATCATGTAAAAATAGTCATCAATGACTGCCTGTCCCGAGGTCTGCAATTATGAGTAAGTACTTGTTTCCATAATAACTGTACAGTATTTCTCTTATCATTAATCATTTAACTGTACATTTGTATGTAATGTACAAATGGTATCTGCGTGTGTGTATCTACACGTATGTTAATGAGGGTACGTGGATGAGTAAGGGTTGTATCGACTTGCATCATGTCCTCACTTGCTTCACTGCCATCATGTGTGTTGTTTGGATGTCACAACAGCCCCTGCCCGCCTCCTCTCCTTACCCCCCTCCAACGCCACTGTGAGAACACCTCACCCCCTTGATTCCCAGACCTGGACACACCCAGTGTACAGACTCACAACCAATCAAATCCCAATCTTCACATATGCAAATGTCACCCCAGTATTGGCTACTAGACATGGTTAACTGTCACTTTTCATAAGCCATGAATCAAAAACACTGACATTGTCATATCTGTCCATCTGTTCTCTGGTTTCGGTGTGGATTAA
Organism: Gymnodraco acuticeps; assembly: GCF_902827175.1. Lineage (NCBI taxonomy): Eukaryota > Metazoa > Chordata > Actinopteri > Perciformes > Bathydraconidae > Gymnodraco > Gymnodraco acuticeps. The sequence continues at coordinate 290,493 of NW_022990590.1, forward strand.
GATGCAGCTCGATAAACTGTATGAATACAATTCAATGGTACCGCCATGTTTACTTTATAATCCTACTCTTGGCCGCACAATATATGTCTTTTTGGGATAAAGGAGATTACTCACCCAGCATATCTTCAATGTAATACTTCATTTTGCAATAATGTGATTTAATTTTAAACACGTCTAATCATGTCTATAAATTCATTGCACAGGAAATGTGAATTAGCCAGAACCACTTCCAGGATCACGATTCTCTTGGAAAAATAGTTTACACTTTCAACAGCCAAAACTTTACATTTGGACTTTTAAATCCACAACCAATGTGTATCCCATCTAGTTGCGTCACTCAATGCAGCAGATAACATTATCTTGTAATTCAAATCAGATGGAAGGTGTTAAGATCTGACACAGATGACTCCCGTTCTCTATTCTGAAAAGATAATAGAGTCGTTTGCTGGTGATCTTCAGGAGAATGGTTCTGCAGATATGTCCTGCAGAGAGAACAGTGAGTTGATCAGATTTTGACACTTTTAGTGAGTAAGCCATCACTCGGACTTTGAGATTACGTCTGTTTTTCATCAAAGAACTTTACCACAGACAGTACTTGATGATTTCACAATAAACAACAGCCCTGAAGAAATTACAATATAATCTAAAATATGTGTTTTCTAGCTTGCTTTTATGAAGAAATACAGACTTGCTTTTACGGAAGTCAGAGTGATTGTTTACTCAGTAAGAGCATCACAATATTGTCAACTCTCCCCTTTTTCCTCTCTGCAGGACTCAACTGTGCAACACTGAGTCTGGCATTAACTCTGCTTTTATTGTTTTATATTGTGAAATTCAATGGATATTCTTATCCATCTGCTATAACACTCTTATTAACTGTTTAACATTTATATTTTTTCATATGTGATGTCCCTTGCACAACTACACTGTGGCTGTGTATATGAAAAATAAAACCTTTGAACCTCTATTTCTTTTTTAATTGTTGAACATAATTTAAAGCTTTCAGTTGCAACATTGACATCTCAAAGCTGTTTGTTGTTTTCAGCAACTATTCACTAATAATTGTCTTTGGATAATTTATAATTTAGTGACAATCGTTAAAGCAGTGGTGCCACCCTCATTTGTGCCAACTTTAGCTTTGCAGATACAGATTGAATAAACACTGCAGGCTGGTGCTGCATAGTAATGTCTGTGTATTCTGTCTGTCTTTTGCTGTGATGCTTTCCTTACCCTACAATGGGGCGTTGGTCTATGTGTATTTCCTTTCATGTGCATGCACTGGCGATGCATTTGGGATAATGAAATTACTCAAGTTATAAGTATATGATTGTGAATACAGTGAAAGCACAGTTTACAGTATACAAACCTCCTTTTTTGCTACGACGCACAACATTTTAAATCAGAGCTGTATAGAGTGATGTCCTGTGTCGTCAGTGATATAATGACATTATCTGTTTATTGTGCTAATCTGCTCATCGTGCCCAAAACTGTGAAGTGCCCTCTTAAGTTGTTTTATCTCAAAAGCTGCATGTCCTTCAGCTGTACACGACTTTGATCATGCAGTCATTGGCGGTCTCTCTGAAGTCATTATGTCTCTTCTTGACGACTGCGGATAAACATAAAGGCAAACACATAGTAGATAAGAAAGAAGTGCTTCTGATAATGCCTTGAATGATCCAGACCAGGTGTATTTGAAACCTTGAATAGCATGTAATTCAAGAGTCCTGCAAAAGGAGCAAAGGCGTGCGACTATCAATGGCTGTCGACTTTGTTTGTAACCTAACTTCACTGTGTATTACCCAACTGCATGAATGCACAACACAGCAGATTCAGGGAGCCTCTGTTGACTTTGCGACCAAAATAATCGTTGTTGCCTCCAGGCCAAATTACAGTCAGGAACTGGAACAATTCTCACTGGCTTTGCTCAACACCGAAACTGACAGTTTAGGTTTTGACAGAAATAATGGGAGGTTTCTTCTTAATAAACAACCTTATATGATTGACAGCGTGGCTTTTGTGATGCAAATAGCCATATTAATTACATAAGAAAAAGGAAGCAGTATGCAATTAAACTTTACAGCAATACATGTTTTTCAGCTACATTTTATAAAATATTATGTCAATGATAAAAAGAAAAAAGCAAGATTAACACGATTTTTTACATTTTGTCATTTCTGACTTCGATTTTTTTGGAACAGTGCCACCAATTATGTCAAACACAAACCTGTGACAGGCTCTCAGCCAGTCATGGAGACAATGCACCAATAACGACATCAAAAATCACAGCAGAGTGTTTGTGGATGGGTAAAAGAGACGTGCCAAAACTGTTCTAACTGCCAATTTTGATGACCGAGGAGCAGCAGTGGTGAGCCAATAAGCTTTGTCCTGGGCCAGGCAGACCTGTCTGTGCACCTGCTGATTCCCAGGCCTGCTTGCCAATCTTCGACTACAGTGAAACCCAGCAAGAGTGAAACTGGCTGTGAGCCAGAGGAAGAGTTGGTTGACTACTACTGACACAATCGCTAAAAGCAGGAGATCCTGGGAGGAGGACCAGCCCTGTGTCGAGATGAGAAAAATAGATGACTAACCATGAGAAGAAAAATAAAAGGAGGAGGAACAGTTCATTGAACTCATGGGAACGTAAAACCTGTCAGACACTGCCTACAGGATTGCTCAATTAGGGCAACTGTGCAACCTATATGTGTCAGTGTCTGTGTTTGCAACATGTGTGGGCAACAACATGGATTTAAGATTTGAGTTTTTGATACTAAATATATGTTTTTGTATTAATGTGAAGATCCTTAATATGGAAAGCAGTTGGGGTGGAAAAGAGTCATAAACAACACATGACATTTAAGTGTCCTTCTCAAAGGAGTATCATGGCCTGCCTTCACCTGCCCTCACACAAAGATGAGCAGCACTTACTTTAAAATACAGACTCAGTATAAACCTTTATGATTGATTGAAATCAGGTGAAACAGGGATACCCCAACTCCTTGTTAGGCCTTTAAAAACCAATATCTTAACAACAACTAAGGCCTTAAAGATGTCTGTCTATACTTACAGAGTCACTGAAAATGCAAAGATATTACAGTCTGTGAGGCAATATTTAGCACTTTAGCTAATTAAGTTTACCAGCTAGCTGATAGCTTTGCATTTCGAGACCGGGTTTTTATTGACGGTGTTCATTCACAAAACGGCAGTGTTTGGCATCTAAAAAAACAACGAAGATAAACAAAAGTTAAAGTGAACAAGAACAATACAGTTACAGCTTTTTTTAAACCAATTATTCACTTGAAATGTGCTAAAAAGCTAAATAGAGGTACGGGAAACTGAGGACTGATCATTCCCCTTCTGTAAAGGGGTTTAAAGGGCTCATGTCATTGCCATTTCTACTGATCATAATTCCATTGTTGAGGTCTACTAAAATAGATTTGCACTGTGCAATTTCCCAAACTCACATTGGTTTCTCATACAGCATCTCTGTATAGTATGTGTATTCACTCTCTGTCCTAAACGGCTTGTTGGAGCTCCTGCCCCCCCCTCCCTGTGAGCCCAGTGTGCTCTGATTGGTCGGGAAGTTGAGAGGCTCGTTGCTGCGAGGAGCGGACAGGCTTCCGGGTCGGCGACACAGCGAGAACAAGCGAAACTCATCCTGAGCACACACAGACACTCACAGCCGAAGTAAAAACAATAAGTGTGGCTTGATATTGAGTAAGAAAAAGGTTTATAACGCTGTGAGCATGGGTCTGCGGAGAGCATGGGTCTGCGGAGAGCATTTCTCCGCGATCCCAACTTAGCAGCCCGAAAAACGTTTACCCATTTAAACAGTCGTGGTAGATACCTTGTTTGTTTTAAACATCATAAATACACAAACAACAATGAATACTTACAGGTTGTGTACCCGAATCTCCCGCTGGTCCAAACAAAGTAGGAACAGCATTGTTCTTCAGTGCCCTACGCTGTACATATCCCGCATGAATCGCTGAAAGGTTTGTGAAGCTTTGTTTCGTGAAATGCTGGCAGAGGGTGTGGCCTCTGGGTATTCACACGTCACAGTACCCAGGAAGTAAACAATGGAAAATGAGACGTCTCCAACGAGGCGTTTTGGGGCACCATAGACTGTGTTAGAGTTTTACTCGCGGGGGGTGTACGAGGGTGTACTTTGAGGGTTATTGACTCTGCAGACCGTTTACCTTCATAACACACACGGGGACGGGTAATAACCGGAAAAGCATGACATGGGCCCTTTAAGGTATGGTTTGTTTATCTGTTTGTTAGCAGTATTACATAAAAACGACTGGGTATCACCAGAGGCTAATCCCATTAAGTGTTGGTGCAAATGTAAATCATGGAGCGGATTTACAAAAACATTTTTCACTGTCTCTACCTTTGAATGACAACCCCTTTCACAATGTAAATTGATTTCCACTGTTAGTCTAAACATATCATGATATGCATATATTGTTCTTGCAGTGGATCAAGCTTTTCAAACTGTCATGGTTAGCACTAAATGGTCCCTCAGTGTCAAATCAGAGTTCAGCATTGGTCCAATTGCATCAGCGTTACTTTTCCATACAAGGTCATAGGCCGAGACGAAGGATGTCCCACTTTGACCCATTTATTACAGCTGTTTAAACAGAGCCCTGACACATGGCAGCATGATGGACGGCCCACTGACTAATGGCAAACAGATTGCTGATGTATTGGGCCCAGTGTGTGTTATTTAACCTCATCTGTGACTCATCCTCCCTGTTCCGAAACAAATGCATATGTATAGCTGTCAGCTCCACACGTGTTGTGCAGACACTCCCTGCTATGGTTTATATATCTCTCTCTGTGTTCACTTTAGTTTGCTGTACAAATAATCATATGCACATCTATTGTCTCTGGCTCAGGCTAAACAAAAAGCATAAAAGTATGAGTAGTTGTTGACAGCGAAAATCGTATGTCCCAGTCTCCTAAAACAAGGAAGTATAAGAAGAATATGGAGGATTATAATGGAAACCTATGTATTTGTCACACACATGTACATAATATCTCAAAGTCCCACTCCACACTCCAGAGACCCTCCGGCACCAGAGCCAAGTCCCTGCAGACTGAGCTACCGAAACACTGCAAAAACACCACCTAAAGCATTTTTTATGACATACAAATATATAATGTTATGAGTGCAAATAAAAGAATGCAGGTACAAGCAAACCTCAATCAAGTTTTCCGATAAACGTCAATGATGTTGTCAAGTTTTGAAGACAGTATGCCCTCTCTATCGTTGTGATAAAGCAGCACACTGTTTCTTCTCAATCAGTGATTTGACTCAATCACTCTCCCATGTCTCGAGCCCTTTCAAAATCAGTCACAGCCATCAGTCACAGCATGGCACTGCCAAACCTCATCAGCAGTCATGTGGATTGCATTAGAATGGGTCGAGCCATGGCACAGCCGGAGGCCCGAGCTTACTTATCATACCCTTACAGCGAGAGATGGTTCGGGAAAAGTACCTGGAGGGCTGATGAGGATTATTCAGACACCCCGCAGAGAACAATACTCCCCGTTTTTGATGACTCCCTTTTAAATTCTCTTCTTCCTTGAATTTAAAGCAGTCGCTACCTAAATACTCTTTAAATGATCGCTTGTGAAGTACACAAACATAACATTGAGCTGTTATGAAGATACACATAACGCAGAAGGTTGAATTTGCACTTCATTTTATTTGCATCACATCACTCCCACATATAAAGATGACACACAAAGAAGGAGATGTTTCATTCGATTAGTTACAGTGATATAAATGTAACATAAGTGGAGTAAGTAAATGCATTTAAAATCCATGTCTTATGAATATTTCATATACATAAACATGACAAACGACCTGTTTTGACAAACAAAATAGCATATACATTAAAGTAACTTCCACAAGAAGTATAATAAAGCCTTTGGCTCGGTTCAGAGGTTACAATGGAGTGTAACATCTAACTTTCTTTAGCACATACATCATAGAAGCAAGTTATTTTTTGAAAAAAGGGTATTATCTTACACTATTGAGTAGATAAGGATTGTATTGAGCATGTAAACAAAAGAGGGGCAAATTATAAAATGCCAGGGTGGCTGTGTTGGTGGGAGAATCCGCACGGTGGGAGTCAAGACCCCTGCAGGGCTTGCTTTTTACATATGCAGATTGATGGGAGACGGGGACAAAAAGCCAAAGGTTACCACTCCCGTGCCACTTTTCTATTAGGACAAGAGGTTTTTCAAACAAAGTGACTGTGCCGATCCGAGAATTAAGATGGAGGAAATACATTTGTTTTGACAGAAGTCCTGCTGTGCTTCTTTTCAAGCACGACTTTAAACAGATGATAAAATCCCATCAAACATACATGTCAGGGGTGATAACATTGTCAGCTGATTAACTCTTCGAGAAGATACCAAGCTAAACCAGCAAGGGGAGCGTTCACACACAGGTACGAAAGTGGCACCTTTCACTGCAACCTGAACTTGCTGCAGCTGCTGAATATAAATAGGCCGCAGTAGGCAGACAGCGAGAACACAACAGAGTATTGGCTAACGCCCATCTGCTCAAACACAGACACTTTCTGTTTCTCCCGCTCACATTAAAGGCTGCATCTGGCAGCAAAGCCCCAAATGCAAATTCACATAATTTACATGACGGCCTCTGCTTTCTCCTCTGTGGCTGTATGGTGCTATGTTCCTTTAAAGTCTCAATTCACAGCCCTTCTTCTCTTGAGTGGCTCACACCACTGATGCATTCACACACTTTGATTTTGATACGTTTTTACTATTGCCCTGGAACAATCAAATATTTGAATATAATGTAAACAATTTCATACTGTCCCGAGTGTCTGCTGAAGACGGAAAACCCTGGCTGAGAATGACCCAGAATCCTCTCTGTTGTCCCCACAGATGTTCGTTCCCAATGTTTACTTTGCTCATGTAGTGTTTCCCCTTTGCAACATTTGGCATCTCAGAGTAAAATAGGCCAATTACACAACAGGAAACAAGGCTAAATTGCCATAAATCTGAGCCTTGACAACATATAATAACTGATATTAATAAATTAAAGTTTTGTCCACAACCCACAGGGTCTGTTTATGAGTTCAGATGAAGCAAAAAAATTTCTTCCAACTGCACTTGGAGAAAGCTTTAGTGCGTCTGTCGGAAAACCTCCTCTTCTTAGATTTGCGGGTTTTGTTCTTAATGGCAGCAAAAATGGCCGCATCAAACGCCTCCTTCAAGTTCTTTTGTGTGAGCGAAGAACACTCCACGTAGTCTGCAGCCCTGATCTTGTCCGCCATGCTCTGTGCCCTGGAGTTCGGGATTGGCTTGACGTTCGATTGGTCCAGGTTGATGAGGACGTTCACGTCCAGCAGAAGGTCGGACTGAGTCCCTACGAGAACGATGGGTGCAGACGGGTTGTAGGCCCGGATCTCTGGAACCCACTTCTTGGTGATGTTGTGGAACGAGGTGGGGTTGACCATGCTGAAGCACAGGAGGAAGACGTCCGTGTGGGCGTAGGACAGGGCTCTGAATCCATCAAACTCTTCCTGAATGGAACATAAAGACAGTTAGTGTCAATCAAACTATGTGCAGACATGATGGAGAAATGAGTGAAAGACGCTGACTCACTAAAGAAAAAGGTAATCTATTAACATTGTGAGATCATGGTACTGAGTCACATATTGGATGAAGCAAGGAAAGTTGTACCTTCGCAACTCATCTTGACTACAACTAGAAAATCTGTGTATTTTATTAGGAATGGTGGTTTTATATTTTGTATCACTTCCCTTGACATAATTAACTCAAGATCAGGAAACAGGTGTGAATTTGGTACTATAAAAAGCTCACTAAACACACCCTTTAAAAGTAACATGGTGAAATGTTTTCTTGTTGAAAAACAAACAGATAGTCTTACCTGTCCAGCAGTGTCCAGTAGCTGAACTTTAACCGGGGCTCCTTCTACTTGGACCTGACCTGTTGAAAATCAGTAACATGAATCAGTTAGTATCAGTCAGTTTAGATCACTTGTTTTCCAACATATTTCTCACACATAAATCTGATTTGATGATTGTTTTTTCTGTAATAAAGGTGTATATATATTTAATGTGGTTCTGTATGCATCATGACAAAATAGTTCTTAACTATTTCACTTAAAAAACACGCACATGACATGGCAATCACAATATACAGTACATTACAAATGTTAAATAAAAGCTGTGTGTGTCAGTAAACACTGAACCTAAGCAAACACACCAGCAATTAAGGAAATTAAAAACATTAAAAAAAACAATTCGTATTGATTTTTTTTGTATCGCACTAATTTGCTTCCATATATCTTGTTGCACTGTTGACTTGGGATTTTCATTGCCAAGAACTAGGCTGTAGCATAATGACAATAACAGTTTTGAATTTGTTTTTCTCTATTGGTTCAACTTCTTGTGTATGATGATCACTCACCAGAAAACACGTCAAAGCCAGTCTGCTGGTACTCCGTGGGGTATCCGTTGGAGGTATAGCTGACGATCATACTGGTCTTCCCGACGGCTCCGTCCCCGACCAGCATGCAGCTAATCACGCCGGGCTCCAGCTCATCTTCCCGGGTCAGCCCGCAAGCAGAGGGGACTCGGGACTCGTGGGAGAAGTAATCCATTTGAGGTGGCATGTCGAGCCGCACATTAAACTTTGGGAATGCAGACTCTCTCCTCCCTTACGGATCTATGACGGTGAGAATAGATACTGAGGGTTGTCTGGGTGCTGATATACTGAGTTACATACCGGGAGGCTGCAGATCCTGTTCTAAAGTGACGGGGACATGTGGGGAGGGACGCTTTTGGGGGAAGTTTGTAATCGGACAGGTTGCGATTTGCATAGACACTCCCATTGAGGAAAGAAATAAAGAATCTTTTTTTTTTAGATAGATATCTAGATGTTCTTATGATTTTCTCCTTACAAATGTTCAATACATCTTATTTTATGACTCTTTAATTTATTTTTGAATAAAGTATCTGCATCATTGCTGGTCTGACATTTAAGGATGATATACATCTAAATTGTAACCTACAGCTCAACCTGAAGCTGTTTCCCAGAATTATCTGTGCTTTCCATATAATGACGTCTTGTACAAAGAGTGTGCATTATTTATGATCGTGTTATGGCCTATTCTTTACCTATATCAGTAATGTTGAGGAGAAAGCATACATCACTTTTAAAATAATTATTCTAGCTCTATTATATATAAATGAGCGTGGGTTTACACTAAAGGCCCCTTGGAATTGTTTTCTTTACTGTTTGGTGTAATCTTTTGCCCATACTGTAAGGCAGAGGTGGGAGAAGTACTCAGATCTTGTACTTAAATAAAAGTACAACCAGAGTGTAGGAAATAGGAATACTCTATTACAAGTAAAAGTATTGTATTCAAAATGTTACTACTCAAGTAAAAGTAAAAAAAAAAAAATCAGAGTACCAAAGGTAAAAGTACTTATAATGCAGATTGGTCCATCTCAGAATAATATATATATATATATTAAATGTTTTGATTATAATTATTAATGCATTAAAGTGTTAGCTGGTAAAGGTGCAGCTAGTTTTAATTACTTTGTATACTGCAGGGTAGCTTGTGCATTTACTCCAGGTGTAACTAAAGTCTTATTTAATTATTGATTAGATTTCACAACATGAATCCAAATCTGTAAAGTAACTAAAGGTATTAAAGTAGAAATTCAATGTAGCATACAATTGAAATATTCAAAATTGTAATTAAGTACAGTACTTGAGTAAATATAATTAGTTACTTCCCAACTCTGCTGTAAGGGTATGTTGCAAGACATGTGTATATAAATGTATATAATTAGGCTACCAACGGTGCCTTTAATATTCCTTATTTGTATTTATTTATACTTCAATGTATGTCTTTTTGTCTCACATTCTGTGGTCACCCCCTTGCACACACTCCTTGCCTCCTTGATGTAATGTATAAATTGTGACCGCGGTGAAGTTAGTTTCAGTTTCCCCTGCTGCTGGCTGTATTATGACGGGGAGATATTCTCCGCGAAACGAGGCTTTCACTTAGGGACCATCAACAAATTACTTTTCAATTACACAAGAACAATGTTCTTTTTAATAAATCGACAGCTTCCCGATTGTGTGAATGTGTAGCAAATCCACTCTAGAGCATTGATTTGTTGAACACACCTCTTTTTATTGAATTTGAATACTTTATATACGTGTTATTAATATGTTGATGGAAGATGTCTTAATAACTTCTAGGTCATGTGACCTAATGACTCAATACAGAGATGCTGTATGAGAAACCAATGTGAGTTTGGAAAATTGCACAATGTAAATATATTCTAATAGACCTCAACAATGGAATTATGATCAGTAGAAATGGCCATGACATGGGACCTTTACATTTCAACATCTCATCACCAACCACTCACACTAAGGTTGGACAAACGGCGCCCCCTGGTGTCCAAGATAAGCACTACACGAAATGTGATCACATGACTCCGTTTGTCACCTGATTATCCGTGTCCACCCTGTGTTGTGTAGTCGGAAGCTAAGCTAGCTGTTATTATGATAGCATGAATGATTGAAATGTAGCTTATTTACACGTTTGCTGCATCTTCATATATCATATTATACATCTTCCTTGGGAATTTAGACGCACGTGGTGAGAGGAAATGCTCTCGCTTGCCCTCAATGGGAGGAAGTTGTGTTAGCTAGCTAGCTGTTTAGCATACATTTCTAGGATTTTTTCTCTGCCAGCCATTGTTTATCATTTACAGGGAGAACAACGAGTTAGAAAGAAGGTACTTCAAACCATGGCTTCAATTCTGGACGAGTACGAGGACTCTCTAAACACCAGGCAGCACAGCCGCCTGTCAAATGCCAACATCGGGATAACACATTCAGGTTAGTCGCCCTCTCTGGAGCTGCTCCGTTTCATTAGCTAGTTACATTCAAGGGTGCTATAAGGTTGTTAGAACCTTTAAGGAATGTTAAAACTACACAATTAGTTAACTCCATGGTTTCATTGAGAACATGCTTTACTTGTTCCCTCACATTAGGCTTTGTGAATGTGAGACTCGAGGAAGAGAAGCCGATATTCAACAAGCAGAGGATCGATTTTACTCCACCTGAGAGGATAAACCATCTTGCAGTCTGCAACAATCAGCTATGCATGAGTCTAGGAAAGGACACCCTTCTGAGGTAAATAACACTGTCCTAAGCCCTTTAATTAAACGCACTGTTATCGGCCACTGGTGTTTGTACGGTTTTCATTGAATTACCTTGAGTTAGTGCTTGTTGTTCCTTTTGATTTGTACTCATCTGCTGTAAGCTGTTGTTTATTGGAGCATCTAAAATAGTTGTTAATGATACAAGATACTGATACTAATGTTCTCTTCTGTACAGAATTGATTTGGCCAAGCCAGATCAACCTAATCAGATTGAATTAGGACGGAAAGATGAAAGTAAAGTGCACAAACTGTTCCTGGACCCCACTGGTGAGTAAAAAGACAGTGCTTAATCAGATTTTTTGAAAGAATTGCCCTTGGGACATATTTATACCTCACATTTACATATTGTTTATTACAATGAGACTTGTGAGTCATGCAAAAATAGATTTGCATTGTTTTAATTATATAGCTTTAAGTCATTCTTTTATACAGGACACACATATTTTTGTTATTGTTTTATATAGTACATTTATTGGGTATCATGAGGTATTTCACAATTACATCGGAATTTCTCTAAATGCTACTACATGATATTATAGTATTAGTGAGTCAGTTTTGACCTATTAACTCAATCAGCTGTATTTTTCTTCATATCCTAACACAGGCTCCCATCTGCTGATCTGCCTGAGCACCAGCGAGTGTCTGTACCTAAACAGGAACACGCAGAAGGTGCGCAGTCTCTCCCGCTGGAGAGGCCACCTCATCGAGAGCGTGGGCTGGAACAAGCAGCTGGGCAATGAGACAAACACAGGACCTGTCCTAGTTGGCACCAGTCAAGGCATCATCTTTGAGGCGGAGATCTCTGCAACTGAGGGCAGCCTGTTCAACACCAATCCAGATCAATACTTCAGACAGGTACGACGTAACATATTGTTATGTGTGGGTTGCAGTGTTTAGTATGTGATATTCATTTAGTGGTATTGTTGTAGAAAAAACCATCCTCCACATTTATTTATCCCTCCTTGCATGAAAATAACCATGTTCTCTTGTTGAAACAGGTCCACTCCCTGGAGGAGGATGGGAAGCCTGCACCAGTCTGCTGCCTGGAGGTGGAGCGGGGGGGCTCAGAGAACAAGTACTTCATCATCGCCACCACCCGCAAACGTCTGTTCCAGTTTGTGGGTAAATTGGCCGAGGGGTCCGAGCAGCAGGGCTTCAGCTCCATCTTCAGCCAGAACCAGGACCTGCTGCCCAGCTTCCAGGAGTTCCCAGCCAACATGGGCTACAGCGAGATCACCTTCTACACCCCGAAGCTCCGCAACTCACCTAAGTCCTTCGGCTGGATGATGGGTAACGGAGTTCTTTACGGTCAGCTGGATTATGTCAGGCCTGACTCCCTGCTGAGCGATGTGCAGGTAAATGTATATTTAAAAACGTTTATTCAGAAGCTAAAACATTTATGAGGTTATTTTGCACTGCATAAGTATTAAATGAAATGTAAGAAAATGAACATTTCCTCTGATGTGACAGGCCGATAAGATGATGCAAATGTGTACGTAACTCAAACTGGTTACGAATCTGGTCCCGTAAGAAATATTTGCAGTTTGGAGGTTTTTAAAGTGTTCAAAACGAATAGACTAGTTGCGACTACTGAAATAGGTCAAATTTGCCCTGGTTGTGCCTATTTTGAAGATTGTCTTAAGAGACAGCACTATTCAAGCCTGTTAAAGATACATTTTTCCGTTAAGTTTAAAGATTTTACATTAAAAAAAATATAAGGTTTGTTTTACTAGCTTAGATGTAGTGGTGAACTCTTGGTGAACATGTACCTTTTGAATCTGCGTGGGCCATAACAGTAACACAAGGCATAACAACATTATATAAGAATATGCTATTTCCACTACAGGAGAGATTTGATTTCTATACTTATACTTTTTTCCATCTTAATTAGATGGAAAAAAGGATGTGCGTATATTAGCATCGGCATTGGAAATTCATCAGAAGGAGTTGGAAAATATCGGCAAAAATCCCACATCATGCATCTTTCAATAATAACTCTACCTTCTCCACATTGACTCCTTTGTTCTCCTTATCTTATGCGCTCTTCCTCCATATTTTCTCTCCCCTAATGACACAGGTATGGGAGTACACGCCTGACATTGACATCAGTCTCGACAAGCCCATCTCCATCGTGCTGACCCAGTTCCACTTCCTGCTGCTGCTCCATGATCGAGTAAAGGCCATATGCACCCTGAATGGACAGGAGGTGTACGAAGATGTGTTCCCAGATAAATTTGGCACCCTAAAGAAGATGATCAAGGACCCAGTTGGAGGTTTGGTGTGGATCTACACTGAGCGGGCGGTGTTCCGGTACCACATCCAGCGCGAGGCCAGGGACGTCTGGCAGATGTACATGAGCATGACTAAGTTCGACCTGGCCAAGGAGTACTGCCGGGACCGGCCCGAGTGCATGGACATGGTTCTGGCCAAGGAAGCCGAGCACTGCTTCCAGAACAAGCGGTACATCGACAGCGCCAAGTGCTACGCGCTGACGCAGAACTACTTTGAGGAGATAGCGCTCAAGTTCATCGAAGCCAAACAGGAGGAAGCCCTGAAGGAGTTCTTACTGAAGAAACTGAATCATTTGAAACAGAGCGAGAGAACACAGATCACCCTGCTGGTCACATGGCTCGCCGAGCTCTACCTGAACAGCCTCGGCCAGCTGGAGAGCGACGGCAACAGCGTCATCTTCCAGGAGACTCGTGAAGAGTTTCGAGAATTCCTCAGCAGCTCCAAGCACAAGGAGTGCCTGTACAACAACCGCACCACCATCTACGACCTGCTGGCCAGCCACGGCAACGTGGACGACATGGTGTACTTCTCGGTCGTCATGCAGGACTACGAGAGAGTCATATCCCACTACTGCCAACACGACGACTACAGCGCCGCCCTGGATGTGCTCTCAAAGCACTGCGATGAGAAGCTTTTTTACAAGTTCTCCCCGGTCCTCATGCAGCACATTCCCAAAAAAGTGGTCGACGCGTGGATCCAGATGGGCAAGCGGCTGGACCCGAAGAAGCTCATCCCGGCTCTGATGAACTACAGCCAGATGGGCAGCACGCAGCAGATCAGCGAAACCATCCGCTACATGGAGTTCTGCGTGTACGAGCTGACCGTGACGGAGGAGGCCATCCATAATTACCTGCTGTCGCTCTACGCCAAGTACAAGCCGGATTCCCTGCTGTGGTACCTGGAGCAGGCGGGCACGCACCCCTCAGAGATCCACTACGACCTGAAGTACGCCCTCAGGCTGTGCGCTGAGAACGGCTACCTCCAGGCCTGTGTGCTGGTTTATAGGATTATGGAGCTGTATGAGGAGGCAGTGGATCTCGCTTTACAAGTAAGTGATGTTTTTTAATTTTTTTATTGCATTTGAACTGCAGCAATTTGTTCACGAATCAATTTGCCGATTCATTGTAAATTGATTGAGGTGTTTTCAAAGACTCTTACATTTCCGACTTCTCTCTGCTTTATATCATATTTAACTCAATATTAAGAATTGTTGCACTTTTAAGAAAGTGGGATGGAAATGTTTCATTACTTTCAGACTATTTTTTATATAGCAAATTATTAATTAAGAAAGTATTTTGCAGATTAATTGATCGTAGAGAAAATAGTTAGATGCCACTCTAATGTGTCCAAATGATGCACCATTTTGTAGTAAACCTATCATAAACCTTTGACTGAACTTGACTAATGCCACTCACTTGCAATGTGTTTATCAACCATAGGTAGATGTAGACTTGGCCAAGTCGTGTGCGGACCTTCCTGAAGATGACGAGGAACTGAGGAAGAAGCTTTGGCTGAAGATCGCGCGGCACGTGGTGCAGGAGGAGAAAGATGTGAAGAAAGCCATGAACTGTCTGTCCAGCTGCAACCTGCTCAAGATTGAAGACATCCTGCCATTTTTCCCAGACTTTGTCACCATTGACCATTTTAAGGTCTGTAACAAAGAGTTTCCTTTCCTTTTGTAACCAGAGAAACATACCCATACGTAATGCCAATATGTTTTGACTTGATTTTTGGTGGTGAACCTTTATATTTAGGAGGCCATTTGCAGCTCCCTGGAGGAGTACAACCAGCACATCGAGGAGCTGAAGCAGGAAATGGAGGAGGCCACGGAGAGCGCTAAACGCATCCGAGAGGACATCCAGGAAATGAGGAACAAATATGGCGTTGTGGATTCCCAAGAAAAGTGTGCTTCATGTGACTTCCCATTACTCAACAGACCCTTCTATCTGTTCCTGTGTGGACACATGTTCCACTACGACTGCCTGTTCCAGGTATATCTCAGAGGCTGCTTCTGTGCCACTGCACAAATGATGTGTTCTTTTAGTTTAGTTAAAATCTTAAAAGTATCATGATTGAAATATATCTTCAATTATACATTTAAAAGATGCCAACAAAATAATGAGTTTGTAATCTATCAAATCAGAGGTACAGGATGGTTTAAACTGAAACGCGCTCTTTTGTGCATCAATGAGTTCACAAAATGAATACAGAGTTAAATCCCGGATTAAATGTAAGTTAAGGGGTCTTGAAAATATTGATTGTGAAGTTATCCTTGTGATGTTGCAAATTACACGACTGAGAAGCAAGAAAAATGTCAGACTTGAACTGACTAAAAAGTATCAACGTACTGATCGTAAGCACATTTTCTATTCCTCTGCTTTCTAGGAAGTAACCCCTCACCTGACGCCCCTTAAGCAGAGTCGTCTAGAGGAGCTGCAGAAAAAGCTGGCCGCGACCACGCAAACCTCTAAGTCTCGACACCGCCCGGCGCCCAAGGACGAAGGAGACACTGCCAGTCTGGGAAAGGGCAATGCGGGTACAAGCCGCGAGCAGATAAAATCAGACATGGATGACATCATCGCGTCGGAGTGCGTCTACTGCGGCGAACTGATGATCAAGTCCATCGACAAGCCCTTCATTGATCCAAAGAAATTTGAGGAAGAGAAATCCAGCTGGTTATGAATGAGGCCTCAATTCCTCTCAATATGAAAAAGACATGACAGCCAACCATCCTGTATGTTGATGAAACTGCTCCATCCGTAGGACTGACCCATTCAGTGGATACAGACATTCACCTGATTGCCTACTGTTGTTCAGCTTCAGGTGTGATTTTGGTTGGCAGTATATGAAGCTGATTTAAAGACCTTTGCACTTTGTATGGCTGTAAAAAGTGGACATTGTGGAAAATGATACACGATGATGTACTGATGTATAATATTGCCAGGGCTGAACCTCTGAATATGATGGCAGAAAATAATTCAAAAGCTAGAATCAGATATAACTGCACTATACATCTATTAATAACTTTAAGTTATGCACTTGCTTTGTCTATTGGAAACATAACCTGCACTTCCATAGCTCAATTCAACCGCTCCATCATCGGCTCTTAGTTCATCCTACAGGTAACGTGGGGCAGATTATCAAACTGTTAGTTTATATACTCACTGTTTTACGATACATTTGTGGCACATTGAAGCTTGTCAGTGTGGATGGACTGATATTTGGGTTGTTTAATGTAATAAATATTTAACAAATGATTTTAACTATTGACTGGACTGAGAACAATCAAAACCCTTCTTCACTGTTCCTTTGCTCCCTGGAGGAGGACAGCAAACATCATCACATCAGTGGGTTTAAGCGATACACAGAATAGTTTATGCAGTTTAATAGTGAAGCATGTCAAAAAATTGAGCTAGGCTACTGTGACAGCAAGCATTTTTTGGATCCAAACAATGATTAGCATTCTGTGTGTATCACATATTTATTACCTCTATAAGTGACAGTACATTTTCATACATTTGCAAAAAAACAAGTATGTATATTTTCAAATTTTCTGGAGTTCACTTGAAAATAGTATACAAGTTTACAATGGTCACATTTTACCCTGGATATCCCAACTGTCTCACCATACCTAAAACGGAGTTCCCGTATAGTGACGTCAGACGTAGCTCGGTAATCTTCGCTGTGTGCAGACGCTATTAATCGAGATCGGAATTTAATCGATGCATTTGTACAAGTTGTTCATATGCCGCCCAAAACGTCATATATGATATATATGAATCTAATTAAACTAACGAACGATACTGCTGCTATTTCTTGTCACATTCGTGTCTTCGTAGACATCCACAGGAGAGCGTCATTCTCTCTGCGATTGATTATAACGCCTGCTCCTTGCTGTACCCTCGCCATGGCGTCGTGTCTCTGCTCTCTCAGTAACAGAAAGTGGCCGCCTCTCTGCTGTTGCTGCCGACTCAAAGCTCACAGACTCGCTCGGCGCCTCAAACCGCCATTTTGGAGTCAGAGAACCGAGAGTCGGCAGCAGCGGAGAGAGAGACGCAAAAGGGGACACGGGGCCGAGGTGAGAGACTCCATGGTGGTTGTTATGGCGAAGGAGCAATGGGGGAAGATGGCCGGGAGGGAGAAAGAATTAAAACATGGGGATCATTCGTTCGCCAGGCAACCGAGTCCCCGTTTGTGGCCGAAACAAGGGTACGGGAGGCGCGGGCGAAGGGCCTTGCTCTCGCTGCACCGCGACTAGCCTGTTTAAGAAATGCCATTAAACCAATATCATCTTAATACATTGTTTAGGCAAGGAGGTGGTGGCCTTAAAGAGACAGACCCGATTTGAATACTTCATATTAATGGTGAGAGGACGTCTGTGTCAAAATTATAAGCTAACGTTTCTAATGAAAAGCTACACAAGCGATAGCAAGGATGCTATAGCAACAAAGACCAGATGCTTGGGAAATCAACTATCAATGTATATTTAGTGTCCCCTACTTAAACCAGTAAGCTGTCAGTGTGTGTGTGTGTCTATTCAAGTACCTTGACCCTTTACTATCATTGATCGGAGGCAATGCTGCTTCTGCTTATTAGCAATGCAGCTAACGGTTGTTAGCCTGCAA
Source organism: Gymnodraco acuticeps (assembly GCF_902827175.1). Lineage (NCBI taxonomy): Eukaryota > Metazoa > Chordata > Actinopteri > Perciformes > Bathydraconidae > Gymnodraco > Gymnodraco acuticeps. The sequence goes on from NW_022990590.1 coordinate 308,665, forward strand.
GCTACAACCCAGTGCACCATCCAAGGTTAGCTAGCAAACCTGGCTAACGCTATCTTGGATTTGCAAGCTAGCTAATCACAATATAACGACGTAATAGCATAACAAGATATATATTATTAATAACAACAACCCATTTTGTTCTTAAAAAAGCGTCCGAACTCTTAGTTGGCTTTAGTTTTTGCCATCCGTTAACAGGCGACAGAGTGAACTTGCATCAAAGTAAAGTGAATACGTAATGAGAAGTAATTACTGAGGACAACCGAATCGTCACTCACTGTCATAACTCAAAAACATCACTTGCCACTCACAAATTAAATTATAACTTAGATAATGCATCAACACTTGGTTACTAAGTGATATTGAAATTATTGACTCGAACCATTAAAAGATGATACATCAAATATATTCAATATGACTCTTAATAAACTGTTACTGATATGAAAATATTATGTAGTAACACTTGGTCATTAAGCTATATTAACGTTATAGTGGAAATGGTGGACTCAAAACCACTTAAATATATCCAACTGTTTCTGTTAAAATAGTATAGAGTATACTAGCCTAGTGTGTTATACAAACAATAGTAAATCAACTCTTCTTATATAAAGGAAAGCTGAATCAATGCATTTTGTACTATAAAGTATTAACATCATGTACACAATGGCAAATCATGTACAATTCATTCAATTAAATGCATCGTAATGTTGCAGAAGCTTTTTTTTGTTTTATTCATTTCATTTCAATATGGAAACCTGTGAAAATTATGAGCATTCACATTGTCAGAATTGTGCAGAACACCACACATGAAAGAACACTAGCCACCCATAAAAACACTATATCACTGTCATGTGTGAACATCAGTGTGTGACTGCAGTTTCTTCTTTTGTAGGGGACTTTCACCATTGTCTGATCATTAATCTTGGAATCAAGGACAATGGCATCCCTTACTGAGAAGGTAGGTCCAATGTTTATGCTCTGTTTTGCTTAATAAGTCCCATACAATGATGATATTATACTGCATGCCAAGCCAATGGAGTACAAAAGTTAATTTTGGACTAAATGACATTGTTCTGACATGACTCAGTTTGAGATATAGGGCTTGATTAGTCTTTCTTCTTCTCTCTCTTTTTAGTAAACGCGCTGCCCTGTTGGGCAGAGGTGTCTGCTGCATGGCGTCTGGGCAGGGGGGCCGACCGGAGGCTGGGGCATCAGGGAGCTCTGGCCTGGCCAAACCTCTCTACCTGCAGCGCTTGGAAAGATCCCTGAGGTTGGACAGTTTCCTGCGCCAGACTGCCGCCATCTTCAATGGAGATATAACCACCAGGTACAAGCAGAGTAGAGTGGGTGGGCAAACACTTTTCAATTTTTGGCTCCGGTTGGCCCCTGATAAAATGTTATGGTTCATTTAAGTGTCTCATGCTTGGATGTTGACAATTTTTGTGAATGCAATTGTGTGTGTATGGGTTTGCTGGTTAAAAACACTGTGTGCATTGTAAAAGGGCTGCACGATTTGGTAAAAATAAGTCATTGCTATTATTTTCAGGATAATACAAGGTATTATCTTTTTTAAATCATTATTCAAGTTATCCTTGAACAATTCTACTAAATGGCCATGGTGTGAATTATTTAAATTTTTTAAGGACCAGTACTAAACAAGCTTTTTAATTTAATATGTTATATATTTTTTTTAAGCTGTTCTACAACACCACTATACTTCTTTCAGAACTATTTAAAAAACATATTCTTTACTAAATATTGCACCTACTGCGATTTGGATATTGCACTAGTCCACATTGTGATTTGACTTATATTGTAGCAATCTTCCATCCAGTATATCAGGTCCTAAGTATCTAATGTTGTCCTACAATGTGCCCCCTGCACAGTATTCATACTACCAGATACAAATCCAAAGAGAAGATTAGATATTTATAGTCTGCAAAGAGTGGGCTCACAGCTGCATGCCTCTCATGTTCTAGTGATGAGAGTGATGACAGCGATGGAGGATTGGGGACGGGGTTATCCCTGGACGCCCCCACTCAGCATACTGCTCTGACCGTGAAGAGTGAGCCGTGTGAGGAAGAGGATGGGCTCTCAGAGGAGAAGCCCCTCAACGGAGTCCTGCTGCAGGGTAAAGGTACATACAGAAACACTGATATTTATGTTATGCACATGTTAGTATACACTGGTTTTGTCTAACTGTTCACGGGGGTTCATGCATATTTATATTGTGTTGTGTTTTTTTGTCCCCCTCTTAACTCCACAGACCAAAAGGCAGATAATGCGAGTCTCTACAACTTCTCCAAGCTGAAGAAGAACAGGAAATGGCTGAAGGTATTTTATAGACATTTTCTCATTTGTACTATGGATGTAATTGTTCAGTTGAGGAATGGATTACTCATAAAACTAATATATTTATTTAGTGGTCTAAAACTTGGCTAAACCCAAACTTGAAAAAACTGTTGAAATGGTCATGTTTTTTGTTGTTGTAAATAACTCAATGGACACAAATGTAAATGATTGTTATACATTTGTCTTTAAAAACAGTAAAAGTACCAAGAGAAAGCCGCATTTTTACTTAAATCTCTGGCTATTTATCCTCTATTTCAATTTTCCATTCAAGCTCTTGCCAAAAATCTAACAATATTTCAAATACAATTAATTATGAACTATCTGTGCCCCTTAATTGATCAGTTATTTCTCCTCATATATTTAGTGTTTATGGAATGTAATAAGCTTCCAGTCCATTCCCTTTACCAATGGTTTTGACCTGCTTAACTATATTTGACTTATCCATACAGTTGAATAAAAAGATCAGTACAGATGTTGTCCTTCTCTGTATCCTGTACCCTTTTTACCATGTTCCTCCTCCGTCTCCTGCAGACTATCCTGCTGAGTGACGACACCACGGACTCGGACACGGACTCGGATGACTCTGACTTCAGTTTGTCCCGGGACGAGCTGCAGGACATGCTGAGGCTCCATCGCTTCACCAGGCAGCATCAGAGCAAGTTCCACTCTGACCGGGAGGTAGGAGAAGCTCACATAAACACAGCGTCTGGTGACATAAGGAATTCCATTTGTAATGTCATCTTCACATTTATTTTCCTTTTTCCTTCAGCTTCACCAATACCAGTACTACAGCACTGGACTCCTCTCTACTCATGATGCCTTCTATGAGCAGCAGCGCCACCTGCTGGGCCCAAGGAAGAAGAAAATCAAAGATGAGAAGAAATTCAAGGGTAAAGACAAAAAAAAACTAACATCTCTGGAATCCTTTAGAATCACAGTTGTGTAAATAACCAAACTAAAAAAGCATACATGTTTTTTAAATATAGTAATTTACATGTTTTTATTCTATATATTTTTTTAGCCAAACTGAAAAAGGTGAAGAAGAAGAAGAAACGGGGCGAGGGGGACTTCCTGGATGATGGGCGTCCTTATATCACCAAGATCTTCGCAAAGTTTTCCCATGATGCTCCACTGCCCGTAGTGAAGAAGAAGCATCTCACCATTGAGCAGCTGAACGCACGGCGGCGTAAAGTCTGGCTCACTATCGCTAAAAAGGAGATTCCCAAGGTTCGTATGCATAACAGTGACAAAGACGACGTTAAACAGCTTCTTCCTTTTTAAATATAGTAAAACATTTATTTTGAAAGGTGTAATTATTATTTTATTACTATTTTGCAGACTTTCAAGCAGAAGACCTCTGCTAAGAACTTAGTATCGACCAATGCCAAAAAGGTAAGTGTACACATCACAGTTTTTGTATAATTAAGGATACATTTGAGTTTAAGTGGGATATTTAACCTCTGTTCCTTTTGTCCCAGTTGGCTCATCAGTGCATGAGAGAGGTCCGGCGCGCTGCCATCCAGGCCCAGAAGAACTGCAAGGAGACGTTACCACGGGCCCGCCGCCTCACCAAGGAGATGATGCTCTACTGGAAGAAATACGACAAAGTGGAGAAGGAGCACAGGAAGAGGGCGGAGAAGGAGGCTCTGGAGCAGCGTAAACTGGACGAAGAGATGAAAGAAGTAGGTGGAAAGGAAAGGGAAACATTTGCAAAAGGTTTTACCGAAGAGGTAAGATTCATTTATAAGTAGGGTTGGGAACCGAAACTCGGTTCCAGATGAGAACCGATAAGAAAATGCCGGGTACCGGGTACCCGTACAAAATACACCTTTTCGGTTCTGCTTAACGGTTCCTAAACGCGGTAGACCCTGTATTCCAGCGGGTCCGTCTGTACCGCGGCGCCGCGGTGACCCGGTGGAATACAGGGCGGACCTGGAGAATCACAGAACGGCCGGTCGTCAGCGGCCGTTGACGGCCGGCTCGGTACGCTGATGGCCGGCACCGCCCTAACATTTTTTAAACGGCATCATGTAAGTTGCGCTGACAGGCGACAGAGGTCCACAGTTGCCCCGCAGCGAGGCTCCCCCCGCCCTCCCGTAGACAGTTCACGAGCTCAGTCACTTCATAACACCAAAGATGGGTCGCGGTAAACGCTCTGAAGTGAGGCTCCACTACACTAAAAAATAAAAAGACAATTGGGCACAGTGTTAATAGCTTGCCACAGGCATAGCTCAGTTAAAATAAAGCACAGCTATTGTGCAATAAATTTGTATTGCATGTATATTTTTTATTTGTAACAATTTCAGTTAAAGCTGAAAAGAATAAAGATATTTGTGTTATCTAAACGTTTGACCTCTTTCTTTTACAATTTTGGAATCGAAACGGGGAATCGATAAGAACCGGAATTGATAAGCAGAACCGGAATCGGAATCGGAATCGATACATTTCAAACGATACCCATCCCTATTTATAAGGTTGGAAAGGTAAATCGACAATAAAACGCTGCAAAACTGCAGTCTTTTCATTGATTTTAAAGCTGGTATTTTGGCACAGTTGCAGATAAAGAAGAATTAGTAGTGCTTAACTACATTTGAGTTGTGACTGCGTAGGATTTTCCCTGATAAAGGTGTGAACCCAACAACTCTAATAAATCAGAAAGTCACATTGAATTTGAGAAAAGATATCTGTAATCGTATAATTTCCTAAATTCTCAATAGGATTTTATCATACAAAATAGTCTGCTTTAATACACATTTGTTGGCCTTTAAAAAACGAAATGTTCTCTGTGTTCAAAAAAGAGGTTCCTCTTCTGCTTGACGCTCACAAAGGGAGTCACATACTTTATTAAAGAAAGTGGATTACATAAAAACTGGTTTCATTCCAATAATCACATCAAATATAAAGACAGAAGCATATTACATCTGTTCCAATATAACTTGATAAAACACAAGTATTCAAGTCTAAAGAGGTGGTATACATAATTAAAAACATCTAGAGTGGTGATATTAAAGGAAATTGCTTTTTCCTGCTTTTCTCCCGTCTCTCGCAGGCCAAGCGTCAGCAGCGTAAACTGAACTTCCTCATCACACAGACGGAGCTGTATGCTCACTTTATGGGGGGTAAAGCCAGCATGGGGGGTCCGGAGGGAGACACGGCTCAGGTGGAGATTCTGAGGAAGCTGGAGGACAGTGCGGGTCTCAGACAGATCGACATCGGAGGAGGAGTGATGGTCAAAATGGGACAGGAGGATTACGGTATGAACGGCTCAGTCAAGTTTATTATAATATTAATGGTTCCTTTGGGGAACTGTAACAAGAAATATGTTTGTTTCTAAATACATGCCTAATAAACCATTTATTAGTATATTTGTAGCCTGTTTCATTTAGATTATATTTCATATTTTCCCTCCCAACATTTTATGTGTGAAACGAAAGATACTGTTTACTAATGATGATATTTTACATTATTTTCAAGCTTAATAAAAAAAAAGTATATATATCATTTTTTTGAAGAACATTCTTTAGGTATTGTGTATAGCAGTGTTTCTCAAACTTTTTCATATCGTTTTTTACAAATCGCCTGAAAATGGTACAAACAAGTGGCAACATGTGTGATGAAGGTGTTTATCTGGGCTAGATCATGCAATCGAAAGTGAAACTTAAGCTCGCTCCATTGCGGAGATATTCCCGCGAGAGTGCGGAAAACTTAAATTTATTTATTTATTTCAAATGTGAAATGTTACCAATATATTCACGGACCACTAGGGGGCGCTTACGGACCACCAGTGGTCCGCGGACCACACTTTGAGAAGCACTGGTGTATAGGAAAGAAAATGAAATATTGAATTATTCTGTTTTATTCACGAGTGGATTATGTACGGTTTCAGATAGCAGTTACTACAAGTCCCAGGCGATGAGGAATGCTAAAGAAGCCTACCAGATTCACCAAGAGAGAGTGAGTCGATGTCTGCACACACTCATCCATTCCACACACACTCCCCCTGTTGACACTGTGCTAATCTCCAACTCTCTGCCTGCAGACGCGGATGTTTGACGAGGAGGCGAAGGACAGCCGCTGTGCGTCGCTGCACGCCGTTGTAGGCCCGTCCTCAGGCTCAGGGTTCGGAGAGAGCTACAGCCTCGCCAACCCCTCCATCCACGCCGGCGAGGAGATCCCTCAGCCCGCCATGTTCGACGGCAAGCTCAAGGGTTACCAGCTCAAGGGCATGAACTGGCTTGCCAATCTTTATGAACAGGTACATTTTCTCCCCATAACACTCAATGGACCCAACAATCCGTGCTTAAAACATGAAAACAAAAATGTCCTGCAAGTCCTGGATTCAATACTTTTCTTAACTTACATTTGTTTGTACTTAGCAAACAAAATTAGAACTACCCAAGAAGGATTTTAGTCATCATATGTTTGGATCTTACGTTTTCAGGGAATTAAGCTCGGCAAATATTATCCTTTAGCATGAGCCCCTCCTTCCTGTGTCACACTGAGTTTTTATGTGAAACGCAATTCACAAGTTCCCTTTTTTAAACTTTTTTTGTACAGAATGAAAGAACATTTCTGGACACGAGTGAATGACGCCTCTTCTTTCTCTATGTCCTTATAGTTGGCATGTTGTTTGAAATATACATTTGTATCTTTTGTGAATGAAATACTTAAAGGTCAATGAATGTTGATGCTTTTATAGGCGTATACTTATAGTATGGACTCATCTGTAGGCCTACTATAAAACAGTAAAATAATTCAAAAGTTGCAGTGTCATATTTTGTATTTGTTATTCATACACACTGAATGATTTATTTTCTCCTGTGTTCTCTCTCTGCAGGGAATCAATGGAATCCTGGCAGATGAGATGGGACTGGGAAAGACGGTCCAGAGTATCGCCCTGTTGGCTCACTTAGCAGAGGTGAGGCCAAAGGCTTTCATCTATCTCACACTTTGAAAAAGCGCCTGGAATATTTGATTGTCTCTGCTGTTGTTACTAACCTAAGAAAACATGTAACGTCCAGCTTCTTTTTCCACCTGCATCCTTTAAAGCAGGGGTGGGGAACCTTTTTCCTCTCAAGGGCCATTTCAATGTTTTCAACATCCTCTGAGGGCCGTACAAATTATTGACCTCTGCTTAAAAAAACTAAAATCACAGCCCATTCATTTGGCCTTTCTTTCATGCTGTGCAAAGAAAAAGCAACCTCTTAATCCAGATATCTTGCCATGACTCACGCATGCACGTGCACGGTTGTGGCATGACCACCAAAACAGAAAGATATGGACACAAGATGTGTGCAAATGTATTTAGTTTCCTATCCATGTGAACATGATTTAAGTGGGGGGGACCTAACCTCTTCTAGGGGAGTCCGGGGGGCATGCTCCCCCGGAAAGATTTGTTTTTAAATGTTGAAGTTAAAAGCATCAATCTGGTGCACTTTGAGAGCAACATTAGGAGATCTATGGATACATCTCTCAACACCCAGATGAAACAGAACTGTAAGCAGATTTTCTTTTTCTTTATGGATATTTTACAAATCACTCCCCTTTCAAACTGTATTCTTGTTTATTAATAACAACTTTTTTTTACTGTCATATAGTATTTTATACCTGTTTACTTTATTCTCTTATTTTTTTACAACTATAATGATCATATAAAGATGTGCCTTTACCTCACTGGTTGTAGAAAAAGCTTCTTATATTCGTTAGCATAGCTAGCTAACCAGATGCTAATAACAACAAAGTTATTGACTTTATGATCAGTATGACAGATGAACAGATCGCCACTGGGCTTTCAACTAAAGACACAGCCACGCAGAAACTGCAGCATGTGTACGGCTCCTTATGAGTACTGACATTTTTGGAAGTGCCGGAGCGGAGCGGCGTTCCGGTGCTCTCCGTCAGAACTGCACTCCTGTCAGACGAGACACATACCACGTGATGACACGTTAGGCTTGTGTTGTGTTCAAGGACCCTGACCTTAGCCAGGAAAAACAGGCACTCACTTGTTTAATTATTTTGCGGTCTAGATTTCTTTAATTTTTTTCTTTTTTGCGTGTGTTTATAAATTACCTCGAGGGCCACACCAAATGGTCTCGCGGGCCGTATACGGCCCGGGGGCCGGAGGTTCCCCACCCCTGCTTTAAAGAGACCCTTCATTGTCACATTACTGTTTTCATTGTTATGCTTTTGTTTAGTCTCAAAACACCCAAAGCAGATACAGTTAAATCTAGGGGAAATGTGTGCTAAGTGATGAGCTATCCATAAAAGAAGGATGCACACCGTCTCCCTCCATGGCTTCCTGTTTTCGAGGCTTCTCACACATACAAATAGCACCTGCCGTCTAGCTGAATCCTTTTTCTTGTTCCTGCACAGAAGGACAACATCTGGGGTCCATTCCTGATCATCTCTCCTGCATCCACGCTCAACAACTGGCATCAGGAGTTCACTCGCTTCGTGCCCAGTTTCAAGGTGAGGATCCCTTTTTTGAAATTCTGCTGAGCGGAAACGCCTGCGAAATCACGTCCGCAGGAGTCCTGACATCCTCATCTCTAATGTTCGCTCTAATTCCTTTAATGGAATGGTTCTAAGCCTTGGTTCCGGGACCATTAAGGGGGTCGCAAGATCATTTCTGGGGGTCTCCAAAAAGTTGTAGGGAATGGCTTTTACTTTATAATTGCTTTTACCAGTGATATCATTGAGCCCTACTCATTTCCAAGCTTTCACAGAACTAATACTGCTAAATGTTTGGGTAATTAATGAACGATCAATGTGGGGAGGAGGACGCAAACACAAACATAATTATTGTTAGGAAAATCGAATCAAAAAGGTAGAGAACCTCTGCTCTAATCGACTTAGTGATCCAATGCTTCTTTTTTTTTCAAACATCTGATCATTTATAACCAAGATGAAGGGTTCAGAAACGGCCAGCATTTCCAGAACCCTCCATTAGAGGGCAGTGTTGCACCAGGACATTGGTACCAGGACTCCAAAGCTGTCAACACTTTGATTGTTGAGTGGCTGCACTTCCTTTTGCATGTCTTTACCGGCCTCTGACAGCCAGGCTGTGTGCATTCAATAATGTTAAAAAGCATTCATCAAACACATCAATTTGTTGGCTATGCTCTAATTCACAAACACTCACACTATTAAATGCCTAACTTGTTGCTGTGCCCATTTTCTCTGAGAATTTAAAAATAAATCATTTCCAGTTAGTTTTGCTAATGAGGTGTGAAAAGACCCTATTACACCATTTGAAGATAAGCTTCCTACACACTCAAAGCAGGTCTGACTGAAAACAATGGAACACCGGCGCGATGAGGGATGAAATGATGTGCAAATCTTTTCACATCACACTGCACATCAACAACTCGCTGACTGAGGCTGTGAATCATACACGTTGCTATGCCTACATGTTTCTCCTGGGAACAACAGCTCTGTTTACTTGTTACATTGCTAAAAGTAAACACTCAGTTTTAATATTAATTTGGTTAAATTCTTTACAGAGCGGATTCTTCATGTTTTTAATCCATTAATTGTCTCTGGGTTTGTATTCATATTGGATATTACTTGCGTTTTCCCATTTTAATCTGCTTTGTACTTCTACTACATTTCAGATGCTAAAATGTTACTTATAGTCCATAAAATGTGTGCAAAGTTACTAGTTAACACTTTACATATACAACACATGATTTACTTTTACAATATGATTACATTAAATTGCATTTAGCTGACGCTTTTATCCAAAGCGACTTACAATAAGTGCATTCGACCAAGAAGATACAAACTTGAAGGAAACAGAATCAGAAAGTACATCAGGTTTGATAGAGCCAAACATTTCAAGTGCTACTCAACTGGCTTTAGATAAGCCAGTCCTTTAATAGTATATAAGTGCTTTGTTAGTAATTGTATTGCTCGAAGTGGAGTCGAAAGAGATGAGTTTTCAGTCTGCGCCAGAAGATGATGGAGTACTGTACTACTAACCAATCCAGAATTTAAAAATAATCTAAAATTGGCTCCATATTGACAAACTACAACATTAAATGTATCTCTTAAATATACTTGTTTGTGATAAAAACAGGATTACAATATATATTCTATAGACATATAATACTGTGATGTTCTGCATACTGAGTACTGATACTTTTGATATTTTAAGTACATTTATCGATAAATCTTCTATATCGTAACACTTTGTATTTTTAACTTTAACTTGTAATGGAATATTTTAAGGCTATATTAATATTATTATGAGTCAATTATCAAAATTAGGGCTTAAACTTAAAACAAATATTGCAAATTAACCAGTACCAACTTTGAATCAAAGTTGGACGTGTTGACCATGAATCGCATTGCAGTGAAAAGGTAAAGAAAGCGGAGTAATCATGATTCATGCATTCAGTAATAATGTTAAAATAAAGTTAAAACAATCTCAGATTTCTCTGACCAGTTTGACATGACATTTGTATTACTACACCACAAGTGTATTAGTTTACTCTCCCCCAAACTACAAGGAAATACTAGTATTACTCATCTGTGATTTATCAAGATTATTATGGTGATCAACGCAGTTTTTTTTAAAATCGATTGTCAGCACTAATCAAAACCCTTCTCCATCTCTGGTCAGGTGTTGCCATACTGGGGGAATCCACACGATCGCAAAGTGATTCGGAAGTTTTGGAGCCAGGTAAGAAAACAGAGTTGTAAACATACAATGCTTTACTTATTTGTTTTGTTTTCTCAATAAATGCTATTTTCTTTCCTGTCTATAACCCTTCCTTTACCTATATTTCTACCTTTCAATAGAAAACCCTTTACACGCGAAATGCCCCGTTCCATGTGGTGATCACCAGCTACCAGCTCGTAGTGCAGGACGTGAAGTACTTCCAGAGGGTCAAGTGGCAGTACATGGTCCTGGATGAGGCTCAGGCTCTGAAAAGCAGCACCAGGTACGCAGAAAACATCATGTTCAGTAATACTGTTTACTCAAACACATCACTGGGTGCATTCAAATACAGCCACTCCAAATGTTTCTTGAATCCCAATCTCTACATGCCATACACATCCATTCAATTCCAGTGTCAGTTGAATTCCAACAGAGAAATGTTGTCAGAAGTTTATAGAGTAGAGTAAAATAAAAAAATGTTAATTTTACTCGAACACAAACCTATAAATAGTAAAACCAGAGAAACTGATAATGCTGTAGTGGTCTCTAATATCTTTTTCCTGAACTGTATGTTAAAATAAAATACTTGATATTTTAATACTCATGTTAATACTTTTTAGAAGACCGTACTTCGTTTTTTCTTGTTTCAGCCTTCTCCCTATTAATGAAGTCAAATATAGCATTTCAATACAGCTTGTTTACTGACTACGTAAACATATAGTATTTATATAGTTGCGTGTCTCTGCAAGTTATTTTACGTAGATCTGATATTTAATTTGAAAACATTTGACTAGTACATGCAGGGCAGCGATATGATCTTTTAAAAATGTTTTGAAAACCTGTTTAAAAAAACAGTTTACCACTTCTACAAGTACAAAGGTTTGCGTCATTTTATGATTACTATTGACTCAGACCAAAATCTACAAAACTAGTAACACAATGTTTTTTTTATCTTGATAATTCGAGTAGTTGGTGTGATTACCGTTCCCATCTGTTTTTTCAGTGTTCGGTGGAAAATCCTTCTGCAGTTCCAGTGTCGAAACAGACTGCTGCTAACCGGGACGCCCATCCAGAACACTATGGCTGAGGTGGGCAGTGTGTTTTTGTGTGTTAGTGTGTTCATGGAAGTCAGTGTGAGTCAGACAGACCTGTTGACGGCTGTGTGTTATTACTTTCCTTCAGCTGTGGGCCCTGCTGCACTTCATCATGCCCACACTGTTCGATTCCCACGACGAGTTTAACGAGTGGTTCTCCAGAGACATCGAGAGCCACGCTGAAAACAAGTCTGCCATCGATGAGAGTGAGTACAAACCCCGGCGTTCTGAAAAAACAGTTTTTATCCCCTGTTTTAGCCGGCAAAACATCAGGTTATTCGCGTGGATATGTGTCATTTGTGTGCCAGCATTGAACTGTTATCTCTGCTCAGTGATGTGTGTGATTTGCTATGCAGCTAAACACGATTGTTGGATGTTTTTGTTTCAGACCAACTCTCCAGACTGCACATGATCCTCAAGCCTTTCATGCTGCGCAGAATCAAGAAGGATGTGGAAAACGAGCTCTCAGACAAGGTAGGGGGGGGGAATGTATTCAATGTGGCAACTGAGATTCTTGTCCAGAGTTTAACATTTTTTCTGAAAGTAATTGGGCATTTGGTTCTGGACATGTTGCCATGTTTTGAGAGCAAATGTTTTCCATGTGGTGTCTTCGAGAAGGGCTTTGGATTTTCCTGGAACCAAACGAACAGGTAACTTTCAGGGAACATTACCTACCGGTTCCCTGAAGGTTATTTAGGATAATACATAAGAAAACCGTCAGTGAACTTTCCCTTAAGGTTATTTAAAAAAACTAAAACCTTTAGTGAACCTGTTAAGATAGATAGATAGATTCAACTTATTGTCATTACACAGTACAGGTACCATGTAACGAAACGGTTTCTCTGCATTTGACCCATCCTAGGAATGTTTCCTGAAGGTTCTCTAAAGGTAATGTAAACGTCTACAAAATATTAAAATTTCCCTCAGGAAATGTTCCCTAAAGGTTCTCTGAAGGTTATTTTAAGGTATACAAAAAACATTTAAATGACCCTCGGGTAACGTTCTCTAAAGGTTTTTCCTCATAAGGGAACATTCCCTGAGGGTTATTTAAAAAACTAAAACCTTTAGAGAACCTTTAGAGAACGTTACCCGAGGGTAATTTAAATGTTTTTTGTATACCTTCAGAGAACATTTAGGGAACTTTCCCTGAGGGTTATTTAAAGCCATAAACTTTAAAAAATGTTTTTAGGAAACGTTCCCTGAATGTTCTCTAAAGGTAAATCAAAGTTATAAAAAAAATGTTCTCTCAGGAAACCCTCAGTACTTTAAATGTTCTCTTAATGTTATTCTAATAAGGGAACATTTAAGTTATAGGGAATGTATGTTGAATGGTAACATATAAAAATAACCTTTTACCAAAGTTCGCAAACGTTTTTCTCATGGCTATATAAAGATCTTTTTTTCCTTAAACCACCCCCGGGGACGAGCGTTTGTGGAGCTTTACCACATCCAAATATAATTTGTTGAAAAGATTCTGCCATAAGTTTAGACAAAAGGATATCTTAAGTCAACACCATGTCGTCCCACTTCTTTCCTCTCCTGATTAAACCTGCACCCTCCCTCCATCTGTCCCCCCGTACCTCTCCTCATTGACAGAGAAAGTGTTGTAATAGGCTTGTGCTGGCAGATCCTCCTGACAGATGTTGGACTCACACATACTCCCTCACTCGCTGTGGGAGGCAGTTCTCCCCCACATTTGTCTCTTTCACTTTCCTTCACTCTAACATGCCAGCCCACTTCCTTTTTCTTCTCCACTTCGCACACACAAGCCAATAGTAACGTTCACTCACGGTGCATGGTTAGCTTTTAACGGTTTGTTGTTGTTCACTTTCACTGCTCTCATCAAAGCATGACCCCCGATATAACCAAAGATCTTGATGTGTGTTTTTTAAGAATATGGGTCAGACTGGGCATGGAGTCTGCACCCACAAATACACATGTCCGTCGAGCCATGTGAAAATACTGCGTGTTTTCTATGGAGGGATAACAAAGCAGTAATGCTGAGTCATTTGTCTTAACTGTCTCCACATGTGAAATGCAAAAGCGTTTACCTTGTAAATCAATCTTTTTTAACATCTCCAATTGAGAGAAGTTTCATCCGCTGTTGTCTTATTGCACATATTCCTTTCTTGCTTAAGGAAAACCAGACTGTTTAAAGTGTCATCGGCCCAAATAAAACACTGTTCAAATCATTCCGTTTTAAAGATTTCCAAATGTAGATTTAGAAAACCACCAAGAGAACCAAGAAAATAGTTATTTGTAGTTATATCTCCTTTTTTTTAGCCCCCCTTGCAGGTTCGACCGTTAATCGTTGTAAGACTCTTTACACACTTGTTCTCTCTCCCTCTACAGATTGAGATCCTGACCTACTGCCAGCTGACGTCCCGGCAGAGGCTGCTCTACCAGGCTCTGAGGAACAAGATCTCCATCGAGGATCTACTGCAGTCCTCCATGGGCTCGTCACAGCTGTCCCACAACACCACCTCCTCCCTCATGAACCTGGTCATGCAGTTCAGGAAGGTAGGACGTCCCAAAATAAAATAAAGTACATTTAACATGAACACAGCTATACAAAGCTATTCAGATACAGCAGTCAAAAATGATTGATGGTTGTTATTAATCCTAATAACTTGAGGATCATTTTGAATTTTCTTTCTGCATTCCTTAATAGTGCTACATTTTATGGGAATAAACTTTGAGATGCACTATTGAGCATGGCTCTTTCCAAGCACAAGCATGAGTAATGCTTTAATGATACACTGTCTGTCTCCTTGTGTGTGTAGGTGTGTAACCACCCTGACTTGTTCGAGCGCCAGGAGACCCGCTCTCCGTACCACATGTTCCTGAAACCCTACGTCATGTCCAAGTTCCTCTACCGCCACGGCCTCATCCACGCATGCAACCAGTCCAAAAACAAGTATGTTATTTCACATACATGATGCAGCACACAGACATGCCTGAAACCCAATGAAAACAGGTCCATCAAATATTCTACAAGCACTGTTTTGAAAAGGGTTAGTTTCACATTTTAAATGTTAAAAAAGTAAAATATTCTTTCTTAGCAAATCTAATTTGTTGATTTAGATTATTTTCCCTTTAACAGCTATTACTACTTAGGAATGTCTCTTTCACTTTTTCTCACATTAAGTGGTGTAACCTTGTCTGTCTCTTACTTCCTCAGATTACTCCAAGTGCTGTTGTCTCCCTTCTCCCCCAATCACATCCAGCAGTCTCTTTTTCACAGAAAAGGTGAGTGTGTATAAAGCGTTGAATTTAATCGTACACAAAGCTCTCGATAAATACATTTTCAAACCTTCCCTCTTTGAGATTCACAATTGAGCATGGCTCTTTCCAAGCACAAGCATGAGTGTTTTCTCCTCGCCTCCTTGTGATGTTTCCCTCATTCTTTCCCTGCTCGTTCTTTTCACCTTTTTTCTTATTTAATTTCTGTGTTTAAGTGTTGTTTTCTTCATTCTGTTTTTACCCTTTCAGGTGACGACAAAGGAAGCTGTTTCTCCTTCCTGCGCTTCATCGACGTCTCACCAGCTGAGATGTCCAATCTCATGCTGCAAGGAACCTTAGTAAGGTGGGCTTAAAGATTCCTATCTGTTAAATAATCAATAATGTCCAATTTTACACGACATGGTAATAGCAGAATTCATTGTTGTCCCCCTCTCCTGCTCATTTCTCTCGCAGGTGGTTAGCCCTTTTTCTGTCCCTCAAAGCTGCCTATCGGCTCCACCATCAGCGCCTGTTCGGCCTTGAAGAAGAAGAAGAGGGTCAGGAGGAAGCCGGAGACTCACTGGGGGAGAGAGGGGGGTCACAACCCAGGAGTAAATGTCTGTCTCGCAAGGACTTGATCTTGTGGCTGAACAGACCCACCAATTTCCCCAACGTGCAAACCAGCCCCGTCCTGCAGGTAAGAAACACACTCAGACTTAAAGGTCACCTATTATGCAAAATGCACTTGTTGATGTGTAAGGAGACTCACAGAGTGTCAGAAAACACAACCTTCTCTCTTTTCCTCCTTACCCACATCTCTAAAAATGGGGGTACAACGGAGCAGATCAAGATTTGCTGCGGTCATTTACGTTGAACTCCTGGTCACGTTCCGCCCACGGCCCAACCTATCAGAAACGTTGCTGTATCAGAAACAATGCGCAACGTGTTTTTTAATTAATATGGTCTGTTTTTACATTAGCAAGCATCGCCAACACTCAGAGTTAACGCTGTAATGGAGAGAGTATGTGTAAAAAAGCTGGATATAAAAAAGTACTCGCCTTATGGTAAACCCGTGAGACAAAAAGCATTTGAGCTCCATAGCAGCGTTTCCGCCAGGGGGGCGTCTTGCCGTAATTTGACGCCCTTATTCAGCTCGGGACGCCCTGAACTCGAGCCGAGGGCATCCAAAAATATTAATAATTCGAGAGAAGATCGAGAGTTTTTATCACTTGAAATCAGGAAAAAGGAAAAAGGACAAGGACATCCCTCTGTTGGAGGGGCAAAGGAGTCTGGTGGGATTCTTTTCGGAGTATTGAAGATCGTTTCCCCGACATCGGCGGTACCTGCTACAGGACAATACGGAACGTGCGCTATTTGGACGCGATGAGCGGTGCTAGTGGCGCACGCGCGTGAGCTGCGAGCACCAGAGCCTCGCAGCGGCGAAACTGAGGCTCCGTGGTAAACTGTGGTAACATGAAGAGCCGTTTGGGAGCCGAAACAGCCGGCGCTTTAAGAGAGCCGAGCCAAATGATCCGGCTCACTAACGTAAAAAGACAGTATCTGTAAGGGACAGATACTGTCTTTTTAGCCCTGGTCTGGCGGAAACACTGCTCCATAGTGTTTCAGAAATAATCCTTGATGTGGTTTGTACCATACTATGGCGTTTAATCACTGCAGCGTTTAACTGAGAATCTCTCTAGAAATCTCTCTTCAGAAGAGAGCTCATGCATGCTCCAAAGGGGCGTGGCCAGCAGTAGCTCGGCAACATTTAAAACTACGGACCCAGAATCAGCACTTTAGTAACAGGGCTGAAATAGAGGGGTGTGAGGCAAGGCTAGAATGGGTGATCTGTTTGGTATTTTGAGCAAAACACTTCATAGACATGTTTCTTATATATCTGAGACTTATAATACATGCCTAAAAATAGTATGATAGGAGACCTTTAAATCTATGTACCAGAGCAGCACATAACTGACAGGAGAAACTGCAGCAGTGAGACATGGGATGCTGACGAGGCTGACATTTCCCCCAGAGCATACGTCAGTGTTTGGCCACACAGCTTGCTCTCTGCCCCCGGCCTCGTCTCCCTCCTCTGGGATCCAGTGTGGAACCCAATCCCTCTGTCGCCCCGTGACCCAGTAACACTGTCCTCCATCCCTTTAATGTGTCTCCAGAGTGCAGGCCAACATCTATCTGCAGGATACTTCCACTGTCAGACATGTAGAGGAAAGTCACATTTTAAAGATTAAAATATAGAATCCCTACTGTTTTAAATGCTATTTTATATTAGGCGCAGTAACCTGCTATTTTAATTACACATTTGTCGTATTGTTAATGTTATGGAGGGATATAAAACTAGGCTTGGGCGATACAGAGAAAATGTAATATTAGGATATTTTTGAACACATACCTCAATATTTCAAAACGTGAACAGTATTGTAGGATTGACCATCATGGCTTTATTTTGATAAATAATGAACAGTAATGTGGATATAATGACTAAGTGGGTAAAAGCAAGAAATAGAACAGCATAGCAAGTTCCGAAAATTACAACATTATGGATGTGCAGCCTTTGAAACAAGGAAAAAACATCAATAATGCCATAACATGACAATCAAAGACAATATCTTATCTCATATTACAATATTGATTTAATATCAATATAGTGCGTATTCTTTATTGTGAACTAAACATTGTTTTTTGTTTGCACTGGATTTTTGTTTTTTATATTATTATATCATTCTAGTTTTTTCTTTTTTTTCTTTCTTTAACATTGGAGAATACAAAATGGCTTTACCATATCGTTATTTGACATCGACTTTTTTCTATTTACTGAATGACCAGAAAACGCGTTATATCATGTATATATCATATATATCATTATTGTGATATGAAATGGCCTATACCTATTGTTTGGCAATATGGAAGCCTAATTGTTGCGGGGGAAGAGACAGTACAAAGCACAGTAGCCAGTCCAAATATACAGACCCCCTCAAAGCAATGTGAACAGCTGCAGCCTGCAGATAAACTGCTAAGTCGCTCTTTTTAAGTCCTCCTTCTTAGAGGAAAAGAAACAATTATTAAGAACACATCAAATATTTCACCCCATTGGCAAATATGTATCAAATTCCCATCCTCCACCAATTGTAACCGAACTTGCACGGTGGAAACTTCTCAGCAGAAAATGCTGCCGGGGTAATTCCATCCTCCTCTTCCTCTCTCGGCCTCCTCACACTCAGCCGAGCAGCTTAGGTTCCCCCCTGGAGTGGCTTAAAGACAGAAAGAGCATAAAAACAACAGAAGCCAGTTCCAATAGGAGAAGAAAAGAGAAACGTTTACAGACACCTGGAGAGCTAATACTGTATGACCCTGCTGACCCCCCAGACTCACTTAAGCTTCTTGATGAAGAAATGATTCTCCCACCGTTTACTTCCTTCTACTCCTCGTTTGTCTCCTGAAGCTGCTGGCACACAGTCTCTCTCTCTCTCTGGCTGTGTACTGCACAGTGTGCTCAGTATTGCTTTCAGCTTTCCTGCTGTTAATGTGGAGGAATTGAGAGAACCGGACTATTTTAAATGATCCCCTGAACGTTTTTACTCTTACGTTAAATGGAGTCTCTGTCCCTCTGTATCACTCTTTCTGTCTGTCAATCCCAATATCAAACACATCTATCGGCCATGTGTGGGGTAAAATACATTTCTGTTTCATTTCAAATGGATTTATTGCAATTCATTTAGCTGACACTTTTATTCAGCGCAACCTACATAAGTGCATTTAACCACGTAGACACAAACTTAAAAATAGTATATAGTAGTAGAATAAGCGTTCCTAATAACGGGGTAGTAGGGTACATCTGCAATCATTTCGAAATATATATTTTAACCATTTACACTGTGGTTTAGTCTTGATAAAAAAGTTCAGTCTCTCAATCTCATGAATTTCTTTAATTGATTTTGACCCGATGGTCTACTGTAGGAGGTTTGGCTTGTATTCATGTAGGAGTAATTGCTCTTTTTACGGCTACAGTGAGCATTCTCAGGAGGTATCGATCACCCCCTGTTATTTCTACTGCTAGGTCTCCCAAATAAAAAACAACTTATGTGTGTTTTTGTTAAAACTAGCATCTCAATACCATTGTTGTACCCTAGGAGGATAAAATGTGGCATGGAGGTCAAGTGTTATTGAGGCTATGTGTTGTGTGTGTGAATCATACAGTCTATAGTGTGAATACATGAAGGTGTGGATGCATGTGCTTGTCATATAGTATGTTTGTCTTTTTAAACGTTTGTGGGTCCCACTCTCTTTGTCATAATTATCTTGCCATCATCCATCTCAAAACACCACAGTATATACCAACGCTCTCTCCACATTTTCAATATATCCTTGATAAAAGAAAAATCAATCCAATAGTGGAGATGTCTCGAACCTGACTATGAAGGATGTCATTCTCCAAACTCTACCATTAGGTGGCACTGTGTATCCATCATTGTTGCAGTGTCAAACAGCACATACATACATACCTCTTATAACACCTACCACTGCAATACATACAGTATATGAATAACTCATCATTACGTCTATGCGTAAAATGTCTATTTAAATATCTTTTGCCCAAAAGTTATTTGCAGGACAGATTACATGAACGGGTGCACTGTTGATCCTGTGGAATACCCAGCTAAATTCCTGCACAAGCTGCTTAATCATAGGTTTTACATAACATTTTTAACATTAAGCTGAAATAACATTTTTAGGAGTGTAGCCAATAAAGCCTAAATATACTGTCAGAGCAGTTTACAAAATAAACATGAGCGCTGCACTCGGTAACCTCTGCAGCTCTGTTTGTTTACCTCAAAGTGTTTCTGCTTATTTCTCTACAATTAGATTTTTTTATTTTAATTGCAACTTTGCCACAAATCAAAGCAGGAATAAGTTCATCAGGCAAAAGCAAGTTGTTTTGAAATGACTTGCAAAATAATACAGTTCAACATTCGCTTGTACTTGGACGTTTTTGGCTTAATATAACAGGGTAGTAATATGTAACGTTTTATTTGTTGTGTTTTAGGACTTGGTGTTCACAGCCTTAAGACCGGGCATGATGGGACACACAGACGTGATGATCCACTGTCGAAGCTCCGCCACTTCCACGATGCGGCCCTGCCAACCCACACCGCCACCCAAGTTCCTGCTAGCTGCCACGCCCAGGGTATGTATGTGCGTGTGTGTGTGTGTGTGTGTTTGTGTGGACAGTTTGTGTGTGTGTGTGCTGACCCATGCAAGACAGACAAGCCTTTGGGTGGTCGTGGAAAGGGAAGAGGGAAGCGCTGTGCACATTGCCTTTGTAGGTTTTCCACAATGAGCAACTCTTATCTGTGAAGTGTGTGTGTGGTTGGGGTGTGGGGGTGACCGCTGTGGCTTCCCGCTGCATTTAAAACAAACGGAGCCTCTAAAAAAAGGGTTTCTTGCTCAGGTTGTTCTCCAGTGGTTAAGCTTCCTCTTCCCCCCCCCTCCAATATACACACTGCCACACATACACACACTCCAACATGCATAGCCACACACAGAACCTGCTGATTCAGTCAAACCGGCTTGTATGCAGTGGTTTTATAGATCTCTTGGTGGTACATTTATCAGCGTTTTTTAATCTATAGTTCAATTAAAAAGCACTTGAAACATAGCCTCGTGCAGAAAAAAGCAAATGTATTATGTATAAAACAAATGCAAGGTATAAATAATTAAACAAAAGTAATGCAATCATGGTTGTTACACATTATCCTAAAAAACATATCCTTCTCTCCTCAGCACACATTGTTTCCTTTTGTTTCAAACGTGTGAAACGCTCATCTCTCTTTTTCGGTTTCCTAGGTTACAGCAGTTCCCATGGAGCGTTATTGTGATGACCGCAGTGCAGAGTACGAGTGGCGGGTGACGCGCGGCGGGGGGGGGCGCAGTCTTCAAACAGTGTTTCCTCTACGGCTCTCCTGAACTTGCCTCGGATTGGCGTGTGAGGTCCAATTCCTTCTACCCACAATGCCCTGGGGGTGTGATGGCCCTCTACCCACGACATGGATGGTCCTACATCCGGATACCTGGTAAGGACTTTGTGTTTTTGTGTTGTGTTAATGTTGTTGATATACTTTGAACTTAAGATACTGATGGGATGTCTTTATTGGTCAGTTGTGCTGTAGCTCACACTGGGGAAAGGGTAACACATAGTGTCTAATGTCTATTAGTAAAAACAATTGGGACTGTTAGTCTATAGCGGCTGCCTGCATTGTCTTGGGAAAAATGAGTTGAAAATGTTTCAAAAATAAAGGTGATTTTTAAAGCTTATAACTTCAACCCACCTTCACTTTCATTTGCTCGAGTCATATTAGTGTTAAATATTGTTTTCTAACAATCCTAGAGGGTTTTGGTGTAAGTTTATTGGTTGATTTAGTTCGTAAAGATAAAGTAGTTCCTACATTAAACCACTCATAACAAGGTCTGTGGGTTATCTTTTTTTAATTTATTTATATTTTTTGTACAGGC
Source organism: Gymnodraco acuticeps (assembly GCF_902827175.1). NCBI lineage: Eukaryota > Metazoa > Chordata > Actinopteri > Perciformes > Bathydraconidae > Gymnodraco > Gymnodraco acuticeps. The sequence goes on from NW_022990590.1 coordinate 330,520, forward strand.
TAAAGACACAAACATGGACATAACAATAACATATAGGAGATGACATTCCCATCTCAGACAAAACCAAAACTGTGGGTTATCTTGAGTTACGGATCATGGTACCAGAAAAGAGACATTGCATGTTTTAATTTTCCGAATGTACTGTGTTGGCAATGGGAGTAACGAAAGCCAAATGCCATCTAGTTCCATTATGTTCAAGGGGAGTCATAGACATAGACACCTTTACTGCTGTTATCTTCAACTTTTGGCAACTCACAAACAAACTAGACTGATGAAAAGCAATTATACTTCAGGTGTACTGTCCCTTTAATAGAGCTGTTTTATTAACTGCTGGATATCCAGTTTTGACTGAAGGGTGAAAAAGGGGCTCCCGTGGGAGAGTCCACAGAGGCCAGCCCAGGGTCAGCAGGTCAGAGCCGGGCACATCACTCTCCTCCATCCTGGCCTGTCTGTCTGCCAAACAGCCAATCCCTCACTATCTAATGGAGCTGCCCAGATAAAGGGCTTCTGCACAAGTTCACTCACATTACCAGCGAGTTTCCGTTAAGGTGTGAATACCGGTCCGTGTGTGTGTGTACGTGTGCTTACAATCGCTTTTATCAGAAGAGCTTAGCTTGTGGAGTTGAGGGTCAGATGGGGCAGAGTGGGAGCTGATTCTCTGCCAGCGTTCAGAGGACTGATGGATGTCCAGGGTGAGAGAGGTCATTACTGTTTTACAGACAACACTTCCCTTCTCACTGACCCTCTCTACGTCTGATAAAAAAAGTCTCCGTCATGGATTATGATGACTGCTCTCTTTTGTTTTGTGTGGCAATAGAAGTTTCTGGCACGGATATTGGACGTGTTTGTCCTTTTCAGTGGTGGAATGTTATAAAGTACATATACTCAAGTACAGTATACTTGTATTTTACCTGAGTATTTTAATGCTTTGCTACTTTATACTTCTACCTTACTACATTTTGGAAGCCATTAATGTACTTTTTACTCCACTGCTTAATTTGACAATTAAGATACTAATCACTTTACAGATTCAGATGATTAGCTAATGCAAATTGTATATCAGGATTCATGAAATAAATTAATATTGACGAATAATTGTTATTTTTAATTACAGCTCAGATAAGCTGAACCTTTATCACCTGTGATAGACACTTGAATGCATCAATAATCATTATCCAGTTATTTGGATACTGAAATGGGTTATTTTATATATAATGTTTACTTTTGGAACTTAATTTATATTTTGATTTGAATAAAAAAATATTGCTTTTATTTAAGTAATATTTTGAATGCAGGATTGAATTCGAATATTTTCCTTTCTTTCCCCGTACCCATCTGTGTATACATGTGCTTGTGAGAGTGTTTGTGTGTAAAAGTGAGAAACCAAACAAGTATTTGTGTGTCTGTGTGAGAACAGTCTGAAAGCTCTTGTGAAGTTATACGGCAGACAAAGCGAGGAAGTTTAGCTACTGGTCATTGTTCAAGTGCTTAGTTAGGTAACACTAATAGAGAGAGAGAGAGAGAGTGTGTGTGTGTGTGTGTGTATGTGTGTGTGTGTGTGTGTGTGTGTGTGTGTGTGTGTGTGTGTGTGTGTGTGTGGTGTGTGTGTGTGTGTGTGTGTGTGTGTGTGTGTGTGTGTGTGTGTGTGTGTGTGTGTGTGTGTGTGTGTGTGTGTGTGTGTGTGTGTGTGTGTGTGTGTGTGTGTGTGTGTGTGTGTGTGTGTGTGTGTGTGTGTGTTGTGTGTGTGTGTGTGTGTGTGTGTGCGCACACTAGCGTGTGCACTTAAGGGAACTGTGAGGCACTCACAGGGAGCCCTGAGGTGTCTCTCACCTCTCTCCGCACACTCTCCCACGCTGCCCTTTTTCACACGCAGTCAAGAGGACAAGCCTCCATCTCTCCGGCCAACGGACAGGACGGGGGCGCTGATCTGAAATCAGTATCTGGCCAAAGCCTCTCAGTCCGTCTGGTCTCTCACTTCTTTCTCAGCCTCAGTAGGAAGGAAGTGACCCAACACTCCGGCACCCGTCCTCCGCTGAACACATTGTTGCCACATCAAGGCCTAGATATGTACAGTAGCTAAGCTGAAGTTTCCCACCCTCCCTCTCCTCTGCACTCCCAGCCCCGCACCTTTCTAGAACAAATGGCAGAGCTGAATAACTGTTTGTTTTGAGCGCCATGGCGTGAGTACGGCTGCCCACTGATATCGACGGAGGAATCTAATCAGAGGACTTATTAAGAATCGGTCCGTAGATCAGGAAAAAACAATTGAGGCCTTAATGTCTTGGGTCTCAGATTTGTTTGTTTTTTATGTTATTGTGATAGACACATTTCCCTGGGGAAACTATGTTTTGCATTCAAAAACATAGATCTACTCTTTTTTTAACAGCATTAACTAGGAGATCCTAGACCTTTACCAAGACTGATCCCTGTCGGAGATATTGAAGTAAAAAGCAATTTGTGTATCTGTTCCAAAACGAAATGGGTTCTTCCTTGGCCCATGTTACACCCTTCCACTAGATGTTATGATAATTAGGCTTGGAGTTTTTATTTAATATTGCTGACAAACGGACAAACTAACCGTAAACATACGGTACGATACTGCTGCACCTGATCAGAGCGATAGCAAGGCACATGCAGGGTATTATGAGTCAGGAATTGAACCCATGTTACGCATGTATGCAGTAATGTAGTCTTAGCCACCAGGACGCGACAGACCAAGAGGTTTTGACTATAGTCAAGAGACATTCCAAGCCTTGTTTGTTTGCTATAATGCTGCTGTTCTGTGGTCACCTGTCTTTTGCATTGCGGAAAAACTTGTCACATACAGACACATTTCATGTCGATAAAGGTTCAAAATCACTTCTGACGGCAAGTCGTTTTGCGTGCTATAGGATTATTTGAAGAACATTCCAGTGTGACACAGAAATAACATCCCCTCGCTGTCTGTGTGGGCTCTGCATCACTTACAGTAATTATAAGGAGCCATTCCGCAAAATGACGGCCTTCTCGCTACAGCGCCAACTTTTGGCTCCTTTTTTGCTAGCTTTATTGCAAGCTGGGAATCGACTGTGCTGTAGAGGAAGATATGTGTGTGAATGGGATGGTAAAGGACTATTTTTGTGCCTCTTGTTTTGCAGCTAGTTTTTAATGACTGTATTTATGTGTATCAATAAGACTGTGAGACAGAGAGAGAGTCAGGTCTGGCCCAGCCTACATCAGGCTGTGGGAAATGCAGTTCTGCCTTCCTGTCCCTTCAAAGAAACTCTGCTCTCCAGCAAAATGGCAGGAAGCGTCCCCCGGCCCTCTGATAGACGGGCACACAACAACACAGTCGGCCAGCCTCACCACACCACCGTCTGACTCTGCCCTTTTTCAACGTGCATTAAACTGGCACCGGCAACCGTCTGCGGAATTTCTTTTTTGGCAGCATAGAAAAAAACAAAAACCTTCCAGCCAAGTGTGTAAAGGGAGAAGTTCTGACTTCCTTATCCAAGTTATGGCTATAAAAGTGCCCCAAAGTGTGTTCACTGATACTTTAAGAAACTTTGATCCCAAAGTAGACTGAAGGGGGAGACATTAGCCACATTATACTTCCATGAGGATATCTTTGAACATGGAAGCCGAGTTGTATCTCAGCTCACTTTGTCCCTTAGCCAACTAGCTTTCATCTGCGGTGTGTGTCGAGTCAGTGCTGGCCGAGAGTAACTAGCAGTGATCTGTCTTAATGACAGAGTTCACCGTGGGCTCCTGTGGTGTGGTGAGAGTCCTCATCAGACTGTCTGTCTCTACCCCTGCTTAACGGCTCCTATAGAACCAAGGGAAGCTTCTGGCATGTTCGTGGAGAGACAGACAGTGATGTATCTGCAAACACATTCCATTTATAAATACATGAACGCAATCCATCACGCATTTTCCGTCAAAAGTGGTCACACAGACACATCTTTCGGGCTTTTTGGAGTGTGTGTTTGTCTTCTCCGGAGTTCTAGAGTGGAGACACTAGAGTGTGTTCTAGTTGCAGACGGAAGTCTTTTTGGGGGGGTTCCATTTGTAAAGCTTCACTAGAGCAACCAAAAATCTGTTTCCATCGCTTCCAAAACCTCCCGCTGGCATCTGGCTCTTAGCCGTACTGATGCTTCGGCTGTGAGAAAATTAAGTTTAAGTCCCACATTTTTGTCAATACATGCATAAGCAGCGAAGTAGTGTCGGGCTAATATTTCCATCATCAACGGCTCCGAACAAGTGTTGCCCATTGACTTATTGATCGCACAGTGTAATGTATCATTATACAGTGAGGAGCTGACGCTAGGTTCGATCGCTCATTCGACCCGCTCTGTGGCCCCCCATCTGTCTCTCTTTCTCACATAACCACCCATCTATCTTCTTTCATCAACTTATTTTTTTTTTCACTCTACGATCTCGCTGCCATTCGCCTCCACCCTTTACGATCACATCTGGCCCACTTTCCCTCCCTGGTTGGTGTGGCTCTGCTCTTTGGCTTTTGCAGCAGCAGTAGCAGAGGGGACAGCACAGGACAGAAGACTGTAGTGGCGTATTAATGGAATTAGCGTCGTAGTTGGTTTGGGAGTATCAGGCGCCAGGCACCAGGGCTGGGCCGGGGTTAATTAGCTGGCAGCAGGCCTCTAATTGGGTCAGGACCGTGTCAGGCCCCTGGCTCTGGCCCTACAGGGATTGGATTACACTGTCGGGGGACAGACAGTAGGGGGAGGGAGAGAGGGTGTACAAGGGGGAGTTTGTAGTAGCAGAGGAGGGAGCTGGAGGGTGCTGTGGATGTGGTAGAAAAGGGGGAGAGAGGAGGGACAGGGGAGTGTAGCCTAATCTGCCGGCAGGAGGTGAGGATGGGAGGAGATGGGGAGGGCTGCTGTTTAAGACTGGATTGGATTTAGGTGGGTGTGTAGGGGTAGGGGGGTGCTATGAGAGGGGGGCAGGGCAGGTGGTGAAGCTTGATATGTGTATCCATAGCAACAGCAGAGTGGTGTGACACCACATGGGATTTGCTTGTGTTTTTGGGGTGTGGTCTTAACGCAGGCCTTGTTCTTTGTCACTCCACAATTAGAAAGTTGTTTTGTGTCCATTTCTGTGCTTTTGAATGCAAATCATAGTTGTTGTCACTTGTGTATTCAAATAATGATGTGCTGTTTTTTGTGTGAGGTGGGCTGAGACCCTTTTGACTTTTCCCTCAGCTATATAAAAACTAATGGTCATTTTGGCAGGTTTTTTTTATTTGGTTCTATTTTACTGGAAAAAATTCACAGACCCCGGGCGGTACGAGAGCAAATCCGCAACACAACAAATGCTTTAATCAACCAATCCAAACCGACCCTAGGCCGCAAACTTTATGAATTCTAGGAGCACAATTTTCCCGAATGGAGAATGAGACTACATAGATGGACCGGATGCCCAAGTGTGTTTTTTTTTTTGAGAGAGCGAAAGGGACCCCAGTATGGGCAAACTGAAGGTGGAATGTGACACAATTTAAAAAAAGCTAGAGTTTTTATTTTTTGTCTTTTTTTTAAAACAACATTATTGCATCTGGATATTGTCACAGTGTTGAATTACATTGATGTCATGTCTTCTCCATCTTGTCTTGGTCATGGGAGAAAAGGTCTTTGACTATCAAATGTCGTAATTGTTTTCGCAAAAGAAACAAACACTACTACGCAACACTTTTTTACTGAATTTCATATAAACTAAGGTCATTTTATTTAAATCGCCACACGAGTTAGACATATCCATTTGAATCCTTCTAAGCTCTCCGTAATTCATGCTACATGCTTAATGCTTCCTGTTTGCTCACATTTATGACCAATGGTCATGCATTTCTCTTCGGCCACATTTAGCTTATACTGTAAGCCATAAGTGTTATGTTGGAATGAGGCAGACCACCCAAGCTCTCCCTAAAACCCAATTATTAATTTTCTTGGCCTTGCTTTATAGGTCATGGCAGCGATATTTAGAAATAGAGATTTTCGGTATGATGCTCTAAATGATTTTGAACTCGGCCACCTCATTCTCTGTAAGCCACATCGCCGGCCTTTAGGGAGTGTGGATAGTCTCAGAGCAGCAGTCAGTTTTCAAAAAGGCCTCGTCAGTACTGTTGGATTTCCTGCTTCCCTTTGGCAATGTAGCATCTTCTTTCTACCAATCATTTCTCGATCAGCTAAATGCCACTGACTTTCAAATATGTTCAGATCTGATAGTGCCCTAAGCTAGTACACAAAGATCAAAATGTAAGAATATCAATCGTGTAGTCAAATATCAGAAGGTGGCTGTCTTAAGGAGCTCTGCTATTAGGGGTCTCCTTCATAATCCCGGAACAAACAAAAGGATTACCCTGACTGACATGCTTCTTCGTACTGAAATAATACGTATAATAGTATTTAAGTGCTTAATATGGGATTTTCTGATTTACAATTTACGCCCTTCAAGAATCAGATTAAATACTCACAACATTTTGTCCTCTTTGGCCACAGAAATCCTCCGATAGGGGCTTTAACATGCTTCAAACGTGACATTGGAGTCTAGAAGCTTAAATGTAATCTGCTAAACAGAAACAGATTGGCGGCAGTGGTTGAGCAATATCGCCTTATAGAGCATTGGCGTCTTTGCCAAATGTTGGTTTGTATCTGGTTGGTGGGCAGTGTGGCCCCCGCAGCCCTGGTTGGTGCCCTTGACTGAGCAGCAACGGTGGTAATACTGGCACCTGCGGTAAGAAGGGCCACGTCTGATCTTAACCATGACATCACCACCGCCGTCACCGTGCTAATACAGCCTCACTGTAGCCGGAGCCACCACAGACCCCTTTTACTTTCTGTCTGGAACTTTTTCCACATGTCTCACGCTTGCTTCCTTTTTACTTTTCAATTCTTCCACTTTCTTGACGCCAAGGCCAATTATAGGCCTATGATGGCAGGATGTTTGTGTATCTCAGGGACTGCGGTGCGCTGGTCTCTTGGTACATACCGAATTGAGCCACAGCAATGTCAAACAACTGCCTACCGTACAGTACGTCGTAAGTTATGTTGGGTCCGCCTTAGATTTTGTATATTGTCCCTTGCTATTACAGTGTTATGAGTATATTTTAATATCCTGCTATGCCCTCTTTACTGTCTTTTTCTCTATGTTTGAGTCCAAATGTAGTTATTTTACATTCTCAGAGAATGTTAACAAGGAATGACAAGAATAGTAAAACGCTTATTCACTATGCCCGCAATACACCAGCTGTCTGGAGCAAAAAAACCAACAAAGTGAAATAAAAGACATAAATAAAACTGATTCAGAGCTCACTCTGTCAGCACATGGGAGCTCTACGACTGTGACCAAACAGGCTGAATGTGTTTGACATTCTGGCACCACTCCACAGTGACCTATAGGTGAGCTTTCCAATACCTCCCCAGAGTGTTTCCGCTGTTCATCTGTTCTATTAGTTCCTCTTTAACACCTCTACAGGGCCTGACCTTTTTCGGGGGGCTATACCAAAGGGTCACGGGTCAGGGTTCAGCCGGAGTATGCATTAGCATAGAATGCTACTGCTTGAAAAGGGAGAAAGATTCAGTCCCTGAGTTTTGTTGGATCATCCAGAATACTTAGCGCTTTTGATTATCTTCAAGCAATAATTACACTAGGTTTAGCAGATACTGTGGCAGGTAGTCGTGATTTGCTTGGGGTTCACGTTTTCTGGCCATGTTTTGTGGGTTAATAGAACATGATTTGAACACAGTTGGTTTCCTTACTTTGGCAAAGCAAGAAAATAAGGTGGGGATATATTTATAAGTCCAGGTTTTCGCATTACAACAGGGCTGAGGAACAAGTGTCCCAATTTGAGCGCAATATGGCCGAGCCCTATGCTCCCATAGGGACTCTCTTGTAACCCCGGCCCGACCCTGGACCTGGCCTTAGGTTTTTCGTGCTCAGGGTCAGGACCTCTGTTCAAACACCATAGTGTGCCTGTCGCCCGGTCGATGGCAGGCCCTTTTCCCATTGTGCCATTGTACCAGATGAAGTTAATTCCTCATCAGCTGGACATGAAGGGAACCACTTGAACAGCAGACCCAGGGTCAGATTGCTTCCCATTTGAGGGCCAAAGAGCGCCTAATACGATGCTGGCAGTAATGTGAGCAAGACCAACTGCCGGGCCTATTTGCTCTTCTTTTGTGCCATTGTTTGAAATGGAGTGTAAATCACGCTTTTCCTCGCAATTTCTCTTTCTTTCTTGTTCTCTCTCCATCGCTCTTGTTCATTCTCACTCTGCGCTCTCATCAGCAGTCCAGTCAATAAGGGCCCATGCTTTATTTAAACAATCGGCAATCAGGGACAGATTTAGCAGGATTGATCCAGGGTTGATCCGCTCCAGTGAAAGGGTCTTTATGCTAGAGAATACAGTCTTAACGAAGACTTGTATTGATTAGGGAAGAGTTCATAATCTCTGCATTAATTGGGCAAGGCTGTTCCGCATTCTGCCATACTAAATATTTGCAATATGGGGAAAGGTTGTCTTGAAAAGCTTTGATTGTGGATTTCTTTACATAAACAAGTCCATTATGGTTATATAAAGAGTGCTGCAGGAATGAGTCCTAAAACATGGAAATGAGTGATCATTTTTGCATTTGGGTTTTTTTGACGGTTTTTGGTTCTATGGCATAATATACATCGAGAAATATCCCGCTCTAGAATTTTGAAGCTTTTATTTTAATAACAAATACACACTAGAAACTAATCCCCCTTAAGCCAAGTAGTGTTGAAGTGATGTGACCATGGTGTAGTTTGTTTATAGCTGTTAAAACGTTAACTTTTTTTTCTTCTAGGCGAATGCATTTACGCTTTAAAACCCTTTGAAATGGTGTTCATTTGCAAAGATTATTTAGCTGAACAAAACATGTAAGTATCATAAACGTTTGTTTTCCACTGATCTTATTTTCTGCTATAATCCGAAATCCTTTGGAGAAATCGTATTGACTTTTAGTTAAGGGAACCAGTGCGTTGCTACATTTTGTGCTACAAAAAAGTGTCATTTTACTCTGTCTGCATAAAATGGTTAACATGAGTTTCTCGCTATACAGGTAGTTTTGATCCTCACCTCTCTGACTCTTCCTCTTTTAGATAAGGAGAGCCTGATCACGGACAGTGGCAAGCTCCACACCTTGGATATCCTGTTGAGTCGGCTAAAGAACCAGGGACACAGAGTCCTCATCTACTCCCAAATGACCCGCATGATAGACCTGCTGGAGGTATAAACACACACACACACACACACACACACACACACACACACACACACACACACACACACACACACACACACACACACACACACACACACACACACACACACACACACACACACACACACACACACACACACACACACACACACACACACACACACACACATTCTCTCAAAGCTTTGCTCTACTGAAATAAATGATTCATTAAACAGTACACAGACTCCCACAAAAAAATCGAGAATTATTTGCTAGATGCATATTAATTCATTACTTTTTATTTAGCTGACACATTTATCCAAAGCAAATCCAAACCTTTAAGTGCCACGAACAGAAATGATAAGGTTTTTTTTCTTTTTTAACACACCTTTTAATATGTCGTTTGCATATATCTGTGATTCTCGTAGCCAGTTGTTGAACTGGTCGGCTTCCACTGGCGAGGTATTGAACTCCAGTACCTCTAATCATCCTTCCTGTCCCTCGTTAGTGCTCTGATTAGACGGCTCATTAACAGGTCAAGGCTAATTATCAGGGTCTCATCTGTAGGGGAGGCAGCCAGATGGGAGGGATGACTGGAAGGAGCGAGGCGAGGTGGAGGGGAGAGGGGGAGATGGGAGTGGCAAGGGGCCTTGGGGTTAGAAAATCTGCAAGAGACAACGGTAGATGAGGATGAAGAGGGGGAGAGGAGATGGGAACAAATGAGGGAAGATCAACACCAATGAGAAATAGTAGTGTGATTCTTTTTTAAGTCCCTTTTAGACAACAATGATGAACAAAACCACTTCATGAAACACGGAAAAGTGGCTTTGTGTTTAAGCTTTTGAAAGTCAGAAGCAATCAGGTTGAAGGTCCCACAGAAAAAACAACAGTGAAAAGCCATTCTGCCCGTAGTCATGTGTCAACAGCCCCGGTACGTACCCTATTGTTGCCTCCTTATTTGTTAGAAACATCGCTATGGAGCCAAAAGCTTCTGGCATGATGTCATTGGGAATTCCTTCCCTGTTCACACGGTGCTCTGCCGTTTCCACGGCCAAATCTTTTGATGGCCGATGGACCCAGCCCAGGTGGTTAAGAACCGTCTTCCTGTGTGTCTGGAAAACATTGTGTGTTAGGCCGTAAGAAAACTGCAACGGTGAGAGTGCTATAGATAGACCCTCCAGAAAAACGCGATTCTGCGATCGCAGAATTTACCGCATAATCAGCAAAATGGCGCAGATTTTTAAAAGGCCGCATATTTATCAAAAGGCCGCATAATCCCCGCATTTTTCCACACAAAGTTGAGAAAAAAAAAAGTTAACTCGTCTTGATGTGAAGTGATGATGATGACGCGACGTCATCAGCTCGAGCATCACAGAAGGTAAACAACACCCTAGAGTGAACGCGTGGAGCTCACACGAGAGAGAAAACACCAAGATGAAAAAATGTCATCCATCTCATTTACAGACGAACATTTCTGCTAAAGATCGGGCAAAGCAGTTCCCCGATGTCTTGCACGAAAGTGGGGGGAAACTATTCTGCACCCCGTGCAACTGTGTGTTGGAGCATAAGAGAACATCGTCGGTGACGACCCACTTTGATTCATTCAAACTAGGGATGTCCCGATCACCTTTTTTTGCTCCCGATCCGATTCCGATCATTTGATTTTGACAATCTGCCGATACCGATTTTTCCCGATCCGATCTTTATGCAATGCATTAAGAGAAAAAAAAGGTAACGGATAACGGCTGGTCATCCAACGCGATGAATTCAGCTATCTTGGCTGTTATTTTTTTGGCCTTTTCACTGTTCTGGGGCAGTTTCTCTTTCCTTTTAAAAGTCTCTGAAAGTGTCGGTTGTTTCAGTGCCGTTAAGGCCCTGACACACCAAGCAGTCACCAGAGGACTCGCCGACGCCGGCTGTTGCGTCGCGGTGTTCTCCTGCGTCTTGGCCATGTGTCGCACGGGAACACACCGCAAAGACTTCAGTGCGTGAGTGGCAATAACTCTCCTTACCAGCAGGCGGCGGTAGTGTGTATTCGTCATTCAAAATAGGCAACAACCGGAAGACAGAGAAGAAGAACAGACTGGGTGATATAAACAACAACAAATAGTGTGTGCAAACTGCAGCCTGGTTATGATCCACTGCTGTCTGCCCGTCTTTGGTGCTCCACAACTACCCGAAGGGGCAAGTCTCCTGTACCGGGTGTACTGGGTTCGCAGAGAATCCCACTTCTTCCTCAGCTCTTTCTCTGAAGCACACAAATAAACGATGTAAGCATTGTGGCTAGTTAGCATGTCCAATTCATATCTATATGCAGTGCCAAACTGCACAGCTAGCAACAGCTAGCAACAAGATAACAACAAAACACAAGGTTGAAATAACAAATTACATTTCACGTTAACGTCACTGTACGCTGGCAAACAATAAAAAGCCAACAATATCTGCTAAAGAGCTCAATTGATGAAAAAGATAATCTTACCCGAGAAACCAAGTTGCGTTTCAATCTCTCGCCAGAGTCCGGTTTTCACTACTTTTTTTTCGAGTACCTTTTCTCTGTGATGTCGTACAGAGCTGGCCTCTCCTGGATCAAGGTGATGAGCAGGTCTTCGTTTGCGTCATTCCAGATCGCCATGATGAGATGAAAATGAATATCAGTCTGTGTGTGCCTTCTTAAATCGTTTGTTTACGTCCCTCACTTCCGTTTCGCTTCTCATGCACTGATTCGCTAGCTGAACAGCCAATCAGAGTGATTGTTTGGTCCGACTGCCAGACCCGATGCATGGCCATGCATCGGGACAGGCAGTCCAAATAAGGCGTGTCACGGTCGACGGTGCGGGACACACCAAATTGAGTTTGGGCGACAGGACACGCTTCGTCTCCCGACTTACGAAAACAGCCGAAATCGGCCTGGTGTGTCAGGGCCTTTACCTGAGTGGCCGCTGTGTACTCGTCGTGTTGTTGGTGATTGTTTCTCATGTAGCGTATTAGATTGGTCGTGTTGAACGTAGCTCTGTTCTTTCCACCACGCGGAACCTCCGCCTTGCAAACATTGCATCTGGCTGTTACACTGCCCTCGCTTTCAATTTTATAATACTTCCAAACTCCTGACATTTTCTCTGTCCCGACTCCCAAGTCACCAGCTGAACGTAGCCTCTCGTTAGCTTACTGCTACTATTAGACACTGCGCCCACTCTGTTGCCAGATTTGAGAGAAATAACCAGGTCTGAAAACAAGCCCAAAAGAAGCAACACATACATGATGTTGTGTAATTTTAAACCAAAACTAAGTCCTCAGGATGACTTTAAGACGTGAACATGGTCATTTTTGTTTTGTAACATTAAATAAAATAATAAAAATATTTTATTAAAAAAAAAAAAAAAAAATCCCGATCCCCGATTTTTTTCTCCCGATTCCGATCTTTTGAAAATCACGTGATCGGCTCCGATCCCCGATCACGTGATCGGATCGGGACATCTCTAATTCAAACATTCGAAAATGCTTTCTGCTGCTGCGGACAAGAAAGCCAAACAACTCACGTTCACCGAGGCATCAACCTCCAAAACCCTTTCGAGGGCTACAAGAAACGAGGTGAGAAGCCTACAAGATTGAAGCTGGTCAGATAACGAACGAGTAAATGAAAACAGAATGAGGCGGAGATATGTGAGTGTGTGTGCGTGAGAGAGTGTGATTAAAATAGCCCAATTGCTTTTACAATAAATAAAGATTGAATGTGTTTAATTGAATAGTAAAGGGGTTTAACGTTAGTGGGAGGTTGTGTGTGAGAGAGAATAAATAAATAAGACATCCCAATATTTATTTTCCCCGCATATTTCGCTACTTCCCGCAATTTCACCGCATAAAATCACATAAAACCCCGCATGTTTGATCGCATAATCAAAGATTTTAGCCCGCATAATCAAGAATTTTTGCCCGCGTTTTTCTGGAGGGTCTATATAGATATCTTGGGTAATGAAGGCTAGTTAAATACTGTGTTTACCCTTTCAGCCATTGTCCAAAAACGTTTTGCCAGTAGTGTACTTGTTAAAGTCTTTTTTTAGCTTGAAATTACAAGGTATTGCTCCTTTTCTTCTTTAGGAGTAGTTAAAAATAAAGATCTCATATTAAGTGAATAGTTGGCGTCAAGATTTATAATGTAATATATACATGTACATGAATATACCTGTAGAATCACGATAATTATGTTATCTACTTATCGATATATGGACATGACATTGATTATTTTTATGTTTTATTTATGATTTTTTTCTATGAATTCCAAAACCCTCGAATATTCTTCAAATGAAAAATGTATTGAATTTTTATTTTTTCATATTTTAAAGGGTGTACTTTTTGGGGGGGATTATTTAATTAACTACAGTGGTCTTAAAATTACAAAAATATTGTCTACTATTGTATATATTTTCTGGGACAACAAATTATCCTAGTAGTTATTGTGACAGACCAATCAGATATAACATTTAATCACATTTGGGTATGATGCCTAGAGTTTTTGTCATGGTGACTGCCAGTGAGATGGACCAATCAAGTGTCAGTAATTGAGCATGACGGTGGCGTTCTGCTTGAATGATACAGTTAATCTTCTTCCTGCCCCAAAGAGCTCTGTTAAAGTGCCTTTTTTACGGTCTAAGTGACCTCATACAGTAATGGGAGGCTGTGCCAGCATCTCCTCTACTAATGGACTAAAGAGATCCTCAAATGAAATCATGTATTCCCCAAATCTTGCTTCAGTTTTCCTACATCGTATTATCTGTATCATCAGTCGGGGATGAAAACTCTGCAGATGGAGTTGATTTCCTGAACATGGGACTGTGACTAAGGGAAAGAGTGAAGGAGAGGCTGATGCTAATCTCTGTCATTAGCCTCATTGTTGTCGTCGCCAGTCGGCTGCCCGGTTCTTCTGGTGACATCACAGAGTTGGGTGATGGATCATTGAGATCCGGGTGGCCAGAATCTGGCAGCAGCCGATAGTGGAGCAGGACCGCCAAGTCACTGCCCTCCTGCTTGAGTGGTGTGTCTGTGGCTGCTTAGACGGCTCTTTACTGTACTGCAAGTCGGCGGTTCAGATTACAGTGCTGGCGGGAATGCCCACAATGACGAGGGTATTACAGCCCAAAAAGTCAGCCGCAGATTCTTCTTTATAAAGTGGGATACAGTAACCCATTACGCAATACAAAGCATGGCTGAAAATTGTGATTATTTATAATACATACCGACTATTTGTATTAAATATTTCTGCTACACTGAGATTGTTAATACGATAGAAAAAAACTCTAACTTGTGATGAATGAAGAGTCTGATTAAGGGATCATGGGTAGTGCAGTTTTCTTTATTGTGAACGTTAACTTTGAGGCTCTGGATGGATAGTGTTGCAGATTGTCTTCATGGTCCATGTTTATGTGGCCACTTACTGATACTAAATCATTTTAAAGAGTACTCAGCCATTTTAACATTGCACCCCTCTAACATTGTCGGGCTCATGATTTACACTGTAAAAGAAAAAATATCAAATTAGATGTGGCACAACGAGAGATATCGTAAAAAAACCACATTGCCCACAATGCAAACAGGCAGCCAAAAGTTTACTCCTAGATTTGTGTGTGTTAAGGCAGTTAGCTTACGTAGCCATCAGCCTAAGCTAAGATGAGGTAGGCTCACGTCTTTCAAACTCAACCACCCCACCCCCCCCCTTTTCCCCCCCTAAATTGTAGTCTCAACTAACGCTGACTCAAGTGACATCACTTAAGAGAATGATCAGACTTTGCGCAGCTCTATTGGGAGTTAAAAATGCTGTTTTAATATAAATGTTTCCACATATAACTCAGATGTGTACAATCTTAGGAGTCTTTTAATTTAATTGTAGGTTAATGTTATCCATTTTGATAGTTTTCCAGTGCTCGGATGGTAGAATATGCACTGGATGTGTCATGGCATTTAAATACGTTTTCACAAACTGGTTAGAATTGCAATTTATCTCTTATAAAGGTCTTTTGTTATTATAAAATGTTGGCAATCTACAGTGTTCGCTGGCAAAACTGTATTGAAAGTGCCACTCCTACGTGTTATTTTTCTTTTTAAATACTTTTTTTATGAGTTGTCGGGCTGGGAACAGACTGTGACCGTGCACACTGTGTTCCCAACCTCCGAACAGCAATACATTCACACTGTGTTCCTAGACTTTGGGGACTCATTAATGTTTAGGAAGTTGAGAACAACCTGGCTGCCACTTTTTTCTTTTTTCAAGCGAAGGTTTTAATGCACACCCAAGTTCCAACTATGAAGGTTCAAACTAAAAATGCATTTTGAGACTCTAACATAAGCCAGGAAAGAGGAAATGTCAGTGTGCTTTTTTTTTTCTCCCAGCATTCATCATTTCAAGTTTGTTGTTGTTGTCAAAACCCAGCGCCATAAATATTCTGTTTAATTAAATGTGCTCTGTAATAAGCTGCTGACAGTTTGTTGAACAAGATTAACATTTCATCCAGTTAAAGGTTGAACTGATTTATAACATTTGCAAGCATTACACAATCAGTGAAAAACTGCAGAAAGAAAGCCTTGTCACTTCTGATTAACACCAACCCCAAACAAAAATAGAGGAGAAAATTGCCAGCTGTTGAAGGTATAGATTTCAGTGGGACACCGGGACTCCACAAGCTTTAAATCATGGCAGCTGAAGCTAGCAGAGAATGTTAAATACTATGTTTAAATCTGAGAGGTGATGTATTTCTAAAATGGTCTGACTATTTAGACCATGTTTGAGATTAGGAAAGGCTGAGAAAGTCTGCAACAATATCTGCAACATCCTGCTGGCAAGCCATCAACTCAACAAGGTTAGCAGCATTATGTGTAGCGCCGTGCTAATGGTCCCTAATGTAGTGTTCACTGGGAGCAGATGGGGCTGATGGGAACAGAGCCAGACACAGGGGAAGAGGAGGGCAGGGGCCTGGCGGGACGGAGGCCCCCGAGTGTCACAGAAAACATCGTGTCAAATCATTGATATCAGTGTTAATGGTCGCGAGAGGTGACTCCTGATGTGTGCCAGTGATTGTGGGGGCGCTGACATGTTTGAGTGAAGAGGTCACCGGTTCAGGGCCGCGCTTAAAGAGAGATCAACATGTCACCTCATCACTGCTGTTGCACTCAAGAACCCCTCCCATCACACAAACGCACACACTCTTAGCTTGGCCGACTTTTGGGAGGAATAGAATATCAAATGCTGGCCTTCTACAGTGTCTCCTTAGGCACGGATTGAGGTTTCAAACCCAACAAATATGCATTCGAAATGTGGGATTTTAGAAATGTGGACGCAAATTTCGCTTTGGACAGACATTCTTACTTTAAAGATTAGTATTTCTTGATCCATGAAACTGAATAAGTACAGCTTCAGGGCTGATCTGTTCCTCAGAGGAAGTAGCGGTGCATTTTTAAGAACTTTGGAAAAACTGTTTGAGAGTCTAGTCCTTCAGGTTTGGACGACAAGAGTTTCAAAATACGTAGTAAAGGTAATCCAGGAATATTAAGTTACATACATTTGTAATAAATACCATGCAGGAGTGGATCGAGTTATTTGATTAAAGTCGTTTCAAAGTAAGGTATTCACTGATCGCATGTGACAACTTTGCTATAGCTAACGTTTTCTAATATTTGAGTATCTGGATCTCAACTGGGACTGTACGACGCCGAGTTCTGGCACATTTAAGAGAAATGCAGGGCTACACAAGAAAGGATAACAAAGTAAAGGTAGCGACTGTTAAATAGTTGTATAGCCGTGTGATGTTTGCCAGCACCCGTCACTCCCTCAGACAATACCACATCATTTTGTTCTTGGTTTTCCTAATTATAATGTCCCATTTCTCCAGGAATACATGGTCTATCGTAAGCACATCTACATGCGCCTCGACGGATCCTCCAAGATCTCAGAGCGCAGAGACATGGTGGCGGACTTCCAGAGCCGGTGGGTAAAGATACGATCTACTGTGTGTGTGTGTGTGTGTGTGTGTGTGTGTGGTGTGTGTTGTGTGTGTGTGTGGTGTGTGTGTGTGTGTGTGTGTGTGTGTGTGTGTGTGTGTGTGTGTGTGTGTGTGTGTGGTGTGTGTGTGTGTGTGTGTGTGTGTGGTGTGTGTGTGTGTGTGTGTGTGTGTGTGTGTGTGTGTGTGTGTGTG
Source organism: Gymnodraco acuticeps (assembly GCF_902827175.1). Classification (NCBI taxonomy): domain Eukaryota; kingdom Metazoa; phylum Chordata; class Actinopteri; order Perciformes; family Bathydraconidae; genus Gymnodraco; species Gymnodraco acuticeps. The sequence goes on from NW_022990590.1 coordinate 347,918, forward strand.
TGTGTGTGTGTGTGTGTGTGTGTGTGTGTGTGTGTGTGTGTGTGTGTGTGTGTGTGTGTGTGTGTGTGTGTGTGTGTGTGTGTGTGTGGTGTGTGTGTGTGTGTGTGTGTGTGTGTGTGTGTGTGTGTGGTGTGTGTGTGTGTGTGTGTGTGTGTGTGTGTGTGTGTGTGTGTGTGTGTGTGTGTGTGTGTGTGTGTGCATGCCACCCAAACCCTCACTTTTTTACCACTGACTGTAAATCTGACTTTCCGTTTATTGCAGCAATCAGTGAACAGTTTAATCTTACATGCGTATGTCCAAATATACGTATATTTCCATGCTCTGGTTTACATTAATGTACAGCTTGGAGCCGCCAGTGGTACTCTGGCTATTGTTGGGGGGGGTATTGAAGCAGCTTAATGCTAGGGCACATGTTTTATTTCAGTTCTGCTGCCAGACTTAAATTGGTGTGGACATTTCTGGTTCTAACTGAGTTTGTAACTCAATTTTGTGCCATGATACTTTTTAAGGTATGGACTATTACTGTTGTAATCGATATAATTTCATTTTGTGTCACTTCCTCCCTCTCTGCAGGACGGACATCTTTGTGTTTCTGCTGAGTACGAGGGCTGGAGGGCTCGGCATCAACCTGACTGCTGCTGACACTGTGAGTATTCAACACACAAAAAAACGTCACTGACAAAATATAAAAGCTTAAACAGCATTTATATTTCTTAAATGCATCAAAATACAGAGTACATTTTCAGAAAACGTAGTTTGGGAAGACCTCTGTGACCTCGTGTTCTAGATATTTTTCATCTGGCTAATTAGTGCATTTCATTAAAGTGTTCCAGACGAACGCTTTATTTGAAACACTATCTTTTCTTTCCTGAACACGATTGTTTGCAGAATGCATAGCAATGCATCTAAGTGCGACTATGAAAGATTAATACTGTTATATGATAATGGTGAAACACGGTATACCTGGATTAAGTTACCAATTCATATTTTCACATCCCAATATATTTGAATAAATAAAATGGTCACATTACACACCAGACCAGGAGAAGCGATGCATGCTCCATTATGAATGCTTTCTATCAGTTGAACAACGACCCAGCTTGACTCTCTTGTTCACCCCAATGTTTCATCACTTTCCTTTTCTTTTTTTTGGTTCTTTGGTCAATTAATTGATTCTCTTCTTTACGCATTGGGCCCCAGTATGAGCAATAATCACCACATATAGCTTGGACATGTTTAATTCTCTATAAAAAAAATATCCTGCTTTCTTTTTAACTGGCTATTTTACAACTCACTGCGATTATTTTGTTTAGTTTGTCTGCTTATACCGGGAATTAGACGCAGGTACCTAGCCATAACCATTGAGGTCATATAGAGGCATCAGTTTTAATTTAAGAACATTTTATAACCAGTCAAACTTTCTGTAGGACCTTTGATAAGATGTTGATGTAATGACAATGTGTGCATCGAAGGCGGCGGATCACTCATATATGATGATATAGTCTCTCTGTTTTTATCAATCTGAGCATAATCTCCCTCTGTGTCCCTGAAGCCCTGTTCGAGTGGGATTAGCATTCATGACAATGAGTTGACGTGACTGTTAACACGGGACATCTGTCATGTGAAAGGAAGGTTCATATCCCTGTAATTACTAGTGTCAGGAGTTAAAGAGAAGGGGGAGTGCCTGCATTGTGTTGAGCTATTATCACACATGTTGAACCGTGTGGTAAACAATAACAAAAACAGCAGAAAAGTGAAGCCTTTTTTAATGTTTTCTTTCAGGTTATCTTCTACGACAGTGACTGGAACCCCACGGTGGACCAGCAGGCCATGGACCGAGCCCACAGGCTGGGGCAGACCAAGCAGGTGACCGTCTACCGCCTGATCTGTCAGGGGTCCATCGAGGAGAGGATCCTGCAGCGGGCCAAGGAGAAGAGCGAGGTCAGAAACACAAGTGATCATTCATCCAACGCACAGAATATGATGACGGTTGCAACTTGAGTGTTTGAACCCTCTGAACACCGTTCATTCCTTATTCTGGCCTTGTTTATTTACTGCAATACAAATATATTAAACTATGGAAACGGCATGACCATGGCTAGAGGCAGAGGAAAATTACAAAAAATATTTTGTGCAGTGTCAGATTTTTAAAATGCCGTAAATTCATATAAAATACAAATACCATTTTTTTACATCTTTGATAATTTATTACAACAATACATTTTTACCTGCAAAATTTCAAATGAGGCATGTCAAATATAAGGATTTTTATGAAACATCACCATTTTAGAGCTTAGATGTTTCCTGATGGAAGCACCTGATATTGTTCGAGGACAAATTGGAAAAATGACCAAATCCAATGATTATGTTAGTGATAGCCGTTTCTGGCTATGATAAATTGTGTCTTTTTTTCGTGATGTATTTTGTTTGAACCTGCTGAGTCGTTTTGGAGTTAAAACATTTAAAAACACATATAAATCATACTGCAGTTAGGATTTAATTACAGAGTTTATTAATAGATCATTTCTTTATGTAATAAGATCCAAAGGGTGGTGATCTCAGGAGGAAACTTCAAACCCGACACACTGAAACCCAAAGAGGTGGTCAGCCTGCTGCTGGACGACGACGAGCTGGAGAAGAAACGTGAGGCATCTTTTTCTTGATTGGCCGTTTTCTTTGGACGAAAGCTAACGTCACAACTAATATACATGGGGTCTTCTCCTGCAGTGCGTCAGAGACAGGATGAGAAGAAGCAGCTGGAGGAGTGCAGCAAGGTGAAAGAGCGCAAGAGGAAGCGGGAGAAGTACGCTGAGAAGGTACAGTTCAACACGACCAGCAGGAGGGTGGTAGAACGAAGAGACAGGATGTGTCAAATGAAAAGAAAGGATAGAACAAATGTGGAATGTAAAATGTAAAAAAGGATGGCTTATTGGAGGGAGAGAAGGATCGTCTTTATCATATAATTCAAGGTTTCGTTTTTTTAATCAAAAAGTCTGTGTTTTGCGGTATTTTAGTCTTATCAAGTATATTTTTTTGAATATTTTTAGTCAATGAAAACATGACATTTTCATCTATTTCAATCATGACATTATGTGAAACCTTTAAGTTAATCTAGCCAAAAATATGTAAATCTATAAGAAATATGAACAAAAAATAAACAAACTTTTGCATTTTTGTCAACAATGTTGCATGTTTATACGTCAGAGTTTTATGACATTACATTACATGGAGATCTGGCCTGAATTAGCTGAGTTATCTCGCTTTGGAATAAATTATTTGACTGGCCAGCCGGATACTAAAGGATGTGAGATTTAGTTACGACAAGAAAAAAGGAGGGGTTGTACAAATCTAGCAGATGCTAACCTGGCCTCTCGCCTGTTCTTAACCAGCATAAGAAGAACGAGGAGACGGAGAACAAGAAGAAGAAGGAGGTGAACCTGGTCATCTCTCACGCTCACTCTGCAGACAACTCCAACCTCTCTGCTGACGGAGACGACTCCTTCATCAGCATGGACATGGACTCAGCCATGCCCAGTCCTTTTAGTGAGGTGAGGAAGTCCGGTCGGAAACATACAAGGGAGGGAGTGAGTGAATGTCTTGTTATGAAAGTGAAGGAATGGGAAGAGAACACAAATGCAGAGGATAGTGATGGCTTCTCCATTAGGATCCAAAACTATCTCCTCTTAATGTGGTTTGGTTATTAATTATGAATTCCTTTCTATCCTCTTATCTGCTCTATATCCTCTATTCTGCTTTGCTTCCTTGCTCTATTCTTCCTCACTTCCTTCCTTCCTTATCCTTCCTATTCCTTGCATCGTTCCTCTTATCGTCTCCTTTGCTGTACGGCCCGGTTCCCTTACTTCCCGCGGTGTTGACCCCCAGCCTGTGTGTGTGTCTGTGTTGGCTCCTCTTCCCGGACAGATCTCCCTGAGCAGCGAGCTCCAGCCCGGCTCGTTGCCCCCGGACGCCGACGCCGACGAGAGCAGCAGCGACATGCTGGTCATCGTGGACGATCCGGTGTCCTCGGCGCACCAGTCCCGCGCCACAAACTCCCCCTCCTCAGTGTCCGGATCGGCCTCCGACAACATGAATGGTGAGGGAACCAGTTGGCCGAGTTTGACTTTGATGAAGGGAGTGGAACAGTTCACTGTTCACTGCTTGTGCCTTATTTTAGGAGCTACCAGAATAATTGGAAATGTGATACTGGCTTGTCAGTGGCACAAGAAATACACTTTGGTAAGATTAGGGTTAGTACTTGAAATTCAAGATTTTTTCAGTGCTAGAAATTGTAAATGCATAAGATAAATTACTATCTTACTGCATAGTTATTAGACCTTCATACGAAGAAATAAAATAAGCCTAATTGCTTTTGTGAATTAAAACAGCTGGACTGTGCTTGAAAGGGGCCTGAATTTGACTTGAGTAAGGGTGTAGGAACTCTGTCAAGAAGACCTTATTTTACTTTGCCAGCTTGTTTCTGTAAAATGTATATGAAATCTTCGTACCGTGCCTTGTGGAGTTCCAACCGTAAAACGCTTTTTGGTATGTCCTATTGTGTAATTGCTGTTTAATTACACAATTCAATTATATTAGAAGAGGAAAAAGAAGAATTGGGAGGGATGAAACCCTCTTTAATGGCCACACATGCAGAGCACACAGCACACAAAGATACATTTGTTCTCTGCTTTTAACCCATCCTTGTACCAGGAGTCTAGTACTAGGAGCAGTGGGCAGCTATTGTGTGGTAATCAATGAATACTCACATTTAACATTTGCTAAGACAATTGTCACATTTACATTGCAGTGGAAATGTACTTAATACAGTTAATCAAGTACTTTGAATACTTAAATACATCCACTTTTTCACCACTACATTTCAAATAGAAATGTACTTTTAGCTCAACTACTACTACTACTAATTTTACTTCAATTTTTTTTACAACGCACACTGTCCAAATGTTTATATTGGATGGTTTCCTCATTTCAGATAGTGTTGCTACATAAACTCTGTCCTTCTCAAAACCATAGCATAACCTTGGTGTTATCTTGTGTTGTTAGAAGTATGTTAGAAAAGCAGATCTGGGTGTGACTTACATGAAGGTCATTGCAGTACACACAAGTCCTGCTGGTCCATTTCAATCAGGATTTGTGTTTATATAGGCCTCCATCCACTGAGCAAGTAGCCTGTTACCTCATACGTGTTATGTAGCTGATTATCGAGAATTATGAGGGTTTTATTTTGCCCTGGTTGCAATGTTTTAGTATGTTCCGTACTGTGGGATCTAGATCAACTGTGGTTTTTGCAGTATATCCCACTTTGGATGCACTGCAATAAAGTAATCCCTCCTAAATACATGCTGCTTCTTTGAAACCCAATTGGGAATTTTGCCGCCATACTAAGAGGCTTCTGTCAGAAAGATTATAGAAAAAAAAGTGTGAGTTTAATATTTGAACATTATGCAGTGTTATTGAAAGAGCTAAAAAGAGTGGACATTGGACAGAAAGAGGGGAGAAGGTTCCTTTAGGGATGAGGAACATTCCAGTGAGACAACCTGGCAGTAATTCTGCAAAGCCTATGGAAAATGAGAACAATATTCCAGTTTTAGCTTGAGCCTGTACTTAGGGTAATGATGAGTAATGATTAGTGTGTAGTTATACTGCGATGCTGCAGTAAAGCTATCATCTGAGTTTCCTTGAAAGATTGGGTTAATGCCAAATCAGACATTTCTCTCACACACGGCTGTGTTCTCGGAATGTGTTAAAGCCGTTATGTATTCCGGGAACTTGTACAGCTTGCTTTGGAAAGGATGTGGATACAAATAATAATAGGAACATATTTTTCTGAATTTCGTCTTCAGGTGTTTCTGCCTCGGACGCGGTTAGTCCTGGCAGAGGTCGGTCTGGGCGGAGTCGGGGACGGCCCAAAGGATCTGGAGGCGGGACTAAGTCTGGAGGGAAAGGACGCGGGCGCAAGTCGACAGCGGGCAGTGCGGCGGCCATGGCGGGGGCGATGGCCGGAGCAGCGGCTGCCTCTGCAGCAGCTTTTGCTGCGTACGGTTACAGTGTCTCTAAAGGTTGGTGAATAGCAAACACAATATATTGAACAACTTAACCAAATCATTATTAAACAAGACAAGTTGGGGTCTATCCGTGAGATTAATTGACAGTGGCAATCCAAAGGTGTAGTTGATTATCATGCATAAGGGCACAAATCATTTCCTGATAGTCTAAAATTGTTAAGTGTGTTGATATGTTTCTATATTACTTGCCAAAACAGGAAGCTGGGAGAATTACACAACCTACATTTTGATATAAAAGCTATTCAAAGAATTGCCAGATCTCAAATAAGAGCCAGGGGAATGGCTAAAATTAACAATTTAGGCCTTTTTTATTTCAAAATTCAGTATAAATGTTACTATATTTCAATAACCCAAATTACATTACACAAACAATCATATTTAACTAAAACAAAACATGCTAATATATAGCAATTTATATATATTGCAAAAGGTATGCTTGTGTGAAGAAAGGGCTGCAATACTTTTATTTTGAAAATTCTGGAGGAATTGTTTATTAAACATCATTTAAAATTATGAGAACAACCAGTCAAAATGGTTGATTTGTTGGGTTGCATTAACTGGGGTATAGAGGTTATTAAAATATGACTTGGCATATAAATAAACGTCTGGCTCTCTACCGCTGAGGTTTAAGGGTCGGGCACTATTTGAGACGCATTATAATATATTTATTTTGGACACACTGCTAGTTTCTTTAGAGAGTAACAGGCGCATGTTGGTCCCTCCTCCCAGCAGGCCTCGCTGCGTCCAGCCCCCTGCAGCCTTCTCTGGGCCGGTCCGGTACCAGCCCCGCCTTCAACCCCAGCAGGAGCTCCTCTCCGCAGGCCAGAGGAGGGGCCTCCACCCCCAGCCCCCACAAACAGCTGGCCCCCAGCCACCAGCACCACAGCAGCAGTAGCAGCAGCAGCCACGGCACAGTCAGGAAGGGCAAGGGTCCCGCTGGGGCTCGATAGAAGCACTCGGACACTCATGAATGTGCTCTAACTGTCTCAGTATAACACACACACACACAGAGATAACTGACCTACTCTCACTGTGATCCACACAGACGCCCTTAACTGAAACTGAGGCTCACTACCCGGAGGACCATGCTGTGTCTGCTAGCTTCTCCACACACACAAACAGACAAACACATGGATAATTTAAAGGTGCAGTACCGACCAGCGTCCAGATTTCTCGGTTCACTTTTATTTGAAAGAGTCTGGGTCAGTGGACAAAATCCGCCTAAAGTATTTTTGTTTGCATTGCGACAAGACCTCTTCCAAGTGCTTTTTGGGAAGACAGACAGTACTTTTCCAGACAGGAAACTCTTTTGATTTGCTAGCTGTGAACTAAAACCAACACATGTAGCGCAAAGGGCTTTGAAATGTTGGCTAAAGGAGCATCTGTCAAAATGCACTGAGCCACGTCTTCCATTTTTCCGTGTTGTTGACTCTCACACATGTACATGAGGTTATTTAATTGTTCTGTAGATATGCTCAGTGCTCAGACAGTAACGTGAACCCTACCTAACCAACCCACTCTTTACCAAACAGCTTTTCTACTAAAGCTACTATTTTTGTAAGAAAAGACGCGAGCACCCATACCGACATGGCAGGTCTTTAAGATTTTTGAAAAATATTTGTCCATAAAAGGTATTCCCTCATAGACGGAAATAAAAAAAAACATATATTTTTTGTCTGATGGGGAAATGAAAGATGTAAAAAATTGTATTCCATAATGAGGGGTACTGGTTGATCCGGCAATGCTGCTAACAGTAAATTTATGAATACACTTTGGTTGTCTATATTTAAGTTATTTGAGCTATATTAAGAATGCGAAACGGGCTATTCACCTGTAAGACAGTGTAAATTGTACTGAAGCCATTTTTATTATTTTTCAGATATCGTTTCTCTTTGTGATGAGAAGTCTGTGGTTCTCTTTGACGTCATTGATGTTTTAGGAAAAAAAATATGTTTGCATCGGTGTCCTAAGTTGAGCACTACATCTGTTAGAGGTTTTGTTTGTTTTGTGTTTATAGTGTGATTAAAATATGATGTTCTATATTGATGTACATAATAATGAGAGCGACCTTTCCTCTGGCTTTCCCCTCATTTGCCTGTCTATTTTTATAGGTCATGTGTACATATGAAGAAAATGCGTCTGCCATTTTACTAACAGAAGGAGCCAACTGAAAATAAAAGAGTGCTAAATCAGCCGCTCTGCTTTTTCTATTTCATTATTTCATTATACTTGTATTGCTTATTGTCATTCAGAACCATAGTTTACCAGGGGGGTTGTAAACTTCATGCTTCCAAAATGAGTTGAATTCAAATATTTAAATATGAAAAACACATGAATATTAAGTAACTACACTTTAGTGATTCTTCATACATTTGAACCAAAATAAAACTTTGGAAAATGGGTTTTATCGGAGGACAAGAAAGACAACCTTGTAGTGTAAAGTGCATCTCTTGGCTTTCCCCGACTCTTCTGCATGCAATATGAGTAAAAGTGATATGAATTTATTTATATTCTCCAGGTTTTGTTACATATCCGGGGTTTGAATGTTGAGAGATGTTTTTTTAGTTGGGCGAACTGACTAACAAACACTTAAGGGTCTGACCTTGAGTTTCGACCTGGATAAAGCGTATGGAAACAACCCAATCAAGGCAATGCATTTTGGGTGAGGGGCTGCTGAGATTTGAAGTTGATGAGCGCAGCAGCAGCATGTTCTTCCTGCTGCACTCTGACATGACCACGGCACAGACTGTAAACACAGGACTTCCAGGTCTGGGCTCGTCCCCGGCCTCGGTTATATAAGCCTCTGAGGCTAGATAGACTCTGACTTGAAACACGTCCAAGGGACAAGCTGCTCCGGCCAACATTTGGGAGTGTACATGTTTGTATGTGTGTGTACTGTTCCAAAAAACAGGTTTACAGAGTTATCTGGATTATAATGCTGCTAGAGGACATTTGGCAACCCAGTCATAAACAAGGACTGTAGCTGACTGTATCGCAGTAAAACGGCCTCTTGGAACAAGCCTCAGCGGTCGTCAAATGTAGCATATGCTAATATAAAATCCCTATTTGTAATATTCAGTATTGGTGGTTCCCAACCTTTGAAGCTTCTGATCATTTCAAAATGAGGCCTCCATCACAGGCTTGACCTTAACATGTGTGATTTTCACTCCTAAAGGTGTTTTCTTAGTAAGCCTTGAGAGAAAAAAGCAGACATTAAGTATTTTGTTATTCCCATAATCTTGTGCTTCTGATTTGTTTTGTTTTATGAAATATATTTCATCCCTTTATCTTCATTTACACTTTTTCAAATCTCATTTTATTTGAGGGATTTTTACTCTGCAAAAACATAAAAGACTTGTGAAAAGACCCCATTCAGTTTATTCAAAAACATGGTTCGTTGGGAACGAGGGTCAACGCTAAAACTATTTATTGCACCGTAGTCCTCTTTTTCTTTAACCCTATCATAGCCATCACAACACATTAAGAGTGGGTCATGAATACAATCAATATAAAAGCTTTACTAGTGTTCCTTGGCTGTGAATCACATGCCTTATATTATTTATTTGGGTATACATCAACTGTGATGCTGCCTGGGGATTAATGCATTTAGTTAGTCATAGTACCTTTAAGGCACAAACAACAAAACAGAGTTATTTTAACTTTTTTATTGATGTTTGCAACTGAATAAAAGTTGGCACAATGAGCTTTAAAAAACAAAACAGGTCAATTGCAAACAAGTTTTCACCATGACAATTAATGTTGTACCGTCTGTATGGGTAGGACGGAATCTGAACTGTGCAAATAAAAAAAGATGTTTACAGTAACAATTCATCATACAGATGTAGCATTACATTGCAAACATCAGGTCATGCTTCAGTAAAAAAAAAAAAAGACCTCTTAATGTCATGCTTCGTTTTTTTATTATCACTTAGTAGCATTCAAGTACACCAGATGGTCGTGCGAAGAGAGATTTCACAACATTAAAAATGGTTGGACTGGCATGATGTGACAAGCCTCAGTGTTGTGTGTGTGTGTGTGTGTGTGTGTGTGTGTGTGTGTGTGACAAAGGGTACGAGCTACTGGGAGGCCAACACATAGGACACCACGGTCAGTGCCGCGGCCTCGATGGAGAACAGGTGGTGGTCTTCCACCTGTGGGCAGCTGCTCCTCATGAACTCGGCCAGGCGGAGCAGGTACTCCAGGTTGTGGCCCGACTTCCCCCTGCACACTGCGATCTGGACTCCGATCATCTCCGAGCTAGCCGGCCCCAGGTAGAGCGTGTTGTCTGCGGTGGCGATGTACACCAGCGCCTGAACTGAAGGCTGGTTCTCCCCCTCTGGGAAGAACTCCACCATCTTGGTGACATAGCCTCCGCGGACCCCCTCGCGCACGTTCAGGTACTTCAGGGACTCCTCAACTTGAGAGCCTGTCACCTCGAATGCCACACCCCAGGTGCTCTCCTGTGAGAAGAGAAAAATATTTATTATTTTTAAGGTTTATTTGTTATTATCAATTGGGATTGGGAATAACACTGAATTTAAAAAGACTGGAAACGCCCATTCAGCATCTCTATAAAAAACAAGAAGCAGTCGCGCTTTCCACTTACGTCATCATCTTCAATCAGCGTCACCACTCTTCCGGGCTGCAGAGAGAAAAATAAATGCGTCACGGGACAACGCCTGTGGCAAACGTTGAGTCAAGCACCAAACACACCAGCAGCAAGCAAGCCAACATCATATCATATAAGTGCCAAATTAAGTAAAGCAAAAACATTAAGCATCTTACCAACTCGTCGTTCCCGCGGTGGAAGTTGTCTCCGTGCCAGAACCGTCTCTTGTAGCCTTGAATGTAGCCGACCTGGCTCCTCCTGTACTTGAAGTCAGGCTTCCACACCAGTGACCCGTACCCGAAGATCCACAGGCTGCTGGGCTTCCCGGTGGTGATGTCTTGAGGCTTCATTTTGTAATAGTGTTGACGATGAATCGATGGAATCAATCAATCTTTCAATTGATGTTGTTAGCTAAGCTGCCTAACTAGCTAGCGTTAGCTTCCTCCGGTCCAGGAGCAGTGGTACAGGTTGGCTCACAGGTATACCGCGGACGGTATTTGAGCCCAACTGCTTGGCAGTTGCGAAGATGGAGTTTCGCTCTTGATTTTGCCTTGCACTATGCATTGCCGTTGCATTAGAGATGCCGCATTATGCCTTAAAAATCCATGGCAGCCGCTTCGGCCTTTGAACCAATGGAAACTAATAAAAAATCGTTTCGGCCAGCTAGTTCGCCGGCCGGTAACGCTACCAATTTCAAGCTTACGAGCGAAAGTGTTAAGTTTTGATTTAGAGTTGTTCTTGTTAGAAACGCCTTGTAGTTTATATTCTGGCAGCCGATTGCGGTGATTTGAATCCTATCCTCGATAACATGGCGCAGCGGCGCTTACATATTTATACAGTCCACAGTAGGAAGGCTAGTACAAGACATCGTTTTCGACCAATAATATTAAAGAGAGGCTCGTCCTCTTCAGCATTTTATCCAATCCGACTTCGGTGCGCCTGAAAAGGCGGGATTTATAGCCAAACTGCTTACGCTATTGGCTCAAATTTAACTTGAGCCGCAAACGTGTCTTTTAACCTGATTGGCCGATGAACTGTAATTCTATCTGTCTCGAGTTATGATTGGTCGCCTGTGTAGTCACTCTCTGGCTGATGCAACTTCCAACATCATTTCAGGGCCATTGCAGCAACCAAGCAACATACCAAGACATTGCATCAGAATTGAGCTAAAGGAAGAAGAGGTCTATATATATTTAAGCTGTCTGTGGCTCTTTCCTGCTGTAACGATGCAAATGTCCCCTCTGTGGGACTAATAAAGGTATTCTGATTCTGATATAAGGTTCATTACACAAACTGTGCCACCAAGAAATTAAAGAGAAAAATATAAGATGATATGTGAATTTATACATAAAAAAAACATTGAATAAATGATAACCTGACGGTCCTGACCTGAACACAATAGGATTGGAATTAACTCATCCTGTGATCAATACATTAATAAACCCACTATATGGATGTTTACATGATCTAGAGCAGGTGAATAATCTAGTCCCACAATGTAAAGATCCAGATGCAAGACCAATGATGTCTTACCACCACCACATTCATCCCAGCCATCTGGAACCTGGGAGTGAAAGTGGTGAAGAAATGTGCAAATGTGTAATTTGATGTTTTGTATATAATCACAGTTTCGTTTTTTGTTGATACTTCTAGTACGTAGGGTCAGTTTGACAGGTCACATGCAATTGGCAGGTTCACTAGGGCCAAAAGCTTATTCTTGCAGAATCATTCCAACTTTTTCAAGACAAAAATGCATCCGCTTTAATACAAATGATCCAACAACCATCCTGTTGTGACAGGCTAATAGATGATCTGAAACTATGTGTGTTTGGAAGACCTGATCATACAAAAAATGCCCAACCCTCCTGCAGGATCTCTTACAGCAGAGGCTCATCTGTGCTCAATAGATATATAGCCAGCTGTGTCTGCCTGAATACAAAGCCAGACAACTGTATCAGCTCTTCATTATTCTAAAGCACTGCATATCCAGGCCTTTAAGCATCTTTGTGTCATGCAAAAGCTTCCATCTCATTATATATTGCCCTTGCATGTCCATCGGGCCTACTGCTTGCCACGTATATGCAGGCTTTTCTGAGCAAGGCTTCACTGAGCCTTGGGCAATTCAACTTGAAATATCCCTTAATTTACACGTTTCTCACTGTTTCTCCAAGTCACAGGTAAGGCAGGCCGAGCTGCATTTATCCCCAGAATGTGAACAGATTATATCAAAGTCCTTCAAGTACGTTTTTCTAAGTAACTGTCTCATGTCTTTTCAAATTCCAATTATAAAAAGCATATTATTCTTATTTGCTGCAGTTATATGATGTTGTTTTGAACATGAACATGAGTGTTCTGCCTGGGGTTTTATTTTGGCATTTGCTCTGAACACCACCTGTGTGTTTCTTGTGTGTGGGTTTCTTACTGACACCTAGTGTTAATTAATGAGACGTGAACAAGTGTAGGGCAACGTTACACAGCACAGCATCATCATATAGCAGTATGATCTGCCCTCACTTGCATGTTTTTGTATATGCCAGGAGTCGAATGAGGCTTTAAAAGAAGTGACAAAGATTAGACAAAGCCAGAGCTTAGTATCAGTTTTGCACTTTTGCTTGCGATTTTGCATAATCTTTTTTGAAGTGTTATGAAGAGACACTTCCACATTCCTCAGATTTTAATATTAAAATCAGTTTCCTGATACTACATTCACAACATCCCAGATTTGCCCCTCTTCCTTTCTTCAGAATAAATAGTTGCTGATTAGCGTATTTGTCTGCATTCTCACATGTTTTGAGGTTGTTTCCTGAAGTGCAGATTGAAGCAAGGCGATGCTGCGTGAGAAAAGTCGTTGGCCCTCGCCGGCATGTTCTGCGTTTTTTAATCAGGGAGGAAACAGGAACTGATGTCATCAGGTCACAAACAGGATGCTGTGATTATAACACAATGAAAATGCCTGCCCATGAGTACGGAGACCCAGAGGCCAAAGAGTAAAGTGCTAGCATGTGTTTGCCACTGCGAACGAGTGTGAAAGTCTGCATTAAGGTGTGATGATGGTGGGAAAGAAACTCTAACTATCGGGCTGGGTCATGTTACACACCAAAGCATCATGGGCTTTAACTGGGTGATTTATCACAGCGATAACATGTATGTTTTCTTTTTTTTTAGCTGGGCCAGAAGAAACCCTTTTCTAAACTTGATTTTTCTTTTTACACACACAACTCCTTAGATGAGGATGTCTAGGTCAACAGGTTAACAGGATGTGTGTGAGGGAAAGCCATCCAGATTCTCTGAGTGTTGATTGCTGATGATTAGGGGGTGTTGACTGTCGCAGGATTTCTGTTAATTGGAGTCAGGAGAGCTTTGCATTTGATAATGAGGATGACACATTGCCTCAAAATGTATTTTCAGACACCCTAAATCTAGGGCTGGGAAATATGGAGGAACTACAATATCAAAATAGTTCTGATGCAACACCTCGATATCGATATTGCAACAATGGTGCTTTTAACACGTATTTACACTCTGACATTTTTGATAACAATGTGTAATTTGGTTATGATTAGGTAATGGTTAAAGGTAAACAATACTGCTAGAACAGTTAAGATCAGAAGATGGCATTGCTTTACTGTAATGAAGCCAGGAAAAGACACCTATTACAAAAATGAAAAGTGAATTCAAATACTAATGTCATGTAACGATACTGTAATAATATTGCAATGTTGGCCACTAACGTGAACACATTCTTAGCACAGATCCATGCGTGACATCACTTAAACGTCAGAGGATGGTGGTTTATGAAGACTGTACGTAGCATTTTCCCAGACTGAGCAGATGGCTCTGATATAAGTCAACTTTAAGTCAATCTCTTCATTTGTGTCCAGAGCCCAATCCTCAGTTTTGTCTGCAGGAGTGGGTGGTACAAAACCGGGGGGCATTGAAATATTGCTCTCAACCCTGGAGGGGAGGCCGGCAGTTGGGGACTGTAAGTGCTCGAGTGTGTTTTTTTTATGGGAGGTGGTCTGTGTCATGCACACGGGGCGAGAGGCCTGGCATATGCTGCTGTTTTTATGGCACTACAGACCCCCCCCACGGCATCTGTTTGGGTGTGTGTGCACAGACGTGTGTGCGAGCATTACGAGGGGTGCAGGGTTGGGGGGGGGGGCGTTCCCCTTTGCCCTGCGCCTGGCTTTGTTTCGCCATTTCCAGCTTGAGGGGGTGGTATCCCTGGAAACGGATTTGAATTTCAAGCCAATTTAGGGCCGGAGAGAGACCGAGGGGTGGCAGCCAAAGGCGTTTCCAGGAATTACTCGAAGTACTGATGCTACAGTCAGGGGGGCTTCATGTTTTATAGATAATGTCCGAAACATTCAATATGATGGGAGCAGCTGGATTTCATATTCATAAAGCTGCTCACAATTTTGACGGTTTGATTGAGCAATATGGGTTTGAATAATCTCATCTTAATACAAAATAAATACAAGACACATTCAATCGTCATTTGTACTCAATTTCATTGTTTAAAAACACCTCAAAAATAATTTCCTTTTCCACTTACTGACATCAAATCAAAAACAGTTTTCAAGAAGTTTTATTCTTCAGAAGTTTGGTCCTTATAAATATGCATTATATACAAAATAATATTATAAAACATATAAAGAGCAGTGTGTCATATTTAAATTAAACTCTGGAAACAATCGTTTAAAAAAATTACATTATTGGTTCTGTATTTTTTAAATGTATTATAGGCAGGCAGTGGTGTGACAGTCGTTGTTTGAGTCTCTTTTCTTCCTCAGGTGGGTTGCATAAAAAACATTTCTATGCAGACTTTTCCTTTCTCTTGGATCTTGCTGGCACAGCACTGACTATTGCGCTCCTGTGGTTTTCTCTTCAAATCCCCATTGATTAGAAACTATTTCCCCCCCCCCCAATTTTATGTTGTAGTGCAAATGATCCAAGGACAGACAAGGGCACAAATTGAGCGTTCAAACCCCCTCTTTTTGTTAAGGCTTCTAGTGAATTTGGGCTGCATACAATCTTCACCGCTGCATGGGAAAAGTCCATTTTCACATTGATTGACAGTTGAAGATTAGTTTCAGACATTTATAACTCTCAGAGTTCGTGAGGTTGGATTGTGACAGCGGGTGAGTTCACTCGACCCTGAGTCTTGCATAGCAGGCGAAGCTGGCAGGAGTGAGTGTTTGTAAGGGGGGGGGGGGGGGGGGATTTGAAGGGGGTCAAATCTTAGGCACCTTTTCTTTTTACTGATTGGTTGGCTGTCAAAGTCATCATGATTATCACACGAGGCCGGGGTCGGAGTGATCCACCCTCGCCTCCAGGATGGCCGAGATTATAAATTAATATTTCGCCGATGCTCTTCACACCTTGAGTAGACAGTCTTTTCTTCTCAGAGGTCCTTCACTGTACATGTTTTGCATACAAACACTCGGTCGACATAACGTTTCCTCAGTTCTGAGCAGAGAGGTTTCCGCCCTCTCCAGTTCTCAAGTGTTCCAGAGCAGCAGTGGACATCTAAAACAATCTCCAGTCTCTTCTCAGCATTTGTAAACAATCCAGAATATTCTTTTTTTATTCTGCCTCGATTGTGTCTTTCTCCTTCGTTCCCTCACAGTTTATACCTTTAGATGGGGAAAAAGAGAGATTTATTTAGTAACAGAGCACCCGATAATGCTTCTCACAGCACCTTCTGAACTCTTAGAGGTCATGTGCTCTGGTGTCAACCTTATATTTTCCTTGGACATCTTATAAATTCCACGAAAAAATTGCCCCAGCAGTTAAGCATAGCACTTTTGAAACCAAGCAGAGCCAAACATGTGTAAGGAATCAGTATAAGTTCGGACTTTAGGTCATCACATGGCCAAGATAAAGAATCGCCGGTTTAATTTACAGAAACCAATAATGCACTTTAAGGCTTCCCCCCCAGCTTAGGACCAAATACCCAGAATAAACTCCTTATCCGCCGTCATAGATGTTGTTGCACTAGTGAGGGATGGTGCACACGGGACGACATGATGCATTTCAAATGGAAGATTAGCTGATTAAGATGTTTTTTGTTTTGTTTTGTTGGCTTACCTCGGTCGCTATGACGCACTCCTTCCTCTCCTCCGCTATAACGAATACCGACTGGTACATGGAGTCTCTTGAGGAACATATCGTTGATATCCTACACTCTGGCTTTTCACTGCAAACACAAATCAAAAGTCTGTGTTAACGCAAACTAGAAGCACATGGCAGAGCTATGTAGAGGCAGCAAAAAGCAATTGTCTGAAACATATATATAGACTTTGTGTAAATGACGAACAATGTGTTTACAAGTGTGAAAATAACAGTTGGAGGCTTTCTGTGGGGTTCAAACATCTGAATTGAGGCAGTGCGTGAGAGCACCCATTAACAGTCATTTAAACTCAGCAGGGCTGCAAATATACACCGCTGTATGAACACAATAAAAAGCAGACCTATGGAAATATCACACTATATTAAAACACTTAACAGTTTACTACAGAAAAAGTGTAAAAATGGTTCCTCTTACCTGTACATTCTACTCAAGGGCATTTTGTCTTCTAAACATTTCACATAAATAAGACTTTTATCCTCTTGCGACTTTTTGTCCTTGAACTCTTTCGATTTCGAGTTGTAAGAGTCCAAGTGATAGTTTTTATGGATAAAGTTCGATTTCTCCGAATCGCAGTCCACCTCCAGGCTCCTCTTCTGGTTGTTGTTCTTCAGCTGGCACTCTGGGATCAGGTTGTGTTTCTGACCGTTGGACAAGTTGTTCATGGTCTCCGTGTCGGCCCTCTCTCTCTGGGCCTGCCTGTGGATGTGTCTCAGAGCCAGGCCCACCATGCAGAGCAGCACCAGCAGCGCCACCAGTCCCACGGCCAGGGACACAGCCGCCCACTGGAAGCTGTCCTGACCCTCTTCCTCGGCCACCGGGGAGGTGACGGCGGCGAAGAACTCGCAGCGGGGTCCGGTGAACCCTGAGAGGCAGATGCAGGATGCTGGAGGCTTCCCTGGCCCGCCGCCCCCGGTGCAAAGTCCTCCGTTGAGGCAGGTTCGTAGGGAGCACTCATCCAGGATTCTCTCGCAGTTTCGCCCCCCGTAGCCCGCGGGACAGGTGCAGGTGTAGTCGTTGATGCGGTCTTGGCAGGTGCCGCTGTTGAGGCAGGGATTCCCGGCACACTCGTTGATGTTGATCTCGCAACGCTGGCCGATGAATCCCGCACGACAGCTACACATACGCGTGCCACCGTGGATCAGACACAGCCCACCTACACAAGAAGAAGAAAGGAGAGGTTACTATCAAGACAGAACATTGGTGACAAAAAACTTTCCCAAGAGGGCTTTTCAGTTCACACAACTCAAATCCACAGTGTGACCAGAGCGCCGTGTATTGTTCTCCCAACACAGAGCAATCTCATAGTTTCCAAGAAGACAGAAATCGAGCCATGCTGGATATTTGTCCCCCCTTTCATCAACAACTGTGGCGACATTTACAAGCTGCTGCTCTGAGCTGCCGAGTGTTTATACATAGGACAATAGACACTGAGTTCCCACCAATTCCTGTTGTTCAGCACTGCTTCTAGTTGCAGGACTTAGAAAAGAGGGGGGGGGGGGGAAGAGCGAGGGGAAGTTCAGAAAGGGGAGGAAGACTGTACCATTAGCGCAGGGAAGCGACGTGCACTTGTCCACTCTCTTCTCGCAGTTGAGTCCGGTGTAGCCGCGGGGACACTCGCACTTGTAGCTTCGGCCATTGTCCGTCTCCCAGCAAAAGCCACTGTGGAAACACGGGGAGTCTGCGCACGTCAGAAGGCTGTGCTCACAGTGGGACCCCTCGAAACCTTGGGGACACGTGCACATGTAGCCACTTTCTAAATTCTGTGGAAAGTGAGAAAAGAAAGGAAAAGTTAAGCAGGCAAAAATAATAATAATAATAATAATAGTAAGGGTTAATATATCACAATATAATGTATCTGTTTCCCACTCACCGTGCACATCGCTCCGTTCCTGCAGGGGTTGCTGTCACACTCCTGCATCTCCAACTCACAGTTGACCCCTGTGAAACCTGGCAGGCAGGTACACGTATAGCTGCCCTGTCCCGTGTTCATACAGGTAGCGCCATTCACACATGGACGGTGATGGGTGCAGAAGTTCAGGTCTGGGGGGGGAGAAGAGTGTTTGTTTACAAGGAATCAAGAAACGAAAAACAATTTACAAAGCCATGAATGCACAAACCTAATTTACTAATGCTTTTATTCAAATGAAAACAGTGTAATATGATAACATCAGCAGCAGTGGTCCATGTGTGTACCTTGGTCACATAATAGGCCTCCCCAGCCCTCCTGACAGTTGCACTGCCATGGCAGCTGGCAGGTGCCGTGCTTACAGGCCGGGTACTTCTTACACTCGTCACAGAACGTGCCCTGCCAGCCTTCTCTGCATCTGCAAAATGACAAAAAAAGGTATTTGATTAATCACGTATTCCTCATATTGTAGATTCTATAATTGCAATGAATATAGTATCTAAAACTGGCCATTTTGATTCTAGTTAAACATGCATGATGCTTAACAGCGCTGTCACGGATTAGCTGGAGATAGCATTAAGACATCAGCAGTCAATCCACCAACCAGACATTAATGGCTGCACCACAGTTGGTTACAGTCATTACATGCTGATGATATACACCCATTGCCACTTATAATACCACTTTTTTCCAAAGTCTTTTTAGAAATGAGTCAAATCATGCATTAGCATTAATAGTTTTTTCCCAACCTCATTACATCACAACACATTTGTTATTGCAACAATGTGAATGCAGAAACTACAGGACAAACAGTCATGTATATGCAGTGTATTAAGAATAAAGAACAATATTATAATAGCACAAAGGTAAAATATTGCTTTCAAGAATTCTGGCAGAAAGCCAGAAGTCTATTTATTTTCTTGTTTCCCATGAATATCCGTTTCTCAGCACAGTTTGCAGTGAACCATGAGATTATGGGACTTAAGATGTACTTTTAAGGGTTTTTGCTGAGCGAGCATGGGTGCAGCTTTACATTGTTGGGTATCCGAAGGGTTTAACCTACATTTGATGATGGATTTATGTCTACAAAGAGGGCAGAATAGGATTCAGGGGGAATTTCTCACAGCCAGTGTGAGTCGATGTGTGAATTATCCTAAACTGGTGAGTGAGACATGGTAGTGAAAAGAAAGGAACATGGGAAGCAGAGAAACCAGTCAGTGACGCAGAGAGAACATGAGGGAAAATACTTTCTAGATTTTCTTGATTTAGTGAGCTTCAACATCTTTTTATAAATACATGACAGAAAAGCCCAAGAGATGACACTCTGACATAATTGCAGGAAACAGAGTTGCTGATACATGACAATGCACCTTATAATAATAGATTTTTTGAGAAACTCAACCAAAGTGGATGTAATTTGCACTATTCCCATATGTGTTCCTTCCTACACAACAGCCAACACCTATTTCAACACTTCATAATTATTCATACTTACACACACTCGCCAGGTTTGGAGCAATTTCCATTCCTCTCGCTGCAGCCCTCCAGACAGATAGCTAAAGCAGAAGAAAAAATACAAATATACAGTTATATATAAAACGTACATGCTCTTTTCTCTTATACTCCCAGCATAACTGTTCCAGGTGATGCAACATAATATTAATTTCCCACCCCTCAAAAACACCAGTAAGGAGCACTATAGGCAGCATATTGGCCTTGTCATAAGAATACTATGGATGTAAACCAACACTGTATGAGCCTCACACTCCTTAACAACCAAGGCCCTTTTCCTGAAATAGCCTGAAACTGTGACCTTACATGAAGTACGTGAGGCTTCATTGTATCTTAACTTTCCTTGGAGTCCTTATTTTTGATCTAAACCTGTCCGCCACACCCCCAGCTACTATGGGTAGAGGGTTTGTTTGTCCTGTTTTAAGTGTACTGGTCTGGCCTGACACTGATTCGCGGGACAACATAGCAGGCGACTGACGGTAAGCGGCCGGTTTAGTCCGGAGAACAGATGCTTGCTCTCAATAGCAGACAGCTGTCACTATTGTTGTTTGTGGTCTGCCAGAACCATATTTGCAGCTGCCACTACCGCGCGCCCAACAATGGAAGGGACTAAACATCGATGGCGCGTGGCGGATAATAATGCCGCGATTAACCTTGGCGCGTGCGGTCGCTCGAGCTCCTACTATTACTGCCCGCGCACCCCTCTCCGTCTGCGGATTATGTTACCGGGCACGCGCTGTACAGTAGCCTACTTCATGAACAGATGTGATTTTTAAAAAAAACACAAACTCTCTGTATTATTTGAAGAGGACGTCTTTTTAGACACAACCATAGACGGACACAACCTGTAAAGAAACGTCAGGTAAATGCACACCTGTGCATTTTTTGAATAGTGTCAATAAGGAAGTAAGCAAGGAAGTGACCCTTCACAGCTGTGCTCATTAGCCTTTTGTTTCCGGTTTAATTAGGAATATTTGGACCACTACTGCGTGCATATGCTTGTTTAAACTGTACAATGTGCTTTACTGTGCTTAAAAACGGCGTTTTGTCAACCTCCTAAAGGCCTAGTAATGCCCAGGCTTGTTTAAATTGATGTATGGGAGTGTGAGTTAGAGGGGAAATTATAGCTTCTGAAAGATGCCCAATCCATCTTTCTCATGTATATTTTCTGTAGTCACCGACGATTGATGTGTCTGTAATTGCAACACGTGAGCCCATCTGGTTAAAATTTGGCGCCACAGTCAAAATAGCACATGCCAATTTCTCTTTCACCACTGAATGACATGGATGACAGATCCACTGTCACCCATGTGGCCACACATCCAGCACATGGTAACTATTACTCTCACAGTGCCTCCTTCCATCCACTCTTTGATTAATTTGTTTTGATGAAAAGGGCCCTTGGTATTGTGGAGCCAAATGGCATCAGGCCTTCTCATAGACTCATTCAGAGCTGTCCAAAACATGGGAGTGTTGCTCTATGATTTGGCCAAGTGGGTTAGCACAAGTACAATGTGCCTGTTGTCATGCAAAGCCGCCTTTCCCTCAGCCCATATTCAATGAGTATTCACAAACCCACAGCCAATTACATATCAGAATTATATAACTGTAAATTATATAAGGCGTACTACACCAAAATTGTCCCATATATCATTACGTCATGTCTTGTTATAGCACTCAGCGTCTTGTGGCCTTAATGATGATGACCTTTGGGTTATCTTACAGCTTAATAACTACTGATATCTGTATCTGGTGCACGCTCACATCTTTTCTCTCTCCAGGGCCAAAGCCATGACGATGAAGGGCAAAGGTCAAACACAATCAGGAATTCTTGCTGAAAACAAGTCTTTTAAGGTAAGGACTGTCTACCAAATCCTACAAAGAGTTCTCATCAAACCACAGGTTGAAACAGATTTCACTTTAAGTCATTTGCAAACATCTGGAAGACCTTCTGGTGTTCAGTAAAATACACAGAAACGGGCTCCGAGCAACACTGAACAACAAAACTCTGGTGTCAACTAACATAAAATAGAGCAAGCCCAGACTGCAGATATACAGTAATTCTCATGTTGTAGATTGCTTACGTTCTTCGCAGTATTTCCCCTTCCAGCCAGGCAGACAGGATAACTGCCCGTCGCGGTTGCAGGTGTAGTGGCCAAATCGGTCGTCCCTGGGCGAGCATTTTTTGGAACAACTTTCTCCATAGTAACTTTCGCTGCAGATGAATCGGTAGGAATATCTTAGCTCGGTCTGCTTTTCAGTCTGCGTGTTTTGAGACCAATCAGTTCCTACTCCCATTTGTCTTTGGATGGCAATAAAGCTTATCAAGAATTCAGGGTTGTTGGTATCTGAAGAGGGGGGAAAATAGAAGAAAGTCAGGATACATGTAGGGTGGTATAATAACCTGTTTAATTCTTGGAAGGATCGTGGTTTTATGTCAAGAGATGCCTCATAGCTTCTGGGTTCAAATGTCATCCGCTTTCGCTTTTATAATCTGCCCAGTACCAAGCTGCATCCATTATCAAATCCCCTACAGCCTAGATGAAAGATAAACTCAAGTTGAAATTTCCTCTTTCTTTCTTTCCATCAGCAAAAACATTCCCAGGCTCAGTCCCCTCTTCCAAAGGGCGGAACAGAGTAAGGTGTAAAATACAGGAAGATGTAGTCAGGGGCTTTTGGCAGGCACTGCATATTCTCACCAAAGCCCACAGCTCTTTCCCACGACCAAAATAAACCAGAGGAAGTTCAATTGTATTGGGTATAAGAATGAAAAAGGTGTTCTGAAGTTCATAACAAAGGAGTGAATAGGCATGAAAATGTGTGAAATTATGAACAATTAACGGGAGGGAAATGCTGAGTGACTGAGATGTATTTAATATTTGTGAATGTATTTGATGAAAAATGGTAAAGTATACAGGGACTCATATGTTAAATGTACTGACAGAGCTCCCTCCTGTGGTTAAAAAAAACGTTGCACTTACCTACAGGTAGATTTCCATAAGGTGAATGCCAGGCTTCAATTATTAATGAAAAGGACCCCTAAGGAGAAAACACATGCAGATGATTAATATCCATTCTAGATTCTTTATGACTTTTTCCAATCAAAAATATCAAAAAATGTCAAAAGAAAAGCTTTACTTTTTATATTCTGTTTCACAGACTGTTGATTGTTGAACATATATTACACTAAATGTGCTTCAATGATGATTGGATGGCATTTTGGATTTTGAAATAAACAATTGGCAGTCAAATCTGTTTGTCAACAGTGTTACCTAATAAATGGATTATGATCTGACCAATAACTGGTGCGCTCCCAAAATGCAAGGCAGCTCCCTGAAACAACATAAAGGCGCTCGCTGTAATAACAACTAATACATTGCTTCTGCAGGCTCTTACCGGCCATCCAAAGGTGAACGGTATCCGAATCGGTTTAGGTAAAGTGCCACTGTCCTTGGCGCTGAAAGAGTTTGTCCCCAGCACCGCTGTCATTGTACTTCCAAAGATGCAGTCACCTGGCGAGACCACAGCCTGATAGTTCTTCAAGCAAATTCTGAAATAAGTCCTGCAGTTGGGTTTGCATGCATTCCCGTTTGCCAGCAAACCTTTGTGGTTTTTAAATTCGTGCAGTTCGAGCTCAAAAACACCGGATCCAAATACCTAAAAGAGAAGGGGAATATGATTTAAGGAAAAAGGTTGGTGCGATTACATATTGCTTATTTTTGGAAAAATAAATGAAAAAAGTGGCTCTCCATGTGTTAACGCCGAGGAGATGTGGAGATGTGTTATCATCCTTCATACCTGTGATATCAACGTGGTGCTGAATGCGATGGTAAAGGTGAACCAGGCTGCCATCCTTCTCGCTTCTCCAGGGCAGCCGTGTCACCAGCCAATAAAGCAGCAACACCTTCCTATTCCAAAGTATTTACACCAAGGTAAACAGATGGAAAAATTCAAATCTAAAACACGTATAAATCCTTCTTCACTCCCAGGGAGTTCTCCCGTAGCTCCTTGTTGGCGTGCGTCAAAAGCGTCCAGAGAAAGCGTTTCCAAGTTATCCAAAGGTGAGGGAAGAGCAAATATCCACACAGCCGTGCTTCTTTCTGTCAGCAGACGTCCCCTCCTTGCGTGGTACTGTACTCCACAATGGTCCCTCCGCTGTGCGCTTGTTTTGGTGCTGAACTTGGGTGCGTCAGTGCGCCACGGATGTTCACCACTCGTCTTATTACTCGTGAATGAAGGGTAGTGTGTCCCCTCCTCGATATATAGACTTGTACTGCGCTGCTCATTACATAAACTGTCAATCACTCCACAAGCCACCGCCCACTCCACATATTCAACCCCCTTCCCTTCCAACAACAATTATCCAGATTTAATACCCACTGGCACTGCGCTGACTGACCACCATGATACTGGGCGGTTATTAACAAGCCCCTAACATCTGTTGACGTATTTTTAGCGCACAATGCGCCAGGATTCACATTTGTACATCACGGACAGTGGGTGAGGACAATGAAGGGGAGCCGAAATTTCGAGAATAGAAATCAGGAATTCAATTACTGTCTTCCTCCTTGCACCCTTTTGCCATTGGTTTCACTCAATTGCACACCTAATTGGCCCTCACACTGCAGCATGCCCACTATTTCCTCTCAGACCCTTCACTCTATGGGGTCATAGTGACTCTTCCCCGGGCTTTATCACTATTATACTAGAAATGTTTATGCTGGAAACACTTTCTTCTTCTATTCTTTTTTGTGACATTTAGAAGCAAAACAGACCCTATGCCTTAACCAATTACACTGTGCTGGCCTAATATACTCATATATATTATATTTGTTTATTAAAGAAACCTACAATATGTGTCGTTTTACACAAATGAATTAACTCCAATACAATTATACACGTTTCCTTTTACGCACGGCAAAGTGTGTTTTATCTTGTTGGCGGCGCGTGCTCCTTCATGCCCACCCATGCGTTTTACAGTTTAGAGGCAGCGTGCCTCCTATTGTTGCGACGCGTGTCCCTCTTTCGCCCTCATGCGGGTGTAATGTGCGGGACGGGAGACATAACGATTCAGCTGTATGCAAATGAGCTCTCTCTCTCTCTCTCTCTCTCTCTCTCTCTCTCTCTCTCTCATCTCTCTCTCTCTCTCTCTCTCTCTCTCTCTCTCTCTCTCTCTCTCCTTCTCTCTCTCTCTCTCTCTCTCTCCTCTCTCTCTCTTCTCTCTCTCTCTCTCTCTCCTCTCTCTTCTCTCTCTGCTCTTCTCTCTCTCTCTCTCTCTCTCTCTCTCTCACACACACACACACACAAAATCACCTAGATCTGTAAAATCGGTTTATTATCCCCCTTGGCCTTTTACAGCTAATAGCAATGACATGGGGTGTGTGCAGCGAGGTTGCCCGGATTGAAATTAAATAATTAATTTGGTGGCCCAAAATTGACACTGGTGATGCAACCAACTAATAACCCAACAATGTATCCCTTCATGAATCAGTTGGCCACCATGGAGTTAACTTTACACCCTCTTAAAAATGATATTAATGCTTATAAAATACACCCAATTATTCATTAAAGTCATGTTGATTATTCTGGATGAGCCCAAAAGAAAGTAGTCCCTATAGAAATAGAAATGTAACAAATTAGATGACATACATGCGGTGGTTAGGGGTTTAAATTGCATGAATATTTACTTGTTTTTTTCCCTTTATACATGGGCTGTTTTTGATCGTCTGATTGGATGTATTTGTTATCCGATCGCCCGTGTCTCTCTCATTTACCATCTGGTGGGAGACTGGCAGCACCGTTTTCTGTCGTCTGTTCGCGGAGGGGACCGGCCAATTTCCTCCAACCTGTTCATCTAAATTATCTTTGGCATCAGTTGTGCGTTTGTGAAAAAAGACACTAAGTAATCCTGTGATAACATGCAGAAGGATGTGTTATTTCCCATGTTGTGGAAAGTGGGAATATCATGAGGCAACACGTTTTGTCCACAATTATGCCACATGAAGAGGATACAGTATAGGCTTCTATGGAATATGATAATAAGGTCAAGTATTAAATACCAAAACATTGAATATGACTGTGATTCTTTTATGAAGCGTTATGAACAGCCTCGTCAACATCTCATATTGTATGTTATTATACCTTAAAAGTTGTACACAAATACATGAAAACACTTTATTCAGAAATGAACACCAATCTTTAATTTTGCCCAATTGCTAATGTGTCATAAAATATTTAGTGGTTTGAATTTGACACATTTGCTAGTTGTGAATTTGAATCTGTTAAATTAAAAGGAAAAACATCACATCTTCACAGACATGCAGAATATATCGCTTACCTCCTTATAAAATATGGGAGTAAATACTACAAGGCTTGGTAAGTTGATGTTAAAATCATTTAAAAAATAGTTATCATGCTTTTCTTGAGTGATTTTCCCTTTGAACTCTTCTTGACCCTGAAGGTTTGCATTTCATCTGTTGTTTTCTTATGGTAGCTGTGCTCTGCCGAGAGTGAAAATGGAAAGCATCTATATTTATTCAGTGTTTATACGAGGCCTCGCATAGTGGATTGGTTGAATGCTTGTCATATTGACACACCTGTTGTGTCTCCAGTGGGTCCGCAGAGACACAATGGTGACCGCTTGTCATGCAGCTTCTCTCTGTGTCTATATGCACTCAGCTGCTAATTCTGTTACTTGTTGACATTACAATTCTTGTGATTCTTTGTGATTTAATGAAATGAGACCTCCGACTGAATACAGAATCTTTGTGTTGATACTCTTCATAGAATAAACTAAACTCACTGGCACAGTATTTCTGTGTGCTAAACAGCAACATTACTCATCTAGACTTAACTTGTTTGTTTTTAACTGATTTGCGATTGCCTTCATTTTTGCATCGCCTGCCAATAATGTTTTCTAATGGTGATATTACCTACCTTATCTTCTTTTATAGCCATATGTCTCCAGTCCAGCTACCCACTAAAGAGCCATAAAAAAGGTGACAATTGCCATTTATAGTAGGTTTGACAGGTGAGCACAGCTGATAACACACAACTCTCTGCACTACGACGACTCTGGGATGATATGTGAGCCGTATGTTCTTTTCCACACCTTTTAAAGAAAACCATACACACTAGCTATATACTTTGTCATAATACTGTCAATGTCAGATGGGCTCAGCTTTTATTATTATACTGAGCAGCACACATACTGATTTACCTTAATGGCCCTGTTCATTATAAGAGAACTGTGTGTAAAATAGTTTATGGTGAAGTACTTTATAATCCTTTGAATGAAAAATGAAAAACAAAAGCAAGAAAACTTTTATCACAGTTTATAAACATTACAAAAGCTCAGCATAAATTGGGGGTGGCATTTTTACTCCACTATTAATATATATATAAAAAAGACTATTAAGTATTAGAGGTGAACTGTGCTTTTAGTGCGGATGAGCTTATCTCTTTGTTTGATTCGACATGCACACTAATACTGGATTCCGTTGCTCCTTTTACGCTTAGACGCAACAAAGTTCTCTCAGAGCCGTGGCTCAATGATTGTACTTGCGCTTTTAGACGCGCTTGTAGGCGTGCAGAGAGAAAATGGAAAAAGGATAAACTTCATGTCTCCTTAGAAATTCTTCGTGCTTGCCTTTCCGATTATCAGACGGCAGTCAAAGCAGCCAAAACAGAGTATATTTCTCTGTTAATCTCCAAAAATAGCCATAAACCTCAAGTTCTTTTTAATGTCCTCAATTTGATCATTAATCCTTGTGATGCTTCTCCAATTGTGCCATCAACTACTCTCTGCGATACATTTCTTACATTTTTTATCGAAAATGTATCTGCTCTTAGGCTAGCCTATACTAGTGCTACCCCAGATCCTGCTCCCTTCCTGTGCCCTGCTGTCCTCGACCATTTTGAGCCTGTATCCCTCTCTTCTCTCTCGGAAGTAGTCAAGCACCTGCGGCCGACAAACTGCACCTTAGACAGCATTCCCTCTCGCTTCCTTAGAGATGTTTTTGAATCAGTTGGAGCAAGTGTTTTATTGCTTGTAAACACTTCTCTTAGCTCAGGATGTGTCCCAGCTGCCTTCAAACATGCCGTGGTTAAGCCACTACTTAAAAAGAAAAATCTCGATCCCTCCATTCTCGCAAATGTCAGGCCCATCTCCCAGCTACCCTTTTTATCTAAAGCCCTGGAGCGAGTAATCTACGCCCAGTTGCAGCCATTTTTAACCACGCATGGCATCCATGAAAAATTTCAGTCTGGCTTTAAACCTATGCATAGTACTGAAACAGCCCTCTTAAGAGTTTTTAATGATCTGCTCTTAGCCGCCGATTCAGGCAGCCCAGTTGTCTTGGTGCTGTTCGATTTAACTGCTGCCT
The DNA here is from genome assembly GCF_902827175.1 of Gymnodraco acuticeps. Taxonomy (NCBI): domain Eukaryota; kingdom Metazoa; phylum Chordata; class Actinopteri; order Perciformes; family Bathydraconidae; genus Gymnodraco; species Gymnodraco acuticeps. The sequence goes on from NW_022990590.1 coordinate 376,542, forward strand.
TTGACACTGTGGATCATAGTATCCTGTTGTCACGGCTTGAACAGTCCGCAGGCATTACAGGTTCTGCTCTTGCATGGTTCAGGTCTTATTTGACGGACCGTAGCTTCTCAGTGCAGTTAGGTGTCTTCTCCTCTGCCAAAGCCCCTCTTACCTGTGGGGTTCCCCAAGGCTCGATTCTGGGCCCCATCCTTTTTCTATTGTACATACTGCCCCTAGGTTAAATTCTTACAAAACATAATATCCCCTTCCATTGTTACGCTGATGATGTACAGATTTATCTGCCTCTCAATCAAAATGCCAACTCATTACAGCAGTTGAAGGACTGCTTAACAGATATTAAATCCTGGCTGAGCCAAAACTTCCTCACCCTTAATGAGAGTAAGACCGAGGTCATCTTTTTTGGACCCCAACCAACAGTCTCCCCGGTTGATATTCTGGGCTCCCTCAATAAAAAAATAAAAATATCTTCCCCTCTGTTATGAACCTTGGAGTGACCTTCAACAGTGCTTTTAAATTTGATAAGCAGGTTAGCACTGTAGTCAAGACCTGCTTTTTCTAAATATGACTATTGGCTAAGACCAAGTCGTTTTTATCTTTTAAAGACCTACTGTAGAAAGGGTTATTAACGCTTTTGTTACCTCGAGACTGGATTACTGCAATGCTTTGTATGTGGGTATGGACCAGGCCTCAATTAGACGCCTCCAGCTAGTTCAGAATTCAGCTGCACGTCTTCTAACTGGCCATAAAAAGCGCGACCATATCACCCCAATTCTGGCTTCATTGCACTGGCTTCCAGTTCGGTTCAGAATAGATTTTAAACTCCTTTTATTTGTTTTTAAAGCCCTAAATGGGCTGGCTCCTGCCAATATAGCCGAACTCCTCCATCGCTACACCCCAGGCAGAGCCTTAAGGTCGGCTGATCAGCTGTTGTTGATAGTGCCTAAGACCAGGCTTAAAACCCGAGGGCATCGAGCTTTCGCAGCGGCTGGCCCTAGGCTCTGGAATACTTTGCCCCTCCATGTGAGGTCGGCCCAGACCCTGGGGGTTTTTAAATCAACACTTAAAACTCACTTTTTCTCTTTGGCTTTTGTTTAATTATCTATTTATTCATTTATTTTGTTATTTATTTATTCATTTAGTTCTTTATTTTAATATTTATAACATAACATAGGATTTCATAAAGTATTTTTAAAATAGTTTATACATTATTCAAATATAGGAATAGTAGATAGGATTACCTAAAATATAGTACCTTATATTTCATCTTTTTTCCCTTTAGACCCTTGCGGTTTATTCTTAAAAACCCTTACCCTTACCCACCCCCCATTTTCCCTCTGCTGGTCTATGGCCTTGTAGAGGGTAACGGGGTACAGAGTGGCTTAGATAAGCGGGGGAGTGCATCTGACGAAGAGATAGGTTGTTGTGCTCCCTATCTCTGTTTCTTATCCTATATCTAATAGAACTGCTCGGGTCTTCATGAGATCTTTCTAGAGGGTTATCAAGAATAACTTTTATCCAATGACCTTTTCCCTCTCTGTCTGTGTCTGTGTATTCTCTTGTTCCGATTAACCCAGCCAAATCTTTTTTATTGTTTTGTATCTATGTCTACGCCGGGATCCGGAGTCGAGGCTGATCCTCTTGCTGTAGTCCTGTGTCTTGGATCCTCTATCCTGAGTTCTGGATTAAGTCGTGGACTTCGGGTCGTGGCTGAACCTGTCTCTGCGGTCCTGCCTTGGGTCTCGTCATGCTGCTTCCCTGATGGCTTCCTCAGGATTGTAGCTGACATCCTCGTGGATTCATCTTCTTATTACAGACACATGCATTTCCTAACATTCGGTCTATATGCTGTAAAATGTATTATCTCTTCGATTTACACACGGCATCTATTGCACGTCTGTCCGTTCTGGGAGAGGGATCCCTCCTCTGTTGCTCTCCCTGAGGTTTCTCCCATTTTTCCCCCTTAAACTGTAGGTTTTCTCTGGAAGTTTTTCCTTGTACGATGTGAGGGTCTAAGGACAGAGGGTGTAGTTTTTCTCATACTCATATTCTGAACAATCTGTGCTGTTGTATTTGCTGTAAAGTGTCTCTACTGTAGGCTATTTTTATTTTATGTACAGCACTTTGGCTCGACCAAAAATCGTTTATAAATGTGCTATATAAATAAAACTTGATTTGATTTGATTTGAAGTGACAGCAGGGCTAAATAAAACACAATCCAATCAAACTGCTGAAACAGTTCAACATAGCACCGCTATCATATAATCAGCCTATAGTTTACATATGTTTTGTGTTACTCTTCTGTACTGGCTTTGTTTGTTTATTGTACTAAAGGCAGGTGTCACAACAGGCTGATAGTGCTCGATTTAACTTGTGAAACAGCAGCAACAGAAAGTGCGCATCTGCCGGGGAGTCAGGTATTCCACTGGGATTAGTTCTGGGCACCAAGGTTTTTTACTGGCTGAATACAAGCTAACTGCTAGCTGCTAACGGGTTCATAAAGAAGAGGATGAAATGAAAACACAAGGCTTTTCTTCCCCTTTCTGTCAACTTGGATATAATCCAATAACCTGGCAACTAAGAAGCTAAACTGAGAACTTCGTACTATCAAAATTACATGACCTCACTATCGCCTCAAGTGGTATTATAAAACAGGACGGGCCAGGGCTAGTCAGTTAGCATTTTTATTTTCCAGTAGATATCTTTGCATGACAATACATACATGTCTTTAACAAACAACGTCAACAATGTAACCACTTCACATTCTGTTGATATCCCTTAAGATTACAATTCCGGCCACATCTCACACATAGTTCCTTTAAACACATGTCACATGATATATACAGGCAGAGCTACAGGGAGCACTTATAGCTGTCAACCAATGCTTTCTGTGGTTTTATTTATAACATGCCATGCTGAAAAGCATTGTATTGTCACAAGCTTATGCAATGCCAGGCAGCAACTAGAGTCGACAACAAACCAACTGCTCTCATACCGAGGCTGTTTGGACCCTTTCACTAAACCTCAAGCTGCATATATTGAGATGTCGCATCAAAGCTCTTTGCTTTCCAGCAACACAGCGGGATGGGACTGACTAGACCTCAGTTCAAGTCTTCATCCCAAAGCTTTGATGTCTGCATGTGTGCGTACAAACGTGTTCGTGGAAGACGAATAAAGCATCTTGTTTCATGTCTCCTTCGCTTCCCCTCGCAATCCTCAGAGAGAAAACCTGCAGCTTTGCAGTTCAACTCCAGATTGTTCCTTCTGCTTGACAGAGGCCTTTCCGATTGTTTGTGGATTTGAGGAGAGAAAGCCTCAGTTCCTGTTCTCACCATTCTGGCCAGTTCTCGTGAATAAACCGAGATTATCTGACAAGGATGTGTAAACAGGTCGATTGGTCAGCGAGCAGACACGAGAATATCTATTGTTGTCGATGGAATGTGGAGAATGCTGCTCTATAAAATATGAAACAAGAATGCCTCCATGACGTAAGCCTTTCTGTTTTATCACCTGCTTCTCATGAGTATTACGAGAAGAGGATTCAAAGATTCAAAGGTTTTATTGTCATATGCACAAAGGTACAGTTTGTAGCCTTTATTTAACCAGGTGAAGCCCCTTGAGATCAAAAGATCTCTTTTTCAAGGGTGACCTGCAGGACATTAGTTACACATGTAACATAAAAACAACAGAACAACAATAAGGATGACATACAACATAATGTACAGGGTACAGTTTACAAACTCTATTTACAGTGACAGGTACCATGAGTAACAAACAGCATGTCACCCAGCTGAGTTTTAAAATGATGCAGGGGAACCAAAGTGCTCAGTTTTAAACATGTTTGCAGACTGTTCCAATTTAGTGGAGCTGCACAACTAAAAGCTTTCTTCCCTAAGACAGTCCTAGCACTTGGACATTTAATAAAACCACATCATGAGGTCTCAGGCAATAAGTACTTTCAATTCGTCGAGAGATCAGAGAGCAGATATAAAAAGGTAGTTTACCCAACATGGCTTTGTAAATGAACATGTACCAATGACTGAGCCTCCGTACAGTTAGTGAAGGCAGACCTGCCTTGGCATACAGGGTACAGTGATGAGTAAGTGCTTTACAGTTAGTAACAAATCTCAGAGCACTGTGATAGGCAGCATCTAACTTTTCCAGGCAATTGGCAGGTGTATTCATATAGATCAAATCACCATAGTCCAGCACAGGTAAAATGGTCACAGTGACTAGCCTTTTCCTGGCCTCAAGCGAGAAACAGGACTTGTTTCTGAAAAAGAAACCTAGCCTAACCCTCAGCTTTTTAAGCAGATTAATGACCTGAAGTTTAAAAGTAAGACAATCATCAAGCCAGATACCTAGGTATTTATAACAGGTAACCACTTTGAGTACTTGTCCTTGCATTTTAACAATATCCAAAGCAGTGTCTGTAGTCTTTTTAGCTTTAGAAAAGAGCATTACCTTAGTTTTATCAACATTTAAAAGAAGCTTAAGCTCAGAGAGCTGAGTCTGAATAATGTTAAAAATTGTAATTTAACACCAGCCACCTTAATGGAGGGACCTGCACAATACATCACGGTATCATCCGCATACAAATGTAAAGTAGCTTCATCCACATTTTCACCTAAGCTGTTGATATATATAGAGAATAAAAGTGGACCTAAAACAGAACCTTGAGGAACACCATTAGCAATGTTTAACCACTCAGAAGACAGCCCATCAAAGTGAACACATTGGGACCTTTCAGAGAGGTAGTTCACAAACCACCCCACTGCATGGTTGGATATGCCAATACTGAGTAGCCTCTGCTTTAAAATGCGATGATCAACGGTGTCAAACGCTTTGGAAAGGTCAATAAAGTGCCACAGTGCAGAAGTGGCAATGAAATTATTCTGACTTGAGGAGTGAAAGCTTGTTAGTATAATTGTGAATACATCTGTAACATACCTTACATTTAATAACAAACTTAAGGACAATTATGCTTTCTGATATGGCGATGATGTTCATTCTCAAGCCGAGTCAACATCATTGATTTAACCAAAATCACAAAGGGTATACAGTCTGTACAGCATACTACACCCCTTTGTTCTTAGACCCTCAATTTGTATAAGGAAAAAGTAACACTCACATATCCCATTTGAGCCTAAAGACTATATTTAGTATAACAAGGAAAATGCCACAACATCTGTTCTGTTTGGTCCAAAGTACACTAATAAATACATTATAAATATAATGTATACTTTACTTCATAACGGTACTTCAACATCTTAAGATCACATGAATAATCTCATATTTCTCAATAGTCTTACAATATATACTGTATGTGTGCATAATATCTTTGTTACCCAACTCCTGAATTCATAGACCCTAAATGATCTTGCGCCGGGTAGTTTTTGAGAAACTCCAATTATCGTACTATATTTAATCTTTTTAGTTAGACAAGATGTTTACTTTTTCTTAGGAAAGCCCTGAGAACACTTTCACCAAACAAAATACAAAATATCAGTTGTGTGGGCAAAAATAAGTGAAAAGTTCCACCATGGCTGTCTCAAGACGATAGTACAAAGGGAGAGTTTTACAAGAGACATCATCTCATAACTTCTGTCACAAACTAGGACTTAGTATTTAAATATGGTCAATTAACTGACATTATAATACTCATGCCTTAAAACGTATTTTAATATCTGCTATGCTGTTTCAACAAAAGCTCTAAAATGTTTTCTCGTGCAACAAAGATGGCCGGTTCTAACTCTGGTTGTCCATCTTAGTCATGCAGCATGTGACGGAAAATAGATTACAGACATCAAACTAATACACATTTTCGTAATTCGTAATACATATGTAGACATCAACTATTTTTCATGCCGAGATAAAGCCATATGTTCATTTTGAGGCTTTTAGAGACTGCAGATAGTGAGGAAAAGAAAATAACTGATTCTACTGTTGTCAGATAACACATGGATTCATTTAGAGCCTGAAAAGTTTTACTTTTTTTTTATCGCAGACATGCATGTTATGGAAATGTAACAGAAGCACAGAGTGAAATAGATTTAGACTTCACATAATATGACAGCAGACAGAGTAGTCACTATACTACATATCTGTGTCGCTCATATTTATCTGATTTTGTTAAACTGGCTGACGGGCCACCTGTTATATTGATCAGGGGGCCCCACGGCCATATTTGTGCTCCGCAGCTTATGTTTGAAGTCCAGCTGGGCTTTATCGTGAAAAGTATTATAAAACGTGATTTAAGTGAAGGGAGGCCAATATGTTGCAGCAGATTGACGGTGAAGTCGGCTGTAGGGCCATGGGAGGACGGTAGATTTACGACCTGCTCTTAAGAGGTTCAAGTTCCCCGCTGTACACCGGTACCTCTGAGCCACACCTGAAAGAGCTCCCTGAAGGAAGCCTTGGTGACCTACATAAAACAAGTCAGAGAAAATCAGCTTCAGATTGGGGTCTCTCTGGATTTCTCATTTGCTGCAGGTGAAGGAAATGACCCGCTGAGGTCGGGTAGCTAAGATTTGCCGGTTTCTTTGATGAACGAATGTGGACGTTTGATATTGTAAAGGGTTCTAAAACCTGAAGTCCTTTATGCTGTGTTTGATCTGCAAAAACATGTTTCTACTTTTCTGTTTTCGGTCTCAACAGAATGAAACTCCTGCCATTATAATTTAAGCATTCCCTCAAGGTAGAATTCAGATAAATACAGAAGGTTAGTTTGACCGGTCAGTAGCTTAAACAAGTTTCAAGTTCAATACTTCCTGACATTTTGCCTTCACCTTAAATCTCATCTGTCCTCTTTGTGAATGTTCGCCCCCATGCTCTGTTTTGGAACTTTCTTTTTCTTTCTCTGACTTTTTGGTGTTTACTACAAACAGCAGTGCACCGTCACTGACCTGGCCTTTTGACGAGTACACTGGCAACATAAAACCAACAGGGTTTTAAGAAGTGCTGCAAACTTCAGGGAAGATGAATCAATCAATCATTGTCATCAAAACTCATCTTTCCTGAGAACACCACGAGACAGATTAATGTGTTTGCTTAGTTTTTTTGCTTAATGCTTAAGATACAATAAGGGTTAGCACAGAATAAAAAGAAGTCTAAGTTGTCTGGCTATACATAATGAATTGAATTTTAGTTGAACTGAAGAGGCGCTTTGCGGAATTCACTCTGTACACCAATTTGGAAAATCAAACTAGGCATAAAGCACCCATCATTGAAATGCAATTTTAAAGAACTCTCACATGTTTAGGGATTTAAATAAACCCTAATGTACCAATTGCACCCTTTAAAAAATAGAAATGGCCCTCTCAAAATGTGTCAGTGTACTGAGAGCATTTTGGAAACCCCCTTTAAATTGGAACCAGCATGTCTGCAAGCTAATGACATTTAGGTTGGATGGTATTATGGAACCCATGGAAATGATTCAGATGAGAGACATGCTGTGATTCCTGTGATCTCAGAGTATATAGATTGTGTAAATTTGCTGCCTTCAACAACACTTCAACACTCGTAGCCATGGAAACACAGGCTGTATAGGCTAAATATAGTGACAGCAGCTCCTGAAGTTGATAAAAGCGTTGAATAGCATTCACTGTGAACAGAGAACCTTTAATAATCATTCAGATAAGTGGAAGGACTTACATCACTCTGATAATAAATGGTCAAAATGAATTTATGAACATGTAGTCAAGACCATAATATTAGCAAGGACTCCTGCTGTAAAAATAAAAGTTTTAATATGTTGTAAATGAAAAATAATACCAGTTTAAGCTCAGTTACTTATTTTCAACATGCCTTAAGTGCTTATTTGTATAATTTTCAGCTTGCAAAGAGTTCCTATATCAGTGATTTCAAAATAAAATCTAACCACTCATGAGATGAGCAGTGAGTGAGAGATTCCACTAAACAAATCCCTCCTCGGGCGTGAATGTCCCAGCGGATTGGTGCCATACACGCCAGTGTTTGGGAGTGAGAGTGAAGTGGGTGTACACAGTCTCTCCAAAGCCTAAACCACAATGAGATTAGTGTCAGTCGGCGGCATTAATCCCAAAAGTCTCCCAGCAGCAGCAGCATCAAGCGGGGAGACTGGAGGGAGTGGGCTGTGGCGATTTAACCAAATAATGGATTAATCAGATACAGCTAGGGCAGGGGATGTATTTTTGCATAATACGTAACGCAAAACAAATGACACGATGTCAGCGATACAATAGTGTCAGATGGGGGTCCTGAGTGATGTCATAGAGGTTTGGTTGGATCCTGTTTCTTGATTAGGTTTAAAACGGTGTGACCCTAAAAGTGGTTTGACAATCTTATTTAAACTAAATATTCTGAACACCCAGAAATGTAGTTTTGAGATGTATGATCTTTTTTTTTCAGTGGGTATTTATAGATATTATGCCTTATATTTTTCATGTGCGTATTTGAAGGGGCACACAGATACACCAATCCATACTGATGGATCGTTTTAGGGATATAATCCGATATCATCAATGAAAAAGTCCAAACATTGATACATGTCATGCCTTTATTTTGAAATTCCCATTTTACATTGGTGTTAAGTCATATTTTAGTTGACTTTCATGACTTGACACAATTCAATAGGCATATGATATCGTCTTATTTTAGTCCCTGAAATGAATTGAATGAAAATCATATAATGGCAGAATTGGATTTATGCAAAGTATTAGATATGTCAAAACACTTAATATAAAATCGCATTTTGATGATACTTGTGATTGACACACTAGTTGTTTTGTACCTCCTCCTGCAATGATTAGTCTATTATTTGATAATGAAATTGACGAAAAATGTATAAGAAACTAATTTGATAATCAAAAAAGTCGTTTTTGTCAGCTTCATTCAAATTTGTCAAATTGATTGATTTATAATCTTGGATGGAAAGACATACTGCTTCTCTTTGTCGTAGACACCATTAAACTGAAGCTCAGTGGGTTTCAAGAATTTTAGCCATTATTTCCAATGTTCTGAAATGTTGTTGTCGCCTCACTTGAAAATAAAAAAACCTTGCAGCCCTTGTGGCCTCTATTTAGTCTCTCATGTGCCTTGAGTTCTTGGTTGGTTTCTATTGCATTTATAATCTTTTAGTTTGCTCAAGATTACCGTAAAATGTGGTTGAAGCCTCAGCAAGGCCAGAAAGTGAACATTTGAGGTTAGATTATTATCATTGGTTCATTGTAAGATTGTATGCTTATTGAAACAGTTGTTGTCAGAGTTGGTTACCCACAACGAAGAAACACACCTCTCTGTTTTTTTCAGCGATGAAACCTGTTTTGCTCTTTTGGCAAAGCATTAACTCTTTTGCCTCTCTCTGCTGCAAAACTACCCACTGATTCCCCACCAGAGACGTCCCCCGGCTCCCGTCCCCTCCCTTCCCCTCCGACGTTGGTACGATCCAAAAGCCTGGCGGTTTGTTTGCTTGGGAAAGGAGAATGTCCTCTGAGGTCAAGTCAAACAGGATGTGCTAGAGTGTGGTCCTTCGCTCCGATTGGTTCTTTTCCTCTCAGTGGGGCCAACACAGACATACACACAAACACGTATGGACGTGTGCACGTGTGTATGTGTCTGAAATTTCAAATATCATGCCTATAACAACCACAAACTTAGTTTTGTCAAAGGCCTATCTGACAGGCTTTCCAGTTGTATTTACCTTAAAAAGAGGAGTTTGTGATTAAAGCAGCGTGCTTGGAGCAGGCTTGTTTGAAAAAGACGTTGCGTTGAGAAAATGTCAAACACTAAAACTAATAAACACAAAATACTGCAGATGAACACGCCACTTAGCGAGAGCCGGGACAACGCAATCAGGAGAATTGCTGCATCAGCAACCGGGTGAGGCTCACTTGCCAGAGATTCTTTTTTAGCGAACAAACAACCTAGGAAATGTTTGTTAACTCCAGTGTATCTAAGCAAACATGAGATTTTGTTATTTTATGAAGCATCCCCTGAAGTGTCATTTTTAAAACCCAGAAATTAGGAGAAAGAATGAACAAGCAAATAAAAATTGTTGTTTATTTTCTGGCGACATGTGCTCTGTAGCTTTTTCTGCACAGTAGACATGTTTTTCTGATGAAGTATTATCTGTGTTCTTTCATTAATGCCTATTTGCCAGATTATATATTCTGTGACATGGTTCAGTCACACTTATAGGGTAAATAAAGAGACGTGATGAAACCATAGAAAGAAAACGTATCCAATAATGCTTTGACATGAGCTCAAAGTCAACTTAATACTATTCAGTTATAATCAAATACATAGATCCTCCAGATTTCGAAATCACATTGACTTGCAGATACAAAAAAGCTTGGCTCGTTCCTTCTTGTGAAACATTTAAGTGGTTGAATGTTTTTTCAAAGTCAAATTCGATCAGTGGAAAAGAAAATGAATAATTAAACTTATATAACAATAAACAGAGGGAGACCAATCTGGAGTCCCTACAACTAGTTTAATTACTCTGATGTCATATTGTGTTTACATGCACACAGAAACGGGTCTGACATGAGTTGTTTATGGATGTTAACACCCATCTGACACGTCTCAGTACTTTCATCATGGAAACTGACCGACTGTGGATCATGAAAACAGGGATGGACAGAGCAACAGCTGCGGTTGAATAAGAATTACACCATGAGGTCAATGAAAGATGTGGAGGAGGATTCATAAGGACATAGGGAAAAAGAAAACAGAATGTGCTTACGTAATGTTTTTTTTGAGCAACTTTATTGATAACACACAGAAAAGAATATATGGCAAACTCAATGTTGTACAATTTAATCTGTCCAAACAGTATCACACTACCTAAGAAGGATGTTTCCAATGTATTCATAGTGTAACATTAAACAGTGATTGTTTAAATGGGACATCTATTTGCATGTTGCCTACCTGAAGGTATTATGGGACGGTATTAATCCTTCCCCTTTGTAGAGGAGTGTCGAGTGTACTTTTAGCTAAAGGAAATTAAAAAGGAAGCATTTTTCTTTCACATTTAATGAATTGGACCAGCTCTTATCATGGCTGCTGCTTCCGGGTCAATTCACTCAGTTGGGAACCTTCCTAAGTGAAAAAAGACTACTCGTTCGCAGCTTAGCCTTAGTATGAATTATGACGAAGTAAGTCTTCAAAATCTGAAAGGTAAATCAGCATCAATGATGGGATGTAACTGTCAGAGTGTTAAATGGCAACCACGTGGGTACCTCACTGCAGAAACAATACTGTTTTATCTACCTGCTGCTTGTCTTTTGTGACAGTCAGCCTGGAGCCTTGAACAGACAGTTGCTTAAGGATAAATAGTGGTCACATGGGGCCCTGGAATCAGTTGTCTGGAACATACGACCCAAGGTTTGGTGGTTGAATGATTGTAAGCTTTTAATAAGAAGCATTCGTATTACATAAGAAATGTATAACATAGTGGACTGGCTTTTCATATCTAAGACGTTGGTTAATACTGTCATGACACAACTAATATTGAATAACTTTCCTTATTTTCTTAGCAGTTCTGAGAGGTTCTGGGTGTGTTCACGCATGTTGTCATTTAGCTCAGGTAAACTGGAGATGACTCAATCGCCACATTTCTTTTTCCCCTACTTGCAGTCCCTCAGCGTTCCGCATGACTTCAGCATATGACATCACTATGTCAGTGAAAGGTTAATTGTGTAATTTAAAGGTTGTTCCCACGTTTTAGAGTCAGGAACAAACGCTTCGGGATAGAATTGTGCATTAAGCTTACATTAAATTAGGATAGGATGACAAAGTTAAGTGAAACTAGAAAATGCATTTCCTGCTGAAAATGCGTGCAAATGCTTTAAACTGTGTACATTTGTGGATGAATTTAGCTGAAAATGCAGAAAAAGCTGAACATTTTTATTAGTTGAATGGTCTCGGTAGCTGCTTTTAGCTACAGAAACCAAGTAAGTGTGTTGCTGAACTTAGCGGAGAAATGCAGAAAAGTGAAATGATTTTAATCCAAATTGTTACAGCTCAAAAGCATTGCAATGACTTTGTTGAAAACTTGAAAGTGAAATGCTAAACTGGAAGAGGACAAATAGTGAAGAAGCTCCATATTTAAAAGAAAAGGTTTTCAAAAAGATATAAACAACAAAATGTTTAGCCTCAATGTCCTGAAATAGCTGAATAATTTAATAGTTGAATGGTTTCTGTAGCTGAAAATAGGCTGAAGGAGTTAGATATCAGATGTAAGTAGTAGTATGAGTTCATGTAGCATTACATCTATAGGGCTTTTCTTTTGAAGGGGTGTGTGGTTTTGGGGAGTGTGAGGTATAGAAAAACAAAATGAGATGTCTGATGTCAATAAATGGGAGGTTCACCCATAAAAAACAATGGTTGGGACAACCTCTCTCTTTCTCTTACACTCTCTCCCAACCCTGTCTACTTCTTTGCACTGAGCCAGTTGCTCAAACAGACAAGCCTGTTTACAGTTGTCGGCGAAATGCCGCTCCTCTGTCTTCATCTTCAGTCAAAGCATGAGACTGAAGTTCCTACTGTGGCTCAAAATAATGCGCTGTGATGTGCAGTTATTATCTAACGCAGCCCCTCGTCCTCCACAATGTTAAGCTGTAGCCACCCATTTAGCTATCGCTGTTGTTGTCCAGGCTTCTCCCCGGCAAACTTTCAAGTGTGGTCTGCCGCAAGCGAGCGGCAGGAGCGGGGCTGTCAGCATCAGCTGTGTGCTTGGCTTGCTGTTTAAAACACCTTGCATCCATATCTCTCGCTAGAATCTCAGACTCCCACCAACCAACTAACAACAACAACAACAACAACAACAACAACAACAACAACAACAACGTCAAGCCTTTGGGCTCTGAAACTACGGGGCGGGCCGAGGACAAATACACATGCGTTAATCGCACATTAAAATAATTAGTGGCGTTACATTTTTTTACCGTTAACGCATTATTAACTGTAAATAACGCGTTATTTTAACATTACACACTAATGTTAAAATCTGAAGAAGGCCTCTTTACCAAGGTCTGAACAATGTTTAATAATTCTAAAAGTATGAATCTGATTTAAAAGTTGTTTAAATTGAATAATGTCAGAAAGATGTGTAACATTTTAAAGTTGGAATGAGGTTTCTGAGTGAAAGTATGAAGGAACAGTTAGCAGTTGAAGTCGCATGAAGATTTTTCAAGTCTGAAGAGTTTCTCCATTGACTTCCATGTTAAAAATTTGATGAATTATGGGATATATCTCGGGAATTATGAAAGTTATGAATGAGAAAAGTAACCGAGCGGAACGTTTTGATGTTTGAACGGAGTTTCTGCGATGTGGAATGTGGGAGCAAAAGAGGGACAAAAAACCTGGCGGAATAATAAAGAATTTCTTCCGTAGAAGAACAGACTAAAAGTTTTAAAAAGCTGAATATTTCAAAAAGTATAAAATATTTTGAAAAAGTTGAAAGTTTCCCATCATGTGCTGAACAGGCTGAATATTTTAATATTTGAATGGTTTCTGTAGCTGAAAGTATGCTGAAGTTATTGAGAGCCAAACTATTGGTTGAAATAATAATAATAAGATTAAAGATTTGAAGATGCACAGCATTCGCACTAACTAAGTGAAATGTGCCCTTTTTTGTTGACGATGGATGGGTATATTACAGAGGAGATATAGGTCTATTAGAACATCCTAATAGGGGAGCAATGGCTAGGAAATTGAATCAATTAGGAAGAAGGGGTCAGAGGAAATGACCTCAGGGTCAGTGAACCTCACCTCTGAGCCACAGGAAGGTCACTGTCACAGGGCTGCCCACATCAGCTGACAGTCTGGTAAGCCTGTGCTTAAAGTAGCAGATGATTATGAAAGGCTTCCATTTACTTCCATTTAGTTTGTTCATAATGGACGGTTCATCCTTTCTGACCCCAAAATGTATTATTTCTTCCATTTATACTTGTATGTTGATACATTTCCAAAGGAGCATCAGATTGCTGATATTATCCTGTTGTGTGACTGTTAAATGCTAAACCTTATTACACAACTTTAGAAATGTAAAGGTGAATTGAAAGTAAGGAAGCAAATCAGCCTTGTTTTGGCTGGCTAATAGACCATATATAGACAATGAAAAGATGATTGACGTTTGGTTTTTCCTTTGCTAACATTAGGCGATTTGAAATGACTTTATGCAACTAAGATCTTATAAAATATTACTTTAAAGTCCTTATGAGATGTTTTTTGGGGATCTAACTCGCCACATCTTTGGCATACTGGCCAAAACGTTGTTTTAAGATACAATATTTAGATTACCTTTATTATTCCCCGAGGGGAAATTCAGTTTTACACTCATACACATTTTACAATTACACACATAGGCCCGAAATAGACACGTTCATGCACAAACCTATAGACATGCGCTAATGAAGAGGTGGAAGAGCTAAAGGGCTGCCAGTGTTCCGGCACTGGGTAGCATTTGGGGGTTCGGTGTCTTGCTCAAGGACACCTCGGCAGTGCCCAGGAGGTAAACTTGCACCTCTCCAGCTACCAGTCCACACCCCATATTTTTGGTCCGATTGGGACTTGAACCACTTTAAAAATCGAATGAAACTAATGATGAGTCTTGAACTAGTGACCCTTCGGTTACCAAACCAAGTCCCTACTGAGCTCCATAGGATTAGTTCACATTATGGATATGATTGTGATATCAATTATAGAATAGGATAATACTGTTAAATTGAACATGATGTGATATTGTCGCACCAATGTGGACCAAAAGGCCCAGGAATGCATCCTTTCCCCCACTGCCTGGTGATCAATAGGCAATCCCAATTAAACACATTTGAACAATATGAAAATAGAAATAATCATCAACCCTACAATAAATTGAAGACTAAACTCATCCCCCAGCAGCAGGGAGAACCACTGATGATGTTCATAGCCAGAGCTTCTGCATGATATCCCTGTGCAAATATCAAAAAGCTTTGCTACTCGAGCGAGAGTTTCCTCGATGTTGAGATGCCAGTAGCAAAGTTGTGAAAAAGGAAGTGTGTGAGGAAAACTGTCCTGAGCAAGAGGATGAGACTAATGATATTTCTGTTTATCTGCGGAGATGGTCCTGAGGTATTTTTGGATGGCCGTTGTTTTTTCCTCCGTGAATTCCAGGTTCCGGCTGTTTTTCCTTCTCCTTGTTCCCAGCCTGTGAATGCAGGGCCGCTTCCTCTCCCTCCTTCCTATTCTGAGCCTCTGATTGCATGGAGGTGGGGGTGGTTAACAGGATAGTGTGCATATGTGTGTGTGTGAGAGAGCAGGAGGGAGCTGTGTGTGTGGGAGCTGTGTGTGTTTTGAATCTGGGGGAAGGAATGTAGCGATATGTATTTTTCTACTAATGAAAGCGCATGTCTCTCAGTGTCTCGGGTGTTGGGTGTGGAGGATGTAACCATTAAAGAGATCAGCATGTCAACTGTTCCCCAAGTGCTGCTTTCTCCGATCCAGCTGGTGATGGGAGGTGTGTGTGCACTCTATGCCCTACACGCTCCTCTCAGCAAGAAACAGACAGATGGATATTTGCTTTGGCCAACGTTGTCTGAGTCTGATCTGACTGTATCCTGCTGCAGGAAGACTTATTCAACATCTCTACAGTGAATTATTTTATCTAGATTAAAATGGCACATTTGAAGTACATAAAAAAGTTTGCATCTATATCATCAAAGTCAATTTTCTGTAGCTGCATTTAACCATCATGGTATTTACTTTGCACTTATTTCATTTAGTTGCATTTCAAGCAACACACTTGACATTAACAACATGCTGCATTGTTGCGTTTCGGTTGCTATGCAATCAGACATGTTGCTACAACATTAATATTGCTTAAGTATTTTATTTGACATTTGGAACAGGGTTCCTTGTCTGCTGATGTCTTCACTTTGTGCTTGTGTGGGAGGCGTGTGGCGCAGTGGTTTAGTGCACTGATCTTCTAATCAGAGCAAGTTCGAGTCCCACTGCAGCAGCATGTCGTTGTGTCCCTGGGCAAGACACTTCACCCCAAATTGCTCCTGTGGGGATTGCCCACAGTATTGAGTATGTAAGTCGCTTTGGATAAAAGCGTCTAACAAGTAACATGTAATGTGCTTTTAAGTAGTTTATCAAATCTGTGAAGTTCGAAGCGAGGGGGTGACATTTCTTCTAAATGAAAATGTTTACAAATGAATAATGTGAGATTTAATCCAGCCATGGCTGTGAGACCTTGAGGCTTGATGCTAGATGTTAATGTAAACATTCCAAAAAAATCAAGAAACACATTTGTTTCTCTAAGACTGTGAGCGTGCTGGGATTCAGTATCAGTTTCCTCTGTTGCTGTTCTTATTAAAGCTTAAAAACAAAGAATGAGATACTTCTCTTTTTTCTCCTAAGTAAAACTCAGAATAAGAGGACATACATGTATAGGCTTATTCATTCCAAAACCAAACTCTTAGTGAATATTAGTTAACCCTGTAGGCCTATGTGTAATCTAAGTCTTGCTACACTTATTAATATAACATAAGTAATATAGTGTATTCCAAAAAAAAAGAAGAGTAGATATCCTGAAAAAAGTTTAGGGAAATACGCTTCTTGAAGAAATTCAGGTGTGAAAATTGGTATTGTGTCTGTGCGGTCGGTTGCAACACAGTGTCACGGCATTTCGTGTTATAGTCACGAAATTAATCTATTGATTCGTGTTCACCAACACGATTTTCGCATTTTTTTCGTGTCACACAGAACGATTTTAAAAGCAATGTAAATAATAACAAATTTGAAGGAAAAAGAGATAAAAAAAAAATACAGATTTTAGTATTCTGATACAGAACGATTTTTAGAAGCAATGTATTGGTAGTATGTTTCGTGCCTGCACCAAATCATAACAAATTAGAAGAAGAAAAAATACAGATTTCAGTATTCTGAGGCTCTTTTCCTCGCGGACGGCAAAAAAACTCTGACATTATACAATTTAAAATAAAAGGGTTAGACTTAGGGTAAGATATTGAGTAAGAAAATGTTTTTTATGAACCACACAGCTTCTGGTCTTCCAAGACCCGACCGGACAAAAATATGTGGTGCAGGCACGAAATATACTACCAATAGAAATATATTGCTTTTAAAACCGTTCTGTGTGACACGAAAATCGTGTTGGTGAACACGAATCAATTCTTTCACACACAGTGACGTCACGAGCTACCCACAATGCAACGCGCGCCATATATATATATAAATACGCCATTTTCCTGGAGGTGCAAATATCCTGGAGCTGCAAATATAAACAGCTAGCTAACGTAGCCAGGCAGAGCGCACTAGGTTTTTTTTCTGAATTAACGACCGAAGAAATCGCTGCATGTCTTCGGATTACATCTCTGGACTTGAGGGGTGTGCTCTAGGTCGTTACCAGCGTAAACTAGAGCTGTGTGGGTTGTCGGATTGCCTTTACAGACTGCCTGCAGATGTATGGAAAAACGACCCTCGAAAGTGGCCTTCGTCGATTTTGGCTGCATGGGGCGGACTGGCCATCTGTAGAATCTGGAAAACCACAGAACGGCCGGTGGACAAGGGCCGTTGACGGCCGGCCCTTATATTTTTTTTGTTTAACGTCATAATTTAAGTTGCGCTTCCGGCCGACAGAGGGCGACAGCGGCCGCTAATGCAGTTGTGTGTTTCTTATCTGTCAAAAAATCACACACGAAGAAGAAAAAAGACCGGCCACACAGACGCCGCGGCAGACAGGGAGAATGACAAAAAATGGATACAAATAAAAGAAAAAGAAAAGAAAAAGAAAAGAAAAAGGTGGGGCCGAGAAGGCAAGAGAAAAAAAGGTGAAGTCACTCGCAGGTAATGCTAATAAATGTCGCAAATTGACAGACCTTTTTGGCAGCAGCGCCGCTGCTACAACTACAAGCACTATCATCACCAGCAGCAGCTTAGAACAAGTGCATGATGAAGAGAATGATGAGGGCGCGATTTCATATATACAGCCAGCCTCCTGCGTTCATGAGGGACAGAGAGTTGAGCTGGTGGAAGAACCAGCTCAACTGGCACATGCAAGTACAGGGCAAGAGCAAGAGGTGGTAAGTACTATAGAGAAGACAAGTATATTCAACCTAGTGTTTCCAGTTAGTGTGTGGTGTGTTGCTCATGCAAGCAATAAAATAAATACAACTGAGAGTAGGTGTAATAGACTATATTAAAAAAAAGTATAGATTAAACAAAAGTGTATTACTTGTCAACATTTAAGTATTAATTCAAGTAGTAGCCTATAGTATTATAAAAATAATTAACATTATTTTTATCATTAATTTATAATTGTCTATAGGTTGAGGATGGAACAAGGACTGAGGATGACAGCCACTCACACGGCAGCTCAAGCCTGAGGTATTTCCAACGCCCAAATTCCGACAATCACAGTCTCAATAGTTTTTTTTCCTATCACCCTCAGACCAAAACAAAATATTTGACAGTACAAAGACTGTTTAAACGCATGAACGGCACAGATAGAAAATGGCTCACATACTGTGAAGAGAACCACACATTGTATTGTGGAGTATGTTTAGCATTTGCCAAGCCATCTGAAAACAATCCCTTTGTAAGTGGCATGCAGGACTGGAACCATATCAGTCAGAGAGTAGAGGAACACGAAAGGACCATCATGCATAGAATGTGTGCGGAGGCCTACTTTTTGAGGGCATCCAAATCAGACATAGCCAGCCTACTACATGGATCACAAGTAGTGGCCCACAGAGATCAAGTGAAGAAGAAACGGCAGGTGTTGGAACGTGTGGTAGATGTAGTAAAGTTCATAGGAAAGAGAGGACTTGGCTACAGAGGGAAGGAATATGAGGCAGCATACACTCTAGATGATGACAACATTGACCATGGGAATTTTCTAGAGCTCATCATTCTTCTTGGAAAATATGATGTGTGTCTGAAAGAACATATCACTGAGTGCACAGAAAAAAGTAAGAAGATGCACCAGTCACACTCACAGGCTAAAGGTCGGGGTTCTGCTGTAACATTCCTATCCAAAACAACTGTAAACAACGTCATTTCCACAGTGCAGAGGCTAATTCAGGAGACCATTGCAAAAGAGGTTGCTGAAAGCGGTATGTTTTCTGTACAAATAGATACAACCCAGGACATTACGTCCCATGAGCAGTGTTCTGTGATTCTGAGATACGTCACAGACACTGTCCAGGAAAGGCTTCTTGCAGTGGTCAAATGTGAAGCATCCACTGGCCAATATTTTGTCCAGATGCTGACAGATGTAATGGATCGTTTTGATTTGGATATCAGCAACTGCATCAGTAATGCTACAGATGGTGCATCCAACATGCAGGGTCAATATCGAGGCTTCTCCGCACTCCTGTCATCCAAAGTCCCAAACCATGTACATGTTTGGTGCTATGCACATGTGCTAAACCTCGTTCTGTCTGATACAACTGAAGTGTCCATAGCTAGTGGGTCCCTTTTCTCCCTCATGAATGACATTGCTGTGTTCATTCGCGAGTCATACAAAAGAATGAATGTGTGGGAGCATAAAAGCCAGGACACTCGACACAGACGCCTCTCCCCAATTGGAGAGACACGGTGGTGGGCTAAAGATGTAGCCTTGAAGAAGATCTTTGGCTCATTTGGAAAGCCAGACCAGTCTCTGTACATTGATGTCTTCATGACACCAAGTGAATTTCAAAGTCAGGCCAATTTGAAAACTGCAGTGCGTGTCAGAGCAAGAGGATTCCTAGAGGCGCTCCTGAGGTACGAGACAGTGTTGACTGCCCAGCTTTTCCTTCGGATTTTTGAAGTGACAACACCTCTTTCAAAATACTTGCAGACATGTGGACTAGATATCCTCTCTGCTCACAGGATGGTTCAGGACACTCAACATGCACTGATGAACATGACAAGAGATTTCATGACAGTGAAGACAGCTGCTGATACTTTTGTTGAGTGGGCAAATGCAAAACTGGAGGCAGAAGAGGACTGTGAGCTTGAGTTGGAAACAACACTTCCACTGAAGAGGAACAGGAAAAGGAAGATGATGGCTGGCGAAATGGCAAGTGATGAGAGATTGACAGATGCAAACAGGGCTTATGAAGTAGAGGTCCATAACCAGGTCCTGGATACTGTCACAGACAGTATCAAACGACGCTTCATGACCCACGGCACTCTGTATGCTGACTTGGCTGTCCTTGATCCAAGAAACTTTCCCCAAGTGTGTTCAGCAGAAGCTCTGCCTGACTCTACATTTCAAGATCTAAGCAAATGCTTGCTTAGGTTTGACAGCAGGGCAACTGCTGCAAATTTGCAATCTGAGTTGAAGTGTCTGGCAGCCCAGTGGCCACGGCTTAAAATGTCTGCACTTGAAGAGTACAGAGTACGAATTTGCTCTGGTTGTGAGGAAGAAGAGACAGTGGTTTTAAACAAACAGTGCAACTCTTGTAAAGAATGCTCAATATGTTGCTACCAACTTCTGAAACGCTACAACCTCTTCACAGATGCCTATCAGCTCCTTGGTTTAGGATACAAGTTTCTTCTCACTCTGCCTGTGACACAGGTAGCTTGTGAGAGAAGTTTCTCTGTACTCAAGCACATCAAAAGCCGAATAAGGAGCACACAGTCACAAGAACACCTGGAAGCATTCATGCTTATGTCAACAGAAAAATACATCCTCATGTCCCTCGACAATGACTTGGTTATCGACAGAGTTGCAGAAAAAAGCAACTTACTAAAGAAACTGCTGATTCCCCAACATTAGGTTTACAAACCGCCTCAGACAATCTTGTTTATTTCTTTTAGGTGAGAATTATCCCTTAAACTGCAGCCTAATAAACAGCTGATTTGTGTGTGTGTACTGTTATATGATGTCCCATGTGTTAAGACATCTGAGGAGTGTCCTCCCTATTCTCTTTAGGGGAGAATTATCCGTTGAACCGCATAATAAACAGCTGATTTATAATAACTAATAGTACTGTATTATTTTATCTGATCTCCACCACCATCCCCCCCCCCCCCGTTGACATGACATGTGGCCGGACTGGGTACGGCTAAACCCTCGGCCTGCGTGCACCTCGCGTAATACTGCGGATACCTGAAGTACGGTGGTTGCCCTCGGCCCAATACCCGTATGTGTGTGTGAAAGAATAGATTAAATACATTTCGTGACTATAACATGAAATGCCATGAGACTGGGTTGGTGCGGTAGGCTTAGAATTAAGTTAGACTAGAGCTAGCAGCATGTTAGCTTATCCAGCTAAAGCCTAAGCGAGAGGCTAAGACTAACGGGAGGGTGAAACACAAGTCTTGCTCTATAAAAAGGTAACACAATCTTCTTTAGTAGGCTAGTATTTTATGGGGAGTTATGTGTAATTTAGAGGTGCTGGTTGGTGGATATATTGTTAGCTATGGACAGTGCTGTGCTAGCTGTTTGCCCCTGTTTCCAGTCTTTGTGTTAAGCTAAGCTAGCTAGGTGCTAGATTCATATTTATATGAGGGGCCGTACAGGCCATAATTCATACTGGTCCTCTCACGCACATACATTCTCCTTTTACATACATACATTTTCACCCTTACATACATACATTCTCCTTTTACATACATACATTTTCACTCTTACATACATACATTCTCCTTTTACATACATATATTTTCACTCTTACATACATACATTCTCCTTTTACATACATACATTTTCACTCTTACATACATACATTCTCCTTTTACATACATATATTTTATAATATGCATGTCTGAAGAGAATATATGTATGTGAGAGAAGAATGTATGTATGTGTGAAGACAATATATGTATGTGAGAGAAGAATGTATGTATGTGTGAAGACAATATATGTATGTGAGAGAAGAATGTATGTATGTGAGAGAGAAAGTATAGTGGAAACGGAAGGAGTATGGTTGAAACGGAAGGCAGGTCATTCTTGCGCTGTGATTGGCTCAGAAGGTCGAGCGGGGCGGGCTCATGTTCAGAACTTCTGATTCAAATCAACATGATGGAGGGAGAGGGTTAGGGTTAGATGACTCCGTGTATCTACGGACCACTTGTTTTTCTTTATTAAACAAGTAAACGGAAGAGTGTCTGCGAGGCGTTTTTGTTTTTTACCTTACTAAATGGTCTAATGGTCATTGTAGCGAGGGGGGGGGGGGGGGGCGATACTCGCGGAAGTGATTTCAAAACAAAAGCACTCGTTTGCTTGGAACGTTGAACATAATTATAAACAAGGGGAAACAAGGTGAATTTAGCGATCACAACGAAAACGGCCAAGACACACATTGAGCCCAGAAAATGAATGTTATTAAGGCTGTAAATATAATAAGCATGTGTCTAAAATGGACAACATTGTTAGGAGATTTAAACCATACAGCGATTCTGCACTGCGGTCACTCAGCCGTCTCTCGCGTTTGTCTTTTCAAATCAGCTGCTCTTCATATTTTACAAATATTTTTTCCTGAAAGTTCTTAATAAAACTGACACTGTTGGACTCGAGGGGAGAAGAATAAATGGACACCATTGTTAGGAGATTTAAACTATACAGAGAGCCGTTTTTTCAAATCAGTAGCTCTTCATTTTCTTTTTACAAATATATTTTACCACAAGTTCTTCATAAAACTGACACTGTTGGACTCGGTACTAGTTTAACTGCTACTAACAATACATTGAAGTACTTTTACTGTGTACTTTGTGAGAAATACTCTGTCAAAGTCCCCTCCATATAGCACATAATCTAATGCATCAGTCCGTCCCAGGAGGGAGTTTATAAACCAAAGAGTAACCGCCCTTACGGCACGCTCTGATAAGTAAAGCGAACGCACCCGCAAGGACACCTGGCCAGGGATGTGACAGTTTCAGGGGTTGACAAAATGTTCCTTAAAACCCCTAATGCTTGCTGCAATCTACGCGATTCATCTCCCTCCATCATGTTATGTTGATTTGAAATCAGAAGTTCTGAACATGAGCCCGCCCCGCTCGACCTTCTGAGCCAATCACAGCGCAAGAATGACCTGCCTTCCGTTTCAACCATACTCCTTCCGTTTCCACTATACTTTCTCTCTCACATACATACATTCTTCTCTCACATACATATATTGTCTTCACACATACATACATTCTTCACTTGCATACATATATTGTCTTCACACATACATACATTCTTCTCTTGCATACATATATTCTCTTCAGACATGCATATTATAAAATATATGTATGTAAAAGGAGAATGTATGTATGTAAGAGTGAAAATATATGTATGTAAAAGGAGAATGTATGTATGTAAGAGTGAAAATATATGTATGTAAAAGGAGAATGTATGTATGTAAGAGTGAAAATATATGTATGTAAAAGGAGAATGTATGTATGTAAGAGTTAAAATATATGTATGTAAAAGAAGAATGTATGTGCGTGAGAGGACCAGTATGAATTATGGCCTGTACGGCCCCTCATATATTTACCGGGCAGGCATCAAGAGTGGTAACATTCTCATTAAACTCTCAGAACTAAAGTGACTAAGCTATAACCATCATTTTAAATGATTCCCACTAGAGGCACGTATGCATTTGGAGCAGGTGACATATAAGCAGATCAAAGGTGTGTGTGTCCTTTGGTTCAAGGAGCTCAACAGTGTTGACATTAAAACAAAAGCACACTGCAGCTTGCTCCTCTGTTTATTGCACAACAAGCCACCCAAACCACCGCCATATTGGATTTCTCCTCTGTCTGCAGTTTTTTTTTAGCTTCACGACCAAGCTATGTCGTTTATTGTAGAGTATAAAAACACTGACATACACATAAAAGCACTGTGTCTGACTTGTTTCACTGTGGGGGTCTCCCATTTATCTTCTTGTTTTTATCCAAACTGCACTTAACAGTTTTATGTAGCCTGATTTGTCAGATTTATAGTTTGATGAATATCTCCAGCAATTCGAAAGAGGATGTTTTCCCCGAAGACTACACATTGGTGTTTCCCTGGTCCTGTTTTTACTATCGCTAGGCGTTCAGGAAAGTGCACGGTGTATTTGTAAAACTATTGTTTGTATCTTTCCATTCTATCTCCCACAGTAAATCTTAAATGTTACTCTTTGTCTGCTTCCTCTCAGGGACGTTCAGGGTTATTTGGGCCGACAGTTGAGAAGCTTGAACTCTTATTCATTCCATTTATATCTAGACGCTGAAGTATTTGCTGGGGATTATGAATAATGTTTCTTCCCTAATACAGGCTACAGATATCTGCTTAAAATATATGTTCTTATCGCCATTGAACGAGTATTTCCAGCTGAAAGCTAAGTGATAGGGGTGGTGTTATCTGTGTTTAGACAATAAATGTTTTTAAGGGATATTTTTTGGAGTGTAGCAAATAACAGACCTCGTGTGTAAGCGAAGGAGTTCAAGTATCTCGGGGTCTTGTTCTCGAGTGAGGGAACAATGGAGCGTGAGATGGGCCGGAGAATCGGAGCAGCGGTACTGCAGTCGCTTTACCGCACCGTTGTGACGAAAAGGGAGCTGAGCCAGAAGGCAAAGCTCTCTGTCTACCGGGCCATTTTCGTTCCTACCCTCACCTATGGTCATGAAGGATGGGTCATGACCGAAAGAACGAGATCGCGGATACAAGTGGCCGAGATGGGTTTTCTCCGCAGGGTGGCTGGTGTCTCCCTTAGGGATAAGGTGAGAAGTTCGGTCATCCGGGAGGGACTCGGAGTTGAACCGCTCCTCCTTCGCGTCGAAAGGAGCCAGTTGAGGTGGTTCGGGCACCTAGTTAGGATGCCACCTGGGCGCCTCCCTAGGGAGGTGTTCCAGGCACATCCAGCTGGGAAGAGACCAAGGGGTAGACCTAGGACCAGGTGGAGGGATCATATCTCTTCGCTGGCCTGGGAGCGCCTTGGGATCCCCCAGTCAGAGCTGGTTGATGTCGCCAGGGAAAAGGAAGTTTGGGGCTCTCTGCTGGAACTGCTACCCCCGCGACCCGACCACGGATAAGCGGAAGAAGATGGATGGATGGATGGATGGATGGTGTGTAAGCCTGTTTTAATTGTATGTAAGCGTGCAAAAAGGCACGAGTTACACCATCAGGTTGGAATTGGATAAATAGGCAGATCACCACTGCTAAGGTTTGTTTTACTGGGATAGAAGGAATTTTTCTTTTCCTGGCCTCATACATCAATATGGCAGATGTTTCCTAGAGGATGGATCGTGAGGCCTTTCAAACAGATTCACAAACTACCGTAATTGCTGTTTGTTTTGTCTCCCTCTACCCCCATCCCTCCTCCCACTCTCGGTCTTGCGTCAAACATCTGAGCAGCATTTTCAAGAACAAAAAGGAACTCATATTGCCGCTGCACGTTTGGCTCTCGGACACACGGGGAACTGGGTATTGTTCCCAAGCTTTTATCCATCCACCATTTGATCTCCCACCCCCATTCACCATCCAATATGCGCTCAACCCTGCTCATGTTCATTTGATTTGAATTGTGAATCCCATTCATGGGGTTTTTCCATGCCTGAGATGGGTATTGGGGCGCTGATAGGATATCAAGCACACCTAAGTGCTTCCCTTTCCTCCCTCTCTTTATTTTCTTTCCTTTTCTCATCGGCCTCTGCCTCTCTATCAGGCCCCTCACACATGCTCTGTGTCACGTCCTGTAGCCAACAACAGCCCTACCTGGAAGGCACGATGTTTGCTGCCATAGATCAATCCTCCCCATGTGTGCATGATTGATGGAAAGCTTTGAAAGATTTACTGTGCACTTTTTTTAAAGAGAGCAACTCATCCATCCACCTTGCACAGTTTTCCTTCTCTTTCACACATATGATGACACGCTTATCTTCCTTTTCCCCCGTTGTTGCTTTCCCATCCCCCTTGGTAATTCACACTGAAATTAATGCAAGGGTTCTTAGCATTTGAAGCTCACTCTCATTTCACCTCTTTCTGTGTTTATTGACCTGCAGCCATCTTTCAGCCCCCATCATCATCATCATCATCATTATCATCATCATCATCAGTAGGACTGTTTGTTGATGTTGTCCTGGTAACAACAGGGGTTGCCAAGAGTCGTCCGACCACGTCTGAGAAGGAGCACGACCCCAAAGCTTTGTGTTTTTTTTTAAATGCCCTCAACTCTACGACAATCTGTTTTATCATAGAAATAGCTAAATTGAGCAAAGATTTTGTGAACCTCTTTTGAAGATATACAGAAATATCCATCACTAATATGAAATCAGTCAATCTTGAGTGGCGTAGCATCCAGAGTTGTCTCTTTTTAAAAAACCTTGGCAAATGCTTGTTTTTGCTGTGAGATGCACATTTGTTAGAGCTTGCCAACAATGGAGAAATGGGACATTGTCCATCCTGACTGTCATTTTGGTTTCACATCCAACAGTGGAGGGATGACTTCATGTTCAAGTGACTCAGCATTTGTCTTAAGTAGTATTCTACATGCAGAGGAACATAAGTGAACGCAGCAAGGTAATGAAATAAAGTCCCGAATTAGGCAGTGATGCATACGACTAAGCGGCATTGCTTTACATGGCATAAAGGGGAAGACATTAGCTCATTGTGCAGTGAAAACTATACTGAGTAATTCCACCGTACGTGAGTAAGGAGTGTAGTTTATAGCTTCTGCCAGCCCCTCGCCCCCTCTCCGTGGCAGCGGTGATTCATGTGATTGAGAAGAGTGTGGGAGGGGAAGTGGGGTGGAAGGGGAGGAAGTGAGGCAGGAAGTAGGGGGGAAAAGCTGGTCTATCAACGAGTCCTGATAATGGAGACCCACAGGAAACCGCTGAGGAGGATTTTCCACGATGTCGCACAGAAGCCTTGGCACTAGATCCGAATAACACACACGCATTATTTTACCCCTTCCCAACCCCCACCCCACCGCTAATCCCACAAAACAGGGCCACCCACGCCAACACGGGTGCCGCGTTATCCAGCAGTGTCCCCTCAGCCAAAAAGTAGCCTTCCATCAATCGTCCCAATCAGTGTTTTTAAGTTGATCGTCATATCTGTCAGCATGTTTGTCTTATCTCTTATTCTGGCTGCACCTGCTCCAGCTGGGGCACCTTGCCAGCTCTCATCCCGGGCCTGTCATTGGCTGGCAGCAGCTCTCAGGACCACAGGGCATGTTGGCCAATAAACAAGAAGAAAAGCATGTGTACACACAGAGATAGACGTGACCCTTATCTTCCTCCTGATTACAAACGTAACACTCAGGACGAGCCAACTCTCAACCGTCTGATCTAACATCAAAACAAATTCTTAAAAAATGAAATGTAAGAGAAATAGGTGTCCGAAAAGGAACTTGACTCGCCTCCAGATCAGCCTGAGAGGAAAAACAAGGTGGTGTGTGTTAATGTGTGTGTGCGTAGAACGTCTTTGTCCCATACTCGGACTGGGAGGGGTCCTTGTTTTCTTTCTGCTCTTCCCTTTGGTTACACTGTTGTTTCCCAGGCCCCCCTTGTATACAACACATCCCATTAGGAAGGCTGCTGCTGCGAAGACCTCCTTCGCGCACACACACACACACACAAACACACACACACTCCAACGTGCACACACACACATGGACCCAGGAGGAAAATCAATGCTGAGAAGACCTTGCGTCCCTTCCTATGGGGCAGTCGTTAGGGAAATGGAGAGGCACTTCCATCTGCGTATGCCTGCTGCTAACAACATCTTTAGGTTCCTCGACGCTGTTTATCCCTGCTGCTGTTTTTCCAACCACTGGTCCTGGTTATAGCATCATCCATACTATGCTAACCCCTCATTAGCATAAACAGCTGCTGTTTGAATATCTGCCAGATGAAGATTAACTTCCTGATATTTAATGTCTGTTGTGAAGGATGGGACATTTGATTTCCCCATCAGCTGTCATGCTGTTACGTTAGCCTGTGGGGGGGGGTTTATAATAATTTCTATTGTATGTAAGCGCTTTTTGTTGTGTATATTATGGCTTGACGTGGTGTGCGGCTCGTCCCCATGTTTCAGAAGCTCACCGTTCTCAGGACGTCCTGTAGAGTAGTCCCCCCTCCCCCTCTACCAAAACACACACAAACAGGCACAAACAGACACAAACATGCACACACATACTTCATCCGATTCCGAGCGACCCCCCTCCTCCTCTCTCACAGCTACAGCTCCTTATCTCCAGCGTCCAGGCAGCTGAGTGTTTGTCTGTATATCTGTGTGTGTGTACGTGGTGTGTGTGTAAGGTGTGTGTGTGTGTGTGTGTGTGTGTGTGTGTGAAAGAGGGGATTCAAAAATGTGTGCGTGTGCATTCATGTGTGTAAGCTCTGTTGTGTGTGAAGGCACAGAAATAGGTGTGAAGTACAGTCACAGAGGTTGCCTTTCAAGTTATCCCCCCGTGATTGTAGTCAGTAGTGTGAGTTGGGAGGGGACAGGATTAACAGCTGCACAGGCGAGTCTGAAGGAAGGACCACAAATCGCTCCACATCGACTCCAGTGAGCGGTATCATGGCCGGAGTTCATTCTAGGACTTTGTTAGCAAGCACAAGAGACCTGCATAATGTCATTTGAGAGACAAATTACATAGCTGACCTAAACAATAAAGACTTGATCTTAGATTCGGACACATAATGTTTATAGTGATATCCCTCATGAAAGACATACTGCTCAGATTTTTAAGAATGACTTTTAGGGCTTTTCATCACATTTATTTTTCTTTCTCATTCTTGAACCTTATTTTATGACCAAATAACTGATGCCATTTCACAGCATACATAAGGTTGGGTATTGTTCAAAATGGTTGGATACTGTTGCCAATAAGAGTTTATAACGGTTATCCAAAAATAAATGTTTCCTTCTACGCCTAAGGAATATACACTTTCTTCTCCCAACAAAAGCTTGTTTTTTATTTCACAAAACATCTTATTTGGGCGGTGGTGGCCAAGTCCACAGGGACTTGGCTTGGCAACTGGAAGGTCACCAGTTCAAGTCCCGGCAAGACCAAGTGCTACCGAGGTGTCCCTGAGCAAGGCACCGTTCCCTACACTGCTCCCCGGGCGCCGTTCAAAATGGCAGCACACTGCTCCTAACACTAGGATGGGTCAAATGCAGAGAAACAATTTCCCCACGAGGGATTAATACAAATCCATCTTATCTTATCTTATTTGAATACAAGCTGCTTTTTTAGATTAAGATCTGATTTATGCTAATGTTGGCATGCTAACATGACATTTGTACTTTGCATGAAACAGAAAGTCTGAGTCTGATGGGGAATAGTTTTCCAAGTATTTCATCATGAACCAAAGACAAATTATTTTTATACAAGATGAATGCCATCCATTAGTTGTTGAGACCTTTTACTCCAGACCACAAATGTCAACCTGCTGTTGACAGCAGCCGGTGCCAAATAAATAGTCAAGGGAATAACAAAGTAATTTGGATTGAACCTCCTATGAATGTTTTCACAAATGTAATGGCAATCCATCCAATATTTAAAAAAATCAGTCTGGATTAAAGTTTGCTTCTGTGGGTATTGTCCACAGTACATGTATAATACCAATGTGTACTTGTAAAAGCGCCTCGATGACCTCGAGGCGTGAAGATGGACGGTGTGGCGCAGTGCGCTGTGCAATGATCATCAGATCAAGGGGTGAAACCCGCCGCTGCTGGGTCTGTAAAGCCGGTGTGTCCTTGGGCAAGACACTTCACCTGAACTTGCTCCTGTGGGTATTGTCCACAGTATCTGACCATTGCATGTATGATATATGTGTAATGTGTGTATATGTAAAGCGCTTTGAGTCATTGAAAAAGCACTATAATAAATGTAAGGAATTATTATTATAAAGCAATGCATTCCTAAAAATTATGATGCTAAACTAAATTATGTAGACTTCTGTCTTTTCGCTGGAAAAGGTTTGTCCTAATAATGATACTGTTGTGCCGAGAGAAAGGGAGTCGGAGGCGGTGCATCGAAGGTGCAAAGCTTGCTTTAATGAGCAGCGGAAATGTAGATGTTGTTGGGTCGCAGCCCGGGACGACAAGAGCAAGAGCCAGGAGGGCACACACCATATAAAGGTAACCACATATATGTCCGTGTGGAAACAATACCCCCAACTCTAGTTCCATGTGTGGATTATGTAACCCAGTGTATTAAAGGTGGTCACCACACAACCCCCCCCAGAATCCAAACATGGCAAAAAAATCCCCGCGTCCGGGAGGAAGCACCACAGGGGCCGAGGAGGGTGAGGTTGCAGGTGAGGGCCGGGCCATGGAACGGGCCGTCGGAAGGGGGCCGCAGTAGAGGGTAGGGGCCCCAACGAGGGCGAGGGCATCTCCACCGGGGGCGGGCCGGAACAGGCCGTCGTAAGGAGTCCGCAGTAGGCGTCGTGGCGAATGAAGTCATCACCCGCCAGTTGGTGAAAACCGGGTCGCTCAGCCGCAACGGGCGTGAATAACCCGGTGGTCCCCAGCAGGAAGGAGCGCTGCCCGGCTGCAGGCGAGGGCACAGCGGCGGCGGGCACGAAATCCTCGGGAGGAAAGAGCCGGGGGGCAGGAGCAGCACCCCCGGGAGGAAAGAGCCGTGGACAGGGGAGAGGCCAGACGGGGGGGGCGTCCGAAGCTGCCGTTGAGGCTAACCGTGAGCCGCGGTAGGGTCCCGGAGCGCGCCACCCACGGGCCGATGAAGGCATGGGCGACGTCCGAAACCGCCAAGGCGAAGGAAGAGGCCAGACAGGGTCCCGAAGCGCGCCACCCACGGGCCGACGAAGGCATGGGTGACGTCCGAAACTGTCGAGGCGAGACGGGGTCCAGGAGTGCACCACCCAGGCGCCGAAGGAAACTTGAGTGGCGTTTGGAACCGCCGTTGAGGTGGTGAAAAAGTGAGAGTGTCCACACGAGGTCAACCAGCTGGTCGAACCTCCTCTCCAGCACCAGAAAGAAAACAAAAACTCAAAAGGGTCGATAGCCGTTAGCTGTTGCCGTTAGCTGGCAGCCATCGGTAGCTGCTAGCCGTAGTTAGCCAACGTGGTTAGCTGCTAGTTGTCGTTAGCTAGCGCAGCTGGGACGTGCAGCCGCACGCCCCGAAGAAACCCCACGAGGCAGCAATCGGGTTCATCCCTACCCAGCAGGTCGTGCATCGTCCCCTCTGTAGTCGGAAGGCAGATACGGGAATGGCGAGCAACATCCCCCACCATTCGGCGAGGCGCGCACCGAGCCTCAGTCCGCGTGCCTGTAGCAGCCACGGTCGACTCCAAAAAATCCCCGGCATTTCGAGAAAGAAACCTGAGTTTCCTTTGCCGTGTTCGGGTCCGTCTCGGAAACTTCCCAAGACGCTGTCAGGGTCACCAGTGTAGTGCCGAGAGAGAGGGAGTCGGAGGCGGTGCATCGAAGGTGCAAAGCTTGCTTTAATGAGCAGCGGAAATGTAGATGTTGTTGGGTCGCAGCCCGGGACGACAAGAGCGGGGGCCCATTCCAATAGTCCATTTAGCTTAGGAACCTTCCTAACCAAGTGAAATGACCCGGAAGTACGTCACTGGCAGCCATGATAAGTGCCGTTCCAATTCTCCAAATGAAAGGAAAGGAGGTTTCAAACTTCCTTTATAACCTCCTTTAGCTTAGGAACCACTGGACCTCCCTAACCGAAAGGAGAGGAGAAAATGCTGCCCCACAATGCATTGCAGCCGCAGCATTTGCCGTCACTCAACAGTCGGCCGTTCACGGAAACAACCGATTATGACCGAGAAATGATATCATGAAAGTTACGGTGCTTATTAAGCATTTTAAAACGTATGTGGTAAGTTGCCAAAGTACTTTTTTCTGAACGTTCATCAGTATTATAATCAAAAAGAGAAATATGAACGTTAGTTTTTACTGAAATGATCAAATAAAGTCAACATTTCACAGTCTTTACTGAGCTGTGTGGGGTTTGTTCAACTTTTAAAAGATATTTGAATGGTGATATACACACTGATAGATGTTAAGGACTAACATTTATAATAAATACATTTGTATTGATTTTAAGATATGTTCATATTTCATACAATCATACGCAGTGCTGGAATTGGGCCGGTACTCACCGGTACGCAGTACCGGCACTTCTGGTTCTGACCCATGGAGTACCGGCACTTCTTGCTCAGTACCGGCATGCTGGCGGTACTCCGGTACTCATGCACCGTGCCAGTACTCAACACTCTCCCGCCGTTCTTATTATACATCCATATATATATATACAGCCGCCCGGTACTCAGTAGATGCGTCATGAGGTGCCGAACGGACATTCTCATCGCTCTAACCGCTGGAGTTTCACAGCGGCTGTCAGCTGTTTACTCCTGTCATTCAAACAGAACATGCTGGAGAGGGGGCGGGGCTTATCTTCTCCATGTAAATACTGTGGTGGAAACGACTATGTCAAAATTAACCTATTTGACCGTGATTTAATAGTAATACACGTTTCAAAATAATAATAATAATAATGCCGAAGTAACAACATACTGAAAACTGTTAGTAAAACCATGTTTTAATGCTTTACAATTTACATACCTAGATGCACGTGTGTTGTGTTTATGCAGTGCAACTCCCACCCAGTGGGTGGCTATGTAGAGTGATAGAACAGAGCAGGCACGCCCCCGAGAGAAGGAAAGCAAGTCACGTCACAAATTAGCATTTCTAAAATGTTAGCGTGGATTAATAAAAGTGCAAAAAGACAGCGGTTGTCGCCGGAAGAAACTTCAAATACAGAGAATGCTGTGCCTGTGTTGGAAATTGTGTCTGATGGGGAGCTTTCTTTGGTTGATCCTCCTGCTCCAAGTTCTAGTGCATTAGCATTAGCACTAGCTCCGCCGCCTCCTCCAGAGCCTCTAAGGTTAGCTGCTGCTGGCGCAACTGCCACCACCAACACCGGGCAAAGCGATGCACCTGACTGCTGGACAACGGACCAGGTGCAATATTTTTGCAAGACCAATGCATGGCTCCTTCTTAAAGATAAGAAGCTAGGATGTCGGATATGCAGAGATCATGTCAAATCTTTGGGAATACACACTGGACAAGGACTGAAACTGTCAACTGAATGGGGTGAGTGTGCAGTGTCTCATTTCGGTGTTGACAAGGGCAAACAACAAGCTAGCCTGAGAAAAAAAATCAAAGAACATAAAGAATCACAAGCCCATGTAAAAGCTGCTGACATCCTTACATCTGCTTCACGTGAAACTATTCAACATCAAGTGCAGTCTATGCATAAATCTGAATTAGACACCACTATCAGAGTTTTTCGAACGGCATATAAAATTGGCAAACATAGCCGGCCATTCACAGACATGCCAATTGATTTGAATGTACAGAAACTGAATGGGCTGAACGTGGGCAGGGTTTTGCACTCCAATAAAACCTGTGGCGAAATCATCGACCACATAGCTCATGAGCTGAAGAAAAAAAATGGCAAAAGACATTACAGAAAACCAAAGAAAACTCTGTGTTTTGGTCGATGAATCTACCACTATTAGTGGTAAAACGGTGCTTGTTGTGTGTCTACGCTCAGCATTAGCTGATGCTGAGCCCGAAACGTTTTTTTGGGAGCTGATCGAGTTGGATGGAACAACGGCTGATGACATCACAAAGGCGTTAATGGAGTGTCTTGGAAGAGATTTTAACGAGGACTTTTTAGGTCAGTGTTTCGTTTCTTTTGCATGTGATGGGGCTTCAGTCATGTTAGGGAAGAGAACAGGCGTTGCTACCCAGTTGTGTAGTAAATTCCCAAGCCTGTTTGTGTGGCACTGCTCCAATCATCGTCTAGAGCTGGCAGTTGGGGATGTGGTCAAGGAGGTCTCAGGGCTCAATCATTTCCAGATCTTTTTTGACAAACTCTATTCCTTGTTCCATGCCTCCCCCAAAAATCAGAGGCAGTTAGCGCAGTGTGCGCAAGCAGTCGGACAGCGTCTCCTGGTGATAGGGCGTGTTTTGTCCATCCGCTGGGTGGCTTCAAGTGAAAGGAGCGTCAGAGCAGTCTGGGAAAACTACCGAGTGCTTCATGATCACTTCACAAATGCTGCAAACGACACGAGCAGGGATTCCAGAGACAGAGCAAAGTACAAGGGCCTGGATGATGTGCTCACATCTGCAACGTTTGTCAGCAATCTGGGACTGATGTACGATGCGCTCACAGAGCTCAGCGACCTCTCTCGGCAACTCCAAAAAAGAGAGATGACACTGCCTACAGCAGATAGGCTCTTAACTCGAGAAATACGAGTTTTTGAATCCATGGTCACCATGCCTGGCCCACACATGACTACAGTTCATACAGCTCTAGCTGAGAAGTCCTTCAAGGGTGTTGCCCTGCGTGAGAATGGCAGGCTTGTACAGATTCATGCAGGTCAGTTTTTCCGCAGTATGGTAGAGAATCTGAGACACAGAATGACTTCCACAACCTCCTCTCATGTCAGCACAAGAGAAATCCCATTACATGGCCGGGAGGCCCGGGACAATCAGCTAATCCAGGACATGAAAGTTATCCATCCTGGAAGTTGGCCTGAAGAGGAGTTAGACGTACAGTATGGGGACGTAGAGGTGCTACGTTTGTGCGAAGTGCTGAAAGTGGACAGAAGAGAGACTGTTCAGGGCTTTCGCGAATACAAGGAAACCAGGGCATCCCGTACACCTGCTGCCATGGAGCCTCTACTGAAAGCAGTCCGAACCATCGCTGTCTCCACTAGTGAGTGTGAGCGGGCATTCAGCTGCATGAACGATATCCTTACTGCAAAAAGGAATGCTCTCTCTGTCAGCCGACTGTCCAGCCTGGTTTTCATTAAATGTAATGGACCATCACTAGGACAGTTCAATCCGGAACAGTATGTGAGGTCCTGGCTGGCAAAGGGAAGGAGAAGTGCTGATGAAAGAGCCTGTCCAGCTCCAGCCCCTGATACTGATGTCCCCAAGGCCTTCTGGAGCCTTTTCTAACAATGTGAAGTATATTGCAAAGCAGCTCACCCAGTGAGAAGACTTTTGGCATAATGTGCCGATTTGTACAGATCCTGGAGATAGAAGGACTTCAGACCAACCAGGGAGTTATCTGATCAGCTTGGTGTTCAATGTAACTCTTTACCATGGCTCAGACTTTGTTACTTGCAGTTACAGTTTCTCATTTTAGATTGTGCAAATTTTGCATTTGTTTTTACATGTTCTTTGTTCATGCTCTTTATCATTTTTCTGAGTTGGAAAGTTAGATTGCATCATAGTTTACTTTATACATATTTGTATTCTTCAGTGGTGACGTATATTGCAAAGCAGCTCAGCCATGTGAGAAGACTTTTGGCACTTTTCGTTTTTCGTTTTCTGAGTTGGAAAGTTAGATTGCATTCAAAATGTACAGAAATACTTAATTTTGTTAAAGCTTTTTATAAAAAATGCTTCTGACCAGAGCTTTGTTTCCTTGTCATTAATGTTGAACACCACCAGAGGGGCTCTCACCTGAAAGGTCTCTGCTTCATGTGTCTTCAGCAGAAGATCTAGACTTTGATTGCTATATTTTCAGTTAATATTGACCTTACTGAGCTTTAGCCATATCCGCTGCCTATCATAAAAAATGTTAAGTACAGTGAACCTTTCTAAAATATACAGTAGTAAAGAGACAAACCCACCAGCATTATAGTAGCCAAATTCTTGTTTGTGGGCTGTATATATAACATTGACTTGAAAAAGTTGCTGATTTTAGAGTACTGGCACCTTTTTCATTCCAATTCAAGCACTGATCATACGTATTGGGATCATTTGTATTAATGTGGACCGGAGGGAGAGGGTGACGAGCATACGTTTCACTTTCCTTTTTTATTTCAATTCCAACTTTGGTCATGAAGAATATGTTTCTCTGTTGTCCACGTTCATAAAGCATAAAACAACAGCATCAGAGCACGGTGCAGAGTCTCTAGATGAGTTTACAGTAGTCCCTCGTTCTTATTATACATCCATGTTGTAGTCCGCTGTATAGAAAACTGTAGTTTCCATAGTTTCCCCACAGCAGCAGACGCACATTCATGACGTCCGCTGGCGCATCATAAACACGTCGGATATTGAAAGTGCATTCGGTTTCTCTAAAGTACCGCGGTCTCTTCTAAGTCCTTTTGAATTCTCCTATCCACTATCCCTTAACCCCGTGACGTTTCACTCAGAATAGGGAATAAGGAATAGGAGATAGGGTTAGAATTTAGGAGCTGATTTTTGGATTATCGGAACGCAACCCAAGAGCCAGGAGGGCACACAACATATAAAGGTAACCACATATATGTCCGTGTGGAAACAATACCCCCAACTCTAGTTCCATGTGTGGATTATGTAACCCAGTGTATTAAAGGTGGTCACCACAATACTCACCATTGTACAGCAGCAGACAGATTAGTAAACCTATAAAAAGGATGTTTTTGCCTCTAGCATTTTACGAAGCGAATTAACAATACCCAGAATAAACAACTTGCACATTTCTTTTCGTATTTCAGAGATGAAAGGTAGGGGAAATTATAACAAGTACAATAATAGTTTTGCGCAGATGGTTTATGTCAGGTTGCTGTGCACAGGGCGGAGCTAGTCAAGGACTCCCTAAACAACGTTCCTGTCTCTGTGTTTGCAGTGCATTAAAACATTGGCTCCAGCTGTTTACAGGGCAAGCGGGACGTTCATAGTGGATTTATGTGGCCTTGATACAGATCGGGTGGTAAAAGAGGGGGTCTCGCTGTTGAAATGAAGCACAAAGGCATTCCTCGTTGCTATTGGCTTCTAACAATAAAGACATTTGTAGCTCCAATACATTCATATATTATACTCTTTCAAGTCTAGATGGAAAAATATGATGCTGCTCACAGTTGCTTCTACAATGTTTGTCACACTATCCTTTGTATACGCATGTTTGTATCCCTCTCGCACACTTCTCTGTTGTATCTACATGTCCGATTCTCTGTTTACTGGATTGTTTGGGTTTAAAAGTCTTTGATTTTGTAGATCGGTGAATTTGATTTGCTGTTTTCTTGCTGTGAAGGCTCTCTGCATGAATGCGGGTTGTTTGGAATTGTACACCGTGTTTTGAGTTTGTGCATGAAATTCGGGGGTTGCTTGCCCATGTTATCTGTCACTTTGTGTCTTGCTGTGATTTGGGATTGTTTGTCTGTGTTTTTGTCTTGATTATTATGGGATGCAGCTTGCTGCTGAGCCACTTCCTGTTTATTGTCCTCATCCTGGCCCCGGGATCATCACTGACATCACAAGGTTGTTTACGGTGTGGGAACCAAGGTAAGCTATATTTATCAGGAGTGTGAAGCCATCTCTTAACCTTTGAACTAATAGAATTCAGCAGGGGTATTTTTATTTGATTTGGGTTGTGCTGTTGGAGAAAAATGTGGGCGATATGATCGGCAGTTTGTTTTTACTGTTCATTCCCAAGTATCAATAGTTTAACAGTGGATCAAAACACTTGTCAACTTCATTGATAACAAATCAGAAAACATTGACATTTACACCTTTCTTACACATAGCCAAGTGACGGCAGGTCAATATGCCGAATTATTTTGGAACGTTATTTACGAGAATGTCCCAGAGCAACATATTTTAGTCACTGTCTCAGTCTGGTGTCTGCCCAGACCATATACATTGAGCTTGTCTACTTAGCATACTTCAGAACAGTTCATAGTCCTTTGACCACATCCTGTTTTGGTGATGAGATACGTTTATAATGCATTTTTACCATTTATTTTTGTTTTATTTCAAATTTTAAAACTTTGTATATGAAGCCCACAAGGCTCGTAAAGCCAAGGTTAACTCACCTCACAGTTGGGAATCTGTATGAGCATTTCCAAAAATGTGCAGGGAGGATGGATGCATAATTACCACCGAAGTGTGACAACCAAGAGAAATATGATTTATTACTGTTGGCCTACGTTATCCTATGTGGAATTTGTTGTCCAATTACCAAACTTTAAAGGATTTGTTAGACATTTCAGTAAATACACTTTTTCACTTTCCGAGTTAGATAAGTGGATCGGTACCATTCTTATGTATTTTCGATAAATATGCAGCTGGTTATCTTAGCTTAGCGAAAGACCTGGGAAAAGGAAAAACAACTAACTTGGTTGTGTTGAAGGTAGTACAATTATCTCTAAATGTTGCTCAATAACAACTTACATTTTGATTGACTGCTTGTTATGTTTATGTTACTCTTTGAACGAAGGAAGTTACGGGTCCCTGCTGGGTGCCTGAATATAGCCTGGCACATAACCTCCTACAAACACAACATGTTTTTAAACAGTTTTTTGTACGAATGCTATAGATTACATCTTAAAGGCGCTTTATAGGCACTTGAAGGTCATTTTTATTACCTGAGGGCAAAGCCAGACTAGCTGTTTCCCCGTGCTTCAAGTCGTTGTGCTAAACTAAGCTAGGCTAAGTTAACTGGATGCAGCTTCATATTACCTTACATCAGTGGTTCTCAAACTTTTTCTGCCATTACCCACTTTGAACAGGTGGGCCTTTTCAAGCCCCACCTGTCCTTCATCGCTCCAATAAAATGGTAGGCCAAGCTTAAAATGGTCAAATGTATCGTTCTATAACAGGGGTCTCCAACCTTTTTTAGGATGAGAGCAACTTTCAAAACATAAATTAAATCGTGAGCTACTTTTGCTCATTTTTGTTTGTTTTTTGCAGTGTATATATTTAGCATATTTTAACATGATTACATGCTTACCTTTAACCTTTGTGTGCTGTTTGGGTCTGTGGGACCAGTTCTCAGTGTTTACTAAAATAAAATGTATGCAATTTAATTATTTTAACCTGCTTTATTTGGGGGTGGACCTCACATACTCTCGGGGGGTCCGGGAAGATATTGTTTTATCAAACAATGGTGAATTAATACATATATTATTTCAATTATTAGATAAATAGACAAAAGATCAATACCAGACAGAGAGCAAGGCCAGTACAGATGTGCAGTTGTGCAAAATGAGAGAGAGAGAGAGAGGTAATGATATAAGTTTGGCAGCTACACAGAGTGAGTCACGGCGCAGGGTGGAGACTGTTTGCTGCCTCAGTGCCGACCAGGCCTGGCGCTGTGCTGCCAACTTCTGTTAAAACAAAACAGAGGAGGGGGATGCAGGCAGCCCCCCACGTTCCTCCTCTTCTCCCTCTCCTCCTCACCCCATTTCCTCTTAAGATCGCAGCCAGCTTCCTCTTTCATGTCTTCCCTCGTACTTATCTCATTCACCTCTACTGTTCACCCCGACGTCTGTGTGTCGTGCTGCATCAGGAGAAACACGTCCCCGCTTAGCTCTTTAATTGATATTTTGCACGTTTTTTATTCTGGAATAGTTGTTTTTTATGCAGCCATTTGACATGTTTCAGATATTTCATCACATGAGCAGAACTGCCCTTTCAATATCAATCATCCTTACATTTAGAGTTTCAATGTTCAACAAATCAAAACACCAAGTCAGCCTCTTGATCATTTTCTTGACGCGCAACCCTTATGTTATGTTATTATCCAATTACCATCATGTTTCTTTGTCTTCCTTCGAACCATTTATTTTCAATTGGAACTCATAGAGCCTGTTCTACCCGTGTGGCAAAACCAAATAATATTGATTTTGAGGTTGTATACAGTAAATAATACTTTTTGATATTAGTGCAATTTTTTTTTTTTATCCAACTCCCAGTATTGTCTTTGCAGAGCAGGAATGCAAAACATGTCCTTCTACCTAAGTCCCTCTACATTTCTTCAAATCGTATCATAAATATTTGTTTAAAATACATGTTACATGCCAATTTCTCCCCCAGAGAGTCATGCACACACAGTGCCACGTTTTCTCTGCATTCTTTATGACCTTTCTACAAGATCAGCACAGATTTTACTGGAGTTTTATGCAAACACTCCAGGTTCACAAGGGCATATAAAATGGTTATTATGTGGAGCAAGCAGCATATTCTGCACCAGGGCTATAATGTTACTGGCAAGGTTCTTAAAGCTGCACAATAGCATAGTTTTATGGCTGCTGTAAATGAATTATTGCCTTGTGCTTTTTTGACCCCCCTTCTCTGCAGTGTGACATTAATCAGATGCTACAGTTTTCACCATATCTAACCTTCATGATGAGTTTAAAATGAATTGACTTAGAAGGAGATATAAGGGATCAAAACATTGTGATAATGACCTCCAGTGGTTTTTGACATATAAAATACCTTAAAGTGAAAGGACTTCTGAAGTTGTCATTTACCAGATAATACTAGTTTATAACAACTCTAGTCTTATTTTTATACTTTTGACCATAATTTCTATGAGATACGATAACATTGTATGCACCAATTCGACCATTATTGCTGAGACTCTATGAGATGTGGGATAAAACTGCCAGTCTGATAGCTGGGATTTGTTTTTCTTCTAAATAAGTTCAAAATCAGTTGCCAAACCTAATTTCCCCACTTATTTCCAAAATCTAACTTTGTGAATGTAAACTAATAGTATGCCAGCAGCCCACCCTGCACGGCCCCTCCCCGCTGAGGTGTGCCGATGTGGGCCAACCGCAGCCTCGTTAGTGGCTAGCAGAGCCTACACCAGTACTAGACGCTAACTATTTTCCTC
This sequence comes from Gymnodraco acuticeps, assembly GCF_902827175.1. Taxonomy (NCBI): domain Eukaryota; kingdom Metazoa; phylum Chordata; class Actinopteri; order Perciformes; family Bathydraconidae; genus Gymnodraco; species Gymnodraco acuticeps. Next base: position 417,095 of record NW_022990590.1, read on the forward strand.
AGCTTTTCTTCCCTAATGTGGTCTCTCCATTGGGCCACTTTTGGGAAATAGAGCTTTTGCGTGCCAATATTACAACTTTATTACACATTGGCTGATTAGTTTTTATACAAAGAGCGGGAAGGGACAACAATGTGGTAATGAGTAGGGGAGTGAAGTGAAACAGTGAAGGTGACAATGCAAGAAGTTGAAGCTATGGTTTACAACCGTTGCCTTGAGTGAGTGCCCTCTCTGTACTCCCAGCTTGATGATGTGCCTCGTGATGTAAAGCCACGCCCCCCATTTCCTCCGTCTAACTAATCAGCTACAGGAGTCCTAGCTTAGGTCTCCATGGCTACAAATGCTCCTGGTAACATAGGTTTCCTCTCCTCTATTACCTTCCCTGACACCCCCCCCCCCCTCTCTCTCTTTCCCTCCCTGCTCTTGGCCTTATACCTCCAAGCCTGGGAGCGGAATTCTGGGAAAAATGTTCCATGTGAAACAGCGAGGGTCAGTGCAGGGGTGTGACGCCACGGCATTGTTCCCGCTGCGAGGAGAGGAACCGTGCGCCGTGAGGCCAATTCCTGTCCGCTCCAAAAAAACTGCCACTTTCTCACACCGCTTTCCTTCCTCCGCCAGACAGCTCAAAACAATCCCAGAGTTTTCATGGGTACGAGGTTCAGCGAGCAAAAGGAGAGAGAGATGCAAAAAAAATGAAATTTAAAAGAGTTTTTTTTTTTTCTGTTGGTTTATACAGACTGTTTACGGCCCATTGAAAACAAACAAAGGGGGAGAAAGACCCCACTGTGCCCTACTGACGCTCAGTCAAACAAACGGCAGGCCGACATTATATCATTTCAAATGGGCCTGAGCAGCATAACATAATCTGTTATATTGTAAAAACAATGAAACATTCTTGTCATAAAAATGATCGCTGCCCCCTTGGCAATGAGTTTTTCATGTTTTCCTATCACCCTCATTTTCATAAAAAGCAATCTGTATACATTCAAACGGTTCCTGCGGGTAGACTTTGATTACATTCAATGTGTTTTGGAGAGTTTGTGCATGCATGGGAGCTTGCAAGTGGATATTTAAATGCACATTTTGGTGTTGGCTTCTTTGACTTGTGGCCAAAACCATTTTGCCCCATTTCACCATAAATAGTCCCCGGGGAAACCATACTAGTGGCTGTAATCATGTTTGAGCAACCTAAAACTAAACGACCAAGCACTATTTCTGTCAAAAGCTAAGCTACTATTAACATTCCGTGATGACACACTGACAAAAGGATGCACTTCTGTTATCATATATAATTAGTTGTTTCCTATGATTTAGCAAATTACAGCAAGGTGGGTTTTTTGTCAAGCCTCCACAGGAAGATGTGTGTAGCCCACTGTACGTCAGGGTGAGCATGACTTGTCTTTGGTTGCAGCCCTCTCTGGGTCAGGAGTTTAATAAGTTCCAAATGTGTGTCTGTGTGTTTAATAGGGGCTGCACTATTGCATACGTGCACCTCTCGGCAGGCACTGACTCAGTATACCCCCCTCCTCTCTATTCTCGTGCCTAACCCCAACCATCCCCTCTCACGACCCCCCCTGAGAGCCATGATGGTCCCATTGTTTTATTTATGCAATCTGCACGTATGGACGCAACATTCCTGCCTGTCTTATAATACTTCAATCATGGAGTTGATACGTAGCCCCCTATTGGATGTATGTTTTACTGCAGACTACAAAGAGGAAACATGAAAGGAAGGATGAGCCATCCAAATCCCTGTCATACTTTAAAACAGGAGACGTTCCTATTTTGGTGCTCAGCTTCCTTTTTGAAAACATTCTTCAAGGTTTATTTGGCTTTTATTAGTTCTCCTGTTTTTTCTTTTTTTCATGACTGTTTTTTTCCTACCTGTTTTGTCCAAAATGGAAACCGAGAGCATGGAGGAGTGCAAATAGCTGTGGCTGCTCTCTAGAGTTTCCTGCCTGCTGTCAGGCTCGTCTGCGTGCGTGCCCTGTCCTCCGTCCTCCTTGGCCTGCTTGTCCCCCCCACCCCGCCCCTTCTGTCTGAGGATGTGTGTGTGTGTGTGTGTGCGTGGGCTGGATGTCTGGGAAAGCCTCTGACACAGCTGAGGGAGGAGATGAGCAACAGGCCTAATATAGTTTGCAAGTGTGTGTATTTGTGTGTATGTGCGAGTGTGATGTGTATGATTAAGGAAGCACCTGTCCCGTGTGACCGTCAGTTCTGGTGCGTTTATCTGACCCCTCTCACATCAGGTGGCTTCCTGGTTTGCGTCAGATGCTGCTCCCCAAGGCCTGCTGGGATTGGAGGACATTAGCTCCTCCTGTTCCTCTGCTGCTGTTCATTGATCTTCGGAGGGTTGTTGCGTCCCTCACACTTCTTCCAAGGCCCGACATTCACAGAAATTAAACTGTGTAGTAAATGGAACATGGTTTATATATTGAGTTTAGCTAAAACCATGATTTTCTGGTTTAACATTTTTAGCAAGGTCTTATTAATTTCCATTTCCATTACTTACCAATTTGTTCAAAAATAAGTGGAAAATAAAATGTGCTGTAAAAAACTGGCCTTGGCTTCGAAAAAACCTTTCTACAGTCCTATATTTTGTGCATTTGCATCTCTTATGATGATTTGAGGCAATATAAATGGCAGTTTACACATGCTAAATTGGACAGTCTTTCTCTAACTACAGTCTCTTGAAAACATACTCAAGACACAGCAAAGACTTCCTCGACCCCCGCCTCACTGAATCTTTACAACCTTCATCAAAGTCTTCACCTGGTAAACAGGACACTCCTGTCCTATTCTCATCCTTCTGTTGACTACTCTGCTGTCTGCCCCGCTGGTCTTATCCCCATAGAATACCTAAAGTGTCCCATAAGGAATGCAACACGTTACCATATGTAAATCCAACGCACAAAAAAAGTTTATTTGAGGATTTATGATCAAGCAAGTAGAAGACTCAGTGCTGTCTTTCCTTCAATTCCTTTGTTGTTATTTTTGCATCCTTTTTCAGTCTCTTTACCCTTTTCGCCCTCATTCTGCAGTTTTTTGGTCCCACACTCATTGATCTACGAAAGCCAACCCAGTTCTTTAAGTTAGTCCTGCTTACAACGAATCTAGCCTGTTTTTTTAACCTCTAGCCAGCGAGGTTTTGAACTCTGTTTGTTTACCAGCAGGAGTCTTTTCCTTGATCCCTTCAAAGGCGGCCTACTGTATTCTCTGATCCAAGCCCAGGAGGAGCAGCTGGGTCACTGCACACATCATTTGGGGAATAAAATGATGGTGGGGGCTCAGAAACAGCAAACAGACCGAGCAGACCTCCCCATCAGACACAATCAGATACTTGTGTGCTGGTATTTCCTCCAGAAACAGGCGGATAGTGCTTAATAATGTGATGCATTATTGGTCCCTATAATTACATTTACCTGCCATATACATGCTCAAGGACACTTAAATACTGTAGTGCAAATGGCTGCCAACTATATCCAAACCCTTGAGGAGGATTTCTAAAGCCTTCCAGGATACTGTAAATGTTTCTTAAGAAAAACACAATTAAAATGTCTGTATTATACTAAATATAACAATATAAACCTCAGATCTTAAGAGTTCTTGTACACGTCGGTTGCACAAAGAGCTTTAGACTGTTTTTCTTGCATGGCTTCCAAGTGCACGCCGTAGCATGAAGCTGTCATCATGTTCACATCAAGGTCAGACCTGGCGAGAGGAGCAGAGATGATAAACCAATAACAGGCAGCAATAATAATTTGGTTGAAAAAAAAACATTTTCTTCACTGCCCTGGCCTAGACAAGGACACATCCTCCTCTTTAACAACTAGCAACGCATTAAAAACGCCACTGTGACAGTGCATTTTGACAGTCACTGTTCACTGACTACTTAGCATTGCTAAATTATACCTACTGTTTTCTTTAAGAGCATCCTGACTGCTGCTCTGACTTGGTAAATGCACCCACAGGACAGCTAACCTAAGTGCATTTATGAGTGGCAGTAATTGAATATGGCTTAAAGGAAGCGATTCAATTACTTTTGTGTGTGACACAGCGTGGCCTCCCTCTTTTTTTGTCAGTCTAATGGTATGGTGCCTTTAAAGGATGCAGTCCAAATAGCTCTCTGTCACTTAAGGAAGGCAGTTGGATCTATATGTGGGAACATAGAGTGCCTTTCAATTGTCTAAAGTGCTTCAATACTACGTCTCCTTTTAATGATGAGTAAATGCTAATTCCTTGTGTGTGTTGATCATCACATATTGGAACATTTTCTGTTTTTATAATCCTCTTAAGAACTTTTAGTTTTCGAGGGAATCAGTTGTAGTTCCTGTAACTTATTGATCATTATTTATAATAATAGCACTCTAATGATAAAGATATATATCATCATATTTGGCCAAATGGATATATATTTTAAAATGTAATGATTTACGTTCGCAGATTAAATCTTCAGACTAGCAAATGTGATGCTGCAAGCTAGCTAAGCAGTAAAAAAGTGGTATTTAAATTAACATTGTTTAATAGCAATTTAATATTACAGTAACAATAATTTTAAGAATTATAATTGTGAATTACATTTTATATTTCACAGATTGGTTAGATGGGAAGACCTCTTCGGTGTTAAATAAATCTAAAGCTACAGTCAGGAGGAGACAGTTAGCTTCACTTAGCATAAAGAGTACACACATAACATTTAAAAAAAAAATGTAGATACATATACAAAAATTATATATATATTGTTACATAAAGCTATGTTCTGTGCTATCTCCTGGCACTCAACAAATATCCTGACAGCTAATTTACTTTGTTTTCAGATGTAAACGGGCACAAAACAGAGAGCGCTATAGATCTTCTCAACTATCTCTTGGCAATAAGCTTACAATCCTATTTCCTTAAAGGACACCTATCATGCTATATTTGAACAATATATTGTAGGGCCATACCTATATAAAGTATATAAATATAGTTGTTTTTTTTCAAAATACCAAACAGATCCTGCATTTTAGCCATGCCTCATTTCGCTCTATTTGCTCTTTCCAGCCCTGTTGTTGCAGGGGGCTGATTCTGTGAGCTGCAGCTGACCACGCCCCCCTGCAGGAGAGGGGAGCGTGCTTTGAGATCAGCTGCAAGGCTGCAGCGGGGAGAAGAGGGGGAGAAAAAGAGATCTTCGTCCACTGTGTTTTATTCTTATAGAAGTAAGAAGAGAAGTAATGGGGCAGAACCCTCCTTTTTACGCAGCGGTCCAGACATAGACATCAAACGGCGACACATATTCAGTTGCCAGTTACTTTTGGCATTAGGGCAGGGATATAGATACTTTCTAAGGTTTGACATAATGAATTGTGCTACTTCTAAAGCAAGCAGCGATGTTTTCAAATCTGTAATCAAAAAGCTCCTCAAAAACACTATCGAATCAGTTCCTGCCGTTGCTACTTTAGTTCAAACAGTAACAACGGACTATTTTTCTTAGCGGATGCATGTCAATTTAAATCAATAAAATCATTTTCTAAATCCATAAAAGCATTTCAATTAATATTGGGAGTCATGTCGTTACTTTGTCGAGAATGTGGCCATGTAATAAGCGGGATAATGTGCACATTGCATAATGTGCCAACATGTCTTACCGAACAAGATATGAGCCGAACAACTGGTGATATTCTATAACGGTATCGGCAGATGTATCAGGGGGGCGTGGCCTTTTGTCGAATAACCAGGAAATACACATTTCGATCGCTTCTTCTGTCGTTTACATACATCTTTTGGTATATTTGGCTCCATAGGAACACTTTGATGCACTTTCAGTACCAGTGTGTGAGGTTGTGGTTGCGATGCCGATATGCGGATGCGTACAGCAACTACAGCAACAACTATGCACCTCAGTTTTCATATTTTCTTCTACTGGAGTTTTTTGTATTGTGGCACACATTACAGGACACAGATAACTGAAGTAAAACAGACCCCAGACAGCAAGTTGTGGTAGATAACAGACACAAGAGAGGACATGTTTGCACCCCGAGCGAAGCCTTATCACATCTAGGTAGATTCTGATTGTTGTCAGTGCAGTCTGGTTTGTAACAAAGTCTAACAGAATCTCCTGCCACATTCCCATCAGCCCTGGGCTTCAACATGCTGCTTTCTGTTTCAACACGGGTACCTTGTGCGACAACAAGCAAATTGCTTCCTTCTTGTAAACTGGCCTGTTTTCTGCCAGTTTCCACATCATTCAGCGTTGTGTCCGTGTTGTCATCCAGCAGGTGCTTCAAACCCCCCCTTAAATCCTCCTTTCTTGACCCTTGGTGACACACTGACTGAAACAAGTAAATGTAAAAGGTGGCTGCTTCCCTTATGGTACCCCACCCCCCCAATGCTGAAGGGAAAAATAATGAGCCTAATTGACTTGGGGGTAATTTCCTTTTTAATGGGCAACGTTTTGATGCCATTTGTTTAGTAAAAGGCATGTGCCCTTAATGGTCTCTCTGTGAGCGAACCCTCCCCCCTTTCTCTCGGAGGGCTCTGGTTGAGAAGAAGAAAGTCTAATTTAAAGCTGGGCTGTATACCCAAGTGGGACGACAACAAATGTCGCAGTAACTGCTAATTGTGTGAGTTGGCTTTGGATCAGATTTCAATGGACGCTGATTAGGAGTCAAGGGTGGTTACCCCTGCATCTGATGCTTTGTGTTGTTGTGTTAGTCGCACACGAAACAATCGATCTCCTTGTTGAGTTTGACATTATAAAACAATGATTTGTGTCACCATTTACACAGGCTTTATCGTGTTTTAATCTCCGTGACACAGTGTTTTTTGGGGGTGTGAGTTCACTTTTGAAGGTTTTTCTCATCAGGGGGCTCGGTTCCCAGGGATATTTACTCCCCGAGGCAGAAGAGTGACATTGGCCAGAGTGTGATTTGGTGGGAGAAACACAGTCCCTACATCATACAGTGGAACACATGGCCTCTCATACACGCACGCACGCACGCACGCACGCACGCACGCACGCACGCACGCACGCACGCACGCACGCACGCACGCACGCACGCACGCACGCACGTACGCACACACACCACACACACCACACACACACACACACACACACACACACACACACACACACACACACACACACACACACACACACAGCCATCTGGGCAAGGCAAACGTCAATTATATCCAATCCACCTCATGTCACTCAGAAATTGGAGTCACAGTGTATCATTAAAACAATGATGTAGTGCAGTGATAAAACATGGAGGCAAATGAGCAATAGCGACTTACACCAAGACATGAAAAAGGCCAATAGAAAAACATGGCAGTGTTGATTGGCGGTCCACTTAGATAAATTGTGCGTTAGTGTTCAGCCTCACCTTAGCTTTAGGAACTGTATTGGCTGATGTATTGGCTCAATTATCCTAAAATGATCCAGCTGTGAGAAAGAAATATTTCACACGTTTCACGATGTCAGAATTATGTATACGAGGGGAAACGCAATGTTTCCTTGAGTGTTCTGGGAAATGTATGCTTCTAGGAACTAAAGGTTTTGGAGTTGTGGGGACCATTAGTCCTCTTGTTCGAAATTTGAGGACAAATTAATAAGAATTGTTTCAGTGGAGATCAAACAAAGCTATAAGTAGTGGAGGCCTGTGTGATGGATGCCGCTGAGGAGCAGTTTCCTTATAAATAGCCCCGGGAGTTTTGCGACGTCATCTCAACTCAAGAGACTCTGTTATACTGCAGCGGACTGACTCTAATCTCAATATTAATCTTTGAAATAAATGACACTTTTAACTTTTGCTTCATTTTCACTTATACACTATACTTCCTCAATAGATCAAAATCAAGAAAGCTAGGCTAAGGTTCAGGACTCCAAGTAAATTAATGAAGTGTTTTTCGTGCAGAATTTATTTATATATTCTTTAAATACAGGAAATGTAGACTTTATATATACTATCTCAAGGTTTGTCTGTGTGCCTTTATTAGACGGACTACAGGAAATGAGGGGAATGAGAATTGGAGAAAACAACAACGCTCCTTGGCCGGACACAAACTGGGGTGTTGTGGTTCGTGCTCGGCGCCTTAACCCCTCGGGCCACCAGGGCACCGCAGCTGTAATGTGTCTTTACACTACATATTAGGCGAGCTTGGATATTTATTCATGACCTTGGGAACACAGATATGTGGTAAATATTCTACATGCAAGGTTGATTTCTCTTCCCGGAGCTTTCAATCAAAGCAGCGGACACAGGATACAGTTCATATTGCGTGTCGAATATTTACCCTATAAATATGAGGGGATGTTTTCCCAGTACGTGAACCTCAATGTTGGAATGTGATTTGTCATTTGGGATCATGCGCAAATTAATATTTTATCCCTACAATTTTTTGCTGTTTTTTTTATTGAAAAACGAGTTGTGTGTTGTATTAAACAGCATACAAAGGCAGTTTATTGGAGAGAATATCTGTGTATAAAACCTAAAAATATGAATATTTGCCACCTTTTTACAACATTGTTTTATTTAATAAAATAAAATATAAATATGTTTTTTTTTAATGTTTTCTTTAAAATAAAGACATTTAAAAAATAATAATAGTGCGACCCTCTTCGACTAAACATTGAAAAATAAGTACAACTCACAGCAAAAAATGTAATATATATCAAATAATTTAAATATTGAGCAATATATTGTATTTATTTCAAAATCCCTGCATAGTATATTCTCGTGTACACAAACGATCTTGGTTTTCGAGTTCCAGCACAGATAGATTTAATCTTTATAAACTTCCATCTTCTGCTTCACTCCAATTAATGTCCTTCTTTTTCTTTTGTTGTCTTTCAGCACCACAGCAGCCATCCTGCTCTGACTTGCACTGCGTCTGCGTCTGAAAATCAGTTCTACGTTTCTATCTGGTCGTACAGTAGATCGATCAATGTCAAGGTCCTTATCCTCCTTATCTCTCGTCCTGCGTGTTAGATCTTGTTTTGAAGCATCCTTATCTTAACTTCCCAAACGGATCTGCAATCTGAACAAAGCTTGAGGGATTTTTTGTGATGTTCTACATATTTCTCCAAGGAGAAATAAAATGAAGTGCAAAGACAGCACTTTGTAGTTTGACTTGGCTCGAGCAAAGCATGTCCCTCTGAGAGCTGGCATGACAGAATGATTGATCGTTTGTTTATTTCAATCTGGTTTGCTGCAGTTACACGCCATAGTACTTTATATATACATACATCAAAATGCGAAACATCTGTATTTGCCCAAAAACATTTGGTAGATATTTTTTCTGAGCCAGTGAAGATATTTGATCCGTTGAAAGCCTTGAAGTGATTGTTATCCACCAATTTTGCCACGCATTGTTATGTGATGGCTTTGCAGTGGTAAAAACAATGTGATACAATTCCTATAGTGCTGCCTGCCTCTGGCCTGAATCAGCCAAAGTCAAAGGGATAAGTCCCCTTCCTGTCTCCTGCTGTTTTTCTTTCCAGAGGTATTTCACACAGTAATGCAAATCCTTATGATTCCAAGGGCACACTCGTAAGTTGGAGTCAATTTGAGGTGATGCCATAAAGTCACAAACAAGCCATACCGTTTTCGCCCCTGCCCCTGCCCCCTCAATCTTTCTTTTTTTTCATTAAACGTGTGAAATCAGCATGAGTTTTTCCGACATTCCAGAGCCTGGAAGAATGACAGCTCGCCTGGTGATTGTCTGGATCTGGATTTTGAGTGGAAGAGAGAGGAAAACATTTCGGGCCTAAAGAGCAACAAAGAGGGGGACCTTCAAAATGCAGATTTCTCATTAGATGGAGAAAGAAAAAAAAAAAAAAACGTTTTCTGTGAAACAGTCACATGCAATTAAAATCATACTGTCGAAGCATTTGAGGAACGGAGAGGTTAAATCCAAGATAATAAAAACCACTTCTAGGAAAGACAAACCGTACATTTTAATAGTTTTCTCAGTTTTAATCTGTTATCACTGTCTTTAATATTTGACATGCTTGGGGGAAAAATATCTGGAATTTCCTCACAGACGAAAAAGCATTCCAGACCATTTGATAGGGGTTGGCTCAAATATTCATTCATATTTTTAGGGGCTCCTTTTTTTATTGGTAAGGTTAAAACAACAAATGCATTTGAGCCACTTCCAAATCCATATCCAAATCAAATTCATGCTAACTGGATAGGACTCTGAAATCTGGCAGTGTATTACCTCGTTCAAGTAAATACTCACTTGTTTCCAGTGGCTGAAAACTCAAAATACTTTTACAACTCTAATTTTACAATATGCAATGTGTTTCTTTAGGCAAAGCACTGTTGCCATCCGTTGTGATTGCTGTATGGATGCATGTTTATTGAAAACAGTCCAAATAGTTTACATTGTCTCTTATCGAAATATGGCATGCACATTTTCCAAACGCTCTCATAAACTGTTCTGTGCCACTTGTGTTCCTTCATGCATTGTTGCTCTTATCTCCCTGACACCATGCCCCTGTTGCACAATGAGAATTAAAAAAACAGAATGGAAACCAATGTGATCTTTGGGTGCCCTTGAAAAACCCTTTGTGTGTGTGCGTGCTTCCTATTTATGTGCACGGTATTGCTGTTTTTGAGCATATATTACAGTGTGTGCATGTGTCTGTGTGCGTTTGTACTGTACACCGGTCCCCTCATGGCAAGGATTGGAAAGTTAAACCTGTTGACGGTGATGACAAGATGACAGGTCAAAGTGGAGTTTATTTTTCCACTATTTGATCGTAAATACAGCTCGGGGCTACAGAAAGAATGCACTCTGCTCTTACTTAGAAAGTGAATACACAGGCAGGCACCTGGAAGAAAGAACGGGAGGGGGGGGGCGGTGGATAGTGAAGCGTGAAAGGTTCCGCTTCATCAAACAGCCTCGACGCAACTCGTCAAGTCAATTGAGAGTTCAGCATCTGCTTGGGTTTCAGCTTATTGGGCATTCTCAGAAACTATGAGAAAATAACCTTCACAATATACACACATCATAAAAGCGTCCCCTTAAACACCTTTTTTTTGCACTTCCTCTCTCTTCACAGAATGTCTGAAGCCCATTTACTCTCGGGTTCACACTCTTTTCTTGGTCTACAAACTGGTAGCACAACACATTTTTCTCTGCTTCAGGTGGCTCTCCTTCTGTTTAAACCATTAGTCCAGAAATGGTGGTACAATAAGTGCGGTGGCGGGACACGATGGTGCCAACATATGCAGACATTAATGGAGTGAACTTATATAGCTGCCCCTTGAAGCTCTTAGAGGGGGAACTCACACATGGAAAGCTTAGTAAAAAAGTGCAGGTGGCTTATAGAGCTTGACAGAGCATTGTTTGATCTTACAGACTAAAGATGTCTGGAAACCATAAGCCTTTAATGGCCATTTTAATGGTAAAGTACAGATCAGTATTCTCCATTGGATGAAGCCACTTCCTTTAAAATCAGGGACTTGTTTCAAGGGAAAGTAGGAAACTATAGTTGTGTAAAGCTAAATGGCCAGACTTCTGCTTATTCTCTGTACTGAATTAAATATGCCGGGTACAAAGTGTCTTTTACAGCCCTACACTGAGTGCATCAAGTTCCTTTGTGTTTGAGGTGTTACATGTGCCTGACCCGACTGACCTGCCCGGCTGTAATATGATGCGCAAGCACACGGTTCAGCTCTCATTGCTTGTTAAGCATCCTGGCCAAATAGGAGACGCGGCAACTCAGGCATCAAACGCTGTCTTAAATAACAAGCTGAGGAAAGGAAAAATGGTTTGCGTGCTGAAAGCCGCGAGAGGTCAATCAGTCAGAGGAGAGACTGAGGAACAGTTGGAAGAGAATCGCTCAGCTTTTCTGTTTTTGAGTTGATGTGTTTTGTAAAGCATTTTATGATTTTGTCATCTCCAATCCAAAGAAATAAAACACCTGATACTTCTGCTCTATTACCAAGATGATCAAACTTTTTCTATACATTTTTCATTCCTGTATTGGAAATAAGTAGCACGCATTGTCAGTCAAAGGAACCACAAGTGTGGCTGTGACTGAAATACTTTATAGGATGGATTGCCATGGAATTTGAGGTTGATTTGTGGTTTTGATTGAAATGTCTCAATAACAAGTTATTGGATATATTGTTGTGGCACTCACATTCATTTCCCTTCAGGATGATTTATAACTTTGTATACAACCAAAGCTAGCTCAAACACAATGAGTCTATACTCGGTCTATAAATGGAAACCAGAACACTTCTCTATTTTTCTGCAGATATTTGTTTTTAGTTTAGAGACCCTCTGGCTTTTCATAAAGCACCATCAAAAGGAAGGGACATTTAAATGTGTCAAATATTTACATATACTTGCAAAATGTAATGAGCCTCAGCTTTATTTTGGGTAAGTTCCTGTTTTGGAAATATTAGTATGTTACAACGGGAAACTACGACTCACGATGGTAATCAAAACATTTTACCTGCTTGACATAGTCCTTGTAAAGCAGCTAGCATGGCTGTAGAAGGAGAACAAATATTGAAATGAAAGAAATCCCTCAGACATATTAAATCTGGGAACTGTAGTCGGTTTAGTCTTTAGCTGAGAAGTTACTTAACATAAAAAGGAAGTTGGAACGGATTCTCCTTTTCCCCAGGTTTTTTGTTGGAGCAGAAAACACGCTCTCAAGTGTTTTCCTTTGGTCATGACCCATGTGAACCAGCAACACTAAAAGCATTCTCTGTAATGAGTGCGATTAGCACACACTCCTTCTTTCTGTATGATCTCGTTTTTTCTCAGGTACTTCCCTTACCCATTGTCGGGCGTTGTTAGAGGCGAGTGGATAGAAAACAGATGCCGGCTTACACACAGGAAACATTTGAAAGGTTTAGATCTAACTGTTTTCGACAAACTGTATCGATGTGGCCGGGCGGCCAAGCCAGCTGTACTTGTGTCTGGTTAGGGGCGTAGCCTGTGACATTGTGTATATCTTCACCTGGGTTCAATATTAGAATGAAGTTTAAGATTAGAGCATCCTGTTGCAAACAAGCCGTGGCCCAAACCAGGCTGCCGAACAAGCTTAAAATTATTGTTTTTTGCTGGAGGGAGGGATTATTCCCTTAGTATAGTGCAAGTTATTAAAAAACGCACACAAAGTATATTAATGTAAATCTCTGGGGCTGAGGTCTTTGTCGATAGTCCTGGCATTTCCTTTTTGGGTGGGATACAGTTAATGTGTGTCTGGTGAGAGTCTGTGATGTTTTTGGGTCTGTGTGTGTTTGTCACTGCAAATGTGTGTATTTAACTGAGCTTTTATGGGGCGAGAAGGTCAGATTAAATGTTGGGTGTTCTTCTGTCCACAGAGACCCGTGCTATCATCAAACAGAGATACACATTGTTCTCATTTAGCTTTGCAGAGAGAGTAAATACTTGGCAGACAGCAGCGAGGCCCCTTCTATTGACGCAAAAGGCCACTTGATATATTAAAAGCGACGTTTTACTGGAAACATTTCACAAAAGACTTATCAGTGTAAGTAAGTGATGAGTTAAATAATAATTGTGACGTTATTGTTCAACTCATTTTTTGGGTCAAATTTGTACATGTTGCTATAGTCGGCATAATAAATAGTCAAACAGACAAATTAGATTAACTCTTGATCTTATCCCAAAGACAATTACTTCTCAGTATTAGTCAATCAGTGTTGGACTCACAGATGACTGAAAACATGTGTCCTTCAGAAAGTTTCTTCATCTCATAATCAATGACAGCAGCCTCATGATGACTTCTTCCAGATTCACATTTTTCTTTTAGAGAGTGAGAGAGATTGCTTTAATGAACATTTGTCTGACATTTGTCCATAAATCACAGTATACAAGTCATTTATATTCTTGGCTAAAACGGAAGCTATCAGCCGCAAAAGGAGTTCAAGACTGCGTACCCTGTAGTTGCAACATCCCCACTAGTAGAAAAGCCAAGATAAAAATCCAGGGTGTCAATGAACATGTTAAAGCATAGATGCTGTGAAGCTGCCAGTGTTTTCAGCCACCTGTGACAGCGATTTTTGGAGATAGCGAAACCTAAGACTAAGAGTGATTGGCAGAGAGTTAAAGTGGATTTTTAGTGGTTCTTCCTGCGAGTTTAGGGATCCAAAGTCAGTCAGAGAGCTATCCAAAAGGAACACATTTTTGTTCTTTTGGCATTGACTATGGCTCACAGTAGCATGTGTACCATAAACTTTTATTTTGTACCTTAGTACTGCTGCATGGGGAAAATGGTTATATTATGAACATGTACATTCCTGGGTAATATTGTTTGTTTGTTTGTAGCCTTTATTTAACCAGGTGAAAGCCCCTTGAGATCAAAAGATCTCTTTTTCAAGGGTGACCTGCAGGACATTAGTTACACGTAACATAAAAACAACAGAACAACAATAAGGATGACATACAACATAATGTACAAAAATATAATAAAATAAAAATAGGGCCTTTTTGTTAAGTTAGTGGATTTGAAGTCTTAAACTCAATCTAAAATGACCCTGATGCCATCATCACATTTCATCAGGCTCCTTCCACGATATTACTAGCACATCATGTGACGAGCTAACTGTTTTGTTATATGTAAAATTGGCAGTGTCCCTGTAATTCTGTAATTTTCTTCCGGCTCTATTATTCTCTCCTAATTCATGTTCTTTATTAAATGTTTGTACTTACTGTTTGGAGCATGAAAACACAAGCAATGAAAATAAGGAAGCAAGTTGTCATTTCAAGGTAACCTGTGGAGTTTTGGGGCAGTGTTTGTATAAGTGGGGCCCCATTTTATTTGTATCATTGCACGCAGGCGACGCCACATAGTCATTTAAGCAAATAAACATGGTTATAAACAATTCAAAAATGGTGTTGTCTTATGATGAATTAAATACATTGAACACATTTGTTGAAGGATACACAGTGTATTTGAGTAAGAAAAGCTTGTAAACACTAAAAGTTGTGTTTACAAGGAAACTCGTGGTGTACCCCCTTGTCCTCATGTCTGTATACATTACTATAAAACAGCCCATTATTTGTCAGCCTGGTATTCTAGATTGTGGATAATCTATTTATTCACATATCATTCTCAGAGGCTTCGATTACAAACGAGCAGCGTAATCCTTCTGTGATTACGAATATGTGTAGATGTGAGAGAGTTGTTGGTCTAAAGTAACAGTGACAGTGGTGTGGTCTGGAGACAGCTGGCATACTGTCTCTCCTCTGACTCCCTGCAAAGGATGCCCTTGTGGTTTGGCTCCAAGCACCCTAGGGAAGTGATACATTTAGAAATTCATGTCCGACATGATTGTTACTTAAATGTTTACTGTGTTTGGCTAGAAAGGATGATGGCTGGAACACAACATAAGGATGAGGGTCGGGTTGAGTGTTTGCCAATATGCAGAGTAGTGGCTCATTAAATTGGTTGCTGACAGGGGCAGCCACTACAGGGCCACTGAGTTTAATTGAGTGGAAAAGCTGGTTGGAGCAGCAGTGTGTTTGTGGTGTGCTGACAGGTGAGAACAGCAGGAGTTTAGCTCTCACTCGGGATTGACTCTTTAAATGGTATTAGTGCCCCTCTGCTACTCCTGCACTTGTTCCTGCAGTGGTAAGCAACTACAACAAAGTGTTTGCAAAATACTGACTCACACACTCTTCTGTTTGTGGTGCAGCTAATCCTCTCTGCTGTTTAGATGCATGTTTATCGAGGCAAAGATAGTTTTTTTAAGGAAATGTGCAGCATTTATATACTTGGAGCTTATTCAGTTTCTTGCTGAGCATTAGATGATGAAATTGATACAACTCTCACGTCTGTACAATAAACATTCAACTACAGCTAGCAGACAGTTACCTTAGTTACCTTAAATAAAGCCCACAATAATGACCCAGAATCCGACTTATCTTACTGGATCAGATAGCAGAGAGATAACAATCCTATCCAATACTTTCCATTAGGCTATACCCTCATGTGAATTCCTAACTAAACTTTGAGCAAAATGCTGTTAAAAAAGATAGGTCACAAGTAACACAGATGAGCAACAGTGTTGGAACCGTGCGTAGGCCTACTAAACAAAAAATTGTTCTGTGTGTGAAAACGTTTCATGAAAAAAATATATATTGCAGAACTAATGTGGGCTATGTATGTTTTTCTTCATGGGAGTAGATGATATGCTTCACAGTGTGACCACAATGTGTCCTTTACAATTAAATTCTCGCAAAAACGAAATCACCTTTGAACAGAGCCAGGCCAGCTGTTTTCTCCTGGTTCCAGTCTGTATGCTAAGCTCAGCTAACTGGCTATAGCTTCATATTGAGTATTTAGTAAAGAGGTATCGATGTCTAACTGTCAACAAGAAAGCAATATGTGTAACTCCCAAAATGTCAAACCTCTATCGGTCTGTCTAAAAGACATGGTGTACCTCATTCAAAACTCATTGTAGGAATATGTCTCCATGAACTTGCTGCTTGGAGGGCAGAAACAGACCTTTGCCTGTTGACTGCTGAGCTTGTCCTTAAGGGCCCAGCTGGGAGCTGCCGATGGGAGGAGACTCCTCTAATGCAGGGTAAAAAGTTAACACACAAAAAAATATCAGCCTCATGCAATCAAATCTAAAAAGTGACCAAAATAACATAGACTTGGCAAAAATTCACTTGGCTAAGGTTAGCTAACTGTCTGCTGTTAATGGCTTCGTTTTTAATGTACAAATATGAGAGCATTGTTGAACTTTTGTTCTAACTTTTGGCACAAAAAGGAATAGGCTTTGGAGCTGATGAATCATGGAGACTGAAAAACTCTAAAACATCTGTCATGCTGAAGTGTTCAGATGTCTTTCATCCCACTTTGTGCCACAGTTAAACAAACAAACAAAAACATGCCAATAAACTTATTTTTGACTCTTGCTGAACATATACTAAGGAGTGTCCCACATTTGTTGTTTTTCATTATTGAGCAACATTTGGCACTCCAGGCCCTCAATAGCACCATCTGCCCTACCCAGTAAACGATAGAGAGGTCATGGTGAGGTCACAGAGGGCCAAAGAGACACACACTGCTCTCACTCGTCCTTTTTTTGCAATACACCAACCATTTACCGCTATGTTTGATTCAAAGCTATTGTGTGGGAGTTTTTACTGGTTAGAATAATATATGATTTGCAGCTTGAGAGCGGGCATGCTGTATAGTCACTGCCATTCCCACAATGTGGAAATGTTGTGCTTGGATTCACAGGGGAGCTGTTTACTGTGGCACCACTCATTCAAGCCATTGTTTCAGCACTCTTAATGACAGACCCAACCACAATGGACATCAAAATGGAGACTGTGTGACAATGTGATATGCATGCAAACTTAAAGTTCACGGGGTGAGGAATGGGCCTTCGATGAGGAGTCAAAAAAGCGATTCAGATTTGAGTGGATTCAGAAGTATTTGGCATGACATGCTGAATAAATATTATGGAATGAAATTCACTTCCTGAGCTGTACACCCAGTTGGATTTATTCAAAAATCATAAAATATTTTTCCACTGCTTTATTTTAATAAATATGAGAGAGATTATTTTCCATTGAGTAATGACTGTAATTAGCCAGAGCACTGCTGTCTGGATTGTCCATGTAATCCGCTCTGCTCAGTCTCAGGATATTTACACGGTCATGTAAGTGAATCAGTCAGCACATCTGCAAATTAATGAGACATGCTGCCCACAATTTCATAGTTTCCCCACGGATGCAGATGATCTGGAGTGCTTTCAAAAGAAAATGTGTCAGGGATGAGGATTGAGGGTTTTGCCTTGAAGTGACGTATCGATATAATTGCGACAAAGTGCGAGGCAGGTTGTCAAACTTGGGACATGTTATTGTATTATTGAGTATAACACTTTAACTGCTGCTGTGCCAATAGCTTTTCATTGTAGTTAAGGCACTGTCAGTTTCGCACAGAGCAATAACTACATTTCAATCACACTCTTATTTGCCTGTCATTCCAAGGCCAAGTAATGCAGTCTGAGGTGTGGCTCTCTGTGGGGAGTTCCTCTGTTTTAGTGCTATTAAAAACACTGGTCTGACAGGCAGGTTGTCCCTGTAGGGCTTGTCAGTTACGCTGCCCGGTCATGTTCTCCAGCTGCTGATGGAGCGCCAAAGCTAGCACTAAACAAGCAGTGCTTTTGAGAGACAGACAGGTTCCAGTGACCCTCTAACCTGTGTTTGCTGTAAATCACGTGCACTTTAAGAGACGGGCAGAGCGGAGGAAAGCAGAAAGGGAGGTGCTAGTTAGCTAGTTAGATAAAGGCTTGTGCCAAGGCCTGAGCAAATAAACAAGGGGATGATTATTTCAGCACACACGCCTCGGCTGATTCAGAATGAATTAAGAGTGCCCGGCTCACAGCACCGATAAGCCAGACCCCTGTCGCTCTCAGTCCTCGCCTCTGTTTTCTTAACTAATGCTCTCCGCGCTCCCTCCCCGGGTCTATTTTAATCAGTTTAGGATCTGCCTTGGATCTACTCACCATTCAGGAATGGAAATGTCAAAGCAAATTAACCAAATGAGCCTTATTCACACGTCCAATGCTGGTTTTCAGACGACATCGGCGTGTTGGGTTTCGTTGTATATTTATCGTAGCTTTCTTGGTCCTAATGCTGACACTTTATTTGCTATCAGCCAAACCTGACACAACGTTATTTGTTAGTTTTTCTTCAACCACAGATATCTTTGTGTGGATTTATATCTAGGTGATACACTAAGATCCAAACTTTTACTCTGAATCAAAGTGACATTACACTTTGTAGATACTCCTGGCAAGCAAGAGTAGGATTTACTTTATGAGATGATGCATTACAGCCATCTTGCACAATATAAATAATGACTAAATTAATGACCACAGCAAGCAACTCCTCAATATAATCCAATTAATCCTGCTCTTTTTGGGCAAGCTGCACTTATTTTAAAACCCATTCCAAGCGAATGGTTTGCAGATGTTTCCCCGTCCAGACTCATCAGTGAACTTCTGTACCAGGGTTTGGATTACACTTTTTGCTTTTTTCTCATGCTTCTATGGAGCTGAAGGTAGATAAAAGAAGGAGTGTTATTCTATGATTAGAGCCCTAATGCAGCTCCTTAATGACCTCCCCCCTCTCTCACTCCCCCTTTCTTCCAGATCAGTCATCGGCCGTCTGGTCTCTCTGGCCAGCATCACGTAGACCGCAGACCTCTGGTCCCCATTAGTACCCCCCCCCCCTCCTCCTCTTGTACAGTATCTCTGAGTCCGCTGGTTAAAAGTCCCAGGCGGGTTCCGTTCCACATTAGCTCTCCATGATGACTGAGTGGCGGCGCTGAGTTTCCCCTGCTTTGATGCCCAAGAAATCCCAAGATAGTGAAGACTGTGTCATTTACTTGTGACCACTTTTTGTTGTTTCCTTCAGCCTCACGTGGTCGATACAAGTTGCTTCGAGAAGTTAGCTTGTGTATTCCTGTTATGTATTGACAAGGAAGGTGTACCCCTCTATTTTCAAAGGCATTGAGTCAGAGGAAACAGCTCGGGGGAAATGAGACAGTCAGGTCCGGTTCCTGTTGTCTATGTTGTCACCACGACTAAAAAAGAAGCCAAAAATAAGACACGACTTCATCACTATTGCACAGGAACCACATCCACACCTTGACAGGATCAATATAACATCCTAGCTCTATACATGATCATTCATTTTCTCGTTACCATCCACTTGCCACATATAATTGTAACATTGAACAGCCACCCAAGAGACATATTTAAAATATATACTTTTAAATGATCTCATGAGGCATTCTGCACATAACACTTAAAAGTAGAGCCCAAATTGAAGTAGGCGAGATTGCAATAATAGACCGTTAAATCACACACACAGGCGCCTCACAAACTTTTAATAACATTACCCATGTTCCCTTTGTTAAGGAAATAAAGAAAAGTAATATGAAGTGTAAAGTAAGTCACCAAAGGATTATGAGGCTCTTATGACCCGTTAACCTGGACAAATACAATAAAAGAAACAGTGTCATTTTCTAAGCAGTCGCAAAGATTGAATTGCATACAGTATATAGGCCCAGGGCTATTGCACATATTTAGCTTATTTAATACATGTGGCTCAAGACTATCCACTTTCTTTGCATACAAGCTTCCAGTCAATTTTACATTGATCAAAGCTAATAGCCATTGAAATTATTAGCCTCTTCAGAGATTTACTGCAAGGTTATCACATTGTGTCACACCCGGACTTTCCACTGATTATGGCAACGATGATTGTAACCAGGCGAAGGCAATGTCAGACATTCATTTATTTGGGGATTTTATGACACTATGCAATGACCGCCTCTTACATGTTCATTTTAAATAGTTGTTCCTCTCACACACTCCCCCCTGCCTAAAACGCCTTGATTGTAGTACTTTGTTTACTTCCCTAACATAGTGACATCACTATGTAACAATTACGCTTCTAATAGCTAGCACTCCAACACATTGTAAGTGATAGGCTTAGGGGCGGGACATCTCTAAGCGGTTGATCAATCACAGCAGAGCCAGCCAGCTAACCAATCAGAGCAGATGGGCTCTGGGTTCAGATAGAGGGTGAAGAGGTGCTGCAGCACACATTAATGCATGTAAACATGTCACAGTAGAAGCAAAAAATACAATTATGAAACCTTTAACACTTAATCCACTTAAATTGTTTTCTCTGGTTGACCGCTGCGTGAAAAAAAGATAGATTCTTATCAGCTGTCTCTGATATACTGTACATGTGTGATTGTTGGTCTGGAAACCTCACTGTGTGTGGTATTAAGCCCTTCCTCTGTGTCTCTGTTTCCCCTGTATCTCTAGCTGAGCTTCTTAGTAGACCTCTTACCTGGTCTCAATTCGAAACAACACACTATTGCAAAACATCAGTCTCTCTAACTCGCAGATAAAAGCAATTCTTTCAGTACTGTAGATTCATTTGTACTTTAAATATAAATTATCTCTTTTGGTTAGATTACTTTCACAGATCATATGAGGGAGCACATGGCGTTACTTCATGGTTTATCTAGTATGCAAACGAAGGAGAGATACTACAATTTGCCTGACATGCCTCCAATTGAACAAGTCAGACCAGCCAGCTTTTACAAATGTGCATATTCTAGTGGTTCAGTTGCATAACAACAGTGTCTGTGATTGTTGTGAGTATTGGCCCTGTCTCTGTTGGTCAAAATAATACAACAACCAATCAGAGAGCTCTCCCGATCTCTTTCCATCCTTTGGAAATCTGCTGAGTGACAGTGGCCATGGCAACAACTCGGGCTCTGCACGGCTCTCTTTCACCCCCGCTGTGCAGCGTTTGATGGCAGTTAAATGTGTCGTGGAGTAATTGGGTTGTGGATCGGATGAGATATGTCCCCTTAGGTGTGACACAATGTGAGAAATGGAGCAGGTGGTGGAAGTCCAGAGGCTCTCCCATACCCACCACAACACTCAATGGTAGATTTCTTACCAGGTGTAAACCACTCCATTCCAAGTGCTGGATAAAGGTGTGACAGTATACTCTGGCTAACTGGACATTGCAATATGATGTTATTCTGACCAGTTATGACTCCAGAGAAGTAAAGATTTTTTTTTTTGACAGGCAATAAAAATGCTGGAGGATGCATTGTTATTATAACACTGTGGGTTGTCAGAGGTTTACACTGCAGCCTGAAAATGTTAACAACCTGATTTTTTGAGCACTTCTGGAATTTCTTGTCCATGTTTGACTTGAAACTTGAAAACACAGTGCTCGCACATTGTAGACTTAACTTAGAGCTCCGAGCTGGCTGTATTGTTGGTCATTGACATGTTGCAAATGTTTTATTTCTAAGTGTTGATCGAGTCACTCGCAGCATCTTCAAAGCAAAGTATACCTCAAACATCCGCCGGTATCCCCAAAATGCACACATGATCCAACTCAATTGACAGAGTGGATCCAAATGGATCTGAGTTTTCCGTGCCCTGGCAAGTGAAGAGGGTTGTAATTGAGTAGCATAAGCCTATCGGTGTGTGTAGAGACGACATCAGATGGATGCCATGTGAAAGGAACGAGTTGTCACATTACACTTGTACCAACATCCATGAACAGCGCCAAGGCCACGCCAAACACGATCGGGTGTCACAGTGGCAGCAGAGCCCGGCCAGGTGCGTGACATCAGCCGCTATCACAGCTCAGAGGGGTGATGCCAGCAGAAGGGACATCATCTAAAATATGCATGGTAGAAATTCACCTCGACACTTCCAATTCCATTGGTTCGGCCATTCCATTTTATCAAACTTTATTCTTTTTTTTATACAAAGCATATAATCATCTTCTAAAATATGATGCAACATTATTGATTAATCAATCTAAAAGTATTAACGTAGGTAACATTAACCGAAAAAATCATTAAAATGCTGTTATCAAGTAAGTGTCAATAATGGAAATCTAAATGGAGACCAGGTTTTGACAACAGCAAAACTATCGCACCTTACCTGTGTAGTATTATCCATTTAACCCTCCTGTTATCCTTGGGGTCGATTTGACCCCATTCAATGTTTAACGTATCTAAAAAAATGGTTCACATAATTTTTTTTGCTTAGTATTTCATGACTTTTCCTAATTTAGTGAAATAACATGAAGATCTTTTTTTTTTTAAATGTCCTGTATGCACTTTGTACGCATCGGTGTTCCTTAGGGTCAATTTGACACCAGGCTGTTTTAGTAGTATAAAACATATACAAATTTCAACATTTTACACATATTTGTGTTGATTGTGTAGGATGATATTGAGGTGACTATTACACGCACATGTATCATTGTAAAACAAAACTACCCTCTGATTTAGTTATTGGTGCTTTAACAACATCAAAAAGATCTTACTTTAACATTTTATTTCAATCAGTGAGATTGTATGGTGATTTATAAATTTTTCGACAGTCACATAATAGGAATTCTGGATGTATAAAGGGGTCTGTAGGGGGGAAGGTTGGGGTAATGTTTTATTTAAATGGTTATTTAGGTAGTCAATATACCTAAAGCACCAGAGACATACATTTTGGCTAACATTTGGAATATGAACATTTTCTTGAGTTTTAAACTACTGGGGTCAAATTGACCCCATGATAAAGGGTGTAAAGTAAATCTGAGGATAACAGGAGGGTTAATCATTTATCCAGTCATATACTGCTGCCCAAAAACATACATTTTCTCCCAAATCTGACTATTTAAAACACTTCTGCCACTACTAATGCATTCATGGACTCACAGCGCACATGTGCACCCATGAGATAGTAACAGAAGTGTTTTAAATAGTACGAATTTTGGGAAAACCCATCTGAAATTATAAACCTATACACCTGGGTAAATAAAACTTTGATTATGTGCACTTGTTGGCTCAGAGCTTGTTAACAGATGTTTTGGTATTGTAATGTTGTTGTTAAACCTGGCTTGTTTTTACTTCAATTCATCCAAAATGTACCTGGCGTTTTTGAGAAGTTTTCTTCAAGAATTCAAAGAAATACAATGATCAATTGTTATACATATAGATACATAATCGAAGTATTCATTTAATGGGCCATTCTGAAAATTACTTTTGAGAAACAAAATGAGGAGGGGAACTTAAATTGCTTGCAGCTGCTTGACGTGTGATTGTCATTTCTAATTTCTAGGCTGTAAAGGGTCACACACTAAAATGGAATTGGTGTATCAGTTGTAGTGGCATTACAACTACAGTAAAAAACCTTTTCCTTTTACACTTAAACTCCATAAAACATTTCCACACCCTGGTCATGCATTCATGTTCAAGGCATACAAAGGCTTTGCTCAAGCCTTCGGAGCCATGATTAACATGATAAACAAAAGACTCCCAGTTCCTGTGCTTGGCACCACAAATCTTGAGTGACCACAGCATGAAGGAAGTATGTTTAAATCATCAGTGAAGTGCTGTTGGTCATTCATAGGGGAAACAAATAATGCATTTACATAATACCCTTAAGGATAAAGATTACAACCGGACTGAGTGGGATACAATGGTGTGAAATTGTACCCTGGTGCAGGACATCTAGCCGGCATAGCAACAACACAGTGTGCCAGTCGGAGGGATTAAGTTGTTTTGAAGCCACAGTTGATCGTACGGCAGATAGTGAGCCCATACAGCCAGATAATGGTGAGAGATAGCCTCCCACAAAGCTGCATATACAAGGCTTTACTGGGAAGTGTGTTTGTATTTGTGTGTGTACCTTAGTCGGAAGAGGGTACATGTGAGTTTACGTGTGCTTACGTACACACGTTCATCTGTTTGTATACACATGGTAATCTGATTCGACCACGAAACTTGAGCAGGCTCGCCCACCACATGTTTAATTATTCAAGGTGCTTCTGCTGAAAACTCGATCACCTGGAGGATTCGTTCTAGCCACGAGCGGCCCCGTAAGCGAGGGGAGGAGGGACCGAAAAGGAGACCACTGGAAAGGAAAGAGGATACAACACTTGCTCTCTGTGGTATGTTCACCTAAACAGGCAGGATGAATTATCCAGAGATGGTGTATAAGATTTAAGGAGCTGTCTGCAAATCTGCAAAGCCGTTACTGTCGTGTAGAGGAATTATTTGACACAGTTAGAGATTTCTGGGGGATTACATATTGTAACCTTAGCCCTGCTTAATTTGCTTTACATTTTCTTAAACCAGAGTTTTTCCTAAAATTGGTCTCTGGTTTGAATCAGAACATGTCAACTTCCAGTATCCTCCTAATCAACAATGGTTCTCCAGCAGCTGCCTTGATTTCATCCAACATAATTAGCAGAGGAAAGCAAATTGTGGGCATTTGACCATCTGGTCCTACGCCTATTCCCAAAAATAGAGTATTTTCCCACCCAGTCAGAGGTCCCAATTTTATTAACAGCATTGGGCAAAAGACACCAGGGAATTAACTCTCTCCCTAAATATACCGTGGGGGCAAGAGCCCCGGCTCTGGAGGGGAAGTCAACCCATGAAAGTAGTGATTTGTCTGTGATGTAGCTGTGAAAGGCCTCTTCCCAGGGAGCATGCTCTCTCTATAGGCATCCAACTGGCAGGGAATTACTTGGTTCAGTAGAGCAGGGTGCTGACGCTGTTCAACATCCCTGTGCCATCCAGGCCTTCAGGATTATGAAACCTCATGTGGGCCAACGAAAGCCCAGAGCTACTTATTATGGCTCCTGTCAGGCCAGACAGCTCTCACCACCATGGTGTTGGTGAAATTCTGTGGTTAACTTTCCAATATTCTGAATAGTGAGTGCTTAATCATAATATGCCATGCCTGTGAATTCATATTTACCTTTCTCATTCTCCTTTTGACCACATCCGAGGGGAATGGAGAAAATGTACAGTTATTATAAGCCAACATCCTACGGTATGATGTTCTATTATTCAATGATATCATAGAAACAGCGTGTTTGATACTATTATGTAGTGCTCATAAGAGACACATACTAAAAACGTGTTACATTATTTGCTGGCAATAAACTGAACCTCATGTGTTTGAATGAACCCCTCAGCCCCCATAGAAAGCCCTGAGGCAGCAACACAAACATTGGTGAGCCTATGATTATCTGGCCAGATAAATGAATATTCACACTCAGCAAGCTAACTGTGAAGCTGAGATAGCAGCTGGGGCCCGGGGCCTAGGGGCCCAACGCCCTGCAACTGCTTGTTGGAACGGACACAATTAATCTGGATGGGGAGATGTCCGCTACAGCCAAGCTCCCAAACTGATGCCAGAACAGGACCTCAGAGGGAGGAGTGGACAGAGATACATGGAAATGTTGGGTGAACTCATAAAACAGGAAGATGAACAGGTTACTACACCTTACCTTACCTTACCTTACTACAGTAAGTACAGCTTAGATATTCCCTACTAGAAACCTAAATTGCCACCCACGTCAATGAAACTGATGATGAAATTGAAATGTAATGAACACCCACTGAAATAGACAAAGTACACTATTTACTCCCTAATTACATAATCCAAATATGTCTGCAATATAATAGCTAGCTAAGGTGTTTTATGTTTTTTTTAATGACCATTACATATTATTATATGAAATATAAAATGTAAAGGGTCCTTAAAAATGACCTTTCAAAAGTTTCTCTGAAATTCATTCCAACATCTTTTTGTCTCATAGTACATTTCAATGTTTTTTCGAATCTTTTCAAAGTTCTGAAAGCCTAAAATATGGTGTATCTGTTGATATTAAAAGTGAATAAAACTCAGTAAATATGAACTACAATAGGGCATAGAAAACACTTAATTTCATACAGGATTCATAAAATACTTTTCGCTTACACGCTTTTATTGTTTGTGACTATCACTTTTTCCGTCAAATAATGATTAATGAGGCAGAGATAATGAAACACCTGTCACCTCTCTCACATAATACTATTACATGGATCGGCTGAACCAACTGCAGTGATCACTCTGGGCTTTAATTGCTGCCTGTAAAGACACACAGGTGTTTTGACTGTAAACACTCAAGCCATAAAACAACTGTTGCTGCTGGTCTTTGGGTCAAGGTTCTTTATTCAAGGTTCTTTATATGAGTTGCTGCTCATAATGGACTTTATAGATGTTTTATTAGTGTTTTGTACTGATAGTCATCCATCAAACAATTACTGGCCATATGCTCCTTTTTTATTGCAACTACTCAAAAGTGTACCTTATGTTGAGTGTTTAGTCGGCCATCTTACAACGAGGTCAGGCAAAAGTCTAATTAAAATGTATCAGGTAAAAACAAAGATGCCCCAGTAATATGATGTAAATATAGTATGTTTCACAAATCTGATTGACTATTTCTCAACTTGTTATTGGCTCAAAAGTCAGTACAAATGTAGAGTAGTTTGTAAAACCATGACTGAGTCTTCTAATCCCCTACTGCTTTGCCCTTAGTATGAGTTCTTCTCCGGATCAAACACTAGTCCTACTAAAGGCCATGTTCCATGTTGTTGTCTCTTATCTTGTGTATGACTGTGAGGAAAGCGTTTCTTGTTTTCTTTCTGCATCTGATGATCACAGTCCTCTGTCCCAGTACCAAACAAAGCAGTAAATATCCCTCCGTTGTTTGATCTCTGAGAAAAGGAAGAGGCTTTGAACACTGTTCCTGGAACTCCCAGCACACCTAGTGGCACAGAAACAGGGTGTTTTTTCCTCACTGACTGAGATTAAGTAGAGTCCATCTAATGAATGAATGTGGATAGGACAGCCGATCACATATATCAAATGATATGATACACAAATGAAATAAGTTTGCATGTTCATTTAATTTAATTTAGGGGGGCAAGTCAGAAAGTCAGACTATGCTCTGAGACTCACTTTCTACAATAAATAACTATTTTATTTTTAGTTGACATTTAGAAATCCATATTCCAGAAACCTTTTTTATACATATACAGTATATGTATTAAAGATCAATATAAAAAAGGGAGAATGTCATTAGGGCGGACATCACTTGTAGTACATTAAGCTATAGTTAAAGGTGGGGTAGGTAAGTTTGAGAAACCGGCTCGAGATACACTTTTTGTTATATTCCATGGAATGCTCTTAACATCCCGGTAGCAATGAATATCTTAAGTGCTTTGACAAAAAATCCATAAAAAAATGTCATCTGTGGAAGCCGTAATACTGTAAAAAGTACAACCAATCCGTTTAGCTGGCCCGGCTAAACGGATTGGATTGCCGCCCTGTCTGTCAGCCTTCCATCTCGTGCACGCACAAATGTATCTTGTGCCGTCATTGGGCGTGCATTGCAGCAGTACTTCAATGACTCGCCAGCAACAGGCGGCCACTTTCACCAGTCTGCTGACGTCATGTGCGCGTTCATGTGTGTTGGAGGAGGTGCTCTGTAAGGAAGTCTGAAGGAAGGGGCGGATTCTTTTCGGCTGTGTACTTTCAAATGTTAGTGCACTCGAGCCGGTTTCTGAAACTTACCTACCCCACCTTTAAGTACAGCACAGTACAGTTAAGTTTAGTACTGTATAGAATAGTATAATGAACACGTATAGTATATAATAATAAATAGCATAGTACAATAAATTAAGGTATAATATAGTCTACATTTATATAGTATGTAACATTATAGAAAAGTATATAATATATTGTGTGGTATCGCGTGATAAAGGTATCTAATAGAATGCTGAAACTTCATTTTGCTTATATATTATAGTATAGAATATTGTAGTATATTATAATAAAGTATAGTAAATTACAACATGTTAAGGTAGTAAAGTATGTTGTTTAGCATAATATTATACAGTTCAGTAACATATAATATAGTTATAATAAATCCTTTAATAAGGTATTTGATCCCAGTTTATATGCTTTTTAAAAATGAAAACGAAAGAGGAAAAAATAACAATTTGATATTTGCCATTTAAATAATAAATGCCTAGATGTATGTTTTGGCTGACTAGCCGCTTCATGAGCTGGTTAACTCGACAGACCCCTGCAAGGAGTCAAATATCAGATGAAGTCGCCAGGTCATATACGGTACAACCTGCAACTAACCGCCTGCTTATAAAAGAGTCCTATCGGATTACAGCACATACATACAGTATAGTATAGTGATGCAGCAAACACACGTGGTCTACACACTTGCTGACAAACACTACCTCATCCCACAGGAGCAGTAAAGGATTAGAGAGCAGAGACAAGAGGATATCCATTAGGAAGTCTCTGTAATTGGCATGCAGTGGGGGGGCAATGCTCATGCTGAGCAGCAAAGCACAACACATTGGTTTTAAAACCTAAATGGTCGCCCTTCTCTTCACACATCTATAACAGCCAGACAAAATATATATCTAACTCTTCCATGCCCAGCTTCTAACAATGATATTAATCTGTCCAACCCTAACCCTAACACTAACCCTCCCAATATGTCTCATCAATCTTTTGCAGCCCAGCATTCAGGGCAGATGTTTCCCAGATGTAGCCTTTTAATATTTATGGGGCTCATCGGTGATAAAGAGAGAGATGCGTGAGATGACAGCAGCAAATAATCTCGTCTTGAGCGTTCACATTATCCAACACAGCTGTCACTTAAGTCTGCTTGTTGTACATGTTGAAACGCTGCCGGTGTGCTGGTACTTTACACTGTGAGGAATTATGAGGACGGGAAGGGATGGCTGCATTTGTGAGGAAAAAAGATTCTCAATAAATATAAAAAAGGATGCTTGTCTTTTGACTTGTTTACAATATGCTTTAAAAGAGAAGCACTGATTTATGCTTACTCACACCTTCGTCCATCAAACCATTATCTGTTAACCATTAGCTATCCACTGGGGAAGTATGGCAGAGATCATAATATCTGCTATACTCTGCCAAGTTATGACGTGTTATTTCCAGGGGAGCATAGGTTGCACACTCTTCCCTTTCTTTGTATGTGTCTTTCTCCATCTCTTCCTACAGTATCATTCCATGTCTCGTTTCCTTCTTTTTTCTCTACCTATTCATCTCTCTCTTTGTCTTGGGTCTTTGTCTATTAAACTCTGGCGGCCGTTTTTCTGTTTTCCGTCTTTTTTTATCGCTCCCCTGTCCTCTCCCCATCCATCCATCCTCCCCTGCTGGTTGACAGGGCGTGTGTGTTGTTTTGGTCCGAGTGACATCGGGTCTCTTCCCAGGGCACGTCCCGGGAACAGAGAGTTCAAGCGGATGGCTCCCCTGAGTCCTGCCCCTTCGTGAGCCTTTATGTTCCCCTTGCTAAATTACAACCTGTCCCATGCACACGCAAACACGTGTAGACATAAACACACACACCTCAACATGTAGTACACACAGTATGCATGGGAATAGCAACAGACCCTCACGCTGTATCCATAGATATGCACACAAACATACATTTGCTCACATATAAAATAGGACAATAACCAATTGCAGGAGCCTACACACACACACACACACACACACACACACACACACACACACACACACACACACACACACACACACACACACACACACACACACACACACACACACACACACACACACACACACACACACACACACACACACACACACACACACACACACACACACACACACAGTGCATGTTTATTCAGGTATATCCTTCCTGACTTTGCCATTTAACCTGTAGTAGTCGTGTCTCAACCTTTGTGAGAAAGAAAGAAGAAAAAAGAAAAAGAAACTAAACTGCTAGGATCACACTTTCCATTATGATTGTTCCCCTGCATGGTTTTGCAAGACCCTTTGGAATATGACTGTCGGAGAGAATGAAAATGAAAGAGTGTCAGGTCACGTAAATGAAAGAGAAAGACATCATCAGTGGTTCAATGGTAAACACATTGAAAGAGAAAGATTAGTTGTCCTAAGCGAGATAGGGAGCGAGAGCAACAGATAGAGATAGCAGCGCTCTAATTAATAGGTTGTAAAAGCAGATGAACATGGAGCATGTCAGTTTCATTGTACACACTCACACACATGCACTTAGCAAGCCTGCCCATTATAGATAATGGAAATGCAGACCTATTTTTTCTATGTGACTTACTCAAGATGCTCCAACAACACATTACACAACATCTCTGTGGTGCTTAAAAAAACAGGAACCAGTGTGAATGTTGAAACGTGTAAAACTCACACCTCAGTGACACTTAAGAGTCCCTTCCTGAGTATTACCTAACAGACGTGTTACCTTATCTTTGTATTTGGAACAACTATCATGATGATGGATTGGCTGTATACTCTGTTAGCCCATTAGCGCAGATTGAAATCCTTGCTAATAAACAAACACGTACAGCTGGGGCAGCCGGCCTGCAGTTCATCCGTGAGTCTGTCAGGCTATTTTACGTCTGTACTTTGACCCTTGTTGGCAGCTTTACTACTGTCTGGTAAATATATACATGTAGTGTTGCACGTTGCTACTAAGTTATTTTACCTCACCACAAATGACCCCTCACTGGACCTGACTAGAGTCAACTATCTCCCTTTAATGTTTACTGTTTTATTTCTAAAGCTTAATTTATTATTCTGAATGTTTTGCAGAAATGTCCTCCTTCGCGGATTACTCATTCTATGTAAATGTAAGAGTTTTACTAGCAATCAGTCATAGCAGGGGAGGGTCAGTTATGACAGCTGCTAGGGGATATATTTCAAATCATTGTCCCTTAGAATAATTGTATTCCTGTATTTATTCTTCAATTGCCAGTTAATTGTTTCCATCCCTGAAACTGTCTGTGCACTGCTATGAAGTTCCTCAAGGGTCAAACCTAGGACCTTTCTTATTCTTCATTTAAATGGAAAGAACGACACGTGTAATGTTAAAGTAACCAAACCCCTCCATTGGCTGAAGTTATTATGAGCAAAGGTAATTATGAAGGAGGAAGTAAGGTGATAGTGTCATATAGTCTCTGTAGGGAGGATGTCAGGGTGGACTATGGGTCAACTAAACATCAGACTTTAACACAGGAGGCCAGTCTTCTTTTACCAAATCAAACCAACATTCATAGTTTCAACCATTGTGCTTGGAATTGTCCTGAATTTCTCAAACTTTCCTGCGTCTTTGGTTGCCTCATCTGCAGATGTTTTTCCAGCCTTGTGTTCCTCCTCCATGAATACACACTTGTACACTTTAATGATAACATCTGATAGGGATTTGCATGTCTGAGTCTTTCATCCCAGGCCCCTTATAGATCAACGAGGTGTTTACGACCTTAACCATAACCAAATGCTCATAAGCACTGAAACCAGCATAATATGACATGTGTGCGTATGTTTGAAATAAGGAGTGATGGAGGGGGTCGAAGGAGGAAAATGATACTGCAGTAATCTACCTCTCCTTTCACCTCCCTCCTTTATTTTCTATTGACAGCCGGCACTCTTCTTTTCCCTCCCTCTTTTTATGCATCTCCCGCTCATGCCACACATATGGTGTCCATTTCTTTCCGTTGCTTCCTCCTCCTTCCCCCATTTATGTCTTTCTTTCTTTGCCTTCTCTCAATTTCTGTTAATCTCTTCAATCTTTAGGACTCTATTTTAAAACTATTTCTGGTTCTAATTTCTTTCTGTTTTAAAATAGGGAAATCATAATAAAATTATATAAACAGCATTATCACGTATACTGTTCCACAGCTTTGAATGCTTTAATATCACACCTGTCATATTTAAACCGCGTATATTGTCTTTTTAGAAGAAATTACGAACAGCCCTGCATAGAAAGTAGAGTGGTATGGTTTGTAAATAACATGAATATGCAACTTAAATACATTTATTTAGACATATTTTCTTTTCAGCTTCTTTGTGTCATCCCATTCTTCTTACCCACGATGCCAATGTCAAAACATATTTTGACATATCTTTGTGTTTCCATAGCAACTAAATGTAGTGCTAGTGGATAGAAATGGTTCAACATTAGTGTGCTTTCTCACCACTGACTTTATCTATCCATCTTTCCATCTTCGCTTTTCTCGAGGCCATGATCCTTCACCCTCTGTCCCTTGTTGCTTTTGCTTTTTAAAAGAGAACTTTGTGACGGTCATTGACCCCTACTGGTCACCTCTAGAACAACATCAAACTGTAAAATAATGCAAGGTGAATCTCTGATGCAATGATAGAAAGTACTCAAATTGCCATGTCATGCATGTGGGTAAAAAACTATTCTAGGGTATGACATACTAAGATAACTACCTCAAACCATGGTCACAGATATAACACTATGTCTATTGATTTTTACATTCAGCTTGCAATAAGGAGTAAAGCTTTCTCTCCTGGCTGGTCCTTTGTCCAGATCTGCTTTCAGCTCCATCCCACCCTCTCTATTCGGCCCACTCAAACTCCTACGCAGCGCTTAAATACCTCTCACCTACATCCTCCTCTCTTCTTTTGACTCTCACTCTCCCTCTCTATCTGTTAAAATGCACACTTCTCTAAACCTCTCGGCAGCCAATCAATGATGCTTCATTGCCAACGTCCAAAATAATTGTAACTTTATATCATATACAGAAAGAGAAAACTGAAAAACCCAACTTACCCATGTCATTTAGAATATAATAAAAACCACAAACTTTAGTTAACTTTATCAGTTCAGTTTTTATTATCACAAAAAACAATCAAATCAAAAGAGACTTAACATCAAGATATATTGCATAGAAAACTCAACAAAGTAGCATTTTCCCTTACAAATATCCCTATTCACATCACTGGAATTGAACGATGTGTGCATAAATGCATATAATTAGCATGCACACACATGAGGGCAAGGCAGTGGCGTGGCTCCCATTTACACACGACTGTAAATTACCCAACACTTCTCAATCAATTATTCATAATCCGTAATTAATTATGAAACGATCAGTAATCCAATACCAGTCCACTCGGCTTGTGGTTGCCTAGTAACCATGACCCATATTAAATGCCAGCATTGTTGCCCGTAACCAGAGCGCCCATTTTTTTTCCCACAGGGCTTCGGGCCTGGGGGAATTATAGTGGAGAGTAAATAAAGTGTGTATGGGGAGTGAATACGGTGGATGTCCGTGTGTACGCGTGTGGTCATATCATACTGGTTGCTTTGAAGGGTGATCACACGGGGTAAACAAGCATGGCCGATTAATAATGCAGTATTTTAGCTCGTGCCGGGAATGACTATGGCCTACGAGAGCCCTCTAATGGGATACGCCACGGGGAACACGAGCAAAGAGCACGGCGCTCACAGCCAGACAATGATGATAACACGTCTATGGGGACGCATAACTGCGCAGCACACTACTTTGTCGGCACTTGTTCTGGAACTGCATCAGCAAGTCTCCATATGGTGCTCTGGAGGCCTGAATGAATGATTTATAACACCGTTTTGGGGTGGTGAGTGGCCATTTTTAGGAGGAGAGTGTTCAGTAGATCACTTTCCCTGCACTTTACTGCAACAGCACATTGAACATATACTGCTTGTGTCCTTTTCTTTCTCTCTGTGTCTCTATTCCCTCTTATTATTTCCCTCTCCACCGATGACTGTTGCCCTTTCCTATTCCAAATCCTCCACCGCTGTCTTTTTAAGTACAACTTCCACATCCTTTTTCCACACCAGGAGATAAACACAGCCTATAAATATAGAAGCTGTGTTTTTTACTGTCATGCCACGCCAGTGACATGTAAAAATATCCTTCGATCTGGGGAACATCCTGCCTCCAGTGAGAACATGTAGCCTGTTTGTTTTGTGTGTGTGTGTGTGTGCCTTCTCCTGCAGTCAGCCGTCTTTTATTTCTTCAGTGAGAATCTGTATGGGCCTGTGTGGGAGGTGAAGGGAGACAAAGGAGAGAGGAGCAAGAAAAAAGTCAATGACATAAGAGAAACAGAGAATGAGAGAGAAAAACTAAGCGGTAGAAAGAGAGGGAGAGAGAAAAGTGTGAAGAATGGAGAGAGGGTGGGTTGGGTGGAGGTAAGGTGGAAACGGTGAGCACCGTGTGACCAGACTGCGGTTCCTTCCTCGCCAGCCTGAGAACCAGGAAGTAGTGCTGCTTGTTCTTGCATTATTGAGACTAACAGGAAATGCAAAGGTCTTCAGGAGGGTGTGTGTGTGTGTGTGTGTGTGTGTGTGTGTGTGTGTGTGTGTGTGTGTTGTGTGTGTGTGTGTGTGTGTGTGTGTGTGTGTGTGTGTGTGTGTGTGTGTGTGTGTGTGTTTGTGTGTGTGTGTGTGTGTGTGTGTGTGTGTGTGTGTGTGTGTGTGTGTGTGTGTGTGTGTGTGTGTGTGTGTGTGTGTGTGTGTTGTGTGTGTGTGTGTGGTGTGTGTGTGTGTGTGTGTGTGTGTGTGTGTGTGTGTGTGTGGGTGTGTGTGTGTGTGTGTGTAGGGTAGCTTGTTGTTTCACCTTTTTTAAACTGGCTTATTTATTGGCAATCTTTTTATTATAACAAATTGCTTTACAAAGTGAACAAATAAAATGTGTTTGTTAAATAATTTGTTGCAAACTCTGCTGTTCCCTTCTTCTCTACGGAGCGTTTTGGCCTGTTATTGTTTTGGTTTTCTAGGCAGAACTTTCAATGTTCTCTCTCTACTCTAATCAGGGTCGCTTCCAACTGTGGATAAATGGTGCTGGGCAGGTACCACATTGTTTGCTACCTGCCCAGCACAAACCGTCTCAGTTACAGTAGCAACTAACTGGTGAACACAGTGAAGCATTTAGCAGCTGAATAGCCAGAAACGTTCCCTCATAATTTGGTGGAAAGCTAACCGAAGCTGAGCGGTAGTGAATATTCTCATCATTCTCCCATACCAACGCTATCACCTACAGATGCAGACATCACACATCATTTTCACCAAAATGGCCCAAGTCTATTAAAGTATGTTGAATGGAATTTGACCAGTGGCGAGCAGTCAGGGCCCTCTAGGTCCTCTGTGAGGGCCTAAGATATTCTAAAAAATAATATTTGAAAACATTAAAAAAATAAATTTTTATTTTAAATATTTTTTTGTTGTTACATTTTTCATTAGTTTTACCAAAATAACTTGATTTAATTGTATTTAAAATAATATTTCAAATAAATAAATCCTTCGAATCTGCCTGTTCAGTTTCTGTTGAAATGTGAAGGGTTAAATGCCGTCTCTGCGAGTTATGTGAAGACGGGAGGGCTTGTTGGTCCCTCTGTACAATCACAGAAGGGGAGGTACTTCGCCTCTCTCTCGAGAGTAATGTCAAATGACAGTACAATTGACCAATCATATCTTCCCTCTAAATGGGCGGGCTTTATTTTTGCGGACTTTATGACAAGTTCCCTCCGCTGTGAGGTCTATGCAAGTGGTGCAGTAACGCATCCTAAAACCCGGAAGTAAACTTCGCTCGGATTCCCTCGACAGAAAGCAGTGGGATTTCTCCAGAGGATTTTGGAAAATAGCCCGAAATAAGGTCTGTGGAAAACGAACCTGTTAGATAAATGCACGTTTTGTTCAGCCGGATAATATCCACATGTCTACCCTACTTTTATTATTTTCGAAGGGGTCAGAGGGCCTAGGTATAAAAGTCACGGCTCGCCACTGAATTTGACTCTGACTCAGCTGTTTCCTATATACTAACCATCCAAACAGCATTTGTCCACACTTCATCTTCTAAACCCCAGTGCAGCCATTTTTCTCTTAAGTCATGCCGTGTAATTATTATTTATGTGCTATTAATGTTTAATATGATACTCCAGGGAAGATGGTGCCGTCATTGCCATTTCAGACCAACACAGAAACACACAGCCAAAGAGTTGGAGCATTTGCCCCACTTTTATCCTGAGACCTATCAAATGCTGTCGATGCTTTCATATCAAACATGTCATCGCCTAGGATCCATCCAGCAGAGTTCCCACTGAGGTCCCCCACTTTGATTGGAAATGCAAAGAATTAGGCTGCAACACATCACTGGGGATCCATCGCTTAAGGCTACGCCAAGCATGTCGCAACCGCCAGGCTCTGGGTGGATTCGGGGTCTGCTCTGATTGTTTCTCTTCTCCTGGGTTGGGTCTTTTTTCTTACCTCGTATATAGCATTTACTCAACACATTTCCAGCTGAATAAATGGATGACTTCGAGAGGGAGATGTTAGATCAGTGGATATGGCCCGCGATGTGGGCTTTTAGCACGCCAAGAGATCATCAAAATAATCACTGTTGCCTGTGCAAACAGTGTGCAGGTGCTCAGGCACAACACAAGATGAGACAGGGCCCCCCACGCCAGCTCGCAAGGGCCAGGGAGCAGCAGGTTGCCTTGGGAACCCTCGGCTCCCTCTTTCTTGTCATTACTCCTTTGCACACTCCCCCTTTTTAATCTGCACCATGCTTTCAGTGACAACCCCCATCCCCCTTGATATATACACACAATACATGCATGCACACACTCACATATAAAGAAGCTCAAGTAAGCAGGCAGAAATATGTGTTCATACGTGCACACACACATGCATGAACATCAGGCCTATAAAGATAAACATGCTGGTTTATCCGTCACTGAGCCGTAAACCCTGCATCAATCTGCACTCTATTTGGATAGCAGAGATTCAAAAGAGCCATTGTAAAATAGTATTCCTCTTCCTTATTCTAACAGTCATACAATACAGAACCCAGCTTTGGATCTGTTCTGATTTTGAATAGTACCCTTATCTATTCATGTATTTGCATTCTTCTTTATTTGTCTTTATTTAGCGGTATGTCTTTACAGTTTTGTATCTTAAGAGGTGAACCCACCCATGTCTCTCTTGCTCTCAACCTTAGCCTTCATCGCAGCATAATCAAAGCCTCCTTGAACAACCCCCAACCCCCCACACACACACTTTAGTCAAGCCACACATTCACTTATGTATACATAATATATACAACTCTCAGGTTTTTCACCGGGCTGAGGATGTGACCTGTGTGTAGTGCACGGCTCGCTCTGATTGCCCATTCAACAACAGAGGGGAAGTGCCCTGGCTCATCACCAAGAGAAAAAATGACGCCACTAAAGCTCCTCCAGCCGAACATTTTTTCACATAGTAAATCTTCATGAAATAATGAACAGCAACCTGTTATTGTTCCAAGGTGTGTCTGTAAATCAAACCAGGAGTGCTAAAGATTTGGACAAAGTGTGTTTTTATTTTGATAGAAATGTTCCTTTTATGTGTTGTGTAGGCTTTGGAAATGGTGGTGATATATCAGCGCCGTCCTGCAGCCTTCGGTATGATGTGTTTTATTAAGGTGAATTTGGGGCTTGATTAAATGTGGTTTTGCCTGCAGTATATCAATACATATTGAAAGTGTTTATGATGCTTAGCTCCAGGCGTACAGGTCTTAAGACTGGAACTCTACTGCCTCTCAGTGGGCAGTGGCTGAGTCAGAGAGACTTATGATCTCACATCTGGAACTGAGAACAGACTTGATGACATACAAGCCTACTAAAAATGGACAGAAAAAAATGAATGAGAAGAATTGGTGGATTATGGGCAGAAAAAGCATTTTTACAGTCTACACAATTACATCACTAAACAAGTGGACCAACAGAAAGAGAAACAGAAATGACAATTATTTAGATAATCAATTGATTGATTCTTTAGGTTGATTTTGATACCCCCAATTCTCTGGTTCCAACTTTTCCAATGTAAGCTTTTTCGGCTTGTTCTTCTTTAATTTGATATGAAACTGAATATATTTTTCTTTTATGACTGTTAGACAAAAAATGCTATGTGAAGTTGAATTTGGGCTATGTGATAGTGAAATGAGTATATTTAGCTTTCTTTCTTGTTTTTGGATCAAACTATTAATCATATATTCAATGAATTAGTTGCTAGTATAATTAAATAATAATTAGTTGCAGCTCTAAGATTTTCTTTTAAGTCTCTTTAGAAGGACCACGCTGTGTTTTAAGAGCATACATTTCTCACCACAAGACTAAAATTGCCCTTTCATCTTAATCATAACTTTCATCTTAATCATAACTTAATCATAACTTTTTCCCGAATAATTGTTTTGAAGTAATGAAAGAAAGCTTCACAGTTTCCAGTAAACACTTCAGAATCTTTTTATGTACAGGTGAAGTCAATAAAAATAGATTTATTTCCCAAAGTTGGTCATATTTCATAGTGGCAGTGCTACTGATGAGGTGTGGTTACCTTCATTTAGTCTCACAAACCTCCTGTATGGTTGTTTCTCGGGGAGGTGCCAGCTATAGTCTAAACTCATTCAGGGAGTTGGCTGGGTCAACACACGAGCCTCCTGGTTATCTGGCTGACACTGAACACACACCCCGGCACATACACAATCATACACATCAAGTCATTTTGGGTCATGGGAACGCGACAGTGAGCTCACACTGTGTTTATTCTGTATGGTTTCCTATTTGAATGTGTCCTTCTCACGGGACTGTTAATGGCTTCCCCTTTCCCAGGGCAAGGCAGTGCGATCAGACCTTATCCAGGTCATGCCAGTGGGGCAGGAGGTACCAGGAAGAATGAAGTAAATCCCGGACACTGTGTCAGCATCAAGGACTCCTGCTCCAAAGGTTTATCCAAGAATTGAATTAGCCGACTTGCCACGAAAAATGTGAGCTGTAATTTCTGATAAACACCTTGTTGGGGAAGGATTTTATGACGTGTTGTTGTGTGCACTTGTACTTTTCTTCTGTGTCTTGAAGTGCATAGTTTTAGGGAATCTAAACTCAACCAGCAACTACCTCTATTTGGCTCTCTTCTGATGGCAGATAAATGCTGAATGATTTTTGTGTAGAATTCACTTCATAGCCTGCTGAGGATTTATTGACTTAGGTTTGCTGCGGCGAGAGGTCTTATCACTTTAAAAGTCTAGCCCGAAGGTAAATGGATGTATCCCAGCAGAGAGCTGCAGGGGGAATAGACCCTCTAAAACAGGGGTGGGGAACCTCCGGCCCATACGGCCCGCGAGACCATTTGGTGTGGCCCTCGAGGTAATTTATAAACACACGCAAAAAAGAAAAAAATTAAAGAAATCTAGACCGCAAAATAATTAAACAAGTGAGTGCCTGTTTTTCCTGGCCAAGGTCAGGGTCCTTGAACACAACACAAGCCTAACGTGTCATCACGTGGTATGTCTCGTCTGACAGGGGTGTAATTCTGACGGAGAGCACGAGAGCACCAGAACGCCGCTCCGCTCCGGCACTTCCAAAAATTGCAGTACCCATAAGGAGCCGTACACACAGGGGCGGTTCTAGGGGGGGGCAGTGCCCCCCTAACACTGACCTGTGGCCCCCCTAAAAATGAAAAGTGAAAAAAATGAAAAATGTATGATTTATTACACGATTTATTGAATGACGGAATAGACGGAACTAACGTTATTCGTCATTCTAGTCGGACCCATTAGAGCGGTGCACTCAGGACCCATTAGAGCGGTGCACTCACTTTCACTGTCCGGCTGAAGCGCGCGAAAAACAAACACTTTTCATCTCGGATCATCAGAGGCTGTTGCATCCAAGAAAGACTGATTGAAACCTACGTTTCGAGAGACTACCATGATAATTGAAGGTGAGTTAAACTATTGTATCCGTGTAATTGTAGATGTAAAGTAGAGATGTAACTGTTCATTGCCTTTATTTTTATATAAATATGATATGGTGTTAGTGCAAAAATTGTACTATAACTTAAGCTGAAGCTAACAGTAATAACTATAAGATATATCTGAAATAAATAAGTGTACTGAAACAAATACCAATAACTGTATTGCATTGTTTTCTTATGCGCAATTACTTCATACTGTCTAGTTTTCTTTTTTGTCCTGCATTTATTGTGCCCCCCTCAGAAAATAACTGGCCCCCCAGTGGCCCCCCCCAGTCAAATTGGTCTAGAACCGCCACTGCGTACACATGCTGCAGTTTTTGCGTGGCTGTGTCTTAGTTGTAAGCCCAGTGGCGATCTGTCATACTGATCATACAGTCAATAACTTTGTTGTTATTAGCATCTGGTTAGCTAGCTATGCTAACGAATATAAGAAGCTTTTTCCACAACCAGTGAGGTAAAGGCACATTTGTATATGATCATTATAGTTATTAAACAAATAAGAGAATAAAGTAAATGGGTATAAAATACTATATGACAGTAAAAAAAAAGTTGTTATTAATAAACAAGAATACAGTTTGAAAGGAGAGTGATTTGTAAAATACCCATAAAGAAAAAGAAAATCTGCTTACAGTTCTGTTTCATCTGGGTGTTGAGAGATGTATCCATAGATCTCCTAATGTTGCTCCCAAAGTGCACCAGATTGATGCTTTTAACTTAAACATTTAAAAAAACGAATCTTCCCGGGGGAGCATGCCCCCCGGACCCCCCTAGAGGAGGTTAGGTCCCCCCACACTTAAATCATGTTCACATGGATAGGAGTCTAAATACATTTGCACACATCTTGTGTCCATATCTTTCTGTTTTGGTGGTCATGCCACAACCGTGCACGTGCATGCGTGTGTCATGGCAAGATATCTGGATTAAGAGGTTGCTTTTTCTTTGCACAGCATGAAAGACAGGTGAAATGAGTGGGCTGTGATTTTAGTATTTTTAAGCAGAGGTCAATCATTTGTACGGCCCTCGGAGGATGTTGAAAACATTTAAATGGCCCTTGAGAGGAAAAAGGTTCCCCACCCCTGCTCTAAAAGAATGTAAATGTGACATTTTGGGTTGAATAATCTTCAGTGTTCTGCACAAATGTTGACATTTCGTGAAGTGATCCAACTTCAGAGACTGACAGTAAGCTGTGCTCATACTCTGCCTCATTTTTCAACTGGAAACTTCTAATATATAAACTCCAACTTGTGGAATACAAATTAGGAAACATGTAGATCCTTGTAGAGGAGCTTCTCACCACATGAGGGCGCTATTGTTAGTTGATTCTTAAACAGAGGACACTGCAGCTTCTAGCAACAGATGTAACAGAACTTAAAAAACGTTTTTATATAACCAAGTGCAGTACTCATCACTTCATAATTAATGAGTAATAATCTTGGAAGCGTAAATAAGAATAGTCCAATTTACAGAGGAGGTCACAAGATTTTTTTTTGGATTGATTCATTCTTCATAAACACAAATATCTGATCAAATAGCTCAGCACATAGGATTTCTTATCACTAAGAGCCCTTTAGGGGCTTTTGGTATTCAGAATTGCTGCATAAAGACATAATGGCCTTAGAAACCATAGATTAGAATATCTCACAGCCTCTAGTTTCTAGCAAATGGATTAAAATGTTAACCCAAATATTCAAGCTGCCACCGGGGTTAAGATGAGCCTGAGGTTGAAATTGGAGTGAAATGAAACGTGATAGGTACTTTAAATAGAGATACAAAAAAACTGCCACTGGTATCTGATTAAAAAGCCAATGTTTACTATGGACTACATTAAGGTTGGTATTGATCTGACTGCACCTGGATCGATTTGTTCACTGGGGGTAATATCCCTGCCCTGTGCTAAGAGTAAAGGTCATACCCCCTCCTGCCATCCATCTATTTTTTATCTTTACCTGTCTCAACCCAGATGACTTCATTTTGGTCTGATTCTGATTGCATCTTATTATTCGCAGCACACATCTTATCCTCCCCAGAACGTAATCCTGATCCATGCCATTGAGAGGAACATCGTTATCATTAATTTTGCTGGCCACATAATCTACACTGTGATGCTGTTCGTATTTTGCAATTACAAGTATTTTCACACTTGATGAGATTCAAGATGGAGTGGTAAATAGTGAGCCCTTTGTAAGTTGATGGTGATAGGGCCACTGATATATCTAGTTATTCTCTTTTCCAAACTTGTAAAATGGCCCATTTAGTTTGTTAAAGAGACTATAATCAATGTTTGTATGATAACAGTGGATACAATGCAGTTTTCCATAGCGTCCTTTTCACTACTAAGAGCAATATATTTCTCCCAGGAGATGGTGGTGACCAAAAACAGCGATAACAGGGGAGTAGAAATTGGACCGCCATTCTATCGCTGTCTCTTATAAATTTACTTTGCCATACAACTGAACTGGGTCCTCAATAATATTTTGAGGAAACAAATTTTCTCCAAATATTTGGTTGCACTTCTTAAAGGTGAGGTAGGTAAGTTTGAGAAACCGGCTCGAGATACACTTTTTGTTATATTCCAACAAAACCTTTGCGAGATCTCGCAAAGGTTTTGCGAGATCTCGCAAAACCCCTTTGCGAGATCTCGCAATACTTTTCATTTACACTTCCTGGTCAGTTCGGCTGCTACGGCAACACAGAAACCATAACAATGGAGTGGTTCATCGATTTTACTTTGAGCTTGGCCTTAAATATATAACATCAGTGCTTGGCAATAGGCACGGATTTCACACATAGACTGTAAAGGGTTTCACATAAGTGAAGACACCTCAAGAAAACACTCAGAGCGAGGGGACATGCACGTTCCTCTGAGCTGAGTTATTGACAGATTCGAATTTCGCGGATCAATAACTCATGAACATAACGTTGTAAAAATACAAACAACATGACTTTACAATCATAGCAAGGTAGACAACGAGCTACAGAGTCGTTTTTATCAGAACAGTTCGATACGCGCCGTCATCCGAGCTAAACATCAATAATTGGTCACAATCCGCAGCTGGAGGAGGGAGAGGAGTGCTTAGGGACCGTCTACAAACTGCAACGGGGTTTTGCGAAATCTCGCAAAAGTATTGCGAGATCTCGCAAAGGGGTTTTGCGATATCTCGCAAACATTTTTTTTTCTTCTCCATGTCCCCTGGGGGCTCCGTACGATAGCAATGAATATCTTAAGTGCTTTGACAAAAAATACATAGAAAAATGTCATCTGTGGAAGCTGTAGTACTGTAAAAAGCACGACCAATCATTTTAGCCGGCCCGACTAAAATAACTGGTTGGCCTACCTGCCTGTCAGCCTTCCATCTGTGCACAAACTTATCTCGTGCCCTCATTGGTCATGTGCGCGTTCGTGTGTGTTGGAGGAGGGGCTCTGTAAGGAAGTGGCAGATTTTTTCCGGTTATGTATTTCAAATTCTAGCACACTCGAGCTGGTTTCTCCAAACCCCACCTCTAACACATGGTTAATTTTTTTGTTATTGAAGTAACAGACTTAAATCAAAACAAGTCCATGTTGATTTTTGCTTTTTCAGTTATTCCTGTTTTTGTTTAAACAATTAATTCACACATCACTTCGATGTGTGGGCTTCCATGGACCAGGATTAAAAACCTATTTATGATACGTCCACCAACATATTTTGGAATAAAAACAGCCCTCCTTCGGAAAGTAATTGACAATGCAGGTTCATTGTAGGCCTATGGGAAGTACATTTTTTAGGAGACCAAAAAAGCACTCAATTAACTACTTGGCTAATAGTTTTAGCCAACTAGAAGGCAAATCAAGATGAAATAGGAAGGGAGACATCTCCATTATTTCACTAGCTCATTTACTCTGATGCGGATTTCACACCAGCGCTTTTCCCTTTCTAGCTCCGAGCGGGAGCTTTTCTGGTTCAGCTCCGGTTTCTCTTTTCTGCTCCCGCTCTGTTCACACCGCCCAGAACTGCCGCTGCTGCGTCATGACGTCACCGTTTACGTGCCTGCTTCATAAAATCCAAACCGCGCGGAAATCCCTCACATAGAGAATTATAAAATTATACATTGAAGTCAATGGAGAGAGAAAGGTTATCTTTTGATCCCGTTTGAATTGTGCCACGAATGACACATATGATGTTTGTCAATTTAAAAGAACATTTTGCAAGTCATAAAAATGTGTCGTAAAACTATGAAGTTACACATTTGTTTGTGTGAAACCGCTCAGTGAACTACAGGTCTCTGGTCTCGCACAATACGCGTCACCATCACAAAGACGGCCGTCACGTTAGCAAATTTCACCTGTTTCTTTCAGAATGAGGCGAAAAGTATAAAACGAGGTGAACATCACT
Source organism: Gymnodraco acuticeps (assembly GCF_902827175.1). Taxonomy (NCBI): domain Eukaryota; kingdom Metazoa; phylum Chordata; class Actinopteri; order Perciformes; family Bathydraconidae; genus Gymnodraco; species Gymnodraco acuticeps. The sequence goes on from NW_022990590.1 coordinate 461,470, forward strand.
ACAAGTCTGGGCACGTTGAGAGCTGTACATACACGAAAGGGGAGTTAGTCGGTTCTGTAAGAGTAGCGGGACCGGCTTTACAAGGTTTCGGTGAGTAATATGAGTGCAATGTGTAACGTTAATGTCAGCTAGCTAACATTAGCTAACAAGGTACACTAACGTGTTTTGTTTTAGTAACTAGTTTTCTCCTTAAGAAATGTGTGGTCTCTGTGTATGCTGTGGATAACATTAGTGTTCACAAGAACAAGGTACACTCCCGTGTTTTGTTTTAGTTGCACTTCAGATTGAAGCGGCCAGTTTTATATTGACTATACTGTATGTGTGATCTCCTTTTTCTCGTTGTGTCATTTGAGTTTATTTGCTGTGTGTAGATTCAAGGATTTTGGTTATCTAGGCACAGCTGTGTGTGACTCCCTCTGGTACACTGGTATGTGTTTTCCTAATGTAGAGAGCATTGATTAATTAATAAACTACACACTGAGTCTAGATCCTGACCAAATCCTTTTTTATTGTTAATTAAATGTTTTTCAAAAATGTATTCATACACATTTAGAAAAATACAATGTACAATCACAACCAATACAACACAAATTACAAAAAATACAGAAAAAACAAACAATAACAACAGACAAGAGGACAAAACTATGGAAAAATAAACCCTCCCACCCCCAGATCCGGACCATCCTTGTATTATTGCTCATTCAATCTATTATAGCATGCTAACAAATGGTACTTACTTTATTTTTACAGATCTGCATGGGAGACGATGGCGCGATGCAGAGCGCTGTCTGTGATTGTGCACAGGAGATGTACAAATGCAGCCACGCTGCAGCATTGGCAATATTTGCCATGTGGCAGATCAGCTCCACAGATGTTGAGTGCCAGTGGAGGAAGCCTGGCACTTAAAAAGTAGTCCAGCCGGTGTCTCAACTTTACCAACAGCGAGAGGAGACATACAACCCACTGGCCAGAGACATCGCCAACTGTCAACTGGGGGGTTGTAAACGAGGCCGAAGGGGTGAAGGCTTTTGTGGAGGCCTATCAAGTGACAGTGTTAGAATCTAGTCTGGTCTCTTTGTGAGTGAGTCGGGTGTTTTGGGAGCATCACCCGATGGACTTGTGCAGCCATCTGCTCTGCTGGAGGTGAAGTGTCCACACAGCCAGAGGAACATGACCATCGCGGAGGCAGTCCAGTTACCATCCTTCTGTCTTCGTGAGGAGGGTGGGTCATATATTCTCAAGGAGAATCACCCATACTGGCACCAGGTCCAAGGGCAGCTGCATATCACAGACCGGAGTCTCTGCTACTTTGTTGTGTGGACCACGAAGGAGGCGATCATCACCCCCATCCCCAAAGACCCTGCATGGCATGGAAATCTCCTCCTCCTGTGTTGGCCAGTAGAGAGGAGGACATTTAAATAAACATACTCTTAACACCCTCGGACTCTGCGTTGTGTTTCGTATGTGTGATGGGGTGTTATGCAGAGGGGAGGAAAACAGGACACAGCAGATTGGGATTGTGGTGGAGATGCTGAGCAGTTATTTAATTGTTGCATGTAATTATTATTATACTGCATGCTTCTTAGTTATTCCATCTTTTGCTGTAACATGGATCTGTATGTAACTCTATATTTACTTGTTATCTACCACACTTCCTTCTACATCATACACCATCATTATACATGATGGTGTATATAGGATATATATATTTGTATACATATCTGTAAATTGTATAATTTTATTTAAACGTCTTTTTGATCTCTCTGTCTATAAACACAAACTGAGTAAGATTGACAATAAAGTTGACTTTGAAAAATATATATATTCTTTATGAAAATAGTTGACTGTTGTCAAATGAATCCAAATGAAACGTTGGACTGAACTACAACTACGCCTTTAAATCTCTACGGACTGTTTTTCAGTGGGATGGCAAGTTCCTATCTTTAAACATTTATTAGTTTTTTCTCAGAACAGATTTGATTTTCTGAAGTTAATTTAACTTTGCCAACCATGTAAGGTCATTATTAAAAGGTACAATCAATTTGTTTAGGGTTGACTAAAATAATGAAAAACATTCATTTGGATAATTTACTGACAGAATAAGAAACTCAATGATGCTCCACTCACCTGTTCCCTTTTTATAAAGTGAAACAGTTGAAACAATAGATTTTAGTAAACTTAAAAACAACCTTCTCCAAAAGCTATCGAGGAATATACCGAATACTTGTTTTAGAACTTTATTACATATTTTTATATAAATAGTTTGAATGATCCATAATTGACAGAAGCTTGTGTTTACACTGACCTGTTACTCATATATTAATGTCTTTGTAACTTCAGTAAACCACTACCTCACTAATTTCTTTCATTCATCACGGTTCAGTAAACTAAGTGATACATGAACCAGTTTAATCATTATAATAACGTAGGATTGCAACTCTTTGAAACTGTAGGTGGCTCTTAAAAGAGCCGTTGTGTTTGGGTGTGCTGGTCTCAGGTCAGTCTAAGCCCTCTCTCCGCGGATGCGGCGGGCCAGCTGGATGTCCTTGGGCATGATGGTGACCCTCTTTGCTTGCTTCATCTTACTGGGGGGCAGCTACATGGATGTCGGTGCAGTCCACAATCATTGCGCAGTTGAAGGCAGAATGAATGTATTATTGACTCCGAATGAAGCACAACTTCATGTCATACAATACAATGACTTTATTTGTAATTGTGTAAAAAAATATGAGCATTGGTTAGCAAGCAGGACCTGCAGGAACAGAGAATGGTGATGGATGGAGCTGGGAAGAGAGAAGAATAATGAAAACAGATCAACTTTATTATCGGATATTAAAAATTCAATTTCAAAACAAGTTGCCGCTCCTACAGTTTTCTAGTATGTAAAGATGATTTCACATGACCTATGCAAAATATCACACTCAATACATGTGTGTCTCTGGGGGGTGCATTGTGCCTTTGATGTATATAAATAATATACCATAACCAAATACTATTACGTACAGTGGAAATCAGGTTGCCAGAGCAGGTCAGTGTGCATGTTCCTCAACGTCTCAGCAGTTACAGGTGAGGTAAAGAAAATAAAAGAGAAAAAGGTCAGTAACAACACTTAGTTTAAAGTAACAACACTTTGAATAATTATCTCTTCTAACAATTTTCTCTCAGTAAGCACACAACAACTGTCTTTCCAACAAACAGATTGACTCACCCTCACCGTCATCACAATGAAACACGTCCAAAAGAATGTCATGCAAAGCTCCCTGCCTGCCTTCGACTCTCCCTGAACTGCTTCCTTAGCACCCGGTGGAGGGCGCAGTATGCTACTCTTCAAATGTTTCACGAAATACTTACCATCATGACTACTCTTACTGTTTAACATTTTTGGTTTACTTCATGTAATAAAATAATAACTTCATGGTAAGGCTACTAAAAATGACAAGGCTAAGTAATGTAATGCTAACTAACGTGCTCGCTACTCGTCGCTACTAGCTAGGTAGCTAACTTGACTATGTTCCATGCACAACATGTATATTACCTATGATATTACCTGATATGTCTGATCCAGCGACTCCTGGTCCTTTCATCAGACGGGAAGCGATAGAACGAGCAAGTGGTATGATCACTTTTGTGATTACAACCTGGTACAAAGCACACAGGCATCTTGTAAAAGTGAACCAACCACTTGGAGCATTATCGCTGGTGACATCACTTACGCGACCCGGAATGGGATTTGTAGTCTTTGTAGTCGCGTATTTTTCATAGTCTTATATTTCAACAGTTTTACGACAAAATGTGACTTTTTTGACATGGAAATGATTGTTTAAGATTGACAAACATCATATGTGTAGTTCGTGGCACAATTCAAACGGGATCAAAAGATACGTTTTCTCTCTCCATTGAATTCAATGTATAATTTTTCGCTTCTGGGGTCCCATGGACCGGAAGTAGATGGGCGTGACTTCACCTCTCTATTGACAACAACAACAATGGCCGATTGTATTGTATGGGCATAGATATGTCTCATAATTATTTGTGTGAACATAAAAATAATTTGTGTGTAAATATGTGATTTGTAAATGTAAAACACCATCCACAAATGCATTTAAAAGATTTGCAAACTCACAAATAAATGTGCAAATGTAAAATCTACTCGTGTCACTCGGTTATTTTCGGAAACCACGTGATCACCATCACCATGGATGGGAAGTGCTTTGTAACTTTGACCCGCTTGACTGAATACACAACAAACAATGAAGAGTTTTATCTGGGCTGCTTCGCTGCCAGCTGCTCCCCTCCCCCGGGACCCGAAAGTGGCGTATAGCCTACTTCAACATCAACGAAAGTGCTCGATATATTGCTGTATTGATCCAATAAACTAACACAAACTAACTATCACTATAACAGGATGATGGTGATGGTGATAAAGAATGCATCTAACGTTCCGCTGTTCATTATAATAAAAAAACAGAGCATTAAACAAACCATCATGCTCTTACTTTGAAATCATGCGGAAATGTCGTCATCAGCAGGCCATCACGTGGTTTCCGAAAATCACCGAGTGACACGAGTAGATTTTAGCCGAGAGCGGCGGAAAATATGTCTCAAAATTCCGTGTGTGTAAAAAGACGATCCACAAGCAGCAATGTGAGATCCACGAGCAGAGATTTGAGATCCGCAAGCGCAGTTTTGGTCGGCAAATACAAAATGGATTCACAAATGCCTGATCGAAAGTTGTCAATGTTAAAGAGATAATCACAGATCTTTTTTTTATTTGTGAAAATATTTAGCGTATTTGCAGATCCGTTTTACACTTGCACATTTATTTGTGAGTTTGCAAATCTTTTAAATGCATTTGTGGATGGTGTTTTACATTTACAAATCACATATTTACACACAAATTATTTTATGTTCACACAAATAATTATGAGACATATCTATGCCCATAGTATTGAAGCACTGTTCGCTTTGGTTATCCTCTTACGAAACGAAATGGAAAGCATCGGACGGCTTTACAAGGGACGACTTTACTTGGAACTTTACAAACATCACATGACCCTGCCCCTGCCCCGCCTCGACGTAAGAGAGACGTAAGCGACGCCGCCTCTTAGCTCCGAAGCTCTTGCCTCTAGACCAGGGATGGGCAAATGCGGCCCCCACCTCCTCTTTTTGCGGCCCTCAGATTAATTTCTAAACAACGTAATTAATACTAAAAAAAAAAATTTACATTTTTTTTTTAACTTGTAGTACTGATACCGTCCACTAGACTCCCAGTTACGTCGCGAGCTGCGTAGATGATTTCAAATACCGCAAAATAATCTGTGACACATTTGTGTGTATTGTGTTTGTTTCCCGGGGAAACCCTCACAAGAAACACCGGCTGTGACGTTAAGTTGCCTCTTGTAATTATGCCTTTACAAGCTTAAAAGTTGTTTTTATCATCAAATCAAGTTTTATTTATATAGCACATTTATAAACGATTTTTGGTCGAGCCAAAGTGATGTACATAAAATAAAAATAGCCTACAGTAGAGACACTTTACAGCAAATACAACAGCACAGATTGTTCAGAATATCAGTATGAGAAAAACGACACCCTCTATCCTTAGACCCTCACATCGTACAAGGAAAAACTTCCAGAGAAAACCCCACAGTTTAAAGGGGAACATGGGAGAAAGCTCAGGGAGAGCAACAGAGGAGGGATCCCTCTCACAGGACGGACAGACGTGCAATAGATGGCGTGTGTAAATCAAAGAGATAATACATGTTACAGCATATAGACCGTCATCTGAATTTGGCGAAACAAGTTTAATATTCTTAAAACCAAGACTTTGTTTATTTGAAATCAGATGAAAACAAACTGTCACGGACCCTGCCGTGTTATCTATGATTACTACGCTTTTCATTTATAATTTCAGCGGGAGGGAGGGGGAGTGGTGCTGAGGAACAGCAGAGTGCGGGCTGACAGGTGTCTGTGTTGACATTCCCCTTATTGTGGAATAAGGGGAATGCAGAGACTGGCTACAAGTGTTTTAGGTTCAAGTTGTGTATGTCATCTAATGGTTAATCTCAATACACACACATTTTCCGTGCTTTCCAATGGTTTAAAATAGTTTTATTCCACTGTTTAATAACCTGTTCAATACAAACATGCCACTTGTAAAAATGAAATACAATTTCTGTGAACTGATATTTGTTTAGTGAGCTTATTAGAGGATGTTCCCTTTGATTGTAAAATGTCAATGAAGATGTCAGACTTAGTATATTTGTTAATAATTACATACAACACATGGAATTTTTGTGTGTGTGTGTTCCAAGTGAATCTGCGGCCCCCTGGTGGCCAGTACATCAATGATGTGGCCCCCACCACCATCAAAGTTGCTCATCTCTGCTCTAGACCGACAATTTTTTGGAGCTGGAAGTGAACCGGATTCCTGAGCTAAGCCTCTGCGGTGTGAACAGGAAAAACCCGTAATTTTCAGCTCCAGCTCCGAGCCGGAGCTGAAAACGCGTTGGTGCGAAAGGGGCATAATTTCCAGTTTGTGACTCCAAGGCTCCTGCCAAGCCAAACTATTAACATAACTGACATGGTGCTACTGACTCTGCTACTAATGAAATGTCGATACAGACCACCATCTACTCTAATCAAATGTTAATTGAGGACGTGATGGATTGCGCCTGCAAGGTTAGGTCCATATATATCTTCCTCTCCCTATCTCCTGTGTCTTTCCGGCCTTCCCTGCTCTTGTATAGGAGACTAAAATAAAAAAAGATGTGTCAAAGCATGTAGAGAGTGTGTTGATGAGCCTTTAATACTTTGTCTAACACTCCCATGCATTTCTCACAAGCTACGTCAAAGGCGGAGTGTTAATCATTCATGTCCGTCCTTGAAAACTTCTCAAAATCCTGTTTCTAAACCTCTCTAAAGACATCACACCAGCACAGAAAACATGCAACAATTCTTTTCATTTGCACCTCCATTCACACTGCAGAGCATAGCCGGGTAGCCCACTGTGCTTAACCTATTGTGAGGCACAAGATGCAGGGGTTAGCGCATAAGGGTTGACACCATCTATGTGAAAAAATGGGAGACATAAAAAAATGATCAGACAGGCTGGCAGTAAGTGCTCATGGTTGAGTAGTTCACCTCCAGATATAATCTTCATGAGAGCCCCTGGTAGAGGACGGTGCCCTTTATGACGATAAACAGAAACACAACGATATTCATCTTCCTCCTCATGAGTGCTGCTGCATTAACTCCGGCTCCAAGCGTAGAAATAAACTCACTTGTGTCTTTTGGATAGCAAAGATAAGTAGCAGCACACTGAGGTCATTAGTGGTATGGAGGAGAAATTGAAAAGGTTAGTAATTCTTGCCTGTGTTAATTGGCTATCAGCATTAATGAGATGCATTGGCTGAATATAAGTAGTGGGGAGTTTAAGCGTTGGGTACAAAATGTCACGAGCAAGTTCATCTAACCTCCAGAATGGAAATGTCGGATCCCTATTTTGTGTACACATGAGTAATGTGTCTGAGGGTGTGTGTGTGTGTGTGTGTGTGTGTGTGTGTCCTCACAGACTGCAGGATGTGTGCAGATTCATATCTAGTGAGGAATTGGATACTCTGTCTTGTTAACATCGACCTTTAGTCTAATTACTATAACTGCTAATTACGACCTCCCTCTCTGTCCCGCACACACACACACACACACACACACACACACACACACACACACACACACACACACACACACACACACACACACACACACACACACACACACACACACACACACACACACACACCACACACACACACACACACACACACACACACACTCTTGCCACAGGGTGTAAAGTAATGCATGTCCTCCAGGGCCTCAGTTAATGAGGAGCTGTACATTTGCCAACACTACATGTGTTAGAACCTATGGTTAGAACCAGTGCTTGAATTGGAATGAAAAAGGTGCCAGTACTCTAAAATCAGCAACTTTTTCAAGTCAATTTATATATACAGCCCACAAACAAGAATTTGGCTACTATAATGCTGGTGGGTTTGTCTCTTTACTACTGTATATTTTAGAAAGGTTCACTGTACTTAACATTTTTTATGATAGGCAGCGGATATGGCTAAAGCTCAGTAAGGTCAATATTAACTGAAAATATAGCATTCAAAGTCTAGATCTTCTGCTGAAGACACATGAAGCAGAGACCTTTCAGGTGAGAGCCCCTCTGGTGGTGTTCAACATTAATGACAAGGAAACAAAGCTCTGGTCAGAAGCATTTTTTATAAAAAGCTTTAACAAAATTAAGTATTTCTGTACATTTTGAATGCAATCTAACTTTCCAACTCAGAAAACAAAAAACAAAAAAGTGCCAAAAGTCTTCTCACATGGCTGAGCTGCTTTGCAATATACTTCACCACTGAAGAATACAAATATGTATAAAGTAAACTATGATGCAATCTAACTTTCCAACTCAGAAAAATGATAAAGAGCATGAACAAAGAACATGTAAAAACAAATGCAAAATTTGCACAATCTAAAATGAGAAACTGTAACTGCAAGTAACAAAGTCTGAGCCATGGTAAAGAGTTACATTGAACACCAAGCTGATCAGATAACTCCCTGGTTGGTCTGAAGTCCTTCTATCTCCAGGATCTGTACAAATCGGCACATTATGCCAAAAGTCTTCTCACTGGGTGAGCTGCTTTGCAATATACTTCACATTGTTAGAAAAGGCTCCAGAAGGCCTTGGGGACATCAGTATCAGGGGCTGGAGCTGGACAGGCTCTTTCATCAGCACTTCTCCTTCCCTTTGCCAGCCAGGACCTCACATACTGTTCCGGATTGAACTGTCCTAGTGATGGTCCATTACATTTAATGAAAACCAGGCTGGACAGTCGGCTGACAGAGAGAGCATTCCTTTTTGCAGTAAGGATATCGTTCATGCAGCTGAATGCCCGCTCACACTCATTAGTGGAGACAGCGATGGTTCGGACTGCTTTCAGTAGAGGCTCCATGGCAGCAGGTGTACGGGATGCCCTGGTTTCCTTGTATTCGCGAAAGCCCTGAACAGTCTCTCTTCTGTCCACTTTCAGCACTTCGCACAAACGTAGCACCTCTACGTCCCCATACTGTACGTCTAACTCCTCTTCAGGCCAACTTCCAGGATGGATAACTTTCATGTCCTGGATTAGCTGATTGTCCCGGGCCTCCCGGCCATGTAATGGGATTTCTCTTGTGCTGACATGAGAGGAGGTTGTGGAAGTCATTCTGTGTCTCAGATTCTCTACCATACTGCGGAAAAACTGACCTGCATGAATCTGTACAAGCCTGCCATTCTCACGCAGGGCAACACCCTTGAAGGACTTCTCAGCTAGAGCTGTATGAACTGTAGTCATGTGTGGGCCAGGCATGGTGCCCATGGATTCAAAAACTCGTATTTCTCGAGTTAAGAGCCTATCTGCTGTAGGCAGTGTCATCTCTCTTTTTTGGAGTTGCCGAGAGAGGTCGCTGAGCTCTGTGAGCGCATCGTACATCAGTCCCAGATTGCTGACAAACGTTGCAGATGTGAGCACATCATCCAGGCCCTTGTACTTTGCTCTGTCTCTGGAATCCCTGCTCGTGTCGTTTGCAGCATTTGTGAAGTGATCATGAAGCACTCGGTAGTTTTCCCAGACTGCTCTGACGCTCCTTTCACTTGAAGCCACCCAGCGGATGGACAAAACACGCCCTATCACCAGGAGACGCTGTCCGACTGCTTGCGCACACTGCGCTAACTGCCTCTGATTTTTGGGGGAGGCATGGAACAAGGAATAGAGTTTGTCAAAAAAGATCTGGAAATGATTGAGCCCTGAGACCTCCTTGACCACATCCCCAACTGCCAGCTCTAGACGATGATTGGAGCAGTGCCACACAAACAGGCTTGGGAATTTACTACACAACTGGGTAGCAACGCCTGTTCTCTTCCCTAGCATGACTGAAGCCCCATCACATGCAAAAGAAACGAAACACTGACCTAAAAAGTCCTCGTTAAAATCTCTTCCAAGACACTCCATTAACGCCTTTGTGATGTCATCAGCCGTTGTTCCATCCAACTCGATCAGCTCCCAAAAAAAACGTTTCGGGCTCAGCATCAGCTAATGCTGAGCGTAGACACACAACAAGCACCGTTTTACCACTAATAGTGGTAGATTCATCGACCAAAACACAGAGTTTTCTTTGGTTTTCTGTAATGTCTTTTGCCCTTTTTTTCTTCAGCTCATGAGCTATGTGGTCGATGATTTCGCCACAGGTTTTATTGGAGTGCAAAACCCTGCCCACGTTCAGCCCATTCAGTTTCTGTACATTCAAATCAATTGGCATGTCTGTGAATGGCCGGCTATGTTTGCCAATTGTATATGCCGTTCGAAAAACTCTGATAGTGGTGTCTAATTCAGATTTATGCATAGACTGCACTTGATGTTGAATAGTTTCACGTGAAGCAGATGTAAGGATGTCAGCAGCTTTTACATGGGCTTATGATTCTTTATGTTCTTTGATTTTTTTTTTCTCAGGCTAGCTTGTTGTTTGCCCTTGTCAACACCGAAATGAGACACTGCACACTCACCCCATTCAGTTGACAGTTTCAGTCCTTGTCCAGTGTGTATTCCCAAAGATTTGACATCTCTGCATATCCGACATCCTAGCTTCTTATCTTTAAGAAGGAGCCATGCATTGGTCTTGCAAAAATATTGCACCTGGTCCGTTGTCCAGCAGTCAGGTGCATCGCTTTGCCCGGTGTTGGTGGTGGCAGTTGCGCCAGCAGCATCTAACGTTAGAGGCTCTGGAGGAGGCGGCGGAGCTAGTGCTAATGCTAATGCATTAGAACTTGGAGCAGGAGGATCAACCAAAGAAAGCTCCCCATCAGACACAATTTCCAACACAGGCACAGCATTCTCTGTATTTGAAGTTTCTTCCGGCGACAACCGCTGTCTTTTTGCACTTTTATTAATCCAAGCTAACATTTTAGAAATGCTAATTTGTGACGTGACTTGCTTTCCTTCTCTCGGGGGCGTGCCTGCTCTGTTCTATCACTCTACATAGCCACCCACTGGGTGGGAGTTGCACTGCATAAACACAACACACGTGCATCTAGGTATGTAAATTGTAAAGCATTAAAACATGGTTTTACTAACAGTTTTCAGTATGTTGTTACTTCGGCATTATTATTATTATTATTATTATTTTGAAACGTGTATTACTATTAAATCACGGTCAAATAGGTTAATTTTGACATAGTCGTTTCCACCACAGTATTTACATGGAGAAGATAAGCCCCGCCCCCTCTCCAGCACGTTCTGTTTGAATGACAGGAGTAAACAGCTGACAGCCGCTGTGAAACTCCAGCGGTTAGAGCGATGAGAATGTCCGTTCGACACCTCATGACGCATCTACTGAGTACCGGGCGGCTGTATATATATATATGGATGTATAATAAGAACGGCGGGAGAGTGTTGAGTACTGGCACGGTGCATGAGTACCGGAGTACCGCCAGCATGCCGGTACTGAGCAAGAAGTGCCGGTACTCCATGGGTCAGAACCAGAAGTGCCGGTACTGCGTACCGGTGAGTACCGGCCCAATTCCAGCACTGGTTAGAACACATGTACATCTATTTGTCATAGCACAACACCTTTTAATCCACTATAGCAGGGGTGGGGAACCTCCGGCCCCCGGCACAAACAATGATGCCGTGCCCGCGGCCCACCGGAGAAAATCTCACACACACACACACACACACACACACACACACACACACACACACACACACACACACACACACACACACACACACACACACACACACACACACACACACACACACACACACACACACACACACACACACACACACGTGCGAGCATTGTGCCTGCTCTGTCAACTGAGCGGTCCTAGTGGCCTTCACATACAGCACACAAACACACAGGCACGCAGCCAGACATACTGCATTGCGCGCAAACAGACACATATGTTTTTATGTTTCCCTTTACACGGGAGTCCGGGACAAACAAAGTCCCGTACGGGACACGCCCCTTTTGGCTCAAATACTGGGCATCCCGATTCCCGGCTAATACGGGACGGTTGGCAACCCTACCTGGTCCTTTCATCAGACGGGAAGCGAAAGAACGAGCAAGACCCATTGCTGGTATGATAACAACCTGGTACTAAGCACACAGGCATCTTGTTAAAGTTATTTTATCTTAGCCAGCGCTATATAGCTAAAATCTTTACCATATAGATATAATCTATCTCTTAGTGGAGGAAAACAATTGTGACATCACTTACGAGACTCTGGAATTTGTTGTCTTTCTAGTTGCGTATTTTTCATAGTCTTATATTTCAACAGTTTTACGACAAACTGAGACTTTTTTGACATGGAAATTATTTGTTAAGATTGACAAACATCATATGTGTAATTCATGGCACAATTCAAACGGGATCGAAAGATACGTTTTCTCTCTCCTTTGACTTCAATACATTATTTTTCCGAAATAAGGTCCCATGGACCGGAAGTAGATGGGCGTGACTTCACCATTCTATAGATACAAACAAGTCTGTTATGAAATTACAGAGACCAATGTCCCTTCACAAACATATTTTATGAATTTCTTAACAGTTATATAATTCATAATTTCCATTTCAAATTTTGAAATCATGTTATTTGTCTCTTGGGAAACATTTCTGTGAGCGTATTTCCATATGTTCACTGCAAACATCGCTGCTACAACCCGTTGCTGCAGATACACGCTTTACAACATCAGGAAGATACGTCCCCAGCTGACTCAGAAAGCGACTCAGGTTCTGGTCCAGGCTCTCGTCATCTCACGCCTAGACTACTGCAACTCCCTCCTGGCTGGTCTACCTGCATGTGCCATCCGACCTCTGCAGCTCATCCAGAATGCAGCGGCTCGTCTGGTCTTCAACCTTCCTAAATTCTCCCACACCACTCCGCTCCTCCGCTCCCTTCACTGGCTTCCGGTAACTGCTAGAATCCACTTCAAGACACTGGTACTTGCTTACCATGCTGCGAATGGATCTGGCCCTTCCTACATCCAGGACATGGTTAAACCGTACACCCCAGCGCGTGCACTACGCTCTGCATCAGCCAAACGACTCGTTGCGCCCTCGATGCGAGGGGGACCCAAGTTCCCATCGGCGAAAACACGTGGGTTTGCTGTCCTGGCTCCAAGATGGTGGAATGAGCTCCCCATTGACATCAGGACGGCAGATAGCTTGCACATCTTCCGGCGCAAACTGAAAACTAATCTCTTTCGACTCCACTTCGAGCGTTAGAACTATTAACGAAGCACTTTTATACTAATAAAGGACTGGCTTACCTAAAGCCAGTTGAGTAGCACTTGAAATGTTTGGCTCTATGAAACCTGATGTACTTATATGATTCTGTTTTCTTCAAGGTTGTGTCTTCCTGGTCGAATGTACTTATTGTAAGTCGCTTTGGATAAAAGCGTCAGCTAAATGCAATGTAATGTAATGTAATGTAATGTAATGTAATGTAATAAACGTACATAAACATAGCAGCTGCTTGGGGTCTTGCAGGAACCCCCCAAACAAGTTAATTATTAATAGTTATCTGTATTGCTTTTTGCATTTTTCATTGCACGTCATTCATGATGTCACTACTCTACAACATCCCTTTATCACATAATGAAGTGTTTCTTATTACATGTCTAAGAGTGAAGGGTATATATTCTATTGCAGAGCTTAACAGCAGGATGTAGTTCTCTGCAGAGTCAGTGGGGGGCAGTGAGTATCAGGATGTCTCTGCTGCTCTCCTGTAAGTACGAGAATGTGAAAGCATTAAGTTGCAATATAGGAGGGAATGGTGTTTCCTTTCCTCCAGCTCTGGAGTTGAATGGTGATGGCAGGTCATTTACAGTAGATTTAAATTTGACGGCCCGTTTGATGGTGACAAGTCCGGACCCTGGGGGCCTTCAGTATTGCAAAAAGACAGCGTAATGAAATAGCAGAGGAGCGAATTGGAAGAATCTGGCAGCTGAGACTCCTGTCGAGTGCAGGAGAATGTGACTGGATGGACGATGTGCAGACCGGATAATCCAGGTGTTTGAGTGTGTGTGGGTGTGTCTGTGTGTGTGTGTTGTCTCATGTCTGTTTTGATTTGCATAGAACTCTGACCTCCATCAATCACAGTTGAGCCTGCCAGTTTGGGTTGAATGGCCATAACAGAGCAGTTCTAGCCCAGCTGCCTGCTACGATAGCTGAAACACACACACACACACACACACACACACACACACACACACACACACACACACACACACACACACACACACACACACACACACACACACACACACACACACACACACACACACACACACACACACACACACACACACACACACAGCCCCTTTCGCACTCCTGAAGGACAAAGGGGTAAAATAAAACCTTTCACTCATGCTTCTTTCCCTCGCTTGTCGCATTCTGTGTCGTGTAAGGAACATACATTTGTTTACTTGTTCCTGCTGATTTACAGAGGAGCACAACATAACATCAGATGAATCATTTTCATCTCTTATTCCCCCCCGGGGTGGCTGCTGCCAACAGCTCTGTGGGTACATTGAGGGGAGGTGTTAGCAGTTTAGTCTTTCAGCTGCTGAGACAGTACTGAAGAAGGAGTTACTACAATGGGCACTATTATGGGCTGTCACATGGGAGGAGGTAACTGACTCTGCACTGCTATTTCCAGCAGAGAACACTTTAAATGTATTTTCACTTGTAATGGAGGTTAATACAAACAAATTATACATGTTTTCCTATATGATTCCCAACATTTGTTTGCCCCCCTGACCTGTTTTTATTTTCAGTTTTTTTTTCTGACTGCCACAACATCATTTTTTCTGTAATCTCATTATTATTTAAGAAGGTGTGATCACTAATCTGATTATCAAACTTTAAAAGAATAATTAGGCAATTATACGTTTGGTGCTTTTAAACTCTAAAATGTAATATTTAATATAATTAACAGCTGTTTTAAATAAACGTAGATCATCTCACTGATGTCCTTATCATTTAATTGTGTTTTGATAAGGCAGGGTTCAAGTAAATAAAACTTCTAATCCAAACTGAATTTATCATATCAAATGTATTTCTTCAAGGCAAAATAGTAGAGATATATACAGTCATTTTGCGGATAACTAATGTTAACCTCGTAGGGTGGCTCAATGTTTGGAAACTTTCAAAAGTCAAACTCTACAGAGGTTTTACATTGGTTACCACAGGCATCAGCTAAATGCCTAAAATGTGATGTAATGTAAAGCACCTTGGTCGATGGTAGACGTAGGGATAGTCGAATTGAGAGGATATTTCAATAGAAAAGCTGAAGTGAGACTGATGAGCAACTGAGAGGACAAAATGGAGGGAAATCAAAATGTTGGATGAAGCAAAGGATTTCACTAGTTCCTCTTGATCTATCCAAGGCTCTTCATAATACCTGTCTGAGGGGACCATTTTAGTATCTAAAAATAAAAAATCGTCGTGCCTACAATCCTTCAGAGACTGTATCTCAGACAGAAATGGTAATTGGTTGTGAGGGTTTTTGCACCAGCACTTTTAAATGCATTTTTAATTTGTGAGGCAAACATTTGTTGCACCCCCCTGAGAAAAATCATTCTTTGTGTGGGAGCACTCCTGCCTTCACCTTGGGCTCTGCTGCCTCACTGTCATGAGAGGTGGAACGCAGAAACATCAGCCATTCAGCCCGCAGCACTGCAGCCAGACAGAAGGAGAATAACTGTTTCTGTTTTAGGGGGTTGTGGTGCAGGATACTAGAGGCAGTCATTTCTCAGGTTGGGGTGATATACCAATGAATGGATGTTTAAGCCTTTTAAAAAAAAAAATACAGTTCCAATTGAATTTGTTTGGTTTTCAAATAAACATGGTACCATAAACATAGCCTGTAGCCTATATTTGCCATTAATGTCTAATTTTGATAAACAGACATGTCATATTCTAGTAACGTTGTTAATATCTAGGCTACATCTCAGTAAATTGCTGTAACATTAAACATAAACTGGCCATTGAAAGGATATTATAAGGCAAAGTTACAACAGCATTACATTTAATCTTATAGTTGTATCAGTTAATATCAATGAAATGTCCTCAATCCTGGGATTCCCTCGAAGGCGGTGCAAAGCCAACCTGCAAACTCTTTAGAAATAGTCAAACATAAAATATATTGTAGCTTATCAGCTAGGTGGCAACATTGACTTAAGAAAGTATAATTTTGCTTTACAATAAAGTATGATTTTCAGTCATTGCTGGTGCAAATACATCTTTAGAAAAGAATAAACCAGTCTGTAAGCAAGTTTGCTAGCCTGGTGAGAGTTTCCTTTGTAACAATTTGTTGCATTCAATGTACATTCATGTAAACAGAATGCTGTAAGAAGTAAGCAGCTTGGTAGAGAGAAAGGGGAAGCAGCTCAGAGCGCTACATGTATTGTGACTGTGAAGCATGTTTTCTGTTCTTCTAGCATCGGTTAGCTGGTTTTTCATACCACTGCTACGCTGACGACACCCAATTAATTCTGTCCTTTCCCAGGTCGTCGCACGCATCTCTGCTTGTCTAGCAGACATCTCTCAGTGGATGTCTGCTCACCACCTCAAGCTCAACCTTGACAAAACTGAACTGATTTTCCTTCCAGGAAAATATTGTCCCACTCTTGACCTAACAATCAACATTGGCACCTCTATTGTTTCCCGACTCAGACTGCAAGGAATCTGGGTGTGACCCTAGATAACAACCTGTCCTTCACTGCAAACATCGCTGCTACAACCCGCTGCTGCAGATACACTCTTTACAACATCAGGAGGATACGTCCCCTCCTGACCCAGAAAGCGGCACAACTTCTGGTCCAGGCTCTCGTCATCTCACGCCTAGACTACTGCAACTCCCTCCTGCAGCTCATCCAGAATGCAGCAGCTCGTCTGGTCTTCAACCTTCCTAAATTCTCCCACACCGCTCCTCCGCTCCCTTCACTGGCTTCCGGTAATTGCTAGAATCCACTTCAAGACAATGGTACTTGCGTACCATGCTGTGAATGGATCTGGCCCTTCCTACATCCAGGACATGGTTAAACCATACACCCCAGCCCGTGCACTCCGCTCTGCATCAGCCAAACGGCTCGCTGCACCCTCACTGCGAGGGGGACCCAAGGTCCCATCAGCAAAAACACGTCGGTTTGCTATCCTGGCTCCAAAATGGTGGAATGAGCTCCCCATTGAAATCAGGACAGCAGATAGCTTACACATCTTCTGGCCCAGACTGAAAACT
The DNA here is from genome assembly GCF_902827175.1 of Gymnodraco acuticeps. NCBI lineage: Eukaryota > Metazoa > Chordata > Actinopteri > Perciformes > Bathydraconidae > Gymnodraco > Gymnodraco acuticeps. The sequence continues at coordinate 478,818 of NW_022990590.1, forward strand.
CATCTCTTTCGACTCCACTTCGAGCAATATAATTACTAACAAAGCACTTATATACTAACAAAGGACTGGCTTATCTAAAGCCAGTTGAGTAGCACTTGAAATGTGTTAGCTCTATGAAACCTGATGTACTTATATGATTCTGTTTTCTTCAAGTTTGTATCTTCTTGGTCGAATGCACTTATTGTAAGTCGCTTTGGATAAAAGCGTCAGCTAAATGCAATGTAATGTAATGGACACTTACAGTTGTTCACTGACTCACACTGCAAGTATCCATGGGTCATCAAACTTCTAGAGCCACATACGTATATGATTATTAATATTTCGTCAAGATGCAAGGATGAACTCAGCAGTGCCACTTTTCGGTTTAGCTATGTCCTATAACCCTTGTTTTATGAGCAAAACCATCTGACAGGCGATTAAGGGGTTCATGGTTCAAGTCTTTTATTTCTCATACGAACATAGCTACAGTGTAGTTATGACGATGAACATCTTAGGTCACAGGCTCCTACAACAGTGCAACACAATAAAACAGATAAACAGAAATATATAGTGCAAGTAAATAGTAAATAGTAAATACAAAAAGAAAAAGAAAATTGTAAAAAAAAGTTAAATAGTGAATTACTGCAATAAGTCTATACAAGTTATTGGAATATGATGTATTAGATAAATAATTTCTAAGTAGCAGCCAGATTAATGTTATGGATGTTGTTTCAAAGTTCAGGTGTTTAATAGTCATATGGCCTGTGGGATGAAACTGTCCCCGAGTCTGGTTATGGGGGTCTTTTGATAATCCTGAGGGCTTTCTTCCTGAACCGCTGGGAGTAAAGGTCCTCCATGGATGGCAGCTCCGTCCTGGTGATGTTCTGTGCAGTTTTCACCACCCTCTGTAAAGGCCCTGTCACACTGTCCCGAAATTGACACCCGATGGACACACGATAAAGGAAATGTTCAAATTCGGCTGTGATCGTAGCAACATCGGGCCATTCGTGAGGGCATCTTAAGCCATCGTATGACCGCCGGTGGAGTTTCTCAGGCTCCGGCAGCAACTTCGTGAGCGGCAACTTCGTAAGGCACTCGTGAGGGCATCTTGTCAAATCGTGTCATCTTCGTGTTATCATCGGTGCATTCACCCTCACTCTGATCGGGGCGAATGCCCGATGACACCGATGATAACAAGATGCCCTCACGATGGCCTTACGAAGGGCACAATTGACACACGAATTCAACACGAAAATGAACCTTCGCAAGGTCCTTCGGCAATTTTTTGGCATGCCAAAGATTTTGCCACCGCTCACAAAGTTGCTGCCGGAGCCTGAGAAACTCCACCGGCGGTCATACGAAGGCTTAAGATGCCCTCACGAATGGCCCGATGTTGCTACGATCACAGCCGAATTTGAACATTTCCTTTATCGTGTGTCCATCGGGTTGTTTTATTGCACAACAAAATCATGTAAATATATTATGTAAATAACCCAATTTGTGTTCTGTGAAACTAAAAAGGATATAATATATTATTTTGAAGGACAGTTGACAGGAAGTTGTTGTTGTTATGGAAACAACATTACGGAGAAAACGTAATATTTTCTACATATAACGACGAATAAAGTAAAGAACAAAGTCTGAAGATATCAGTACAGTATCATAGTACTGTAACATAATTGTTTTTGGTACTTTCATTGCAGTTGTATGTCTTAAATGTAATGTAAATGTTGCCTTCGTGTGTGGTTCGGGGCCATCTTCGTGCGAAATTCACAATTCCATATTCGTGTGTCCATCGGGTGTCAATTTCGGGACAGTGTGACAGGGCCTTAAAGCCTTACGATTGAGGGCGGTGCAGCTGCCGTACTGTGATGCAGCCAGTCAGGATACTCTCTATGGTGCACTTGTAGAACTTGCAGAGTATCCTGGAGTCCATGTTGAACCTCCTCAGCCCGCAGAGTTAGAAGAGCCGCTGTCGAGCTTTTTTGGTGATGGTGGTGGTGTGAAGAGTCCATGTCAGGTCCTCAGTGATGTGACACCGAGGAACCTGAAGCTGCTGACTCTCTCCACCGTAGTCCCATTGATGGCGATGGGGGCGTGTCCCTCTCTCTGCTGCTTCCTGTAATCCACAATCAGCTCCTTGGTTTTGCTGACATTGAGATGGAGGCACCAACATGTCAGGTTTTCGATCTCCTCTCTGTACGTCGTCTCGTCGCCGTCTGTGATCTGGCCGATGACGGTCGTGTCGTCATCAAACTTCACGATGGTGTTGGTGTGTGGCCATGCAGTCGTGTGTGAACAGGGAGTAGAGGAGAGGGCTGAGCATGCAGCCTTGAGGGGCTCCGGTGTTGAGGATCAGGGTGGAGGATGTGATGTTTCCCACCCGCACTGCCTGGGGTCTGCCTGTCAGGAAGTTCAAGATCCAGTCACAGAGGGTGCTGTGGAGGGTGAGGGCTATGGCGTCGTCTGTGGACCTGTTTGCTCTGGAGGCAAACTGCTGGGGGTCCAGAGAGTCAGGGAGGGAGGAGGTGATGAAGGTTTTGACTAACCGCTCAAAGCACTTCATGATTATGGAGGTGAGTGCTACTGGGCGGTAGTCGTTGAGGCTGGTGATTTTTGTCTTTTTGGGGACAGGAACGATGGTGGAGTGTTTAAAACATGTGGGGACTACAGACTGCAGCAGGGACCTGTTGAAGATGTCTGTGAACACCTCTGCCAGCTGAACTGCACACAACCTGAGAACACGGCCAGGGATGCCATCAGGTCCAGGAGCCTTGTGTGGGTTAACCCTTTTAAAGGATTTACACAAATCTGCCCTGTTTAAAACAAGAGGGCAGGGCTCCTGATCCTTCTGTACCTCCACAGCCTCTCAAATCGAGACCTGTAGAGGTTGTTAAAGGGTTGTTTAAGTTCCCTGGGAAACATAAATCACCTATGATAACTATAGCAGGATTACAAAGTTTGCATGATCATGGATTTTTATTCCAGGGTTAAAGTTAAAGTGCACCCTTCTACACATTATTCAACACATTATTCACATGACACCAGTACATTATCGCTCATCCCAGTCCTATTCTCTTCCTCCACTGTGACTTGGTAAATTGTAAACAGACACAGAGGGTGTGAGGTCTATGGATTACAAAAAGCTTCCTTGCAGACAATTATAATTCAGAACAGCACTATCTGTGAGGAGAAGCCAGGTCTCGGAGAGGTTCCCAGCAGGACTGAGCTGCTGAGAGACGAAGGGAATATCTGCAGTGTTTCTCCAGTTTTTTTAATAATCAATTTAGTCAAGCATACTGCTGAAGCAAACAGCGGATTAAGTAGAATTAAAGTGCTCTTTAACCCTTCTGGCAGCTTGTCCGTCTGGATCTGTACTCATTAGTTTGAAACACACATATACAACCATACAGGCGCCCACACCTCTCAGTTTTGAGAATGGGGTTATTCTCACTGCACACAATGCAGAAGCCTGTACTGTAATATTCCTTCACAACCGATGATACCAAATCCCACTTCGGAAATGTTTCTCAAATGTTCATGCCCTCCTTTCTTATTTCCATCATTTGTGTGGGTTGAGGTAGAGGGGAAAGGTGACAGAAAGTGAGAATTGAGAGTGAGAAAAACATTTGCAAATTCATCTACTGCCTGTACTGTATTGAATACAAATGTAAATAATAAAAAGCCTAATTTAAACCCAGCACCTCCACCTGAGAGCCTTTTTTGAATGGCTTTTCTTTACAATGCAAGCAGCAGCTCAGAATCCTCAAGTGTAAAGTAAATACAAATGGGGGTGGGAGTCTGGATTTCTTGCAGCCTCATTATAGCAGATACAGTGGGGCCTTTTTCAAACAACGTTTTTTGTTTATAGCTGTTTTGCTGCCAGCAGAGATTTGATTCTGACAAAAATGTTGCAATTCAAGATTAAAGCCCACTTTGGGAAATTTTATTCTACAACAGATAAAAGACAAAAGCTCTTAAGAGCATAATCTATTCAGCCTAAGATGCTTTTATGGGGCATATCAATTATAGTTATTTGTCTTCCATTTTCCACTCGGTACCACTTAGCTTCCCACAGTATTTACCTATTTAAGCGAGAAGACTTGGACTATTCAATATTTTCCGTACGCAAACACACACACACACACACATACACATACACATACACATACACATACACACATACACATACACATACACATACACATACATACACACACACACATACACCAAAATGAAAACATGTTTTTTATGTTCTCTTTTCCCTAGACTGTTTATCTATGGGGTTTACCTCAGTACAAATGCATGTTACATTTGGAAAATAGGAAAAACAATGAAGAATGAAAAGAAAAAATATCTTCAAGAGGGTTGGCACCGATTCCTTCCTGGAGTTCAAAGACCAAACTAAGGCGATACGCAGGGTTGGCAGCATGTCCTTTACCCCCGCTCCTCAACGACGCCCACCAAAATCACCGCAGAGACGCGCACCATCTCCTCCGTCTTCATCACCGTGCCTACGTCAACCACCTCCCCCCCTTGGCAGCATGTCCTCTACCCCCGCACCATCTCCCCGTCTCCATCACCGTGCCTACGTCAACCACCTCCCCTCCCTTCAAGAAAGCATCTGCAGTCTCCGAAGCCTGATAAGGATGTGTGTGTACAAAACGCAACAAACTCTTACTGATATGTGCTGGGTCCAGGCTCAAGGGCGTATGGCACTCTCAACTCTTTCCAGGACATGCAGGGGCCCTGCCTGCCAGTAGCTTTGCCAATATCTGTGTTGATAGGTAATAGATTAAGAGCAGTGAATCAGCTTAGAAACAGGAAGTGTTCAAACGTTTGTGTGAGTTTATCAAATTTAGCAGTGATTCCATGTCAGCCACAGCTTGTCACAAAAAATCTTATTGATAGTGTATCTAACAAACTTAAGCTAGCTTTATTAAATGTCAGGTCTCTGGCAGGAAAAACATTTTTAATCAATGATTTTATCACTGGGCACAATCTTGATTTTAAAGGGATAGTGGAAATGGAACCTCAAATAGTTTCGTTTTAACTTATATACAAGCATAATTACGTACCAAAACAATCACACCTGATTAAAAAAATATAATAATTGCCTTACACATGTTAGAAGCACTTTATTCCAGCTTCCCCGAAGTTTTTTAGAAACGAAATGTTCGACTCAGCCAAACCGGAAGTGACGAAAACTCAGGAAGACGATACGATAACAAACCATGGCGTCTATGCAGAATGAACGTGGAAGGGCAAATATACCAGACAAAGAAGAAGGATTGTACGAGGTATCCAGTGATGATAGCGAGTCAGAAACATCCTCTCGGCTTTCCTACGAAAATGTCGTTTTAGGAACTGAATCTGAATCCGGTTCAGTAAGCGACGATGGTGACAATATTGAGCCAGACGATGGACCATTACGTCCTTATTTGTTCGAGCCCGAGCCCGAGGTGATGGTTCACGGCATGGGCAATGGCGAGGATGACCAGGAGCAGGCGCCAGATGATGCACCCCTACGCACAAATAATCTTGACTGGTAGGTCCCTAAGCATAGCTCACGCATCTTAAGATCACCTGTAGCCTTTACAAATATTAATCATTGTTAACCAGTTAAGGCCGAAGGTCCCCCCAGTGGACCCCTCCCACCGTTTTTTTTCTCTCACATGTCTCAGGGCTTCTTAACATTTATGAAACTATTAATGTTTCATACCCTTTTAAAGGTAAGAAACTCCGCTAACTGACAATAAGAACAATTGTTAGCTAGAAAAAACACAAGAGTAATACCAAGCCTTTGAATTAGCATTGAGCGAAACAATGCTAACTAATGCTAACGCTTTTTTTACACACAACACACGGTAGAAATGCCCGTATCTTAACTGCACAAACAAGATATACGATTTAAAGCTGAGACTCCACAGATTCCACACATGTAATTTCATCACTGTAAGACCTCGAATTCCTGGAGCTATCAGCCAGAAAAGAGAAAGTAAACAACATCCTAGGATAGCCAGGCTGCCTGTCAAGTGTAGGCTGTACTCACAGTACTGTTAGTCTATCATGTCTATATGATGACTGTAGTGTACACATTCAACACTGTGTACCGGATAAATGGCGTTGTACAAAATGGTACAGGCTAATGATGCATTAAATCAACAAGAAAACATAATAAAATACTCACTTCTTATGTATTCCACTTTCAATTTGAGCTAGAGACCGAGGAATCTCGAAACAATCGTCAGTAAAATGACGGGAGCACACGACTGCCGAATTACTCGTCAGCTTCGGCTCCGTGAAGTTTGCCCGTGTTATCTGAACAAATTTCACCCACTGACGACGAATGGCTGGGTTTCTTGGAAACGCATGCGTCGATACGCCATTCTCTGCATTTGCTGTCGCACTACAGCCATACAAAACACATCTATTCACCATAATAAAGGTCGGCTATTCACATGCAAATGCTATTGAATGTCCGCCATTGTTTGTGCCCGTCTTCCTATGCTCTCGTCATCACCTGAAGATTCCCGACGATTCCCGAAGTATTTCGTTTCATTGAGAGGGCGCAGTAAAATTGAAAATAAAATGAAACTAGGCGCATGAAATTAAAAAAAATTGTTTATTATGCTTATTTTTAATAAAAATACACAAGTTAAACCTAAAATTCGCGGATTTCCACTATCCCTTTAAGTTTTTAACGGAAACTTGGATTGAACAAAATAACAGTGCAGCTGTTCTTATCGAATCAACCCCTCCCAACTTTAGTTTTATGAGTCAGGAAAGAATGCATAAGAAAGGGGGTGGAGTTGCTATTCTGTTCAATGATTCCCTTCAATGCAGGAAGACATCTTATGGGAACTTTGCTTCTTTTGAATATGTGGCCCTTCAGCTGAAATGCTCCTCTCGAGCTCTGTTCCTAAATATCTATAGACCACCCAAATACTGTGCAAGCTTTTTTGATGACTTTACTGAACTGCTGTCTATAGTGTGTATTGACTTTGACCGTCTAGTCATTGTTGGTGATTTTAACATCCATGTTGACAACCCCCAGGACAGAGGGGCTAAATAACTGTTTTGTGTTCTTGATAACTATGTACTTACTCAGCATGTGACGGAGCCCACGCACAATAAGGGTAACACTCTGGACTTAATTATCTCAAAGGGTCTGAATATCTCTAAGGTTGTGGTGACTGATGTTGCACTCTCTGATCATTCCTGTGTTTTCTTTGAGAGCTCTATTTCTGTTCACAAAAATGTTCAAAAAGAGATAACCACAAAGCGATATTTAACTGAAAATACTAGGGAAATGTTTACTCAGAATTTTTCTACCACACTTACCCCTGCTAACATCTCAGTAAATGAGCTAGTAGATCATTTTAATTCAAAAATTCAAAATGTTATAGATGCCATTGCTCCAACTAAGGTAAAGGAAGTGACTGGGAAGAAAATATCTCCATGGAGAAAGGCCATGACCGTGAGAGCAGAAAAAAGAGAGTGTCGAAAATCTGAACGTAGGTGGCGAAAAACAAATCTCCAGGTTCACTTTGAAATCTATAAAGAGAGACTTGGCCTTTATAATTTGGAATTGAAAAATGCACGACAGTCTTTCTTCTCTGACATCATTACCAAAAACAAAAACAATGCACGTGCCTTGTTTGCTACTGTCGACAGACTAACTAACCCCCCAGTGTCAGTAGCCTCTGAATTTCTATCCACAAGGGCGTGCAATGATTTTGCCTCTTTTTTCACTGACAAAATTCAGAAAATCAGTCAAGCAGTCAGTGCCTCTGCATCAGGAACAGCAAATGTGTTGTCCCTATGTCCACCTAATATCAATTCAAACACCATGACACAATTCCATCAGATTAATGATAAAAACCTAGAGGACATTATTCAACTTCTGAAATCCTCCTCCTGCTGCCTTGATATCATTCCAACATAATTTTTCAAAGATGTTTTTCGTTGCATGGCCTCAGATCTACTTCATATAGTAAACAAATCTCTTCACTCAGGTATTTTTCCACAGGCCCTGAAAACTGCAGTCATTAAACCGCTCTTAAAAAAGAATAATCTAGATGCTTCAGTAATGAACAATTACAGGCCCATATCAAACCTGCCATTTCTAGGTAAAATCATTGAAAAAGTTGTTTTTCAACAGTTGAGTAATTTCTTGCATTTGAATAGTTTTTTCGATGTGTTCCAGTCAGGCTTTCGTCCAAACCACAGCACTGAGACTGCTCTTGTAAAGGTCTTCAATGACATCCACTTAAACACAGACAGTGGCAGAACTTCAGTGTTAGTATTATTAGATCTCAGTGCTGCGTTTGACACTGTTGACCACAACATATTACTCGACCGACTAGAAAACTGGGTGGGACTTTCGGAAACAGTTCTAAATTGGTTTGAATCCTACTTAAAGGACAGAAACAACTTTGTTTCTATAGGTAAATACACATCTGAGTTGACAAATATGACATGTGGGGTACCTCAAGGCTCCATCTTGGGGCCTCTTCTCTTTAACATCTACATGCTACCACTGGCTCAGATAATGAAAAACAACAAAATAAGTTACCATAGCTATGTGGATGACACACAAATTTACATAACAATTTCACCAGGAGACTATACTCCAATTCAAACACTGAGTAAGTGCATTGAACAAATCAATGACTGGATGTGTCAGAACTTTCTCCAATTAAACAAAGATAAAACTGAGGTAATAGTTTTTGGAGCCAAGGCAGAACGTATAAAAGTTAGCACTGAGCTTCAGTCTGCAATGTTCAAAACAACAGATAAAGCCAGAAATCTAGGTGTAGTCATGGACTCTGACCTGAGTTTCAACAGTCACATTAAAACAGTTACTAAATCAGGCTACTATCACCTAAAGAATATATCTAGGATTAAAAGACTAATGTCACAGCAGGATTTGGAAAAACTTGTCCATGCTTTTATCTTCAGTAGACTGGACTACTGTAATGGTGTCTTTACAGGTCTCACTAAAAAATATATTAGAAAGCTGCAGCTAATTCAGAACGCTGCTGCTCGAGTCCTCACTAACACTAAGAAAGTGGATCACATCACTCCTGTTCTGAAGTCTTTACACTGGCTTCCTTTGTGTCAACGAATATATTTCAAAATACTGCTGCTGGTTTATAAAGCACTGAATGGTTTAGGCCCAAAATACATTTCTGACCTCCTGCTAAATTATGAACCATCCAGATCTCTCAGGTCTTCAGGGACTGGTCAGCTTTCTGTCCCCAGAGTCAGAACTAAACATGGAAAAGCAGCGTTCAGTTATTATGCTCCAAATATCTGGAACAAACTCCCAGAAAACTGCAGATCCGCTGCAACTCTGATTACTTTTAAATCCAGACTAAAGACTTTTTTTTTTGCCGCTGCTTTTAATTGAACTATTTACATCTTAAACTGCACTGTAACTTTTATCCATGTATTTTTTCTTTTAATGTTTCTTTTATTATCTTTTCTTTTTAATGACTGATTTTAAATGCCATTCTCTTAATGTCTTTCGTTTTTTGGAAAGCACTTTGAATTGCCTTATGTTGAAAGGTGCTATATAAATAAACTTGCCTTGCCTTCAACCAAACTATGCTTCCTCCAGCTTCATTAGCCTTTTTATTTTGACAGTCGACAGTGGACTTGAGCGCTTTGAAGTGGGTTAGTAATTGCGTCTTTAAACTTTTTTATGAACGTAATTTTTAGGATCCACATATTGGGTCTGAGATAAAAAACAAGTGTGTCAATTTTTCAGAAACAAACCACATAATCAAAGGAGCTTTAGTATTCCAAGATCAAAGTAGACATTTTTTATATGTGTGCAGATTTCACAGACACATTGCAGCAGCTACTTCTTTGTTTGCAGTGTTCTTTATTGGTAAATGAAACATGCAACATTTATTATCCAGAACTGAGCAAAAATGCACAGCCCTGTGGCCAAATTCTGTATTTTTCTTAATTTATTAAATTAATATGTTTCCATTATTAGCAATAAAATATTCAATAAACTTTCCCCTCTTTATTCACATTCAAACCCCCTTGGAGAGACATATATTTTTGCAAAGAGAACATAGCTTAGTAATATCTATATTTGCATTGTAAAGCCTGCTTATTACATTTCTTTAAATGTTGTTTAACTTTTGATATTTTTCTATTCTATACTTCTCCTAAAATTGACTTGATATGCTTTTCATTTTTTATTTCTTTCTTTGCATTATTGCATAGCTTTTAGAGAAGGTTTATTGAAACATCAGGCTTGCAAAGCTTTAATAACACAGACAAATATAGTAAGGAAATATGAAAATATAGTGAGCTTTGCTCTTAATCCTCCTCTGTGAATGTTAAACACTTGATGCCGGGAAACAGCCTAGAATATAAACAGACAGATGACAAAAGGACCACAAGGTAAGACGGTTTTGAATGAATATTTGTTTCCTGATGGTAAAATCTGCCTTCGTATTGGTCTAGATGTGAAACTTTAGGTTATATACAGATAAACAAACCAATTTAGATGGGGAAAAACAAACTCTGAGCCTCCCTCCATGCCAGTACACAAGCACAGTAAACATATTCAGTTAGCTTCTGGCACTGTCACAGTGCTGACTGTTGTTGTGAAAGTGAGTATTTTTTCAAAATGTAAATCCTTTTGGAATATAGGCTTTGTAATGTTTATACAATCTGCAAAAAACAAGAGGTGAAGTTGATTTTGATCCCCACTGTAAAAAAGAAAATCCTGGCACTGACGGATGACTAGAACAATGTCTTGACTTTTGAAAAGGGTCATAACCTCCCAGCTGAGTCACACATCCCATGACTCCCCACAGTAAAGTCTTATTCTTCTTAATCCTCTACTGTCTTCACAAAGACTCTAACAAGGCCGTATACAAGAAATTGACTTAATCTCTGTGACGTCAAACATTAGTGTGTACGCTACTATCCTACATCTTTGGGGGTAACACTTTATGGTAATGGTACATGAATCATCATGAATTCATGCATGACTTAATGCATGAAAAAGCATGAATTCATTCATGTAGTACTCATGAACTATCAGTAATGTACAGGTATTAATGGTATCTCATGCATGACTTAATGCAGGAACAATAATTTAATTAATGCATCAACTAAGGTATCTCAATCATCATGACTTCTGAGTTATTAATGATGTTCATGTCTTCTTCATATATATCTGCAATTAAAGTGTCAGGCCAAAAAACTGACCAGTCACAGCAATTCCAAGTGTTGTAATCATGATTAAGTTACTAAGCATGACTTTGTCATTACTTCATCATGTTTGTGCCCCTTCAAATAAAGTGGTGACCCGGTCGGTCGGTCATAGCAGTGCATGTAGTCTGTTGAATTCAAAGTGTTGTAATCATGATGAACTAAGCATGACTTTGTCATTACTTCATCATGAATTCAAAGTGTTGTAATCATGATGAACTAAGCATGACTTTGTCATTACTTCATCATGTTTGTGCCCCTTCAAATACAGTGGTGACCTGTTCCATCGTTTACACTGATAACTAACATATGATTAATGGTCAACACACTGAACAGGGTTGGGGTCAACACTTTGAATTCAACAGAATACATGCACTGCTATGACCGACCGACCGGGTCACCACTTTATTTGAAGGGGCACAAACATGAAGTAATGACAAAGTCATGCTAAGTTAATCATGATTACAACACTTGGAATTGCTGTGACTGGTCAGTTTTTTGGCCTGACACTTTAATTGCAGATCTATATGAAGAAGACATGAACATCATTAATAACTCAGAAGTCATGATGATTGAGATACCTTAGTTGATGCATTAATTAAGGTATTGTTCCTGCATTAAGTCATGCATGAATTGTGTACCCTTACCGTAAAGTGTTACCCAAAAAACATTCCTTAACTGAAAACACACTGGTCAATTGTTTATGTTCTAAGGTGAGAAAATGGACAACACCCAAACTGGACAACAATGCGGTAGCAACCTTTCAATGACATTGTAGCTATGCACTAGCATACCACAAGTCATTGTATATTTAACTCTAAATGAGTACAGTGCAATTCAATTCATACATTCACAGGCCTCTCTGAGTCAAGTCAATTCATGCCTTATTGTCTATTTTTGTGTCCCCTGGTGGGACAGTCCTTTTTATTTTTTTATTTTAGTCCTTTTTTGATAATCTGACAGTACAACGGGTGACAAAGGGAAAGGGTGATTTGTTGTCTCAACACTCATCCACCAGGAAACCCTCAGTTGGACACAAACTGGTGTCATGGACTGTCTTTATCAATCTCTGCAATGTCTTTGTTTTGACATAAAATGTGCTTGCCTGAGCCTGGCAACCTTTACAGTAGGCACCTGTAACAGCACGTCTAACATGCAGAATAAGGAGACATTTGATGTATAGTATTTCTCCATATCATGGTCCTCAAAAGTTAAAGCAACATAAATAATTGGTTGGAATATTTGATAGCAATCGGCAGAGGAGAGTCGGTGTCCATTCTGCTCATTCAATCTCAATCAATCTTTATTTATTTGTATAGCACGTTTAAAACAACCTTCAGTTGACCAAAGTGCTGTACAGGCAATAACTACAATATTAAATAACACAATGGGAGTACAATAATAAAACAATAATTAAAAACATGATAAAAAGCACAATAACTAGAAACATATAAAAAATAAACATACAAATGTAAAAATGTAATGTTCAACTAGTATTAAAAGGACAGACATAGTCAGAAGAGGTGATCCTTGACTGCTTTACTTTAAAGAAGGGGACACAAAAAACAAGGTCCTCATTACTATGTCTGTTGTTGAAAAGCAAAATTTTCTTCTGACGGTTGTCCCTAAAGGCCCTGTCACACTGTCCCGAAATTGACACCCGATGGACACACGATAAAGGAAATGTTCAAATTCGGCTGTGATCGTAGCAACATCGGGCCATTCGTGACGGCATCTTAAGCCATCGTATGACCGCCGGTGGAGTTTATCAGGCTCCGGCAGCAACTTCGTGAGCGGCAACTTCGTAAGGCACTCGTGAGGGCATCTTGTCAAATCGTGTCATCTTCGTGTTATCATCGGTGCATTCACCCTCACTCTGATCGTGGCGAATGCCCGATGGCACCGATGATAACAGGATGCCCTCACGATGGCCTTACGAAGGGCAACATTTACACACGAATTCAACACGAAAATGAACCTTCGCAAGGTCCTTCGGCAATTTTTTGGCATGCCAAAGATTTTGCCACCGCTCACGAAGTTGCTGCCGGAGCCTGAGAAACTCCACCGGCGGTCATACGATGGCTTAAGATGCCCTCACGAATGGCCCGATGTTGCTACGATCACAGCCGAATTTGAACATTTCCTTTATCGTGTGTCCATCGGGTTGTTTTATTGCACAACAAAATCATGTAAATATATTATGTAAATAACCCAATTTGTGTTCTGTGAAACTAAAAAGGATATAATATATTATTTTGAAGGACAGTTGACAGGAAGTTGTTGTTGTTATGGAAACAACATTACGGAGAAAACGTAATATTTTCTACATATAACGACGGATAAAGTAAAGAACAAAGTCTGAAGATATCAGTACAGTATCATAGTACTGTAACATAATTGTTTTTGGTACTTTCATTGCAGTTGTATGTCTTAAATGTAATGTAAATGTTGCCTTCGTGTGTGGTTCGGGGCCATCTTCGTGCGAAATTCACAATTCCATATTCGTGTGTCCATCGGGTGTCAATTTCGGGACAGTGTGACAGGGCCTTTAAAGCCAGGAAAGACCAAAAGAGTTTTGATTATCCTGTCAGCGGGGAAAAGAGCGAATTAAAAGCAACAAAGAATTGTATCTGAAGGCGGAAAGGGCTTACAATGAGAGGTTTGAAATCATCAGAAGACAGATCTGCACAGATGTGTGTGTGTGTGTGTGTGTTATTCCAGAATAAAAAAGGAGAGAGGCTGTTGTTCACAATGAGAAAAGGGAAATATGAGAATGTGAAGTTTGTCAGATGTGTAACCCCTTTTCATGCCTCCTTCCTTCTGGCAGAATGACCTGTTGCTACGGCAACAACACAGACCAGGTGTGGATATAAATTCATTTCAACTGAAACTTGAATTGCCATCCGATTCATTTATGAGTTATTATTTATGTGTGAAAAAACACATCTGCAGCACAACAAATCTTTATTTATTATGTGTTTAGCCATCTAGAGGCTTGAAGCTAGAAACAAGCCCACACGGAATATATTTGATTTGCTGTGCCACACCAACCCTATCTCCAAGAAAAATATACTGTTCCAGGAAACTAAACTCAATTTATTTGAAAGTTCAAGTTTTTATCCTGAACTTTGAAAAATACAATGATGTATTCAAAATTACGGAGCCCTGGAGGGTTCATAGAGAGAAAAATAAATAAAACGTGGCCACGTTTTACTTTCTCGTGCGCACGCTTTAGTAACTCGTAAAGCGTGGCCTCGTTTTATTTAAATTGAGGGATTCCTGTCCTTGACTCACAGTATCTGCTGCCCACAGCTGTTTTATCGAAGGAAAACCTCCTTCACTTTATGAAATCTCAGCGGCACCAGTGGCCTGTACTACGAAGCAGGATTGGCTATTTACACTATTCATTCATGAAGTATGATGCTGCGCTGTCAGCACGCGTCTCCATGTTTGTGATTGGTCAAATGTTGCTAACCCCGTCCCTTTCACCTGAGCGCGCTCTCAGCCGGACAGAGAAACCCTGGTTGATTTACTGAGTTGATAACCAGCTTCGTAGGACCGCTTATCGACATCGCGTTTGTTAGGGTCAGTTAAGCCGGGTAAATCGAACATATTCAGGTCCAGGGTCTGTTGAACTGGCTTCGTCGTACAGGGCACTGGAGGCAGTAACGTGTAACTCAGCAGAATCTGAGAAGAGCAGCACCAGCTACAAAGAGCTGTGCCTTTTACTGTTTACTTCACTGCGTTTCCCTTCATTAGAACCGCTGAATAGAGATCGAGGCTGCTACGTTTAACCACACACACCTATACACACATCGAACTACCAGAGTATTCTCCCTTGTTTTATGAAGGAGATGTCCTGTCAACGGGGCGCATGATGTGTGTGTGTGTGCTCAGCTCCGCTCTGTGTGCGTGTTCGTGTGTATCCGACACCACCGGCATTTGTTTTCAAATGACCACGAACAGTACTTTAAACAAATCTGGTTCCCCATAGTTAAGTGTATTCCCAAGTGAAAGAAATGTGTTTAATCTTAATCTCGATGTGCTATAGTCCTGCCGGAGTGTACCGGAACGAACGATACTATCATAAACAAATGCCCCCACACACACACACACACAAAACGAGGCCATGCTTTATTAACTCGTGCGCACGCTTTAGTAACTCGTGCGCACGCTTTATTAACTCGTGCGCACGCTTTAGTAACTCGTGCGCACGCTTTAGTAACTCGTGCGCACGCTTTAGTAACTCGTGCGCACGAGTTACTAAAGCGTGCGCACGAGAAAGTAAAACGTGGCCACGTTTTATTTATTTTTCTCTCTATGAACCCTCCAGGGCTCCGTACAAAATAAATAAAATAAAAATAAGTATTTGAAATCATTTTTCAGGTTGCATATTATTTTGATTCAGTTCAGCAATTTTTTTGAATAAAATATTTATTTTCATATTTCACTTTTATACATATTTTGATATTTTAATCCTTATTTTTTTCATTAAAAAATCGTTGAAGGAAGAAAAAGCTTAGGGATAAAGCAAGAGCCAGCGTAATGACCACTCCACCTCGAAGTCAAGACAATGCAGCACAACAAGGGCCCTCAAGGTTAGAATAAAGTTGAGGGTTAAATGCTTTGCAGATTGTGTGTATCTGGATTTGAATGATTTTACATGATAAAGCAAAACTACCTTTGATATGAGTAATGGTCCATTAATGTTGTATTCAGAAACAATTTTGTGTTTCAGTGATTGTAAATTGTGACAATAAACTTTTTTTTAAAAACGTCCTGTGTTATAGGCAATACGTTGTTGGACGGAGCAATGTCAGAAGGGGGAGAAGGAGGCTCCAGAACAAGATTGAAAAACTAGAGGCCACATTGAAGAGAGAAATTAGAAAGAATTACAAATACAAAAAGAGAGACCAGCGTTTGGCTGGGGAGAAAAAATCCCCTCGGTCTAGGGTGAATTACCTGCTTCACAATCAAATAGTTAAGGACACAATTAGAAAAAGATAGTTATTGCAGGAAGCCATAATTGAAGACATCAGAAATAAATACAAAAACACCCGAAAGGAACGAGAGAAACAAATAATTGCTAAATCAACAATAGGAAAGATTATAAAGAAATACAGACTGCAGAGGGATGCACAGAAAATTCTTGGCTTTTCAAAAAAGCGAGGTCAAAGACCAGATGGAGCGCTGTTGACATTTGAAAGAAAAGTGAGCAACAGATTACCTGCTGAATGCAAAGCAAAAGTAAAAGCTTTCTATTTGAGAGATGACGTCAGCCGGATGACAACGGGACGAAAACAAACTGTCACTCAAAAGAAGACGAAAAGTCAAAAACGTTTGCTAACTGACACGATGAGAAGTCTGCACCAGAAGTTCCTTTCTGAACATCAACATCGGGTCTCTTACTCGTGTTTCTGCACCTTGAGACCATTTTGGGTTGTGGTGCCAACAGCAGCTGATCGAGAAACCTGTCAGTGTAAAACTCATGAGAACTTACAGTTCATGGCCAACACTCTAAACAGCCAAGGCATGTCAGCTACAAAAAATATTGAGGATATGGTAGATGCAACCATGTGCAATCCAAACTCTGTGCATACGGCGAGTGTAACGACTGTGTTTACACAACACATAAAATGCTGAGAGCTCCTGAAAACATAGAGGTAGGTATTACCCAGTGGTCTTTGGAAGCCAACATCAATAATGGAGAGGAGCCAGGGAAAAGGTCAACAATCACTGTTAAGAAAAAGGTGATGACAACAGAGGATGGACTTGCTCTGACTACTTTTAAATCCAGGCTGAAGACTTTTCTTTTTGTCGCTGCTTTTAATTGAACTATTCATATCTTAGACTGCACTGTAACTTTTATCCATGTACTTTTTTCTTTTAATGTTTAATTGACAATACTGTAACTTGTATCCATGTATTTTTTCTTTTAATGTTTATTTTATTAGCTTTTCTTTTTAATGACTGATTTTAAATGCCATTTTCTTAATCTCTTTCATTTTTTGTAAAGCACTTTGAATTGCCTTGTGTTGAAAAGTGCTATATAAATAAACTTGCCTTGCCTTGCCTTGCCTTGCATGTGACTTTCATGACCGACTGTTCAGATTTAGAAGGCACATATTTAACATTCTGTGGCAGTATGGAGCCTATAGACAACTTGGGGAAAACTTGAGGAGCAATGAATGTCTAATTCATGTAGATTTCAGTGAAAATTACTCCTGTAAGTACTCTAAGGAAATTAAATCTGTCCATTTTGGAGGTTCACACCAGCAAGCAACCCTGCACACTGGAGTGCTTTACACAGCAGCTGAACTGTCTCCAGTGACTTTCACCACCATTTCACCTTCCAGACGCCACGATCCCCCAGCCATCTGGGCCCATCTTGACCCTGTTTTTGACATGGTGAGGGAGAGACACCCTGATATCAATCGCCTGCATGTTTTCAGTGACGGCCCAGCAACTCAGTACAAACAGAAGGGTAACTTTTACCTACTATCTCAAGAGCCGTTCAAAAAAGGCTTTCAAGACGTCAGCTGGAACTTTTTTGAGGCCAGCCATGGAAAGGGTGCTCCAGATGGTGTTGGGGGTACCCTTAAAAGATCTGCTGACAGAATGTTGGTACTATATAATGTATTAACTGTTGAATATGTTCATGAATATTGTATTGGGTGGACTTTTATGTTTGGAGTATGTGTGTATTTGTCAGGGCCTGGGGGATGCGGGGCGGGTGGGCTGTTATTGTTCATTATAATAATTCTTGTTAGTAATCTTGGTAAAATGAAATGTAATTAAATAACATAATATAACATTTTAACACCATTAATGAAATGTAATGTTTAAGGATTTATGTTCTTAATTAAATATGTTATTGTATTCACTGATGTGAAGTCCCCCCTGTTACGTCCTGTTTCTCTTGTGTCCACCCTGTTACCTGTGTGTCTTTTTATAATAATTAAATGAAATGAACAAATATTACCCATGTCTTTGTAGTCCTTTGCAGGGAATGATTTGACAAAATGAATTTACTAAAACATGTGACCACATTCCATTTAAATTCTTTTTTATTCTAAAAAAAATGGGTTAAACTTACATTGTGCCTCAAAATAGAACAAGTATTTTTCTAAATAATGCTTTTTTTAAATGTTTTGTTCAATAATTTTTGAGAGGTTAAGTAAGGAACATTTCATCTGTTAGATAATTAACATTTATAATGATTGTGTAGTCAAAACACTTTTTAATAGACATGAGAATGTCTGTAACAGGGTGGACGTTTTGCCTCGTTTGCATCCGATTATTAGGTCACAATTATTTAAACATAATATCCTGAGCTTAACCAAAACATGTGTCTTATACTTTAACAAGCCATCATTCAGATTAAATTAAAAAAAAACATGGAATTTTTTTAATTTTTTTATTTGTATTAACCTAGCTGAAATGGCACCGAATGCTAGGAATGACCCACCTGCTGGCTCGTTGCGGATACGTAATTTCACATTCTAGCACAGTTTATTGCTCCTATACCTTGATTGTTGTCAACTACGATGCTCAACAGCTCGCTTAACGGAACTTTGACGCTGGTATCAGTTTTGTTTACCACCAATCACGGGAGTATTGTGTATAGAAAGTATTGAGTTATATTTCTCGCGCTACCTAACATCCATGAAGGCAACATGACTAATACCTCATTCACACCAATGGTGTTTCAGGGCCGGTTCGGAGCTGGAGCTTGAAAAGCACCGGGTTTTCCTGTTCACACCGCAGCGGAGCAGCCTCTTAGCTCCGGAATCCGGTTCGTTTCAAGCACCAACAAATTGTCCAGCTGGAGCAAAAGCACCGCATACGTCGAGGCGGGGGCAGAGACAGATACACTCCTGAACAACAACAAAAAGCCCGCATTTTATCCAGTTTGTACACAACGATGGAGAAACTTAACAAGCAGCAGTGGTCCACTGAAGAGACCAGCTACCTACTGGGAATCTGGGCTTCCGAAGAGTTAAAGAGGAAGCTGTAGCACAATCGGCCATTGTTGTTGTTGTTGTTGTTGGTGTGAGCTGTGAGGGGTTTCCGCGCGGTTTGGCTTTATGAAGCAGGCACGCAAACGGTTATGTCATGACGCAAACGATGACGCAGCACCAGTCGGACTCTGGGCGGTGTAAAAAGAGCCGGAGCTAAACCGAAGAACCGGTTCTGAACCTGAAAAGCTCTTGCACGGAGCTTAAACCGGAGTTGCGTTGGTGTGAATGAGGTAAGAGGGAGGCCTGTCACGGACGGCCTGTCCACACTACTCGTTGCTAAGCCCCGCCCCCCCAAGCAACACCAGGGCCAAAAGTCTGAAAGCGAAAAAAAACGATCTGAAAGTGAAAAACGATCTGAAAGTGAAAAACGATCTGAAGATGAAAAGCAACGTGAAACCTGAAAAAACAAGATTTGAAACTGAACAAATAATTGTTTTGAATCTGAAAACGAAAAATCTGCAACTGAAAAAAATACGGATTCAAATGTATAAAAGTGAAATCTGAAAATAAATATTTTATTAAAAAAAATTGCTGAACTGAATAAAAAATAATATTCAACCTGAAAAATTATTTAAAATACTTATTTTTATTTTGAATACATCATTGTATTTTTCAAAGTTCAGGATAAAAACTTGAACTTTCAAATAAATTGTAATTTTTTGAATGATCACAATTTATGACTCTGAAATAGCTCCATAGAAGCTTATTTTCTACCAGATAATTGTTGCAGTTTTAGCCACAATCTTAGCATAGTACATTGAAACAACATAATTCAACAAAACTAGTGGTTATATTAAAGCAAATAAACTACTTCTAAGTTATAAAAGATCAGATTTGGATGTTAAGGTGTTGAAGGTTAACTTCACTTCGCTCAAGAGAGTGTCAAAGGAATTGATAAGCTGACAATAACTACCGGAGACTTCACACACAGCAAAGTTAAACCTCTTTATTGGTTGGGGATTTTGGGCAGCACCTTTTTGGTCACAAGCTTGGCCGTAAGCCTGAAGTTAACAGTGCTTGGCCCTAGATGCGTTTGATCTCACCGTGCTCTCCATCTGAGCTTAACGGTTCAATAATGGCAGAAACTCACATGGGACCTGTAGCTTTACCTTCATACTTATCAGCAGTCCAGCTCGAGGAAGCTGTAATGCGTAGTTGGCTCTGACCTTTCTAAAGAAGTGTGTTAGGAGGCAGGTTGCAAGCAGCACAGAGGGGAAAACAGCATCTTATTTGGAACAGTGTTCACCCACAGCAGTAAATTGAAGGTGTCAAGAGTGAGCTGTTCCCAACCTCCTCTGTGTCTCTCTTTCCTTCCTTTCCCCTACAAAACTCATTACCTTATCCTCTCTGACTCTTTTCTTCTTTCTCTTAAAACCAATATTGCTTTTTTGGATGTGATTTTAATGCAGTCCTCTGTGTGCAAAGTCAGTGGGAGGAAGTGTGTTATGTAAGTAGGAAGAATAACTCCTTATCAGGCTCACTTCCTGGTGACACTGCAGTAAAGCTTTACAGCCCCCAGGATTCAATTACGCTAATATTTGTACAGCTTGTATACACTTTGCCCATGTTTCTTAGAATTAGGAAATGTTTTACAACACTTCATTATCATTATTCATGTGTCTTTGCATTTTTTTTTATCCATTGATGGGCAAAGCAGAGATTAAACACACAACATTTGGATTACTTTATATGGAGGTACATTTTCTTATTGGGACAAAAAATGCATATTTGGTCTACTTTATATTGCATTGTATCTCATCTACAGTATACAACTTCTTTACACAAATCCTGCATAATCTGGCAGTGAAAAAACATACTAAGTTATATTTTAAGGGCACTACACACAACAATGCAGCAAAATGTCAAAGGTCTATGAATATGAATATGTCTGAATACGCTTGTATGAAAAAGCCTAAGGTTGTTTTAATAATCTGTCAGTGAATCATCTGATTATGCAGACATAGAACATAGTGTTATCACTGCTCATACTTTGCTAAAATGTTGAAATATCAGAAGTTACCTCTGCTTGCTGTATGCAAAATAAAACATGCTGATGTATTTTGTACTTTGGGTGATATCTATTGTGGGGGAAACTTCTGTGTAGCAATGCAGTGGGAGTCACCGACTCAGGAAGGAGACACGGGGAGAGCTGGAGCTTCGATGTCAAACACTGATGGGTTTATTTAGGAGCTTCGGCCGGAGAATTCACAAAACAAGTCCAAGAGCCAGAGGTTCTGCCTTCACGGTAGAGTTGCCACGTCAATTCTGAAGAACTCTACCCCAGACCTGTGTATTTAGCTAGTTCAGAGAGAATACTCAACATTGTGCATAACAAGATATAATGTTAACACCTCTATCAGCTGACGCCAACAGGCAGGAACAGGGAGACAGAACACTGAGAGCACAGCAGCCAAGGTTACAGGTGCGTGCGCTCAGTCAGGACAGTTTGAACTGATAAACTGGGTCAAAGTTATGGACCTTGGAAAATATTTCCCCAACATCTATGATGTTCAGTAATGGTAAAATAGATCTAAGAATGATTTACTATAAGAATAAAAGCTTTTCATATTGTGTTTATTATAGCTATAATAGTCCACTTACTTTTAATTAACCAAATCGCTTAAAAGTTCCGCTGTTTGGACTTTTATTTCAACTATTTTGTCATCTAAACAGGAAAATAATTGCACTTTTATATCCACTTATATACGCTTATAATGGGAGTTAGCACATAAACATAAGCACTTGGTGACCAGTGTTTTTTGTCCCTGTGCTATTGAAACATGGCAGTGAACGAAAGCAGCAATGAGATGAAAATAGTGCTAGTCAAATGTGGAAAGCATAATGGAAACCTGAGAATATTATAGTCAGAGTATTAATTTTACTCAGACGACATTACATAATAAAGTTATAATGGCAATTCAACACTCTCGAATAAACAAGCTGATTTTATTTATAAAGGCTGTTGTTTGAGTCGCTCAATGCAAACCTATAGCAATAATAATCACTTGTTCTGTTCTGTACTGTTCACGTCTGTGACAGGCAGAAAAAAAAAACCTTAAAACTGCAAATGCTTCAAAGCCAAACAACAGCAATGCCATTTCTGTAGAAAGTATTATTGCTGTGCAGGAAGAACTACAGATTACGACCGGGGATGTCCATGTTCCCCGAGCATAGTGCGTTGGTACAGCTATATACCATTTCCATATAGATTGCTTGTCCATCATTTCCATTTTGATATTGCAGGAGAGGAGGCACTGATAGAATAGACTGTGAAAAGAGCAGGCAGTGGGGGGACTTCTGATATGAGTTGGAATGTGGAAAGAGAGTGAGCAAGTATAGGCTGTGTTATCAGCACTATAGAAGCTACAGTTACAATTTCAGGCGTGCCTCAGATACTCTCCCTCAATATGAATTTATTTATTTAATTTAATCGTTTATTTGGCAGGGACAATGCACAGTAATGAACACTTAAAACATTCAAATGTATCAAGCGTAACAGTGCCAGATTTAGCTTTGAGCTAATTTCCTTCACATAAAACATTTAAGAAGTTTACATTTGACAAACATAGCAAAAATAAAATACATGAGATGCAAAAGGAGCAAAAGAGCAAGAGCAGCATACACAAGTATTTATGACATGGTAATACAATATAGCAGCAACGACATATAAAGTGCAAGAGAAGATACAAGAGCTACATAAAGTGCAAGAGGAGATACCCCTGTGTTAAAGTGCATTTAGCGGTGATTGTTTGTTTTCTCATCCATTCTTTGAGTTGACCTTTGAAGCTATTGAGAGTGGGACAATCCAGCTAGAAATGTTTGGTTCTAAAAACGTTCTGAGAATGTTACCATTCATTGTTCTAGGAATGTTTTCAGCGGGAAGTTTTCTTTTGGTTCTCAGAACGTTCTTCTGAAAGGTAGGATAACGTTCTCTAAAAACATTCTTAAAATGTTTGGTGATAACCTTCTTAAGATGTTTTTGATAACATTGTTCGAACATTATGCCCTATTCTTAAAAGGTTTTCAGCTGGACGTTTTATTTTGGTATTATATTATGAGAGAGAGAGAGAGAGAGAGAGAGAGAGAGAGAGAGAGAGAGAGAGAGAGAGAGAGAGATAGAGAGAGAGATAGAGAGAGAGAGAGAGAGAGAGAGAGAGAGAGAGAGAGAGAGATCTCTCTCTCTCGAGAGCTCGACTCAGACTCAGAGCGAGCAGCTGTCTAGCCTAATAACAACAACACATCTTCAGAAGGTTATCACCAAAACATTTTTAACAGTGTTTTTAAAGAACGTTATCCTACCTTTCAGAAGAACATTCTGGGAACCAAAATAAAACGTCCCGCTGAAAACATTCCTAGAACAATGAATGGTAACATTCTCAGAATTTTTCGAGAACCAAAAATGTCTAGCTAGGTTGGACTCGTGAATGTGTGACTTAACTACAACACTGCAGCTGACTGATAGTTGACAGCTACTGTAGTGTAGCATTGATAGGATTTGTGAAGCATTCGATAAAACCGTCATTCAAGACATCTCTCCCTTTTCAAAATTCAATGTGTAAGATTCTGAATGCTTTTAATTTGTATAAACCACATAAGTTGGATGCTAGCAAGCTAGGCTAACTAGCTACCTCTTGGAAAGACGAAGCTTGTTAAGCTAACAAGCTTCTGTAAAAACGCTTATCTTGAGTGAAAATTAGGGGGTCTAGTTAGCTTTCTTTCTTTCATGGGTGCAAATACAATGATGGTGAGAAACATACAGAATAAGTGTTCAGTACAAATAATTGATAAACAATGCTAGCACCATCAGTCCCCTAGCTGATAAGGTGCTGTTCTGCTTTTGGAAATGATGTTTTAATTCATTTTTAGTCCACGGATAGGTTTTTCAAACCTTAAAAAATCATACTACTTGGAGAAACCTAAGTTAGTAAATAAAACCTTCATATTTTATCTTTTGTGATTTAATTTTTCAAAAAGTACTCTTTGAAATTGATAACTCAAAGATAAAATATCAGTCAAAGTAAATCCCCATTTGTCTTCTTTTGTACTAAGTACTGTGTAGTGTCTTAGAAGCTCCCATTTATCTCGGTATGTTTTAAGCCCTTAACATGGCTTTTACATCAGTTCTATATGTGTTATATTTAGCATAAACTGTCTAAACTCTGCTGATCTTCATAGTGAAAAAAAATGATGGTGTGTCATTCCTGAAGAGGTTACCTTGTCCCCTGAACCAAGAGCTTCATTAAAAATCCAGGTTTGAACCTCTGTCACCCCAATTATTGCATATAATAATCCCATCACCTTTCCCACTTACATACACATTCACACACACCAAAGCTCCCCTGCATCGATGGCCTGCTGATTGTTTCTTTTGTGCTTAAATCAATCAAAGCACAGGTCTATTTGCAGCTTCCCCTAAATACGCTCTGAGTTAAAGTGATTGGAGTTTACTAATGGATTGTGTTGTGATTGCCACATGAGGAAATTGCGTCAATGCATGTCTATTATAATATAATAGTTTTTATTTGACCTATGCTATATATAACGAGAAAAACAGAGCGACTCTGTCCTTGGTTCAGTTGATCAGTTCCTTGCATCTCTTCCTGCTTCGTCACACTGCATTTAATCTCTATTTCATGCCATTCAAACCCCGGTTGATGGGATAGTTGTGTGCTGCTTCACACTCACTAAAGCAGTGACAAGTGTGAGTGAAGATGATGTGCCCAAGGTTAAAAAAAAGTCTTTCCTCCACACTTTCAGCTCATAAAAGCCCATCTTTTCCCCGTCTCTGATTCACATCTCTCTCGACAGTCAACAGGAAGACAGAATTTGATTCCAAAAAAGGAGAAGGAGAGAGATTCGCTCTTTAGAGGGTTTCAGAGTGCACATTGGACGTGCTGGCTACCAAATACTTCAGAGTAAATTGATCAAATTCTTATCTTGGAGGTTGGATAATTGTGAGCACTCCCCACTCCCTCTCCTGGGGTCACTCCTCAGCAAGCCTGTAGGAGATAATTGGCCTTTCTCTGTCTAATGAAGAACTAAACTGAGAGGAGCGTGAGTTGTAGGTGCACATAAAAACAAACAGTAGTAGTTCATAAAGTAGCAAATTTTAGAGGTTAAAAAAGACAAATCAATTGGGGTTTTTTGTTCTTTTATACACTTATGCAAACTCTATTTCAAGGTGTTACATGAAAAAGCAATGATATTGTACCTCTGTATTTGAATTGTAAGTTAGCTTTGATGGTGGTTTAAAAACGACAAAACTAGCATGGAGAGCACAGACCTCCACAAAGTCTAATGGTGCATTCACACAAACCTCGAAAGGTGAACATGGACGCTTAAAAGATGTGTTGTATTATTTTGTCGTGAGAGTTTAAACAATAAGTTGATCTGATCTGTTCACGAGGTGTTATTGTGATTTGAAGGGGCGTTCAAATGAAATTTCCAAGAAGGGTGCTACTGTAACTATCTCAATATTCCAACATCACATACATGTAGCAAATGCGATATTGTGCAATGTAAAAAAGGTAACACATCATTTGTGTATCCACCCTTTCAGTAATTCAGACCGATAGACAAACAGACAAACAAACCATGCCGTAACACAACCTCCTAGGCGGACATAATAGTTCATGTAATGGCTATTTGAAAGCATAATTTCATTATGGGGTTATCCTCACACAATGTGGTATCATTTTTGAGTATTTATCCATGATAAAACATAAATGCTGCTTAGTATTCCTCCTGTGTTTGAGCAGTGAGATAAGATGGCTTGGTTGTGCCGCAGCAGAGATCTCTACGTTGTCCATGGGGACAGACAAAAGAGACAAGACAGCGTGTTGGTTTGCAGATTGAAAAGTCACTTAAAGGTCAACGCTACACTGCACCTGCTCCAGAGAATACATCGAGCTAACGTTGCTAACAAACAGAAGAGAGACATCAGGCAGTGTCAGGTCGGACTGCAGGACGACATAAGAAGGATTTAGACAGATGACTGCTGACAGGAAGCTTTTTTGAAGAAACTCTCTTGCACAGTGCTGCTTTTTGTTCCTTTCAGAGCTTCTATTATGACTGCACTGCATTAACATTAATCTCTTCATTTGTCTTCTTGTTTATTCTAGAAGGAGCTCAAAAGGTCACCTGTCGGGGAATGAATGAACAATTTCATTTATGGAAATGATCCTCCAATATTAACGCTTTCTCTAACAGCACCACTTTTCTAATCATTAATGCATTACAGAAAATAACTTTATATTGATGGTAAAATAATATGTGATTGATGAAAGAAATAATAATAAATAATAAACGCTTGGGTCACCATGCTATACAAAATCAGTAGAAGTCAGGGTGGTGGGTAGGAATTGCTCAGGACCAATTACAGGATTTGGCTTAACCAACTACCCAGCTAGAAATGTTTGGTTCTAAAAACATTCTAAGAATGTTAGTCATTGTTCTAGGAAGGTTTTCAGCGGGAAGTTTTTGTTTGGTTCCCAGAATGTTCTTCTGAAAGGTAGGATAACGCTCTCTCAAAACATTCTTAAAATGTTTTTGATAACATTGTTAGAAAATTATGCCCTACTGTTCTTAAAATGTTTTCAGCTGCAAGTTAGATTTGGTTATGTTGCCAGAATGTTATTATTTTAGAGAAGGATAACATGGTTTATGTTTAAAACATTATGTAAATGTTCTGTTGTAACAATTTACAAAAATATGTTTACATTATTAGAACATAAAGACATAATATTCCTGTAATTGTTCAACTCAAAATTCCTGGGTAGACCAGCAGGCAGGTGGGGGGGGGGGGGGGGGCACTAACCCACTAACAGGGGTTTCAGGGACGGGCAGTGATAGTCAGTCCATTCCTCTATATGTCTGTCTTTGGTTTTCTAAGTGTTATTCGATCCATATGACCATAGAGATATGTGCATAAACAACAACAACACTTGGGGTATAATGTTCTAACAAGGTTATCACCAAACATTTTAAGAATGTTTTTAGAGAACGTTATCCTACCTTTCAGAAGTACATTCCAGGAACCAAAATAAAACTTCTCGATGAAACCATTCCTAGAACAATAAATGGTAACATTCTCAGAATGTTTTTAGAACAATGTCTAGCTGGGAACTCAGACATGCCTACGCAAACGTGCAATATCATGAATTACGTGCTTGTTTTTTTCTAAAAACGAAAATGTGGTGACATCAGATTTCGTTTAAACATCCTTTTCAAACAAATGCAGCAAGTTTGTTTTTTAAAGCGCACTACAAATAAATCTGACGTTGACCATGACCCTGTTAATATTTCGCATCACAGGAACATTTTATAAAAAAATAATAACCTCCTGAAAACCTTATCCAAATGTTGCTTTCAAAATGTTCTTCTTTGGTTATCATGTAGCATTGAGGGAATGTTTTATAAAAAACATCTTTAATGTGTTACCCCAACAATGGCCAAAACACATTCTTAGAATGTTGGAGGCAAAACGTTCCACCTTTGTTAACATATCACATTAAAGGAACATTTTATAAAACACTTTCTGTCATCTCAGGCCTCAATAACATCCTGAAAACATCCTCTGAATGTTGCTTGGAGAATGTTCTTCATTTGTTATCATGTAACATTATAGGTGTTCCCCAAGGTTCAGTACTCGGCCCCCTCCTCTTCATCATCTACATCCTCCCCCTTGGTCAGATTCTCCGCCAATACAACCTGGACTTTCACTGTTACGCTGACGACACACAGATTTACCTCAGCACCAAATCCCCCCACAACCCCCCCCCCCCCCTCACCCACATTGAATCCTGTGTGACTGCAATAAAATCCTGGATGCAACACAACTTCCTCAAACTCAACAGCAATAAAACTGAACTCCTCCTTGTCGGCTCCAAATCCACCCTCAGCAAAACCCCCAACCTGACAGTCACCATTGATGGCACCCCTGTTTCCCCCTCCACCCAGGAACGCAAGTTGCGCAACCTTGGCGTTATATTTGACCCCACCCTCTCCCTCGAGCCCCACATCCGTCAAGTTGTAAAAACCTCATTTTTCCACCTCCGCAATATTGCCAAACTCCGTCCCTCCCTCACCCGCCCTGCAGCTGAGCGACTCATTCACGCCTTCATCTCCTCCCGCCTTGACTATTGCAACTCACTCCTCTACGGCATCAGCACTACATCCCTCAATAGACTCCAGCGTGTCCAGAACGCAGCCGCCAGACTCCTCACCCACACCAAATCATGGCATCACATCACCCCGGTCCTCAAAGAACTCCACTGGCTCCCCGTTTCACACCGCATCCACTACAAACTCCTGGTCCTCACTTTCAAAGCCCTCCACCATCTGGCGCCCCCCTACCTCACTGACCTCCTCATCCTCTACCAACCACCCCGGTCCCTCAGATCCACCTCAGCCGGTTTGCTTTCCATCCCCAAGACCAAACTCCGGAGCTTCGGGATAGAGCCTTCTCTGTGGCAGCCCCGAAGCTCTGGAACTCCCTCCCCCAATACCTCCGTGAATCTGAGTCCCTCACTCTGTTCCAGTCCCGCCTTAAAACCCACCTCTTCAACTCTGTATCCATAAGCCCCCCCCCCCCCCCTCTCAACCAACTTCCTCCTGACTGCTTTTCTGTTTTGTTTCTTTGTTTCTTTTTGGCTTTGTTTTGTTTGTCTACCCTCCCTCCCAAATGTAAAGCGTCTTTGGGTTCAAGAAAAGCGCTATAGAAATAAAATGTATTATTAAAGGAACATTTTATAAAACCCTTCTGTCATCTCAGGCCTCAATAACATCCTGAAAACATTTTCAGAATGTTGCATTGAAAATGTCCTTCATTTGTTATCATGTAACATTGAGGGAACGTTTTATAAAGAACATCTTTAATGTGTTACCCAACAACGTCCAAAACACATCCTTAGAATGTTGCAAGGAAAACGTTCCACCTTTGTTAACATATTACATTAAAGGAACGTTTTATAAATAAACTTTCTGTCATCTCAGGCCTCAATAACATCATCTGAATGTTGCAGTTAAAACGTTATGTCTTAGTTAACCTTAAACCTTATAGGAAAATTATTTGAAAAAATAAAGATCCTAAAAAGGTTTTTGAACATCAGATTAAAACGTTTCTTTAAAACCTTATTAGAACCAATAGGTAACGTTAGCCAAAGTTGTGAGAACGTTCCCTGCTAGCTGGGTAGTTAGTTATCTAACTGTTACCATCCTTTCCCGAAACTTTCAATGCAGATATATTGTAAAAAGAGAGAATTTGACAAAGAGAAAATATGTAATTGAAACTAGAGGTGTTACAACATGCCGGGCCATACTAATTATTTGTTTTACACATATTATCATTTTGTTTATATCATCCAGCACTTCTTTGGTTCAAATTCTACAGACCTTTTCCAGCAGGTGATACTGAGCTCAGACTACACTATATGTTTGCATCAGCGACGTGCAGTCAGGGGAGGCAGAGCCTCACCTGTCATACTCCAATGTAACGGAAAAACAACTAAAGAAAAACTAAATAATAATAAAATGTCTCCACTGATCTGTGTTGTAAGTGTGATTTCTGTATGATTCCAATCGCTTTTTATAGTCAAAATCAGCAAATTGGCCGAGCTCTGCTACGACTACATGGGAGCGAAGAGGAGTGAGGCAGGGACGAGCTCTGCCTCACGTAAGCCCACAGTAACTGGCTGGAGCGCGGGCACTGATGTAGCGCGGGCACTTATTTTGTGAGCGCGCTCAAGCCAGTTACTGTGTGGTGAGATGAGGCACAGATGAGCTCTGCCTCACCTCAGAATGCGTCACCCCACAGAAACTGGCTGGAAAGCGGGCCCTAAGCACGGGCCCTAAGCGCGGCCCCTAAGCGCATGCTTAGGGGGGGGGGGGTATTGAGTGTTCTGTAATCAGTTACTAAATACTGAATACATGGCTCTGAAAGTAATCAGAATACAGTTACAGTTACGTGTCTTAAACGTTGGAATCGGGTCTACTTTAACGTATTCAGATTACTTTTAGAATACTTTCTTTTTCCATAACAGATGGGTATGTTTTGGTGAACAGGAGACAGGTATTTTACTGTTTTAATGGCTTATCAAGAACTCAAACACAACATCTTGGTGTCATTCTGGACAGCTCCCTCTCATCTGCACCACACATCACCCGGACTGCATTCTTTGTACTGTCTTAAAACCTTTCCTTAGAATATATGAATTGTAAGGTGTCCTTGGGTGCTTTGAAAGGCGCCCCTAAATAGAATGAATTATCATTATTATTTATTATCTGAAACGATGTTATAACTTTTAAAACTTTTTCCAGTCACTTGCCCCAGGCATTCAGCAGCAGCAGGCCATTCACTTTGATTTGATCCCGTTATGAAATGTCATCATTTCGACAATAAATAAATTCTACATAAAGGTTATCTTGCACATTTTATCTAACCATCTCCGTTTCTAACTTTCAATATATTTTAAAAGAGATCTCTCTCTTTCTCATCTGCGTGCGGGGGCGGGGCTTCACAGACACGCTGCATCTCTCTCTCGCTCACAGACATGCTGCAGCGCTGTGCAGTGTGCACACAGCTCTGCCGGTAATGAATATTACATTTTGTGAGGAAATTTTTCCACCAATAATTCCAATAAGTATTCCAAAATGTATTCACTTCAGGTTTACGAAAGTAACTGTAATCAGATTACTCGTTTTTCAAATGTAACGCCAGCTGAATACAGTTAGCCTACTTGATTTTTGTATTCTGATTACGTAACGCCGTTACATGTATTCCGTTACAACCCAACCCTGCTTCTAGGCTACTATCCCGCAGCTCCTGCCTCTCTGTTGGACTCTGTCGCAGCAGGGCTGCTGTTGTGGTGCGGAGCGCACAAACCAGACTCTTCATAACGAAGGATCACTTCTTCTTCAAGGCAGGGAAGGTTTTGCAGTACGCAGTCTACTGTCCCGCAGCTGCTGCCTCTCTGTTGGACTCCGGTACTGCACACGCCACACGCCGCAGTCACCCCCATCGTGCGGGCCGGATGTCTGGCGGGCCGGATGTGGCCCGCGGGCCGCCAGTTGGTGGTCACTGCATAGGTTCTTGTTGCTAATGTTATTCTACGCAGACGCAAACAACAAGCTAGACTTTTGAAACTACAGGAAGATAAGGAGGACTTTTACAAAAATGTAATGGAGATTGTTGTCCAGAAGGATAGCATGGACTTCATCTTCAAGTCAAGGTAAGACCACAATTGTAATAAACATGGGATCTTACTAAGAAAGAACAATCCAATATTTAGATTTTGGGTATCCTTTTGTTGAACAGTCTGTTTAAAATGAATCGACGCATCAGACTAAAAAAGCTTTTGAAAATAACCGAACATTTCGATTAAGGTCAAAATATAATATTTGTAAATCTGACTCTTAAAGAGTCAGTGCCTCATCAGCCATGAACCTCACCGCACGTCACTGGTTTGCATCTGGATATGGTGTGTGTGTCATATTAAGCCATTACAGAGTCATTCATACTTGCTGGGACTTGGCAGACAACATGTTGGACACTGACCAATCACAGCCATCCACTGACCGACTCCACTGTTCCCCCTGGCAGCGCCAACAAGGTCATTCCTCTTTTCTTTGTCCTGTTTATAGTTCTTTGAAATTGTGTGTAGGGGATGCATATTCCATTTGTCCATTGGTGGCGTCTACCTGAGGACATGTTATCTAAAAATACAAAACAAGAAAATAATCATTAGCCATGGTGACAAAATGTTTCTCCTATTTATGGCCTGTTACTATTGGCAACAACAAGGCATTTTAAACACATGGCTTTTTAGCAAGCGACTGTAATGTGGAAAGAGGTATTTCAATCATGCTGCTGTTAGCATTAGGTTTCAAGCATTGATGTAACTA
This sequence comes from Gymnodraco acuticeps, assembly GCF_902827175.1. Classification (NCBI taxonomy): domain Eukaryota; kingdom Metazoa; phylum Chordata; class Actinopteri; order Perciformes; family Bathydraconidae; genus Gymnodraco; species Gymnodraco acuticeps. The sequence continues at coordinate 510,962 of NW_022990590.1, forward strand.
AGTACAGCCTCACAGAGCCACTGGCTGTAAACCTAAAAAAAATATTGTTTCCCTAACCTGGACACAACCTTTTATTAACGAATGTTTGAGGGTAGTCTGGATGTTAGTAGCCTTAGTCTTGTTAGGTTGAAATCTTTAGTTTCATGTCTGTTGCTTTTTAACTCATTTAACACAATAGTGTTTATGGGCTGAAACTAAACAGAACAGGTTTCCACTAACAAATTAGAAACCATTCCCCTTTGACACTTTCCCTCACTAATTACAAATAACTAACGGTTAACAAGCCTTGCATAGCGTGTGAGGTCTTGTACAAAGACTTTTGTCTAACTTGTTTATTCTCGGCCCAACACACATCCCCTCGACTAAATCTTCACTGGACTGCAGCGATTAAAAGGAGGCCTACTTCCGAGACATGATAGGCGAAGACAGAAAACATGGATCAAAACAAAACATTTAGCATTCATCTTCCGATCCCAATTTGTCATGGTAAGAGGGAGCGGGAGAAAGAAAGGGAGCGCCGGCAGCAGGCTGCAAAGTGAACGGGTGAAAGGAAGCAAGGGGGATCTGTTTGCCTGTGACACACTGACGAGTTGTGTCAGAAATCACAGTTGTTGGTCCTAATTACCAAACTGTTACGGAAAAGCAAGAGAACAACTTAGAGAAGCTGTAGAGAGGTTGTGTTGGTGGGAAAGAAAGAGTGTCTTGGAACAGATGAGGCATAGAGATCCATTATTCACATTAAGCTCCATTTAAAAAAACAACTCTGAGTCTCTTGAAGGAAGAAAGGTCATTATTAATAACCGCAGATTCATCTAAAATTCAACAAAGCTACTGACCCGTGCAGTGCAGCTTTGTTTTGAGGCTCTTCATGACAGGAAAAGCTAACCCAGAGGGGCTTCATGAGAGAAAAACCTAACAACCTTTTTCTTTTTTCACCCTTAAAGGAAGAAGACAGCACAACGAAACATTTCTTCATCTCTGTATGCAACGTCGATTTCATATCAGGGAGTTCACTGGTTGATGGCGATATGATTCCACACATGATTACCTTTGGCTGTTTGAGTGAGAGATGGCTGCAGATCAAGAAGAAGCAGTGATGGGTGGTCTTCAGTGAGTGTTGGTGGCTGATAAGGTGACACGTCGTGGTGCCCTTAGGAGCTTCCTCTCTGCTGCCTCTTCCCCTTCTACACACACACTCACACAAACACTCCCACCCACTCCTTGCTTATCTCTGAGGAGCGAGAGCCTCCCTCTCCATGTGCACAATCGTTCTGCCTCTCTTTATCTCCTCACACTCATTTATTTGGGAGATGGAATCAGAGCAGCTCCCACAGCTAACATGCTGTAGCTCTGGAGATACAAAGTAGAAGGAAAGAGGAAGAATGTGGGAGCTTTGCAAGCGAGAGGTGAAAGAGGGATTGAGAGGAGTACAGAGAGAAAGAAGGGGATGAAAGAGGATACGCTTTTATCTGCAACTTTCTGTTCACTTTTTTGCAATTCAGTGCTGAGAAGAGATGAGACAACATGTACTGGGAGCGAAAAAAGGCTTATACAGGTATGAGGTGAAAGTGGGGAGGCAGAGGAAAAATGTGGATAAGAGGAAGAACAGAGCTGTGGGATTAAACTTCAGGAAAAGGGTCTTGACACAGTAAAACTTTGGAGAGAAAATGCAGTGTAATAAAAGAGTCACATCGGAACGATGGCACATGGGAGAAGACACCATGCTGAGTCTATCCGTGGGTGCACACAGGGGCAAGGAGGTGGAATTGGTTTTAAAGTAATATATGAGAGGCTGAATCCAAAGAGAGTTGGGCTTTCTCCAGGAAATACATCCCAGACTGTCATCGTCTGACAGAAGGTTATAAGAAGGGCCTGAAGCAGCTATTAGAAGCTGACAAGTGTCCTAAATCAAGGGAGCTGTCATCCAGCACCTAGTTTCAGTGATATTGATTAAGACAATTTCTTCAATTTTCCAATATTAGTCAGGGCCCGAGCACCAACAGAGTCGGAGGGAAGGCTTACTATTATTATTATTATTATTATTATTTGTATTATTATGTTCAACCGAAACTAATCGTGTTTTTGGGTTAGCATGCTTAAAAAGTTGGGATTTTAACAATCGTCAGGACTTGAGAAAATGTGATATTCAACTGCAAATGCCTTGAGGATCAAAATCTATCACAAGCTTTTGTTTACATCGAATGCCCTTGCCGTAGAATGGCGGGAAAAAGCGCCATTCCCCTAAACACAGGAAGTTGCTGTAACTGGTTCATATACTCCTATCATTTCAGGGAGGGACTCGGAGTTGAGCCGCTCCTCCTTCGCGTCGAAAGGAGCCAGTTGAGGTGGTTTGGGCACCTAGTTAGGATGCCACCTGGGCGCCTCCCTAGGGAGGTATTCCAGGCACGTCCAGCTGGGAAGAGACCAAGGGGTAGACCTAGGACCAGGTGGAGGGATTATATCTCTTCGCTGGCCTGGGAGCGCCTTGGGATCCCCCAGTCAGAGCTGGTTGATGTCGCCAGGGAAAAGAAAGTTTGGGGCTCTCTGCTGGAACTGCTACCCCCGCGACCCGACCACGGATAAGCGGGAGAAGAAGGATGGATGGATGGATGGATGGATGGATGGATTTCCAAATGTGTCATGGATGATCAGTCCTGGCCTGAAGACCATTATTCACTCATTAACAAAGTGTCACCTGCTGGGAACAGGAAGTAACACATTTTGAACCTAAAATTCTCCTATCAGATGATTCAAATGTTTTAGAAATGTGGTAAGATAAACCTAGGAAGAAGGGGAAGCTCCATTTTGAAACTTGTGTGTCTGCTTTGAACAGCTTGTCTGTGGTGGCGCAGCACATTTCGATCCTTCGCCATGATCAAACAAACGTAAGTCGCTTCTACATGGTAAAACTTTTCAAAACCTCACACGTTTGATGAGGGTCCCGCCCTAAAGACATCCGTTGGCCAATTTTCAATCATAGTCATAGAGTCCCCTTGTGGCCACAGGAAGTTAATGTTTCTGGACTTTGGCTAACAGATCTCAGCAAGTTAACCGATTGAAAACTGTAGTGAGTTGTTGATGGTGCAATGAAAGGTATAGTTTGGCATGATTTGCTTTCTTGACGAGAGTAGGATACAAAGATTGATACCTTTCTAACATCTGTGAAGTGTACGCCAGTCCAAGAAATACTATGGAACATAAACCTTTTGTTTGATCTTTGTACAGATTCATCTGTTTCCAGTCTTTTTGCTAGTCTGAGCTACATTTCGTTTTCTAAAGTTTTTTTATTACTTTAATTGCATTTTGATGTCACTACCCAGCTAGCGGGGAACGTTCTCATAACTTTGGCTAACGTTACCTATTGGTTCTAATAAGGTTTTAAAGAAACATTTTAATCTGATGTTCAAAAACCTTTTTAGGATGTTTATTTTTTCAAATAATGTTCCTATAAGGTTTAAGGTTAACTAAGACATAACGTTTTAACTGCAACATTCAGAAGATGTTTTGAGGATGTTATTGAGGCCTGAGATGACGGAAAGTTTTTTTTATAAAATGTTCCTTTAATGTGATATGTTAACAAAGGTGGAACGTTTTTCCTGCAACATTCTAAGGATGTGTTTTGGACGTTGTTGGGTAACACATTAAAGATGTTCTTTATAAAACGTTCCCTCAATGTTACATGATAACAAATGAAGAACATTCTCCAATAAACATTCTGAAAATGTTTTCAGGATGTAATTCTTTTTTTATAAAACGTTCCTGTTATGGCAAATATTAACACGGTCATGGTCAACGTCAGATTTATTTCTAGAGCGCTTTAAAAAACAAACTTGTTGCATTTGTTTTAAAAGGATGTTTAAAAAAAATCTGATGTCGCCATATTTTCCTTTTGAAAAAAACAAACAAGCACGTAATTCATGATAAGCTGTAAGCAGATATTGCATGTTTGCGGTGGCATGTGTGAGTTCCCAGCTAGAAATATTTGTTACCATTCGTTGTTCTTGGAATGTTTTCAGCGGGACGTTTTAGTTTGGTTCCCAGAATGTTCTTCTGAAAGGTAGGATAACCTTCTTTAAAAACATTCTTGAAATGTTTGGTGATAACCTTCTTAAGATGTTTTTGATAACATTGTTAGAACCCCCCCTCCGCGGCATTATAATGTCCGTCTTTTCACTGAATTGTCGTCTTGGAAAGGGTACTCACAACAATTCCGCAACAACTTCATCTTCACCTGTTGCACTTGTCATTTCAACGTTAAAAACAATAAAACGGCATGAATTGCTTCATCGCATTCATCTAGATCCTCTGTCTCGAGCCAGTTATTATTTATATAATCAAATAGATTTTTTGTTTGTTTTATCTGAGTGTTCCAGGGTATTCTCTGAATACCTTGAAGGCCCTGACGGTTCGCCACTGTGAATAGGACGTACAAAAGCGAATGTATGCATGCCAATATTCACTCACATGCACTTATAATCACACTAAGGTATGCCCACAGTATTCATAATATCATATGTGTAAAATATCCGAAAATAATCACACTTTTTTCTGACTATAAAGGTTGTGTCTCGTATGTAGGTTCTAACTGTTGGATAAGCTATCTGGCCGTGTGTGATTTGTCAGGGCTGCGTATAAACAGTGTCCGCTGTTTATGCATATTGGATAAACATCGTTATTGCACCCTTTAGATTTGAGACCGACAGACATATAGAGGAACGGACAGGACTGTCACTGCCCGTCCCTGAAACCCCTGTTAGTGGTTGTATGTGTTTGTTTCTACTGTGTGTCTCTCTCTCTCTGCCTGCTGGTCTGCTCGACACGGCTGGGAGCAATCTCCAATCAACCACACCTGCAACCTGCTCATCAGCCACACTATGAAAGCCTGCAGCCTGCACTCATTCCCTGCCGGATTGTTGCCGTGAACGGTTTGTTGCATGCCGCTCTACCTTTTTACCAGCATATTCTTTGACAACTTTGCCTGCTTTTGCCTCACACTCATTTTGATGTCTCTCCCAGGAGGAATCCAAGGCCTTCCACACTCCCAAGACCAGCCAGGCCTCTCCACCCTGGAACAACTGTTTCCCACTGCTGCCATAACCAACCTCCACTCCCAGCTCCCCTTTTCTAATAAACAAATGTTACTTTCACCAGCTGATTCCGAGTCATCCTTTTACTTGTGTTAATAGTCAAATTCCAATAGTTAAGTAAACTATCAAAATCATCCTAATGACCACAGTGGCCAGTCCACTTACCCAGGAATTTTGAGTTGAACAATTACAGGAATATTATGTCTTTATGTTCTAATAATGTAAACATATTTTAGTAAATTGTTACCACAGAACATTTGCATAATGTTTTAAACATAAACCATGTTATCCTTCTCTAAAATAATAACATTCTGGCAACATAAACAAATCTAACTTGCAGCTGAAAACATTTTAAGAACAGTAGGGCATAATGTTCTAACAATGTTATCAAAAACATTTTAAGAATGTCTTTAGAGAACGTTATCCTACCTTTCAGAAGAACGTTCTGGGAACCAAAAGAAAACTTCCCGCTGAAAACATTCCTAGAACAATGAATGCAACATTCTCAGAATGTTTTTAGAACCAAACATTTCTAGCTGGGTAGTTGTGTACTTTTACTTAAGTACCATTTTGAATTCAGGATGATTACTTGTAATGGACCATTATAATGCTAGTATTTCTACTTTTGCTTAAGTACATGATCTGAGTCACCTCTGCCAAAATGCTAAAACTATACATTTATTGCGACTGGCTTCTAATGCATGCACAACTGATTTGGGCATCCTATTTATTTTGGGATCAACATGATACATTTAATTTTAGGTTAAGGTGAGGGGGAAGTTAACTTGGAAAATAAGATAATTAATGCAAATGAGTATGCCAGATGAACCTCCCACTAGCTCAGAGGGGGATTTCACTGAAATGGTACAATGGTCTCTGTAGCACTGAAAGCATAACTATGACTAAATAACTTGATGGGTTTTCTGGAATTAGTGAAGATCAAAAGCACAGTGGGGGGCAACTTATTCTATTAGCAGAGGGTCCAAATCTTCCACTTAATTGTGCACATTTATAAATACAGCTTTCAGAGGTGTTTTTATTTTTTGGCAAATGCCCATTAGTTTTATATGTAAAAAAGCAATTATAAGTAATGGTACTGGTAATATCCTTTTATCTTTTCACATTCTTTTGTGAAAACTCTCTTTAATGAATATTAAAACAGTCCCCCCATCTGACATCCTGGTCTCCCCCACTCAATCCACACTTCTTAATGAGGCTTAGTTTCTTTTGGACATTTTTTGGCTCTCCCTCGCTCTCTTTGGTGCTTTTCTCTTGGCGCAACATATCGTCTCTCAAGTTTCTTTTTGGTGCTGTGGTTCCCGTCCTTGAAACACTAGAGACCCTTTTTTTGCACATTCTGCTCAGCTTTGATCAAAACAGCTGCTGTGAACCTCATTTCAAGGGCACAGAATTTGGACATTAATAATCCTTATATTTATTTTTTCACGAACAGCAGTGGCGGGCTCATTAATAAGATATTATGCTCTCTGTGAGTGATTACATATGAAAGTAAAAGGTCACTTTTACAGATGAATGTTACACCAAGGTTGGTCTTTTAGTTTTTTTCTTTATTTCGAAAGTCAAGGGAAGGAGGAAAAAGTGCCAAATGAAGACCATTGCATGATTACAATTATAATCAGGAGCAATTATAATGTCATTGATAACTTTAAAGTAATATTTTTATTATGGTGATATATACCGCAAACTAATCAGAGGGGCTGCGAGTGAGCAACAAACTATAACAACAGAACATATTGCTTTGAGAAAACAACAAGAAGTGAATACACCGCATCTTTGTTGAGCAATATATTCAGTCACTGTTTTCCAATCAGGTCTACAGATCTAAATGTATCTGCACAGAATATGCTCAGTGTGCAAATGTGCTCTATTGACTCCCCGCGTTATTAGATTCATTGGGAAGTTATGGAAGTTTACATAAATAGCTCTTCATGGTGGCACGTATTCAAATACAGACAATAGATTAATCATTGCAGTTACATAAAGTTTACATCTTCAGAATTGAGTTTTTTAAAGGGAAAGTCTTCATTAAACAAACATATAAATGCCCCCTAGAGCAGTGGTTCTCAACTGGTCAGGCCTCGGGACCCACTTTTTCCTTAGTCAATAGATCGCGACCCGAAATTTTGAACCACTCAAATCTATTCAACAAAAAATCGTACAATAAAATATACTCTTTTCAGCATACATTATTAATTAAAGTGAAGTACAGTGCATATATCCCTTATATCCCTTCACAGAACTAAAGTATGCTTTTAAATAAGGTTTAATGAGATGATGGAATCAAAGCTGAACTGTATAACATAAAAAGGCCCACATGCTGGAAACCCAACCCCAGAAGGGGGTCTGGGGGATTCTCTTTTTTGAAATACTAACATATAAACTACCCATTCTGGTACACTCTGAGAAGAAAATAAATAAATCTATTACTACACGACATATTAATAATATTGTATGCCATTGTTTGTTTTTCACTTTGTTCTGACAGCTTGCTGCTCATCACAGAGAGAAGAGCAAAGAGGAGATAGTCTGTGTGACTTACTTTAAATTGTGGGTAAGGGTAGATAGCTCCCATTGTTCTGTGACCTGTCAATCATCAAACTGGGGGTCATATTTCATTATGTGTTCATTTTTATCTGAAGTTGTACCCATGGATGTATAAAGAATAGTTCTACCGCAAAGTTATTCTCCGTGGGGACTTTCGGCAACAATCTTGATTCTGATCAAAGGCCAGAAGACTCGGAAAAACATCAGCAAAGATGTTTTATTGAGAAGATGATCACTACGTGACAGAAGTTTTCAAAACCGTTCATGGTCTCCGGTACTTCCAGTCCAACGCCTACACATCGTTAGAAAATCGGGCCTTCAAAATAAAAGTTTGACTTTTTTCCCCCCAAAAAAAAAAAAAATTCTCCACTCACACATCTGCGACCCACTTGAAACGGGTCCGCGACCCACTTTTGGGTCGCGACCCACCAGTTGAGAACCACTGCCCTAGAGCAATGATAGCCTCACTTAACTAACCCGTTTTACTGGAACACTTCCAAAGTTAACATCCAATTAATAGATGTAATCAGAGTCTTTTACTACCACTTAGGCTGGGCAAACTGCACCTACGTTGTATAAGTGAAAGTTAACATTGAAAAGAACATTTAATGACACATAAAAGGTTTAGGCAACACAATTACTTGATTAGGCAAGCAGTGGTCTATAGGTGAAAGCCATGTTTTTTTGTCCTTTCTATTGGCTACCTTACGTCTTATGGAGTTTCTTGCTCTTTATAGCCTACAACCTAAACTCACTTCCGTCATAATTACTAATATTACTAATAGGTTGGCATCCTCTTCTTATCCTCATTCTTCTATGTAGCTAGTACACCTAGTAAGAGGTGCAGCAGGCCCCTTCTGACCTTAATGTGAAAGGCTGATAAACACTGATAACACAAGTTAATTCAAACCGTGTGGGAACATCCACTTGAAGGAGTTCAAGTATCTCGGGGTCTTGTTCTCGAGTGAGGGAACAATGGAGCGTGAGATGGGCCGGAGAATCGGAGCAGCGGGAGCGGTACTGCAGTCGCTTTACCGCACCGTTGTGACGAAAAGGGAGCTGAGCCAGAAGGCAAAGCTCTCTGTCTACCGGGCCATTTTCGTTCCTACCCTCACCTATGGTCATGAAGGGTCATGACCGAAAGAACGAGATCGCGGATATAAGCGGCCGAGATGGGTTTTCTCCCCAGGGTGACCTGTGTCTCCCTTAGGCAGGCCCGGACTGGCCATCGGGAGGACCGGGAGTTTCAATGTTTTTCCATATTGGATATGGTATGTTATTGGTTATGGCCATGTACTTATGATTTTATGATTATTTAAATGTATACAGTTATGTTTCATATGGGTGTAGTCTCTTTATTTCCCCCTCAAAGTGCACCAGATTGATGCATTTAAGTCCAACATTAAAACAAATCTTACCGGGGGAGCATGCCCCCGGACCCCCCTATAGGAGTTGAGGTCCACCCCCATTTAAAATATGTTCACATAGGTTCCTAAATAGATTTGCAATTTTTTTTAAATAGTAACCCATCTCCATATGTTTATTTTTGGGTAGTAGATTTAGAGGGCTATCACTATGGGCAGCAACGCTGTAAATATTGACAAATAAATCCAGCAAAATGGCACAAAAAACTGGTAGTGGCCTGACTGGGTGTATAATTCCCGGCCTGACTTATTGTCCCAGTCCGGCCCTGCCCTTAGGGATAAGGTGAGAAGTTCGGTCATCCGGGAGGGACTCGGAGTTGAGCCGCTCCTCCTTCGCGTCGAAAGGAGCCAGTTGAGGTGGTTCGGGCACCTAGTTAGGATGCCACCTGGGCACCTCCCTAGGGAGGTGTTCCAGGCACGTCCAGCTGGGAAGAGACCAAGGGGTAGACCTAGGACCAGGTGGAGGGATTATATCTCTTCGCTGGCCTGGGAGCGCCTTGGGATCCCCCAGTCAGAGCTGGTTGATGTCGCCAGGGAAAGGAAAGTTTGGGGCTCTCTGCTGGAACTGCTACCCCCGCGACCCGACCACGGATAAGCGGGAGAAGATGGATGGATGGATGGATGGGAACATCCACTGAGCAAATATTTATAGTTTAGAAATGCGAGTGACTTCGCTTGACAAGTGTCTATTTAAAACCTTTAAAAAACACAAGGCTGTGCACTTGCACATCTTATATGCACAGACGAGGAATGTCTGCACACGTACTACATGCCACAAAAGTTTATTAATTACGTTTCAATCCCTCTTGAATCTCAGTCATGTCAGAATATTGTTCTCTATTTACTCTTCTTATTGCTGTGCACATACGTGATGTGCATACAATTGCTCTCTAGTAACACAGTTGAATAATGTACCATATTTTCTATAATTCATGCATATGACATTTTGTATTTCCTGGTTTATTAGTCATAATGACAGACTCACACCAGCTTCACATTTAGAATCGCTTCCAGTTTCTGAGAAAAAGAATTAGATCATCCAATCGCCCCTTTATGAATTAAACATCCAGGGAGGAATAACGAGCTGCATGTTTTCAGAATGTGCCTACAGTACGATGTCCAAAGGCCACGTTAAAATGATATGCATTATGCTTAACGTACACTTTATACTATGTGTGAAACTCTTTAAAAGTCAAACAGTCATGTAGAATGTGTGAAACATTTGCATATTTGCACTTTCATGATTTACTTTTGCAACCTTGAAAGAAGTTAAAACGTACTTTAATGGTAATCTCTTCCACATTTAAAACAAATGTGTACACACATCTAGCAAATAAACAAAAACACACACCGTACAACTTGACTGACAGCAGAGAGATCATGGATGCAGGCACTGAAGGAAATGTGCCTATTTTTCTTTGCTCCTGCAGGGAATGATGAAAGGAGAGTCATGTACCTGTGGGAGGTTAATATCGACACAACCCCAGCTCGCGAAATGACTGGCCCCCGGAGCAGAGTAGTTTTTCAGGGAGAGGCAGATTGAGTATATGGCAGCCCTGTAACAGCAATACTGCTCCAAGCCTGAAGGCTCTTGGTCCCTGCCATCAGTCGTCTAAGCATCCCATTCGTAGATGCTTTGCTGTTTCATGGTGCAGCAGAATTGTAACTATGATAGCTGTTTACAGGGTTCAGCTGGAGACAGATAGGTACAGAGAAGCCTAAGAGCAGAAGCTTAAACAGTAAAAAACATTTCAGTCATTTCTGTCAGCATTTTGATCTTAAAAGTCAACTACCACCAGTGACTCAAAACAAAAAGTCTTAAAAAAAACACGTTGCTTGGTCATAACTTATGCAAACTTGCTCCAGTATTTTATTGCATGGATTACGTGGATTTGCATATGGAATTAATCAAACAAAAACACATACAAAGTATGAAAAAAGGCTTAGATAACAGCACAAACGTTTTTGTTAAAAGTACTGAAAGCAACTAAGATTGTCTACCTGCTCTGTATGAGGCAGTGAAACTAATTATGGGACATTTGGTTGGGTGGTAGTAGATAATATGATTTTAGCATGATTCCGTAAAAGTGTCAGGATGGGAGTGCATAGGTTTCCCATGTTCAATCAGAAAGTAAAATGACTAATTGTATAGCAGCTATGAGATAATGTACTGCACTTAAACATTCTTAAATGACAATGATAATATTCTTATAAAAGGCAATTAGCGGTTTAGCTCTTGGTTTTGTTGTAAAAAGCCAGTGTAAACAACAACAAGGCCAAATATTAAAGGCAAACATTTTTCCATTGATAAATGTGTAAAAAACCAAATGTTTGATGCTTTCAAATGGGAAGAAAATGTGTCAAGATTTTGATTTGTTCTTTTTAAACATATAGCTAACATCTGAATTATGTGATGGCTAAAGCCAATATGAGGCTTTTGCTTGCAGGAGTAAAAAAGCAAGACTGATCAGATATATTTCTGCAGCAATCAATCTATCCACCAGCACAGAACCTCGGATCAGACCGCACAGCAGTCAAAAGATGTATTGCAAGAACAGAACAGAAAGTTATGGTTTCCAATAACGACAGCATTATTTGTCACCTGTTTGGCTCCGAAGTGAAATATCTCTTTAATCCAGTCTAACCAGTGGAGAGGAATTTGTGATATGTAACATGACATTCTGTAAAAAACCTCAGGGCACTGTATTATGTTACAGCTACAGGAAAGAAATACGCCACACATCAGTATTTCAGTTACACATACCGTGGGTTTTTGGTCAGATCTTTCCATTAAAAAGAACATCATGTTCTCTACCACACACACGTAAACTGATTTGATGCAGGGCCAACAGGTCAGCCTTAAATTCAATGCTGCATTCCCCCCCACACCCCACTTGTAGCACTACACTGTGAGCGTGCAAGAAACCAATCAGTTCACAGGATGTTGCTTCAGATGATGCCACTGCTGCATAGGCATCAAGCAGACACAAATTCAAACACAGACACAATACACAGAAATACATGCACAAAAGTGTGTTCGAAAATATGCCCAAATGAGAACAAGAGGAGGAATTAGATGAAAAAATGATTGTAGAACAAGCGTAATGGGCTCAGTCTGATTAAAATATCAGTATCCCTTTCTATGGATGTCTCAAAACAATTGGCAGTTACTGTACTACATACATTAATAACACTGTATCACATACATCTATAATACATCTATATTTGTCTTTAACCAATGTGGGGTCATTACTTTTGAAATGATATAGGTCTAAGTTTAGTTTCCCTGTTATGGGAGACCTATGAGACACATGGAGGAGTCTCCACTGCCCGTCACCCCCCCCCCCCCCCTGACACAACTTTGAGGATACTCCGTTCACCCTTTCACCCTCGCCCACCCTCCTGGAGATTGTTGAACACATGAAGGAGATACAGAGGGTTGGCACCGATTCCTTCCTGGAGTTCAAAGACCAAACTAAGGCGATACGCAGGGCTGGCAGCATGTCCTTTACCCCCGCTCCTCAACGACGCCCACCAAAATCACCGCAGAGACGCGCACCATCTCCCCCGTCTTCATCACCGTGCCTACGTCAACCACCTCCCCCCCCTGGCAGCATGTCCTTTACCCCCGCACCATCTGCCCCGTCTCCATCACCGTGCCTACGTCAACCACCTCCCCTCCCTTCAAGAAAGCATCTGCAGTCTCCGAAGCCTGATAAGGATGTGTGTGTACAACACGCAACAAACTCTTACTGATATGTGCTGGGTCCAGGCTCAAGGGCGTATGGCACTCTCAACTCTTTCCAGGACATGCCGGGGCCCTGCCTGCCTATAGCTTTGCCGATATCTGTGTTGATAGGTGTTACGTGCCGTAGTGTTTGTGTGGTCGTGTGTGTGTTTTTCTCTCTCTCCCTCTGACTCCCCAGGTGCAGCCTGATTGTACCCAGGTGCATCCTCTCCCCAGGTGCTCCTAATTCCAAATCAGGGCCTCCATATAGGACCGGAGGAAGACTGCAGTGGGCTCTCCTTTTTTCCTCCTCTGGCTGCATGTGTGCAGACCTGTGTCTTGCCGATTGATAGGAGGGGAGCTCTGTGATATATATTGATGCTGTATTATTCTGTGCAAGTTGGCTGGTGAGCCCGTGTTCCTGTCGTGTTCATTAAACGACTTGTTCGTTACTCAGAGATCGTTTTCTCTCCTTTTTGTCGTGCTTGGTCATCCTTGTGTGTTGTTACTTCCCTTTGTACCCCCTAGATTTAGAAGGGAACGTAACATGGGGGCTCGTCCAATCTTTCAGAAAAAGAGTGAGTATTTGTTTGTGGTTTAGTGTTGATATTGTGTTTGGTAGCATTGACTTCCTCAGTTTAGACAGGGGAGTGTCTAGCTGGGCTGAATCAGTCCTTCCTTCAGGCACTCATTTTTTATTTTGCCTTTTTTATTTTCGGGGTAATCCTGGGTGGGGATTTATTCCCTGTTGGGGGCAGGCGATTCAGGGTTTCGGCCGCTGATGTTTGCCTTTTTAAAGTCGCCTCGAGCCTGGCACGCCCCAGAAGATAGTTAGGTAAGTTTGGTAGGCAGGATCTGGGGAAGTTTGTAAAAAAAAAAAAATAAAAAAAAATATATTTGTAAGTAGCCGTTGCTAAGGATGGCTTTTGTTTTGGAGCAGTTTGTGGCCAGTCCTACTGTGGGTCAGCTAGACTGCTGTAGGAAGGTTGATTTGCGGTTAGTTGCTGACCATTATCACGTTTCTGTCTCCTCTGCTCTTGTTAAAAGTGAACTCAAGGCTACTTTGGCACGGTGGCCGGGGCTGTAGCAGCAGTATCTCATGGTGGAGGCCGCATTGGTGTTACTCCTGGTGTTCAGAGTGCTACGGAACAGGCAAAACTTTTCACCACACCTCAGTTTGGCTCGTTCTCGGCAGGATCCTCACCTACGGGGTCTAAATTAGATGCTAGGGTAAAAGTGCGTATGGCTCGTCTCCAGTGTGAGAGGGAGGAGCGTGATAGGGATTTTCAGCTCAGGAGGGAGCTGGAGATCAGGAAGCTGGAGCTGGAGATCAGGAAGTTGGAGTTGGAGGCAGACACTGCTGTCCGGATGCGTCAGCTAGAGCTCCAAGCAGCTGTGGTGGGTGATTCTGCAGTTACACCTTCTGGTCCTGCTGCCTCCTTTGACATGAGCAGGCATATTTCTTTGGTCCCTGTGTTTCGTGAATAAGAGGTGGAAGTCTATTTTGGTGCATTTGAGCGCATTGCTGCTGCTCTGCACTGGCCAGAAAATGTGTGGGCTACTCTTTTACAGTGCAAGCTAGTCGGCAAGGCTCAAGAGGCTTGCTCTTCTCTTTCTGTCGAGGACAGTTTGGTGTATGAGAAGGTTAAAGGTGCTATTCTCAGGGCATATGAGCTTGTGCTTGAGGCCTACAAGCAGCGTTTTCGCGGCCTGAAGAAAAATTCTGGCCAAACGTACGTGGACTTCGCGAGGGAGAAGAACGTCCTCTTTGACAGGTGGTGTAGAGCGTGTAAAGCGGATGACATTGCTTCAGTGTGTGAGCTGATGATGTTAGAGGAGTTTAAAAACTGTGTACCAGAGCGTACGGTAGTCTATTTGACTGAGCAGAAAGTGACTACCCTTCAGCAGGCTGCCACTCTGGCAGACGAGTTTGCGCTGATACACAGCGCGTTTTTTTTCAGCGTGATCCTCCTCAGCGGGACACTTATCGTAGAGCTCCTGACAATTACATTCCCTGTGCCAGTGTTCCATTGTTAGGTCCCAGGATAAACAGAGCTTGTTATTTTTGTCTTGACCCAGGTCATATGATGGCAGACTGTGCAGCTTGGAAGAGAAAGCAGACAGTGGATGGCAGGCGCCCAGAAGGGGTGGGTTTGGTTACAGCAGTGTGTCCTAGTGGACGGGCCACTGTTAACAAAGGGCCTGATGAGTGTTTGAAACCGTTCATCTCTACTGCCTTTGTCTCTCTGTCAGGAAAGGTGGAGGACCAGCGGCAGGTCACGGTGTTGCGAGACAGTGGTGGCTCACAGTCATTCATCCTTGCCGGTGCCCTGCCCCTGAGTGCTGAGTCTGCCTGTGATGCGAATATGGTGGTGAGAGGTATTGAAATGGGTTCTGTGCCCGCACATCTTCACAATGTCCATGTCCAGTCTGAACTGGCTACTGGTTTCTTTCCAGTTGCTGTGCTCCCCAAATTTCCTGTCGACGGTGTGGATGTCATAATGGGTAATGATATAGCCGGGGGTAAAGTGTATCCTCAGGGCAGTTATCCTCACTGTAGGGCTCGTAACAGACGTGTCACACGTGCTCATTCTGTTTCTCTCCCAGGTCCCGACACTAAGAGATTGTGTTTCTGTTGTCTTGACCCTGGTCATTTAGTGGCGGAGTGTGTGGCTTGGAAGCAGCAGGTGGCAGCTTCCAAGCATTCAATAGTATGCTTGTGAACTATGTAATGAGTGTTGTTGGTAACTGTGACCAAACACTTGTTTGGTTTTATGGGGGGGAAGTGTTACGTGCCGTAGTGTTTGTGTGGTCGTGTGTGTGTTTTTCTCTCTCTCCCTCTGACTCCCCAGGTGCAGCCTCTCCCCAGGTGCTCCTAATTCCAAATCAGGGCCTCCATATAGGACCGGAGGAAGACTGCAGTGGGCTCTCCTTTTCTCCTCCTCTGGCTGCATGTGTGGAGACCTGTGTCTTGCCGATTGATAGGAGGGGAGCTCCGTGATATATATTGATGCTGTATTATTCTGTGCAAGTTGGCTGGTGAGCCTGTGTTCCTGTCGTGTTCATTAAACGACTTGTTCGTTACTCAGAGATCGTTTTCTCTCCTTTTTGTCGTGCTTGGTCATCCTTGTGTGTTGTTACTTCCCTTTGTACCCCCTAGATTTAGAAGGGAACGTAACAATAGGTAATAGATTAAGAGCGGTGAATCATCTTAGAAACAGGAAGCGGTCAAACGTTTGTGTGAGTTTATCTAATTTAACAGTGATTCCATGTCAGCCACAGCTTGTTACAAAAAACCTGACTGATAGTGTGTTTAACAAACTTAAACTAGCTTTATTAAATGTCAGGTCTTTGGCAGGAAAAACATTTTTAATCAATGATTTTATCACTGAGCACAATCTCGATTTTATGTTTTTAACAGAAACTTGGATTGAACAAAATAACAGTGCAGCTGTTCTTATCGAATCAACCCCTCCCAACTTTAGTTTTATGACTCAGGAAAGAATGCATAAGAAAGGGGGTGGAGTTGCTATATGTTCAATGATTCCCTTCAATGCAGGAAGACATCGTATGGAAACTTTGATTCTTTTGAATATGTGGCTCTTCAGCTGAAATGCTCCTCTCGAGCTCCGTTCCTAAATATCTATAGACCACCCAAATACTGTGCAAGCTTTTTTGATGACTTTACTGAACGGCTGTCTATAGTGTGTATTGACTTTGACCGTCTAGTCATTGTTGGTGATTTTAACATCCATGTTGACAACCCCCAGGACAGAGGGGCAAAATAACTGTTTTGTGTTCTTGATAGCTATGGACTGACTCAGCATGTGACGGAGCCCACGCACAATAAGGGGCACACTCTGGACTTAATTATCTCAAAGGGTCTGAATATCTCTAAGGTTGTGGTGACTGATGTTGCACTCTCTGACCATTCCTGTGTTTTCTTTGAGAGCTCTATTTCTGTTCACAAAAATGTTCAAAAAGAGATAACCACAAAGCGATATTTAACTGAAAATACTAGGGAAATGTTTACTCAGAATTTTTCTTCCACACTTGCCCCTGCTAACATCTCAGTAAATGAGCTAGTAGATCATTTTAATTCAAAAATTCAAAATGTTATAGATGCCATTGCTCCAACTAAGGTAAAGGAAGTGACTGGGAAGAAAATATCTCCATGGAGAAAGGCCATGCCCGTGAAAACAGAAAAAAGAGAATGTCGAAAAGCTGAACGTAGGTGGCAAAAAACAAATCTCCAGGTTCACTTTGAAATCTATAAAGAGAGACTTGGCCTTTATAATTTGGAATTGAAAAACGCACGACAATCGTTCTTCTCTGACATCATTACCAAAAACAAAAACAACGCACGTGCCTTGTTTGCTACCGTCGACAGACTAACTAACCCCCCAGTGTCAGTAGCCTCTGAATTTCTATCCACCAGGGCGTGCAATGATTTTGCCTCCTTCACTGACAAAATTCAGAAAATCAGACAAGCAGTCAGTGCCTCTGCATCAGGAACAGCAAATGTGTTGTCCCTATGTCCACCTAATATCAATTCAGACATCATGAAACAATTCCATCAGATTAATGATACAAACCTAGAGGACATTATACAACTTCTGAAATCCTCCTCCTGCTGCCTTGATATTATTCCAACAAGATGTTTTGCCTTGAATGGCCTCAGATCTACTTCATATAGTAAACACATCTCTTCACTCAGGTATTTTTCCACAGGCCCTGAAAACTGCAGTCATTAAACCGCTCTTAAAAAAGAATAATCTAGATGCTTCAGTAATGAACAATTACAGGCCCATATCAAACCTCCCATTTCTAGGTAAAATCATTGAAAAAGTTGTTTTTCAACAGTTGAGTAATTTCTTGCATTTAAATAACTGTTTCGATGTGTTCCAGTCAGGCTTTCGTCCAAACCACAGCACTGAGACTGCTCTTGTAAAGGTCTTTAATGACATCCACTTAAACACAGACAGTGGCAGAACTTCAGTGTTAGTATTATTAGATCTCAGTGCTGCGTTTGACACTGTTGACCATGCTACCACTGGCTCAGATAATGAAAAACAACAAAATAAGTTACCATAGCTATGCAGATGACACACACATTTACGTAACAATTTCACCAGGAGACTATGCTCCAATTCAACACTGAGTAAGTGCATTGAACAAATCAATGACTGGATGTGTCAGAACTTTCTCCAATTAAACAAAGATACAACTGAGGTAATGGTTTTTGGACCCAAGGCAGAAGGTTTAAAAGTTAGCGCTGAGCTTCAGTCTGCAATGTTCAAAACAACAGATAAAGCCAGAAATCTAGGTGTAGTCATGGACTCTGACCTGAGTTTCAACAGTCACATTAAAACAGTTACTAAATCAGCCTACTATCACCTAAAGAATATATCTAGGATTAAAAGACTAATGTCACAGCAGGATTTGGAAAAACTTGTCCATGCTTTTATCTTCAGTAGACTTGACTACTGTAATGGTGTCTTCACAGGTCTCACTAAAAGATCTATTAGGAAGCTGCAGCTGATTCAGAACGCTGCTGCTCGAGTCCTCACTAACACTAAGAAAGTGGATCACATCACTCCTGTTCTGAAGTCTTTACACTGGCTTCCTGTGTGTCAAAGAATAGATTTAAAAAATACTGCTGCTGGTTTATAAAATACTGAATGGTTTAGGCCCAAAATACATTTCTGACCTCCTGCTAAATTATGAACCATCCAGATCTCTCAGGTCTTCAGGGACTGGTCAGCTTTCTGTCCCCAGAGTCAGAACTAAACATGGTAAAGCAGCGTTCAGTTATTATGCTCCAAATATCTGGAACAAACTCCCAGAAACCTGCAGGTCCGCTGCAACTCTGACTACTTTTAAATCCAGGCTGAAGACTTTTCTTTTTGTCGCTCCTTTTAATTGAACTATTCATATCTTAGACTGCACTGAAACTTTTATCCATGTATTTTTTCTTTTAATGTTTAATTGAACTATTCATATCTTAGACTGCACTGAAACTTTTATCTATGTATTTTTTCTTTTAATGTTTATTTTATTAGCTTTTCTTTTTAATGACTGATTTTAAATGCCTTTTTCTTAATGTCTTTCATTTTTTGTAAAGCACTTTGAATTGCCTTGTGTTGAAAAGTGCTATATAAATAAACTTGCCTTGCCTTGTTAAACATGTTATAGGTAATATTTTAAGGTAATGTTACTTATATACAAATAACTTTTTATTTAGAATTACCTCTTGATTACTTTTCAAATACATGTTTAAAACCGCGCAATAGCAGTCTGATATAGCAAACATAATCTGAAACAGGCAGAGCACACCTCACACAGTACTCAAAACTGATACTTATCAAATTTAAAATACAAATATTTCTTCAACTTGAAAATGGATAGCAACAGCCCAGCTAGCGGGGAATGTTCTCACAACTTTGGCTAACATTACCTTTCTAGGTTCTAATAAGGTTTTAAGAAACTTTTGTAAGAAACGTTTTAATCTGATGTTCAAAGAACCTTTTTAGGATGTTTATTTTTTCAAATAATGTTCCGATAAGGTTTAAGGTTAACTAAGACATAACGTTTTAACTGCAACATTCAGAGGATGTTTTGAGGATGTTATTGAGGCCTGAGATGACAGAAAGTGTTTTATAAAATGTTCCTTTAATGTGATATGTTAACAAAGGTGGAACGTTTTGCCTCCAACATTCTAAGGATGTGTTTTGGACGTTGCTGGGTAACACATTAAAGATGTTCTTTATAAAACATTCCCTCAATGTTACATGATAACAAGAGAAGAACATTTTGAAAGCAACATTTGGATAATGTTTTCAGGAGGTTATTATTTTTTTATAAAACGTTCCTGTGATGCGAAATATTAACAGGGTCATGGTCAACGTCAAATGTATTTGTAGTGCGCTTTAAAAAACAAACTTGTTGCATTTGTTTGAAAAGGATGTTTAAAAAAAACAAGCATGCAATTCATGATATTGCACATTTGCGTAGGCATGTCTGAGTTCCCAGCCAGAAATTGATGGTTCTAAAAACATTCTGAGAATGTTACCATTTATTGTTCTAGGAATGGTTTCATCGAGAAGTTTTATTTTGGTTCCTGGAATGTACTTCTGAAAGGTAGGATAACGTTCTCTAAAAACATTCTTAAAATGTTTGGTGATAACCTTGTTAGAACATTATGCCCCAAGTGTTTTTGTTGTTTATGCACATATCTCTATGGTCATATGGATCGAATAACACTTAGAAAACCAAAGACAGACATATAGAGGAATGGACCGACTATCACTGCCCGTCCCTGAAACCCCTGTTAGTGGGTTATCTAACTTGCAGCTGAAAACGTTTTAAGAATAGTAGGGCATAATGTTCTAACATGTTATCAAAAACAATTTAGGAAGGTTATCACCAAACATTTTAAGAATGTTTTTAGAGAACGTTATCCTACCTTTCAGACAGGGGCGGACTGGGACTAAAATTCAGCCCTGGAATATGACCCAGTCCGGCCACATGTCATGTCAACGGGGGGGGGGGGGGTGGTGGTGGAGATCAGAGATCAGATAAAATAATACAGTACTATTAGTTATTATAAATCAGCTGTTTATTATGCGGTTCAATGGATAATTCTCCCCTAAAGAGAATAGGGAGGACACTCCTCAGATGTCTTAACACATGGGACATCATATAACAGTACACACACACAAATCAGCTGTTTATTAGGCTGCAGTTTAAGGGATAATTCTCACCTAAAAGAAATAAACAAGATTGTCTGAGGCGGTTTGTAAACCTAATGTTGGGGAATCAGCAGTTTCTTTAGTAAGTTGCTTTTTTCTGCAACTCTGTCGATGACCAAGTCATTGTCCAGGGACATGAGGATGTCTTTTTCTGTTGACATAAGCATGAATGCTTCCAGGTGTTCTTGTGACTGTGTGCTCCTTATTCGGCTTTTGATGTGCTTGAGTACAGAGAAACTTCTCTCACAAGCTACCTGTGTCACAGGCAGAGTGAGAAGAAACTTGTATCCTAAACCAAGGAGCTGATAGGCATCTGTGAAGAGGTTGTAGCGTTTCAGAAGTTGGTAGCAACATATTGAGCATTCTTTACAAGAGTTGCACTGTTTGTTTAAAACCTCTGTCTCTTCTTCCTCACAACCAGAGCAAATTCGTACTCTGTACTCTTCAAGTGCAGACATTTTAAGCCGTGGCCACTGGGCTGCCAGACACTTCAACTCAGACTGCAAATTTGCAGCAGTTGCCCTGCTGTCAAACCTAAGCAAGCATTTGCTTAGATCTTGAAATGTAGAGTCAGGCAGAGCTTCTGCTGAACACACTTGGGGAAAGTTTCTTGGATCAAGGACAGCCAAGTCAGCATACAGAGTGCCGTGGGTCATGAAGCGTCGTTTGATACTGTCTGTGACAGTATCCAGGACCTGGTTATGGACCTCTACTTCATAAGCCCTGTTTGCATCTGTCAATCTCTCATCACTTGCCATTTCGCCAGCCATCATCTTCCTTTTCCTGTTCCTCTTCAGTGGAAGTGTTGTTTCCAACTCAAGCTCACAGTCCTCTTCTGCCTCCAGTTTTGCATTTGCCCACTCAACAAAAGTATCAGCAGCTGTCTTCACTGTCATGAAATCTCTTGTCATGTTCATCAGTGCATGTTGAGTGTCCTGAACCATCCTGTGAGCAGAGAGGATATCTAGTCCACATGTCTGCAAGTATTTTGAAAGAGGTGTTGTCACTTCAAAAATCCGAAGGAAAAGCTGGGCAGTCAACACTGTCTCGTACCTCAGGAGCGCCTCTAGGAATCCTCTTGCTCTGACACGCACTGCAGTTTTCAAATTGGCCTGACTTTGAAATTCACTTGGTGTCATGAAGACATCAATGTACAGAGACTGATCTGGCTTTCCAAATGAGCCAAAGATCATCTTCAAGGCTACATCTTTAGCCCACCACGTGTCTCTCCAATTGGGGAGAGGCGTCTGTGTCGAGTGTCCTGGCTTTTATGCTCCCACACATTCATTCTTTTGTATGACTCGCGAATGAACACAGCAATGTCATTCATGAGGGAGAAAAGGGACCCACTAGCTATGGACACTTCAGTTGTATCAGACAGAACGAGGTTTAGCACATGTGCATAGCACCAAACATGTACATGGTTTGGGACTTTGGATGACAGGAGTGCGGAGAAGCCTCGATATTGACCCTGCATGTTGGATGCACCATCTGTAGCATTACTGATGCAGTTGCTGATATCCAAATCAAAACGATCCATTACATCTGTCAGCATCTGGACAAAATATTGGCCAGTGGATGCTTCACATTTGACCACTGCAAGAAGCCTTTCCTGGACAGTGTCTGTGACGTATCTCAGAATCACAGAACACTGCTCATGGGACGTAATGTCCTGGGTTGTATCTATTTGTACAGAAAACATACCGCTTTCAGCAACCTCTTTTGCAATGGTCTCCTGAATTAGCCTCTGCACTGTGGAAATGACGTTGTTTACAGTTGTTTTGGATAGGAATGTTACAGCAGAACCCCGACCTTTAGCCTGTGAGTGTGACTGGTGCATCTTCTTACTTTTTTCTGTGCACTCAGTGATATGTTCTTTCAGACACACATCATATTTTCCAAGAAGAATGATGAGCTCTAGAAAATTCCCATGGTCAATGTTGTCATCATCTAGAGTGTATGCTGCCTCATATTCCTTCCCTCTGTAGCCAAGTCCTCTCTTTCCTATGAACTTTACTACATCTACCACACGTTCCAACACCTGCCGTTTCTTCTTCACTTGATCTCTGTGGGCCACTACTTGTGATCCATGTAGTAGGCTGGCTATGTCTGATTTGGATGCCCTCAAAAAGTAGGCCTCCGCACACATTCTATGCATGATGGTCCTTTCGTGTTCCTCTACTCTCTGACTGATATGGTTCCAGTCCTGCATGCCACTTACAAAGGGATTGTTTTCAGATGGCTTGGCAAATGCTAAACATACTCCACAATACAATGTGTGGTTCTCTTCACAGTATGTGAGCCATTTTCTATCTGTGCCGTTCATGCGTTTAAACAGTCTTTGTACTGTCAAATATTTTGTTTTGGTCTGAGGGTGATAGGAAAAAAAACTATTGAGACTGTGATTGTCGGAATTTGGGCGTTGGAAATACCTCAGGCTTGAGCTGCCGTGTGAGTGGCTGTCATCCTCAGTCCTTGTTCCATCCTCAACCTATAGACAATTATAAATTAATGATAAAAATAATGTTAATTATTTTTATAATACTATAGGCTACTACTTGAATTAATACTTAAATGTTGACAAGTAATACACTTTTGTTTAATCTATACTTTTTTTTAATATAGTCTATTACACCTACTCTCAGTTGTATTTATTGTATTGCTTGCATGAGCAACACACCACACACTAACTGGAAACACTAGGTTGAATATACTTGTCTTCTCTATAGTACTTACCACCTCTTGCTCTTGCCCTGTACTTGCATGTGCCAGTTGAGCTGGTTCTTCCACCAGCTCAACTCTCTGTCCCTCATGAACGCAGGAGGCTGGCTGTATATATGAAATCGCGCCCTCATCATTCTCTTCATCATGCACTTGTTCTAAGCTGCTGCTGGTGATGATAGTGCTTGTAGTTGTAGCAGCGGCGCTGCTGCCAAAAAGGTCTGTCAATTTGCGACATTTATTAGCATTACCTGCGAGTGACTTCACCTTTTTTTCTCTTGCCTTCTCGGCCCCACCTTTTTCTTTTCTTTTTCTTTTATTTGTATCCATTTTTTGTCATTCTCCCTGTCTGCCGCGGCGTCTGTGTGGCCGGTCTTTTTTCTTCTTCGTGTGTGATTTTTTGACAGATAAGAAACACACAACTGCATTAGCGGCCGCTGTCGCCCTCTGTCGGCCGGAAGCGCAACTTAAATTATGACGTTAAACAAAAAAAATTAAAGGGCCGGCCGTCAACGGCCCTTGTCCACCGGCCGTTCTGTGGTTTTCCAGATTCTACAGATGGCCAGTCCGCCCCTGCTTTCAGAAGAACGTTCTGGGAACCAAAATAAAACTTCCCGCTGAAAACATTCCTAGAACAATGAATGTGACATTCTCAGAATGTTTTTAGAACCAAAAATGTCTAGCTGGGAGAGCATCAGAATGAATATTGCATTCTACATACAATGAAATATTGAATATAATTGGATGTAACCACTTTGCATCAACAGCATTTTGATCTATTTAATTACATATAATTTATTTTAAAGATTCAACTCTCTGTTACATGTAACTAATTACTCCCCAGCACTGTTCTGTAATGAAAATTAAGGATGGTTTGTCCTATGTCTCTACCTCCATGTCTTTAATACTGATTTTTATGGTTCTCACTTTATGTTGACCATTCATGATATTGATCAGGCTGACGGAGGGAAAGAGCAAATGTCAAAAATAAATCATTCTCTAAAGACTCTATGTGGGAGGTTATGTCTGTGTGTAGGTTGAAGAAGTAAAATCATTAGTTCCCCAACGTGTGTAACATATGTGTAAGTGTTTTTGTATCTGTCTCTGTGTTTGTGTGAATCTTCCCTGAGTTCATACATTCTGTATAAATGCTCGAGGCCACCCAGTGCTTTCCAGTTGGTGTGCAACACAACAGCAGAGCATGTTTACCTACACACATATACATGACTGTCTGCACCACTGGAATATATGTGAGACTTTACTTGAGTTGAGATTATTAACCTATTTTTGGCCAAAATATATTAGGATGCTGATTCATAAAAATGTAATCAATTATGTAAAATGATAGAAGCAGGACTGTATTCTATTTTATTTAGATCATAGAAACAAACCCACTCACAAACATGCAATTGATGTGGTTTGTTAAGGTTTGGTTTGTACATCAGGCCCCATACTCAAATGTTTTGAACCCAGCTCATGTTGTTTTTCTGTGGAGTGCCACAGGGTTCCATTCTGGGTCGGGTCCTGTCCTTTTCTGTCTTTTCCATTCTTGATTAGATATTTGGACCACTCAAATTTAAAGCATATCTCAGACTGGCACCAGAATATTTAATAGCTCTTTCCCCTGACAATAAACATGGTCTTAGATCTTCTATTAAGTTCTCTCTTCTAAACTTGTGTTCCTTTGAGACAGCAAAATATTACCTAGTTTGCTATTATGTCCATGTAGCGAGTGGTTCAACATTATCTTACAGATGTCATCAGACAACATGCCAATATAATTGAAAGCCCTGAGGCATGAACTTCGTCCGAAATTCAAATAGGGTGCCTTGAGGGGAAATTATTCCATATTGAACATACAGTATGTGGTTGTTGTTTAATGGATTATTTATACATCTTATTTCTCTAAAACTGGGCAATATACATTCATCAGGAAAAAGGAGAGTCTTCCCAATGTGTTTTCAGACAATAATACTCTTAAGCATATTTAGTTTCAGTAATTATTTGTATAGCTTCTTTGCTTTTGTGTGTGTCTCTCTCTTGTTTTTTTTCACACAAACAGACTCTGACCAAACTCAATTTCTGTCCCCCATTATCTATAATTGAAAAACAAATAAAAGCAATATTATTTCTCCATGGACGGCAGACACATTTACATACCCTTGGTTCAAATTTCTATGAAGTACGCCACCATGCATCTATTACAACAGCCTCCGGAGCTTGGGCACACAAAGTGTATACAGACAATCGCAGGCAGAGTGTTCTCAGGCAATTTGCAAAAGCTATTGGTCTCG
The DNA here is from genome assembly GCF_902827175.1 of Gymnodraco acuticeps. Classification (NCBI taxonomy): domain Eukaryota; kingdom Metazoa; phylum Chordata; class Actinopteri; order Perciformes; family Bathydraconidae; genus Gymnodraco; species Gymnodraco acuticeps. The sequence goes on from NW_022990590.1 coordinate 536,531, forward strand.
GTGCAAAGGCTACAGAGAGTTTGGTTTCAGATTGAGAGGGCAGGGGAATGGCAGAAAGCCAGAAAGAGCTGATTTCCGATTCAAAGAGAGAGGTAGGATTTAGCAGTACTGCAGACACAGAATGTTATGAACTGATTCCCTTATCACTTAAATTTAAATACAGTTTACCCACCACTCAAAGTGTCTTATAGCATTTAGACACATCCCCCAGGGGTGCTTTTGCAGAGTTTACTGTGGTCAGCATGCTGTCTCGCACATTTTCCTCCTGTGAACCCTCGGATTGCCGGTTTGGTCGCTAATGAATCATCCTCATGTGAGCACAATGCATCTATGAAACTAACACTTAATGCAGAATAAAAAGAAATGAACCCTTTGCCAGAAAAATAACTGACTGCCTAAATAGACCTGATACATGAATGATAACTACAAAGTCAGTACTAGTGAATGCTTACAATTATTTTTTGAGTATCTGTCAATTGTGGACTTAATTACATAGTACATAATGATAAGTGACCTAGAACAGACTGCTAGATAATGAACCCTTTCAGTATTTAATGTATGACACATTGAACTGAAACCTACTCTTCAAAACAAAAGACAAGTATTTAGTCCTTCTGCCAGCTCTGTATGCTGTAGCAAAAATGCTGACACGTGCATGCAAACAATGAACATTTTGCAAAGACGTAATTTCTGTTTCCAAGGTTCAGAACCGTACTTTTGATATGCTGGAAAATGCTAATTTGGTTGTCTATCCAAATATATAATATATACAAACTAGATGAACATTTGGATCACCAAAGCTTTTACTATTTATTCTGACAGAGACATGATAATCTTTACAAAATTGTAATCAATCAATGAATGTGAATCCTAAACATTGTCGTTCAGACAAAAGATAATTGGATCATTTCGAGAACAGTATGCCTTCATCCTCCTTCCATATTGCTTCACCTTCAAGACTTTTACTCCGAGCGGATGAGCAGCATTTTTGAAATGCTTCTCTGCTCAAAAGGAAAAGAACATAAATGGCATTGTGTTAGCTCTGTTTAACCAGTGGTGGTCTAATTTATTTTGTATTAGACCAACACTGTCTGGGTGAATGCTTTGTATAAGTGTTACGGCTGCTGTTTCTGCCTGCTCAGTAACCTGTCTGGGATTGTTTGCAGCTGTGTGCGTGTGTGTGATTATGCAAATGAGCTGTGTGGTTGCCCCAACATCATTAGCTGCCCATCCTCTGGTCCGCCTCTGAAGATGGGGATTGGATTGACGTCGTCCAATCGCAGCGCACAGCCGGCGCACACCTGCTGGGGAGGAGTACAAAGGCAGCGGACTATCACCACTCTGGAGGCTCTGTATTGTGGGACAGACGCCTCTCGCTACTTACTCTCGTTCTGTGGTTAACTTGTGTGGTCTGTGTCAGGTAGTGTGATATTGTGTGTCAGGTAGTGTGATATTGTGTGTTAGTAGTGCTTAGAGTAGCTTATATAGTGTTTAGAGTAGCTTAGGGTTTTGTGACTGTTGCCTTTAGTTTAGCTGTGTGTTTTGTATAAATTCCCGGTGTTAGTCTGTACCACTTTTAAAGTGAGGTTTTGTTTAGTTCCTTATTTAGTGTGAGGGTTATTTCTTTGTATGTACACAGACTCCTTTTTAAGAGTCCTCCCTTTGTTTGGTTATTTGTCAACTTGTGCCCTTTTGGCCCTTTTGTTTGTTCAGGCTGCACGCCTTCCATTTTGTTTACCGCTGATACTTAAAATAAATCACTTATTATACCAATACCAATCTGGTTGTGTTTCTTCCCTTTAGTTCCCCTAGCCTAATAGGGAACGTAACAATAAGGAACTTCAAGTTTGTGTAGTGTGTAAAGAAAGGTCAGTACCACTGCAGAGCTGAATCTTAATCTTTGTTCAGCGCAGGATAGAAATCAAAGCGGCTCAGAACTTCTCTGTGTACCTGAGCAACATGACTCATGTTGTTTGTCCTGCTCCTTATTCTTGATGTCAAATCCCAAAACTGTCTTTTGATCCACATGATGTTCAGGACGATCATAAGCTGTTTGCCATTCACTGGTTTAGCAATGAGCTGCATCTCAAGTAGCAAAAGATCATGGCTGTGAATGTAATGTAAGATATAAGCTTATATAAGAGATATAGCATTGCGGTTGATTCCAGCTTTAAGTAACATACTTAAATGTCTGTTCATCATGAAGTCAAGGTGATGATCAATTGGCTGCTTGTGTCTTGGAATATCATTAAAATATGAGAATTGAATGGAAGCTGACAAATGCTGAATACTGATTTTTCATTAAAACATGCCACATGCAGACATCAGTGGGAGGAAATGACTAATCTCCAAGACCCACATTTCATTAATAGGTCTCATTTTATGAAATACTCCAATGAAATGACATGCGTTCCAAGTCTCTAATCATGGCTTTTCCCAGAAGGTCTGCAGGGGAATTTAAGAATATCACATTAACTTTGGGAAATTGGATTACCTTTTAGCTTTCATGTCATTTTAATGCAGGGTATTTCATTGTAATGTCCCCTTGATTACATAGACAGGAAAAACTGTATATTAGTGCATACAGAGAACTAAAGACATCAAAACTAAAAACTCAAAAGTGAGGGAAGTCAAAAGTGTATTTTTCTAAATAGATGTCTCAGAAAAGGTAATGAAATCCTTAAGATATGCACAAACTCATTCAGGTTTTGATAAAGAGGAATAGAGAGCAATTTCCTGTGAAAATGTTTGGTATACTGAGTTGTTGATAGACAGTAATTTAAATGGAAAAACTAATTTAATGAGATTTGCTCAAGGCTACAGCAATCTTAGATTATGAAATGCAGTCTTTCCGTAAACGCTGTTCCTTCCTGTTTGAACAGATCTGTTTTCTGTCTGCTGTAATTCTGTCAGACATGCTTTGTATTGGGTAATCACACAATGCTGATGGAGTCTTTTCTCTACAAATACAGTTGCTGTTTCTCCATCGACCGCTGTGGCAAGCCTCCCTCCGAGCCAATTAAAAGATTACTGTACACATACAGTAGATCAGTAGGACAGAGGCTTTGTTGTCTGCTTGGAGGGAGTTAAAAAAAAAAAAAAAACATAAAACAGACTGGTTTATTATTTAAAACGACATGTAATCTCATCTAACCAGATCTTCTTCTAGACCTGTTTACTCAGCTCAGTGTCGACTGAAAACGATTTCCAAATCAATTCACTTTGAGAAACATAATGAGGCCTGAGTTTCAGCAGAACCTGGCACTGATGATGAGAGGCGGACAGGCAATTTTCCCCTTGTGTGAATTTTAAGTGTGGCTATCTAGACCTGTTGAACATGGGGTAGGGAAAGCTTATTAATATGATGTTTAAGATGCCCTGTTGCAAAGAACTATCTGAGAAGCCGTCATTGGAACCTGTTTGGAAAAGGGAAAGCTCTTTAAAAAAATACTTAATTAAGTGATTAAAATAACATCTGTCAGTCAAATTCTTGCCCCATGAAGAAAAAACTTTCTCCCATGACTCTATACATTACAACATATTATATAGTAGAACATTTGATTAAAAAAAACATAGTATAGTATGTCGAAAATATGATAAAAATCGACATAGTATGTCGCAAATTAGAGATAATATGACATATCATAGCATGTAAAACATATAATAAAAAACGATAGTATAGTATGTAGAAAATATTATGAAAAAATAAATAGTATAGTTTGTCGAAATTGAGAGAAAGAATTGCATAGTATGTCGAAAATATGATAAAAAAACGACATAGTACGTCAAAATTAGAGAAAAAGCGACATAGTATAATATGTTGAAATTTGATTACAAAAACGGCATAGTATAGTATGTCAAAGATATGATACAAAACTAATAGTATAGTATGTGGAAAATCTGTTGTAACTGCGTGATTCTATCATGTCATTATGGACCAAAATCTCTGAGGAATGTTTCCAGCACCTTGTTGTCTATGCCACGAAGAATGAAGGCAAAAGGGGGGCGAACCCAGTGCAAGGTGTACCTAATAAAGTGGACGGTGAGTGTATGTCAATGTCGTGATTGTTGTGCTGCGACCAATTAGCCAAACTATTATTTTTGAAGCAGCTTTGAATTAACTCCGTCAGCCAACAACCCATAACATAATTTATAAAATGAGCACCAGACGAATGTTAATTACACCGGACATTCAAGGAATTTACATCATGGAGCATTTGAGTGCTTGAAGACCAACCACCTGAACATCCATTAGATATAATGCAATCCCCGGCAGTATCCACTCAATTCATTGTACAGTATTAAGAAGCTCAAACTGTAATATGAATGTTATATTGCCACTCCACCAGAGAGACATTGATACAACTCTACATAATTGTATTAAAATATGCATTTTAAGAAAAAATATTTACTGTAGTAAAAGTGGATACATTTAGTTCAGTCAGTTTTGAATTTTCAGTAACACAAATAAAAAAGATAGTCAGGGAAACATTAGGGCAGGGGTTGGCAACCCGTGGCTCTTGAGCCGCATGAGGCTCTTCAAGCCCTCTGCTCTGGCTCCCTTGAGCTTGGACATAAATAAGAAGGAAATAAAATAAAAGTATTTGTAGGACTATTTAAATGTTGTTGCACGGTTGAAAATGTTTCGTATCTTGTATTTTGAGGTGATAATGTGACACATAAATAAAAAACAAAATGGTTTTAATTAGGTCAACTAAAATATCCAGCACCAGCACCTTTTCTTGCAGGTGAATAACCTGACCCCCGGCTCGATGAGCGAACTATGGATAAATCAAAGAAAATAAAAGTATTGGAGGAATACAGGATTTAATTCTGCGTGGTTAGAGTTATCTGCTTTCACAGCAAACGATGCTGGCTTACCAGTATGTTTGATATGTAGAGAGAAGTTGTTAAAGGTGCTGCAGCCTTTACGTATCGAGGAGAAACACGGAAGAGGAAGACAGCTGACGATCTTCACTCATAATTCAATCAGTAAACTATTTTTAGGGTGCAGCTATAGGTTTTATTTATTTCAAAGTGGGCCCATTTTAATTGTATTTTTTTTCCTTCAAATGTGCAGAGGACTCCCCAAGTGCTGTGTTTAATTTATTTTAAAGTAGGCCTGTGTATTTTTGTTATTCTCCTTATAGGAGTTATTTGTTTCTTATTAGAGGTTAACAGCTTTATAATGTAATAAATAATAAATGCAAGAAAACTATATTTTTAGTCTATGATGTAACAATAAATACAACTTTATAAGCTATCAAATATGTTTTGCGGCTCCAGACAAAACAAATTGTTGGAAAAGGGGGCAAAATGGCTCTTTTGGTCAAAAAGGTTGCAGACCCCTGCATTAGGGGGTAGGGGTGTGTGAATTGTTTTGTTTTGTATACCTCAGCATTTTTTTCTATCTTTCTTCAAAGATAAGAACTCTATTCTAATCCTTATTGTTGATTTTCAGGAACATGTATTCCATATACAGGGTTCCTCTATATCAGTGGTTCTCAAACTTTGGAGGAAAAAAAAAGTCGGGCCCCCCCAACACAAATAGTCAGGCTCAGTGGCGGCGCCAGAGATTTATTTTGGGGGTGCTGTGGGGTAGTTTGACGTTTCATAGAGGGTGCTCAAACATTTAGGGTTTCCCATTAATGTACCGGGCGCTACAGTGGAATTTTCTACTGCAACAATCCCCACACATATACACAGTGTACCCGCGACTGTTACAATGAAGGCTCGATAATCAGCTCACGGCATATAGGTGTAAGCAGGGGTAAAGTGCTATTTTTACAGGTGGTGTGTGGACCTCACATAGGGGAGTCCGGGGGCAAGCTCCCCCGGGAAGATTTATTTTTAAATATTGAAGTTAAATGCATCAATCTGGTGCACTTTGAGAGCAACATGAAGAGATCTATGGATACCTCTCTCAACACCCATATGATACAGAACTGTAAACAGATTTACTTTTTCTTTATGGATATTTTACAAATCACCCTTTTAAACTTTATTCTTTTTTTACTGTCATATAGTATTTCATACCCGTTTTTCATTTATTCTCTTATTTTTGTATAATGATCATATAAACGTGTGCCTCGGAAATAATTGTTTATATTAATGGTGACCAAAACATTTGAGACCCACTGAGATAACACTGACAGAGTCCTTTAGCTCACTGAGTCTCTCAGTCTGACAGGAGAGGACTCTCCTCCACTTTGTTGTTGAAAAAACTCCTTATATCTGTTAGCGTAGTTCGCTAGCACCAGAAGCTAACAACAACGATCTCCAGTACCGGTGCGCTCTCTCTCGCTCGTGCACACAAAATGGCTCCACACACACACACACACACACACACACACACACACACACACACACACACACACACACACACACACACACACACACACACACACACACACACACACACACACACACACACACACACACACACACACACACACACCACACACACACACACACACACACACACACACACACACACACACACACACACACACACACACACACACAACACACACACACACACACACACACACACACACACACACACACACACACACACACACACACACACACACAACACACACACCACCACACACACACACACACACACACACACACACACACACACACACACACACACCACACACACACACACACACACACACACACACACACACACACACACACAGTAGAGCTTTAATGAAACACAGAGACCCAGACGTAATAGTACTGTACTGCATTATATTATTATTTTTTTTTTAAATAACCATTTTTCCTCCTGGTCTCTCGCGCCCCCCCTGGCATGCCTCTGCGCCCCCCAGGTGGTGCGCGCCCCCCACTTTGATAACCACTGCTCTATATGCAGTTAATAAAGGAATCATATTTTAACAAATCAATTTTCTTATTAATGTTATGAGTTGCTGTAGGACCTCACAATACAATACATTGCAGGGAAACATGCATCACCACAAACAGAGTCTAACATCATCTAAAGTGTATGTATTGCTTCTTTTTGGCAGATGTTTATGTTTTATTTCACAGGTACAGTATACCAGCTATTGCATCCGCCTGATTTAAATTCATACATATAGAGAAGGCAATACAATCACATGATGAAAAACGTTTGAAATGTGTTAAAGCTCAAAGAACAAAGAGCTAGTTATAATATACAACATGATTCACCTGGTGAATATCTATTTGCCTGTGGCGACAGTTGCATTCGTTGAACAGTAAAGTCTCTTCTGCACATCATAATTATAACCCATCCTGTCTGTACAGAAGAAAAAAACACCTCTCATCCTCAGTTGAAACAGTTTCCTCTCTTTTCTTTCGCTGACAGCTACAGGTGAAACGATGTGTGCAAAAATAATTCACTTGCCTATTTTAGTCTGACATTCTCACATCTGTTATCTGTTTTTCACACAACTGCCATGCTCAGTAGACACTTGTGGTGGAAATTCCACACTTAATCGCCTTCTGGTGAGAAAATAACAAATATACAAGCTTAAACCAAAGTTGTGTTATTTAGTAAAGAGTTATAGCATTTAACGGAATCCATCTATTTCCAGCTGGAAGGACAGATAATCCTGCACCACTGATTTAGTACGAAGATCTGAAAAACTAGCACTTTATACAGGAAAAAGACAAAAGGGGGGGTGGGGGTCTCAGCTAGGGAATTTACATTACAAGCCATTGAAATGTTGGCCAGACGGGCGAAACTTGCATACATGGTAATTACAAACCTAAGATCCATATAATTGCCTGACAATGGTCAATCTGACACCCTTCTGTCTGAGAACATTTAACAGGAGTGAATTTAAACTTTAGAAAATAAAGTTAGTGACATTGTTGTAAATCCCCCTGCCTTGGTCTTGTGGGAGGCGGGGCTTAGCCTCCACCTACCAGGCCAAACCTGATCCCATTTAAGGCCTGAAATCAGCCCCGCTCAGTCTCTCTCTATTGAATATTTCACCTCCTCCTTTCCTCCTGAGAGACACGAGGAAGAGACTATTGGGATGTCCTCGTTCACTCCAGCGTCACCATGAACAACGCCCTTTACTTCTGGCGTGCGCGCAGTTTTATCACCTGTCACTGGACTCCACTCCACATAAATGTTACGAACTTGGATACACAAGGATAAGGACTCAAATGCACGACCCGGGAGCCAAATGTAAAGTATAATTGATATACTTTATTTGCACAAAGGTAACAAAAGAAAATCGCTCACAACGTGAGGAACTAAACTTAACATAAGTTTCAGGAGCAGAAAATAGGCTTCGAGTCAAAGAAGCAAACGCTGAAGAGCAGAGTTCTGGCATGAGGACAGGACAAGACAAACTGACAACAAGGAACCTGAAATGAGACGTGACAATTGAGTGACAAAACAAAACAGGAAGTGAAAGACAATGAAAGAATAACAACATGAAACATGACTGACTTAGCACTTTTGACGGTGCACAACAATAAATCCCTTCAAAACTGGGATTTAGTTTCACATTGAAATGATTTCTGTCACAAATCTTATGTTATGTCACGTTTTTAGTTTTGTATGTCTAGGTTTGGGTTTATTTTGCTGTTCGGTTCTCCCTGTCATGTTTTCCTCCTTGTGTATTGTCTGGTCCTTCTCCCTGTGTTTTCCTCTCTGTCGTTAGTTTCCCTGGTGTGTCTAATTGTCTGATTGTGTTCACCTGTGGCCCTTGTGTTTCTCCTCCCCTGCCCGGCTGTTTCTCGTCTTGTGATTACCCCTCCCTGTATTTAGTCTTGTCTCTTCCTGTGTTCAGTGTTGGTTCGTCTTTTGTTGGTGACTGAGTTCATCGTGGAGTGTTTTGTTTTGTCCGAGTTAGAATTAAGTCCTTGAAATAAAGGTATTATCAGTATTATCTGCATTTGGGTCCTGCCTGCTTCACTCTATCGTAACAGATTTCGTCCATCTCTTTTATTATAGTTTTCTATGTATTAGTTTCGGTCCTGTATTGGTTTTTCCAGGTATAACATTTCATTTAAGTTATAATTATAATCATAACAATAATAATAATTGATGGATTAATTTCCTTATGGTATTTGAGCTTGTTTCAGATCAACTTTTGTATTGGATGTTGTTATTTAATTTGTCCTACAGAAGAGAGACACAAATCACTAACATATTTATTAGTTATGCTACCCGTATTTGTATATATCCTAAATGTTTGACGTTCTGTGGGTCTACCTATGCAAGCATGTTTGTGCCACAGGAAAAATAAATAAAAATCCTTTAAGTCATTATATTGACTTACAGGATTTCTATTTCTTTTTACATAATTGTTGTATTTTTATTGAAACTGTCAAATACAGAATAAGGCACATAGACATCAATGTTCATCATATAAGCGGTACAACTTTATATTAAGGTACACAAATTCACCATCAACTAGTTGTTCATTAACATGCATATTAGCAGTATATTGGTCTTTATTAGTCATTATAAAACACTTATTAATGCCTTATTCTACATGACCATATTCTACAAGTAATCTGTGTATGTTACACTTGCATGTATGAGATCATTAAGTGCCTTGTAACTTCTTTTTTTATAGTTTTGCTCCGTTTGAATGTCAGGGGACTGCAAATAAGTCAATAAAGGAGCATGGCTGCTCATTCCCTGGCTCTCAAAAAAGTTTGTCTGGCTGTTTAATTTATGTTCACACTGAGACAGCACAACACAGAGAGAGAACAGTTCAAACCGGAGAGACGTGATGTAAGGATTACATATTTATTGTTTACACGTCATAAGAATGAAATGATTGCCATGATAATACAACAGGAGAATGTAATGGTGTTTGGCGATTAGGCCCCGGTTTGCAGGATAATCATTCAGGAGGGAAAGAACCGCTCCGATGAAATCCCCGGGGTCTAGACACTGGTGGTGGTGATGAGTAGGTGAGACCGGTCTGAAGAAGGAAGGTTTAGCTTTGTCCTGGAGGAGACGGGAGGCGGGTTGCGTGTGATCATCTGCAATGACAACTGACAGGGAGGAAGAGCAGGCATTTAAGGAATTTAGCATGTGCAGCAATTGGCTGCTGAGGGGTGACGCCCTCGTATTTAATGAGGGGGGAAGGGAGCCATAGAGTGACGTGTAAGTGACTCGTGTTAGGTCTTCCTTATTGAACTTGCGCTAAAGCTTTCATTTCAAACCGGAGAGACGTGATGTAAGGATTACATATTTATTGTTTACACGTCATATGAATGAAATGATTGCCATGATAATACAACAGGAGAATGTAATGGTGTTTGGCGATTAGGCCCCGGTTTGCAGGATAATCATTCAGGAGGGAAATAACCGCTCTGATGAAATCCCCAAAACCAGTGAAGTATGAAATACTGAGATGAACTGAGTTGCTTACCTTGTGGGGTGACTGGTGATCTGGGAATGAAAGATAATAGATTAACATATGTAAGCGGCATTGGGCCGGAATCACTGCCGGAGCTTACGGGTCATGCTGAGACTCTGACTGCCGAAATCAGTGCCGGTCTTATCTGAAAACGACCTGCGGGTCGCCTGCCTGGCTAGCAGGGCTTGACTACGCCGCCCGAAGGTCGAACGGTTTTGTTTTGTAACTGACACCGAAGTGTACGGTGGCCCAACGTCCACGACACCGAAGTGTACGGTGGCCCTCAGCCACGCCTGACTTCGCAGGATATATATTTTTTTCTTTTTCTTCTTCTTTATTTTTTTCTTTGTTTTGTAACTGACACCGAAGTGTACGGTGGCCCGAAGCCACGACACCGAAGTGTACGGTGGCCCGAGTCCACGCCTGACTTCGCAGGATATATCTTTCTCTTCTTTACTCTTTCTTTATTTCCTTTGTTTTGTAACTGACACCGAAGTGTACGGTGGCCCGAGTCCACGCCTGACTTCGCAGGATATATCTTTTTCTTTTCCTTCTTTATTTCCTTTGTTTTGTAACTGAAACCGAAGTGTACGGTGGCCCAACGTCCACGACACCGAAGTGTACGGTGGCCCGAGTCCACGCCTGACTTCGCAGGATATACATTTTACACTGACACATTTGAGCAAGGGCCTGGGATTTGGATACCTGCGTGCAGGAGATGAAGCCCGTTACAGGTAGGTGCAGCGTGAGACGAGACATTGTTCCCTGTGGGCGGGGGCCCACGGACTAGGACAGGAATGCAGTTTGAAATCCGATACCATGATGAGACATGTATACGTGTTATGAACAACCACCAGTTATATGCATAGATACCATAGTTAGGGTCTGAGAGATCTTTGGGAAGCCCGTACGGCGCTGATGTCCGGACGAATGAAGGTTGTGAAGGCGGAGGAGGACCACCGTCCTAGTTGTTGTAGGGATGAGGTAGAGAGACCTTGATTAGCAGCAGAGGTGGCTGCACCTATCCTGAAGGAATGCCCCGGGTATGATATGGGTGATAGGCCGGATTTAATGAGAACTTGCTTGAGGTAGAAATTGACGGGGCCATGACCCTGCGAACCACTCTCCCTGGAAGAAACCCCCAAAACCCATGGATGGGCGGCATCCGTGAAGAACCTCATTGAGTCAGAGGAACGCACGAGGCCATCGTAAAAGAAAGTAACTCCGTTCCAGTGGGCGAGCAGGAGGGACCAGAACCGTAGGTCTGAGCGGCAGCCTTCGTCTAAGAAAACGCAGTCATGGAGGTTGTCGACCGCTGATGCTGCGTCTAGGAGGGCGGGAGATGAACCGAGCGCCCCTGGGGGATGACGTGCATGGCGAAGTTGAGGTGTCCGAGAAGGGAGAGCAACTGTTGTTTTGTGATAACTTGTTGCTCGCAGTATGACTTGGTGATGTCCCGGATGCGCTGCAATTTGTCGGAGGGGAGAGACGCCTTCATGTCTATGGAGTCGAGGATGATGCCTAAGAACTCTAAGCGTGTGTCGGCACCTAACGTTTTCTCTTTGGAGAGAGGGACACCTCACTCCTGAAGCAGTGTTAAAGCTTGGCCAGTGAGATCCCTGAGCTGTCCTGTGGCGGGTCTATGGGGAGGAAGTCGTCCGGTAGGTGAAGGACGGAGGGGATTCTGACGATGTTCAGCAGGATCCAATAGAGCGCTTCCGAGAAGGAATTGAAGATGCGGGGGCTGCTTCTGCACCCGAAGGTCAGGCGAACGGCGAAGATAGAGTTTGGACTCCCACTTAATACCGAACAAATTCCACTGAGACGGATGAAAGGGGATGATTTGAAGGCATCGGTAATGTCCGCTTTGGAGAGCCGAGCTCCGTGAACTTGATCATCTTTATTGCATTATTCACTGAGGCATGGTGAAGGGAGAACTGATCTGGAGGGATGATGCTATTGACGCTGCAGAATGGGCCGGAGCAGGGAGCGGACAGATCGAAAATCAGCCTTTTATTTACGTGTGGCTATTCCGATGGGATTTGAACGGAACACTGAGAAGGGGGAGGAGCTAAAAGGACCGATTATATATCCTTTGAGAAGTTCTTTGTCGATGAGCTGGGAAACTATGTTGGGTTCTTTAGCGGCTGACTGTAAGTTTCTTGCTACGAAAGTCACTGTGGGAGATGGGAGGACCCCTACCCTGAAGCCTTGGGAGAGCCCTGACAGGAGATAGTCAACAAACACGGAATCTGGGTGAATAGATAGCGCAGCTGCTAGCTGAGGGATGTTAATGGGAGTGGAGGGGTGATATTCCAGAATGTTTTTTGTTTTTTTAATGTTTCTGGCGCAGAGCCACTGTGACGGCCCGTCCACACGGTGGCGTGCGTTACAGCTTCCAAACGCTTCTGCCCATTCACTTTGAATGGGGTGACGTCACTTTTAGCAGAACTGTATTTTGGGAAGCGACGTGGAGCGTTTGCTGGCGTTGCTCGCGTCAAAAAGTTGAGCAATGTTCAACTTTTGGCGCCTCGGGAGAAGCGTCAGCCAATGAAATCCCGTTTATGCAAATCTGCCAGTACAAGCTCGAGCCAATCAGACCGCGTGTATGCTGGGAGAGACTACGCAGGTAATTCCTCATATTCCAAACATTTGAGGGAAAATTCATTATAGTGGTAGTGAATCACCCGGTGCTGTATGATCAGTCTCTGTTCATCTACCGGGATACAAACCAGAGGAGCGAGGCATGGAGGGATGTGGCAGAGACAGTGGGTGAAACTGGTAGGTTTTTGCCTGTTGGGGATTTTAAAAACATTTTTTTTAAAAGTTTACTTCGTTTTAACATTGCTATTGCTTTGTGTGTCGGGGGCAAGAGATTCATGTGATTGGTTGTTGCTGCTGTGCGGACCAGTAGCGTAGGCAGAAATGTACTTTAGGGTGGGGGCCAGATTTTTCTTTTGCGCATCAGAAACTAACCACAATCCCGCCGGTACCGGTGGCAGATTACTTTTAGAATACTTCCTTTTCTTCTCTTTTTTTTTTTTTCTTCTTTCCTCTTCTTTTTATCTTTTCTTTTCCTCTTCTTTTTTTTAATCTTTTCTTTCTTCTTTCTCTTTAGAATACTTTCTTTTCCATAACAGATGGGTATGTTTTGGTGAACGGGAGACACGTATTTTACTGTTTTAATGGCTTATGAAGAGCACAAAACAACATGTTAGTGTCATTCTGGACAGCTCTCTCATCTGCACCGCACATAAAAAGAAAAACTCACCCAGACTGCATTCTTTGTACTGTCTTAAAACCTTTCCTTGGAATAGTTTATGCATTGTAAGGTGTCCTTGGGTGCTTTGAAAGGCGCCCCTAAATAGAATGCATTATCATTATTATTTATTATCTGAAACGATGTAATAACTTTTAAAACTTTTCCCAGTTACTTGCCCCATGCATTCGGCAGCAGCTGGCCATTCAGTTAGATTTGATCCTGTTATAAATGTCATCATTTCGACAATAAATAAATGCTACATAAGCGTTATCTTCCACGTTTTATCTAAACATCTCCGTTTCTACCTTCCAATATGTTTGAAAGAGAACTCTCTCTCTCTCATCTGCGTGCGAGGCGGGGCCTCACGGACACGCTGCATCTCTCGCTCGCAGATACGCTGCAGCGCTGTGCACACGGTTCTGCCGGTAATGAATATTACATATTGTGAGGAAACTTTCCACCAATAATTCCAATAAGTATTCACTTCAGGTTTACGAAAGTAAGTGCACTCAGATTACTCGTTTTTCAAATGTAACACCAGCTGAATATACTGATTTTTTTCTGATTACGTAACACCGTTACATGTATTCCGTTACAACCCAACCCTGTGTAAGGGTGAGTGCAAACATTTTCGTTAAAACTAGTACCTGAGTGCAACGGAAGTTGAAGCTCCTGTGGCGGAGTCTTCCAGAGCCTGGAGGCGAGCATCGATAGCTATCATGGAGCTAGCCAGGGATTGCAGGGAGCCGGCCGCGCTACTCTCCATAAGGGGTGTGACACTCCCTGCCTGGCGAGCCTGAGAAGAGGTGGATTTTTGGAGGGGGACGGGATCCTGGAGGGCTCGACTTCCTGCCTTTTTTTTACCTCCGCGGCTGCGGCCTCGTCCTCGCCCTGCTCTCTGGGGAGCTGACTGGAGCTGCTGCCCCGGACTGGGGAGCTACGCTGGAGACCTGGTCCGAGAGCTCTCGCAGCTGAGAGAGAGTGAGGCCTGGGGCTGTGGGAAAGCCCTGCTGCAGGAGCCGGGTGATGAGGAAGTCTGCCTCTGTTGATAAGCCGCTGTGGGGAGCCGAACCGGGATCGGTGACTTCCAGAGAAGGTTCGTGTTCCGAATTGTCCGAGTTGGACATCTTGAGCTAGTTGTTTCTTACGGTTTTTCTCACGAGAAGGAGTATTGTAGTACTACCATTGCGTGTGATCATCTGCAATGACAACTGACAGGGAGGAAGAGCAGGCATTTAAGGAATTTAGCATGTGCAGCAATTGGCTGCTGAGGGGTGACGCCCTCGTATTTAATGAGGGGGGAAGGGCGCCATAGAGTGACGTGTAAGTGACTCGTGTTAGGTCTTCCTTATTGAACTTGCGCTAAAGCTTTCATTACACCTATTGTGTAAGTACAAGCAGGTCACACAGTATGATCACAAATACATACAATCTGTTAAAAATCTGTTTTTATTAAAAAGTACAGGCCTGTTCTCAGCCTTGGAGAAACTTGACATGTTTTGGTATGTATCTGAATCTCTTTATAGTGGTTCATTAATAAAACAGATATTTCAATGTGTGCCTACTTTGTTCATGTACTGTGGAGGTTAATTTCTGTAGTTGTGTGCTATAATGTATTTACAAAGTGTGAAGAGGAGGCAACTTTAGAATAGGGAACCTGTTCAGGTCAATTAGAGCCAAACTACTAGCTTATTGGACTTCACTTTAAAATAGGGAACATATTCTTAGATATAAATACCTAATTTTGAGTTATTTAGACATATTGAGGAGACTAGCATATTAAGACCAAAGCTCATGTACAACAACTTCCTTACTTGCAATAAATAAGACACTAATTAGAGGGTTATTGAGGAAAAACTCTCAACTAATGGCTTATTACTTGTAGAATATGGTCATGTAGAAAAGGCATTAATAAGTGTTTTATATTGACTAATAAAGACCAATATACTGCTAATATGCATGTTAATTAACAACTAGTTGATGGTTGATTTGTGTACCTTAATATAACGTGTTGCCACTTACAGTATATGATGAACATTGATGTCTATGTGCCTTATTCTGTATTTGACATAATTGTTTCAATAAACAAAAACAAGTCATGAGATAGCTATGTCAATATATTGAGATAGCTAAGTCAATATAATGAGATAGCTAAGTCAATATATTGAGATATACCACTGATACTCTATATTGAGATATACCACTCTGATACTCTCGCACACCACTCTGAGATTTGCACAGACAGCAGCAGGTTGCAGCAAAACGTTTCTTTCTACTGACTAGACTGGAGTTGACAAAAATCCAC
The DNA here is from genome assembly GCF_902827175.1 of Gymnodraco acuticeps. Classification (NCBI taxonomy): domain Eukaryota; kingdom Metazoa; phylum Chordata; class Actinopteri; order Perciformes; family Bathydraconidae; genus Gymnodraco; species Gymnodraco acuticeps. The sequence continues at coordinate 552,483 of NW_022990590.1, forward strand.
CAGACTTCTAGAAGGTAAGTCGTATACGTTGGTTGCCTGTTAAGCCCCACAACACTTTAGGCTTTAGTGTGTTAGCTTTAGGTAGCAAAAAACGGAGATATGCTAACCTTTAGCTGTTATTCTGATTACAAATTGTGTTCAATGGCATTAAAACGAGAAACGCTGGAAGACCTGGAAAACAGGCTCGGGGCTCAGTAAAGGCTGGCTTGACTTCAGGTATAATTCGTCTGTAAACACACTTTGGCGGCTATCCTAGTTAGCGTTAGTTTAGATTGCTAAGCTAACGTTAGCTGATGTCGGTATGCTGCTGGTGTAACGCGCTACTTTTAATCACTGTGTGTAATGTCAATTTGCAGACAATGAAGAGAAAGTCAACAGACATCTCTTCTTATTAGTGATGGGAATTCCGGCTCTTCTTGGTGAGCCGGATCATTTGGCTCGGCTCACCAAGAAGAGCCGGCTCTTTCGGCTCCCAAACGGCTCTTCAGTTTACCACTTATTATACCTTTTAATTAAATCAAATGTAGCCCTGTTTTGACTAATGATTTATATGTGTACACATATATCACTTAAATTATTCAATACATCCTTTGTACTGAAGTATTCAAAAGTAAAAATTACATGTTTAATATAAATGATTTGCTGTGGCCAATTATTTTCATTGCATTTACAGACCCGTGTAACTCTCTGATACCACCCAATGAATGCATTGACTTGCTTGTAGAACCACGCTACACAAAACAGATAGCAACACCTATAAAACTATTTTAAAAAAGGGGCTACTGTATCGACCTATATAAAAGTATATAAATATTTTTTTTTTTTCAAAATACCAAAAAGATCCTGCATTTTAGCCATGCCTCATTTCGCTCTATTTGCTCTTTCCAGCGCTGTTTTTGCAGGGGGCTGATTCTGTGAGCTGAAGCTGACCACGCCCCCCTGCAGGAGAGGGGAGCGTGCTCTGAGATCAGCTGCTGGGCTGTCAGAAGAGGGGGAGAATCTCCGTCCTCCGTGTTTTATTTTTAGAGAAGTAAGAAGAGAAGTAATGGGGCAGAAACCCTCCTTTTTACGCAGCGGTCCAGACATAGACATCAAACGGCGACACATATTCAGTTGCCAGTTACTTTGGCATTAGGGCAGGGATATCTAGATACTTTCCAAGGTTTGACATAATGAATTATGCTACTTTTAAAGCAAGCAACGATGTTTTCAAATCTGTAATCAAAAAGCTCCTCAAAAACACTATCGAAGCAGTTCCTGCCGTTGCTACGTTAGTTCAAACAGTAACAACGGACTACTTTTCTTAGCGGATGCATGTCAATTTAAATCAATACAACTATTTTTTAAATCACTAAAATCATTTTCTAAATCCATAAAAGCATTTCCATTAATATTGGGAGTCATGTCGTTACTTTGTTGAGAATGTGGCCATGTAATAAGCGGGATAATGTGCACATTGCACATTGCATAATGTGCCTTCATGCCGATCTAGATCCCTCCGCAAAAATGGCTCGTTCGCGGGCGAGAGTCGGCTCCCGTCGTTCACTTAAAAGAGCCGGATCTTTGAGCCGGCTCGTTCGCGACCGACACATCACTACTTCTTATTTTAAGAAGAAGATGAGTAAAGGAGAGACAGAGCTGGCAGGGGAGCAATATATTGACTTAGCTATCTCATTATATTGACTTAGCTATCTCATTATATTGACTTAGCTATCTCAATATATTGACTTAGCTATCTCATTATATTGACTTAGCTATCTCAATATATTGATTTATACTGATGTGCTCTCTTCACAAGCTGAATATTGATGCATTATTTGAGTAAATTGGGATTATATTTATTGATAGCTTGTTTAGGCTTATCCTGCGAAAGCAATATTTGATTTGTTTGTAACAGAGTGTTGTAGCTCTTCCTGATTTCCATTTGTGTTTTATATTCTAGCCTTAAAATCATCATCAGCATCACCAACGTCACCTTTAACCTGTCACCTGCATGTGAAGCAAATAAATGGTTAAACCGCTCTCAACGTGGGTCCTCATATTTTGACTGGTATGCCAAGGCAGAGGAACTTAAGGCAACCCTCCCTAAAATGATAGTCTAGTTTATACAGACATTATATATAATTAAATGAGATTTATGAGACATTTCTACGATAACACTCTTTCTCTCCTTCAAACAAACACATATTCAGGTAGTTCATTGTCAAGCTACACACACACCTTGGAGGGATGGAGGGAAATGGATTCAGGTAGGGGTAGGGGAGAATGGCAGGTCATTAAGTGAACCAGTGGAGCATGCTGCTCTGACCTGCCGCTGCAAAGGAGCAGGCAGCAGTGTTATCACACACTCCATCGCCCAACCTTACCCGGCCGATCTGGGGACTGCATGAGTGTGTGAGACTGTGTGTGTGTGTGTGGATATTGGACTGTAAATGGACGTAAGTCCGTGACGTCACCCATAGGATTCTGCAGAGTTGCCGAGAAGCCCTTAGTAGGCGGAGTCGGCCACTAACGGCTCGACAGTGACGTCAGAGTTCAACTCCCGCCTGCTCCAAATAAGGGCAAAGAGGCGGAGCCGAGGCGGGACCTGCTGCCACCGAGCTGGAAGTTCCAGAGCTAGCTGAAGCTACCAAGCTAAGCTAACATGCTCCCCATCTGCACACTGCCGTCACATTTTACGTTTCTAAGGTAAGCGGACATGAAACTATTCAGCAAAACTATAAATAATAATCTAAGTTATTGAGTTTTTAGCATAATACTTCAGAATCTTAAAACCCCTTAACGTTTGTATGCAATTGTGCTAAATTCAACACTGGAATCAAGCAAATATTAATATGTTTGCATGACATTAGTTTTTTATATTTTGATATCACTTAATTACACCTTTAATACATTTAAGTCAAACTAAGGTACATGTGATGGTAGCTAGTTAGTGCTCTTACCTGTGATGCCTCCTCCAAACAGCATAATAACCAGACTGTATCATTAAAACTAAGTACCAGTTATATCCTTGACTTTAGACAAACAATTCAAAAGACAAAATGTATTTAAAGACCAATCTTTATTTGAATGTGCCTCTTAACCTGATATATTAGTTATACAGTAATAGTATTGACAATCTAAAAAAATTGAGCAACTCAACAGTCAACTTTATATTTCTTATTGTCCAAAGCATTTATTATTTTCATTTTCCCCCTCTCATATTCAGTGTGGACGGATTGAGACAGCATGGTGTCCAGAGAGCTGCAGAGACTTCAGGGAGAAACCTCAGTGTGATGGACGCTCTGTCTGTTGGTTTGGAGAGGACTGAGGGTCTTTCCTCAGCGAGGAGGACCAGGCCTGATGGAGGAGCCCATGCTGGGCATAGCTGATACCAACTGCACAGGCCTAGTCTGTCACTTTATTTGACTAAATGTGTTTACTTATACATTTAATAGGTTTACACCTTCTGTCCATATGTGCTTTTTATTTAAAACATGTTTGATTAAGTTTTGGTTCACATTTCAATAAATTGTATTTGTATTTGCACTCCTTTTGTCCATTATTCTTACTGAAAATGTTAGATTACACATTCACATCTGACTGAAGATTGGCCCCATTTATTTGTGACATTGCAAACTCTGCGGTACAAGGCACAGGTGATGTGAAGCTCATAAAGTGAGGCAAATAGAAATAATCAGCTGATGGAGTGTAGATGTGGAAATAGGTGCATTCGATCAGCTGACTGTGTTTTCACAATAAAAGTAGTTTCTTAGTGAATGTCCTGTACTGGTCTTACAATCTCATAACATCAGCTTTTAATGTTCCTCTTGGATGTTCTTCTTGACCCTCAGAGAAGGAGAAAATGTCGTCCTTTCCTAACAAAAATGACAGGAACCTAGGGCTGTCAGTCGATTAAAATATTTAATCGCGATTAATCGCATGATTGTCCATAGTTAATCGCAAATTAATCGCACATTTTTGATCTGTTCTAAATGTACCTTAGAGGAATATTTTTCAAGTTTTTAATACTGTTAACATATGAGTGGACAAATATGCTTTATGCTAATGTTTATTATCATTTGAACAATGACAAATATTCTCATGAATATTAAACACAACCTATGAACATTACAAATATTCGCCTCAATTCAACCTGGAACCTCTCTCATACAATAATACAATACAAATGGGGTGTGTGTGTGTGTGTGTGTGTGTGTGTGTGTGTGTGTGTGTGTGTGTGTGTGTGTGTGTGTGTGTGAGTGATGGATCGTTGGCGCTATGTGCAACTCAAGGCATATGCTCGAACGGGAGCTGCAATCATGTTGCGCACTATCCGTGCTGAGTGTGCTGACTTTTCGTACAATGTCCCACTGTCTGGCTTCCTGCATAAAGTCAAGTGCTCGGCACAGTTGTGGCGAAATGTCGCTCCTCTGTTTTCATTTAAAGAGCTCCTTCTATCCATTAGCGCAGCTAGCTAGCACCAGATGCTAACAACAACAATGCACGTAAGGTCTCTCTCTCGCTCGCTCGAGCCACACATACACACACCCTCCCGGTCCTCCCAATAGCCAGTCGGTGCCTGCCGGTGAGCGTGGAAGTGTGGTCTGCCACAAGCGGGCGGCAGGAGCGGGGCTGTCAGCGTCAGCTTGTAGATGGTATTTTAAACTTGATGCGCTCTTAAACTACGGGGCGGCCGAGGAAAAAAAATACACATGCGTTAATCGCGTTAAAATAATTAGTGGCGTTGATTTTTTTTATTAACGCGTTAACTTGACAGCCCTACAGGAAACATAAAACATATTATTGCAGAACAAGTGTGTTATTTATGAAAGTGGTGTGTTTGTGTGTTTAGGGGCTATAGATATAATTATTTTGTAATTGTAATGATTTTTTTTTATTTCAACAGTGAGCTACAAAGACGATCAGATTATGAATGAACAGTATGAAGCTCATCAACATTGAAATATATGTTACAGGGCTCGACCTTAAAGACTGCCCGATGGCCCGGGGCCATCTAGTATTTAGCTCGGGCAATGAAGCCTCACCTGCTGGTTGCCCGATCGGGCAATCTATTATGCCAGTATCATGCAGCTCGCGGATCCAGTAATGAGTGACCCGACAGTAAAACTAAACATATCTATAACTAGTTTAGGTAGTTTGAGAGGTAATTAAAATAGCTACGTGTGATATTCTAACCTGAAGTGTGTGTTTTGTCCGCTCACTGCTGCATGTGATTATGCAGAGCTGCATGTCCAGTCTCGACTCGTCAGCAGCAGCTGATCTCTCTCTCCCGTCAGATTAGACTTCACTCGCGTTTATGTCCATATCGATCAGATCCAGCTATTTCTAGCTAATGATATGACTACCTGCTTATTAAAAGACACCTAAACAATAAGTGTCGCTATGCAACTGGGTGAGGCCACAAAGTATAGCGCAGCATTATGCATTTGTTTACATGCCCACCGGAACCCTGAGGCATTACCAACAGATCAACGCACAATCAACCCATACAGGACATCTCTTTCTCCACATTAAGTGTTAGACATTAGAATTGACTATTCTTGTCTGTCACATACTCTTCTTGTCTGTCACATAAGTGGCGCAACTGAAGCGGTATTGCACTAAAGGGAAATTATTTTGACCGAAGAGATTTAGATTTGCAGGCTAATGGGAACTCTGACGTCGCCATTTTGTGTGCTTCGCGGATGCGCTCGGCTCCTCTCGACTGCTGCTCGGGTCTGCTCGGCCAGCTTCCGGATGAGGAGGCATTCGTTCGACCAATTTACAGTAGATAACATTACAAACATTTTTAACAGGGGCCATAACAGTGTAAATAACGTTTGTTTTGGCAGTTATAACTGAATGTAATGTTTTCTACTTTTTTACATCTGGGAAGGCATTTGCCTTCATCAGATGGAAAGTGTCTTGACCAAGAACTTAAGTATTTCTTATAGCTATGCAGGGCGAGGCCCCCCAAACCCTTCGTGCGTCATTTCGTCCATGCGCATTTTTCAGGGTAATCTCTATTGGGCTCAGGGCCATCTGTAAATTAGCTTAGATGGCCCACAGGGCCATCTCCCAAAATCCTTAATGTCATCCACTGTGTTATTATCAAAATAATATGTAACTGTTATCAAAACGTAGTGCAACTGTAGAAGCTTGCTCTGTTGTCTCACTGAAAGAATAACTTTTACCACGTTTTTTTCAGACAATATTGAGAGATAAATAGTAGCAGTTCTCACTATGTGTTAAATATCTTTGCCTTCAATACATTAAATTAGAAAGCTGACAAAACCATATTTCTTTAACCTTTATTTATACAGGTGTAGATCTCATTGAGACACAAGGTCTCATTTTCACACAATCATATTAACATCTAAATGTAACCTTTTGCATGGAAAAAACCCTCAACCTAACTGATGTGTAGGTGATCTAGTATTTAGTATTGTTTAATGGAATGTATATCAGTGTATTCAAGTCAATACTTCATTTATTTAAACAAATATCTTTCTTGATTCTTTGTACAGTATGAAAAATAGAGTCTTTGTACCTGTGCTGAAGTTCACTGCTGTGAGGAGTCCAGTTCTGTCTCTCACTCTCTGGTCCAGCCTGTCTGCATCACCTGGACACCTTAAACAAACGTGTGTATATATATATATGTAAAGTACCATGTGTACAAACAATATAACTGATTCTCTTCTGTTGAACATGTTGGATTGTGTATTGTCCGAGTCAGGGTCCTTTTTATTTTACTGTAACTTTGGAAGTTGTGTTACCAATGCTTACTGTTTATTTGATACCAATTTGGTAATGCAATTAATAAAAACAACAAGGTTTGGGTTCGTTCTTCAGATGACTGTGACGTTAACGTGTAAGCTCAATAATGAACTCCAGCTCAACCAACCATATTGTAATATCTAACCTAATCATCTTGAAATATGACATTATTATTTGTAATATACACACATCTTATTGTGAGGTTGATTTCACATACACTACTTCGACATGAGCTTGTCTACATACTAGAGCATAGCCAATTTAAATTAAACTTAGCGATGCATACAGTTCCTACCTACATAATAAAATATCTCTAAGTTACAAGGATGACCTTATTTTATAACCTCAAACAGAAGCCGTTTGTTCTACAGTATTATCCCACTTAACGCTTAACACTTGCCTATTTCGTTTTAACCTTTATATATACAGTCTATGGTTTTAACTTGGAGACTAGGATTAGCATCGTTAGCACCGATGTAGCTACCACTCACTTACACGCTAACCCAAGCCTTAACATTCATTACGTAGCTGATTCAAATCATAAACACATCAATAAGTACTCGAATTTCACTTACCGCAAAAACCGCATTCATGCACCGTCTGTTTCAACCGCAGAGCGAGTCACAATAGTCCGATATATAAGCATGAAGAACAAACAACCACAGCCGGCTTCAAGTTGTGTTCCCTGGATGAACTGAGCAGGCAGAGTCCCTGTAGCTAGCTTCACGGAGCAGGTAGCAGAGAGACAAGAAGCTAGCAGCAGCAGTCACTTGACAGAGCTGTCACTCAATGTGACCACGCCCTAATATATGCATAACTTTAAGGCTTAATATTAATTAAACAGATGAGTTGAGAAAAAATGCACCCCCCACACAGTAGTCATGAAAGGGGAATCTAACTGTACAGAGAATATGTTTTTTTGAACCACGATGTAAACACGTTTATTTCTGCTGTAAAGTTGGGCATTTTAACATGGGGGTCTATGGAAATTGCTCCCTTCTGCAGACTGCTCCTACTGGCCACTACTGTAGATTAACTGCAGTGTGTGGCACTTCCGTATTGGCGTCCCGGCTCTTCTCCAGAGTTTGCCGCTTGGTGTGGATTGACTTTATGGTGCACACAAACTCACCTTGGCTGTTTACTGCGGAGAGGACAGGGCACGGCTAGTCGTGACCTTGGAGCTCCTCAGAGTTCATTATAAATAGAGTATCGGTGTTCACACAGTGTGTTGCCTCTCAACCTCTGTGTGGACACCATGCAGTCGGTGGTTGTGACCTTAGTGCTACAGATTGATGCGGATGAGAGGTGAAAGAGGGGAATCGGTGCACAATGTGTGATTACTAGGGATGTAACGATACCAAAAACTCACGGTACGATAATATCGCGATAACAAGTCCACGGTACGGTATTTATTGCGATATTGAATAATAAAGGGGAAAATAAAAATGTAAAAACATTTTTTTCAAAAAAACATTTTTTTACTCGAAAAATGTTTCTTTATTAAATAATAAATCAGATTTTTACAGCATTTTAGTAGGATAGCAGTATTTTAAAGTGTCAAAAACAAAGAGACAGTAACAGACTGGAACAAGAAAACCTACTAGTACTACCAAACAAAGTAGGCATTTTCTTTGTGCCACTGCATCTCACAAATAAACAAGGACATTTAATAATCAGACCCGGCAATAAAATAAATCAAGTGTCACTTTAGTTTTTCAAGTAACTCAACTCAAACTCACTAGTCACTCACTCAGCATCATCAGACAGGTTTTTAGGAATATGAGCAGTGGCGGCTGGTGGCAAATATTTTTGGTGGGGCTTTTGATATAGTGAGTAAAACAATTTTTTTTGGGAGAAATGACCCCTTAAATTAGGACTTCTGGTGATGTAATGGCGCGTTTCCAGTGCAGCGCGGAGCTCGCTTTAATGCTGCGTTCAGACCGGACGCGATGCGAATATTCGCTTCGCTCTAACACTCCTATCGCATCGCTCTAGTCACTCGAGTTTCACGGCGGCTGCCAGCTGTGTTTACTCGCATCATTCAAACAAGACGCGCTGGCTCGGGAGCTACAACTACAACAAAATGAACATATTTTACCGTGATTAAATTGTAATACACGTTTCTAAATGATGCCGACGTAACAACATACTGATACCGGTTAGTAAAAACCATGAATTAATGCTTTGACAAGTCTGCAGACAGACGGCAGGCGAAAAACCTTTTAGAATGCTTGTTTTCTGAATGGAGCTTGGCTAAGCTAACGTTATATATGTTCCGACCGTCCACACTCACAACAACGGCCTATACAGACATACATAAACCAGTGACTGTATTCTCCATGACACAGACAGTCTGTGGTTTGTACTTGTTTAACATTTGTCTAGTTTCTGAACAGATCTGCCTGTCCCCGGCTGTTTGAAGAGCAAGCATGGGAAACAAAAGATAGCATTTACCTGTTTGCATCGTTTGCATCCAGCTAGCCTCGTTGATACGTTTTGTCTTTTTCACGAGCTTGCTGTGATATATACAAATCGGGTTGGTCCGGTCCAAGGTCTTTAATTATCATTTTATCTCCCAAACTTCTCCTTTGGAAAGGATTGGAGAGTAGCTCTTGCACGGAATTGGGTGCGGACCGAGGTCCGGCGACTCCACCTGCACACCATTCTCATCCAAATACTGCGTCACCTTGGTCACTCACGAGTCTAAAAAACAACTCACGTCACGTAAGCGACGTGGGCGCCAACGTGAGCGCCCTCGTGACCAAAATATTTGACGGCGCTGATTGGCTGAAATTATGTTTCGGCGGCACAGTTTACTATTGAGACTTTTGCAACGTGCTGGTTGCTGCTGTTTGTCTCGAGGGCTCCGCCCGGTAATGATAAACTAATGTCATGGGCAAGGCCAGGCAGGAAACATGTGACTTATCAGTAACTTTAGACATCGTAACACAATTTTAAACGAGATTTTATTGTAGATTATACATTTTACTGATACCAATTGTATGATATTTACCTTGTTCATTAAAAATAAAAATATAAAATATATATATTTTAGGGCCGGGACTTTAACGCGTTAATTAAGATAAATTAATTACACAAAAATGAACGCGTTAAAAAAATTAACGCATTTTAATCGCACTTATCTTTGCACCGCGGAACGTTTCTCACTGGATGAGTTTCAGGCGTACCGATTATACTGGAGCACCAACTAACGTTCATGACTTCAGACAACAACAAACCACAGTGTACAAACAGTGGGAAATGTTGTTTTTAAAAACGGACGGATGGAAGCGTCGATAAGAGCACGGTTGTGTGCAAATTATGCAAAAAAGAATTCGCATATCACCGCAGCACATCAAGCCTCAAGTATCACCTCAATGCAAAACATATAGCAGCTAGCGTGGAAGCTAGCGTGGACGTTAGCCCGACTCCGAGTACAAGGACCCACACCCAACCCACACTCAACCAGATGACTAGTTTCAGGGCCAGGATATATAAGTCCACGTCTGAAAAAATAACCAACTCACTGGATTACACTCTACTGTGTAGACCACTTGGAGTGGTAGAAGATAAGGGGCTGCAAAAGGTACTACAGATTGCATCTCTGACACAACATATGAGCTGCCATCAACTGTTGGTAAATCAACAACGTCTGTTATGGCCTCTGAAGCAACAGAGAGATGTTTTCTAATAGTCAAGGTTTCCAATGTTCTGAATGTACTTGAAAGTATTGTGTTTTACTTAAAAAACAAAGTGTTATAGTTTACAGAAGGTCTACCTACCTATAGGCTACCTGAATCTCTGAAATGTACTATATTCCTAAATATTAGTGCTGTAGCGACGCGTCGACTTCAAAATATCGTCGACGACATATTTCCGCGTCGACACCATAGACTGTATGACGCCACACACACGTGGGTCACCCAAAGCAACAAGCAGTTCGCAATCGCACTTCTAACACAATGGAGACTGAAACGGCTACCAACTCCTCCTCACAGGATTGCGCACGAAGCCCTCAAACGAAAACATCTCGCCCCAGGTCTTCAAAAGCATGGGAATATTTTAAAGTTAGTCCAAAACGCAAAGATATTTATATATGTATATCTCACTGAGACTGCTGCTTGACCGGAAGCAGCAGCTAGCTGTGGTGGCAACCATTAGCAGCTAGCATTTGCTCTCCGATTTAAAATGGAATTATGGATTATAAATTCAATATTTTTTTTATACATAGATGTTAAAAACCTATGGATTAACCGATTCAGCCGCGTTTTTTCTCATTTTAATGCCATTGAACACGTATTTTGATCAGATTGACAGCTACGGCGGTGAGACGATCTCCCTAGAATCTCTGTTAAGGTACGTGTTGTGATGACTGTATTTGCTTCCCCTGTCGCGAGTCCGGATCACTCAGTGATGATACTATGTACCTACATAATCTGTGGAGTCTCAGTTTTAATCGGATATATTGTATGTGCAGCTACGATAAGTAATAAGGGTACTTTTATCTTGAGATCTGTGCCAATGTCCGTTAGCATTTTTCGCTCAGGGGTCATTTAGATGCTTCTTATGAGACTTGTGTTTTGTTTTGGTAAACATAGTTTGTATCGTCAGTTAGCTGAGATTATTTCCGTTAATCTGGTATAACACATTAATAGGTTCTTAAATATTAAGATTCCCTGAGACACAGTATCGTGACAAATTTTTTTTTTACATTACGTTTTTTATTAATTGAACAACAGAAAAATAATCGTTCGATTAGTCGACTAATCGATCAAATAATCGCCCGATTAATCGTTTTCAAAATAATCGTTTCCCCCCAGCACTACTAAATATGCTATTGCTACACTTTATGGCAAAAATTGCACTTTTCTGTTGGTCTTGGTTAAGTACCACCATGAAAAAAAATAAACAATGTTTTGTTGCTTAAGCTTATGTATTCAGTCATTATTCAATGGTATACTAAAATCCATGTGAAACAAATTGCTTCTCACTGTTCTCAGGTCAAATATGTATATGTGATTAAAAATGCGATTAATTAATTACAAAGCCTCTAATTAATTAGATTAATTTTTTTAATCGAGTCCCGGCCCTAATATATTTTTTAAATATATATTTTTTTAATATATTTTTTTTAATTTAATATTTTTTTTAATATATTTTTTTTAATGTGGGAAGAGGTGGGGCGGCGCCCCTAGAGCTCCTATGGGCCGGCCGCCACTGAATATGAGATTGTCCACATTTCCAGGTATTTATAAGCTGGGATGTTTGGGCATTTACAATATCCCCTGCTCTGGAAAAAACTCTCTCGCTTGGTACTGATGTTGCTGGGACAGCAGTGGTCGCGTTAACCGAATATTTTATTTAACAATGATGGAAAAATCTGAAAGCAGTCTGTCATTTTGACAGATTAGAACAAACTCGGAACAGCGCCAACGTTTCCCCGCAGCGAGGCTCTGGTGTTATGCCGTGTTATGCATGCCCTCCAAAAGGAAATGATATAGTTTCCAAACCGTACTTTGCCGTACAGATCAATACATGTCTGGGAGGTTTTGCTTTACGCTGTGCGCGCTCCCGCGAGGTGCATGCACACACGGAATAACACCGCCCCCCCCCCGTTGACAGTTCACAAGCGTGCTCTCTCGTGAACTGTTCAGACCCGACGGGTAATAAGGGATTATGACGGACATTTTACGATCCTGTCTGTCAAAATGACGGACAGCGAAAAAGTCTAACGCCACCTCAGTGGGACGGAGAGATATGCTTTGGCCATGGGTGACAGCAGTGGGTCAAACTGTGCATTGTCTCTCCACCACTTCAAAAACAATACAGTTTTTGCCAAGAAGGTGAGGCTTATTGACAGGGCGAGATATACATATACTGTTGGTACTTGTCAATGTCTCTAGGTGTGTAAATGTAGCCCTGTAAATACGATGTCCTTTTGTGTTCTGTTGTTTTATGTTCATGTTGTAACCTACTTGCTGCCATGTTGGACAGGTCTCTCTTGAAAAAGAGATCGATGATCTCAATGGGACCACCTGGTTAAATAAAGGTTTAAAACTAAAAAAAAGTGTTTAAATTATTTATTTTTTAAATTGCGGTAGATTTTGTCAGTCTCACGACGGTATTGGGACGTTTATTTACCGCGATACCGCGATATTCGGTATATCGTTACATCCCTAGTGATTACAGATGCTTGAGCTTTGTGTTAAAGCTTTTGCCAATTACATTCATGAGTGTGATGGCTGACATTTGGATGTTAGAAAGTAAGAAAATAAAATATTTTCAAAGCCAGTTGAGGATTAACTTTCATAGATATGCAATATAACTCCTATACACAAAAGGAAAAAGAACAATGTAGGTTCTGATTTAATATCTAAATTGAACAGGTATTAATTCAATGTTACAGTTAAACAGTTAACTAGTTTAAAAGGATTGTTGTTATGAAAAAAAACAATGGAAAACTCACATGAACAATAGCATCATTTGAAAAACAGATCAACATTTATTTTATACCGAATAGTATCTCACACTAAATTAAGAGCTATTTTATGGCTGGTATTAGCGATGTTTCTACCCAACACAAAAATAATATGGTCAAAGCAATGCATATAAAAGCTTTAAGCCAAAAATGAGAACGAGTATAGACTCATACCAAAACATCCTTTAAGTAATCACTTCAGCCCAATGCAAGGATTTCCTTTTCTTGCTGTGTTTCTGGGCCTCAACCTCACTAAGAATGTTGCAACCAGGTGTCAGATTATGGATGCAACAGTCTTACAGCAACTCACTCATTGAAAATGTGCACAGAACAGTTCGCTTTAACTGTTGCTGTCCATGGAGCTGAAACCTTGTCCTACTGTAACCTCATCATGACTGCGGGGATTTGTTGTTTTTCAAAGGTTCTATATTCTAGGCCAACATAATGTGCACAAAACCATGATAATGTTATTCATTTATAAACAGGATGGGGCATCATTTCCTGTCAGGCCTCTTTGAAAAGGTCAGAGTCAGCACTAAACAACATAATCATATCACGGTAAAACACACCTAATTTGTTCTAATTTAAATCCGGTTGTGAGCTTTGTTAATATTTATAAAAAGAACAAATGGTTGTCAAAGGACATAGAAACAGAGTGGTTTTGAAGCAAAAAGAAACAAAGAAAGAAACGAGTAAATTATAGAATCAAACGAACAAAAAGAGAAAAGAACGAATGGAAGAGAGTTGTGTAGAAGTTACGCAGATAAAGGGATTAAAGTCTTATTTCTCTCTGCTCTCTCCATGACTAAGCAGAAGATAAAGATAATGGTTCTGATTTCACATTCAGAATAAAATAGTCTCTTTATTGCTTGAGAAGACTTTGAAAAGAATGAGATTTTGGCTGTAGTTATGGAGACCAGACAGTGGAAAATAGCTATTGTCAAGAAGGGTTGAAAAAGCTGCGAAGCGAGCGAGGGTTTGTTTCTTGATACGTTTTTAAACTTTATTTAAGCTCACATTTAAAATAACAGAGCATTAAATTGACCAAGCAATGAACATGTCTAATGTTTGGAGCTGTTTCGGATAGTTAGGTTTTTGTAATACTTTATTACACTTCAAAATACTCCCCAAAACGAATTGCTTTCCAGTGTTTTTTATATGTATATAATGGGACCAAACAATACAAACCAGAACTAAAGATACATCCTAATTTCAGCCATTTGTCCAAAACAAAAATCTGTTGATTCTCTGTGGCTGCTGTGAAATTATATTGGCTGTTAAAACATTAATGATATGTTTTAGGGTGCATTTGCATGAAAATTGTATTTTGTCACCTCTGAAATCGAGCACCTGCTTCTAATGCCAAAACAGATTAAGAATAAAGCTTACTGCATAAAATTGTTTCTGATTGGAAACGCAATCATCAGTCACTCTCGTAATTGCATTTTCATGCCGTTCGGTTAAAATTAGAATAATGTGCAACACTGTGTGCATATACATCAAGGCTAAATTAGCATTAGAGCAGGTAAAGTGTTAATTTCAGGAGAATGAAATAAATGCTCCCAGGGGCCACTCCTAAATGAAGTGTCATGGAGCACATTAGTGGGCTGGATAGGGGATACACACACACACACACACACACACACACACACACACACACACACACACACACACACACACACACACACACACACACACACACACACACACACACACACACACACACACACACACACACACACACACACACACACACACACACACACACACACACACACACACACACATCTGTGTCCTGGCTGTCAAAGCCGTCACGAAGCTTTGGGTTCACCCCGCTCGACCCTTTGCCTTCATGCCATTGTGTGCTCCCTTTCAATTTCAATCTGCCCCGCGGTGGACACAAGCCATTTGGAAAACTGCTGAGTATATCAAACTTTCTACATGGCTACACAGGAAGAAAAATGTGCTCCTCGGAAAAAAAGATCTCTGGGTCTTTAAGATATGCTGGGACAACGATAGGACAATTTACAACTCGAGAACTTTCACACTTGTGTCTGAAGGGTGTCTCTTTTAAATCGCTCTTTTAAGAACAACATGGATGAGTCATATCAAATGATATCAATGATATCAATGGTGCAGGAGAAGGTACTAAATTAGATTAACCTGTTATACGTTATACTTGATGATCATTTCAGCAGCATTTTTCTTTTAAAAATATATTATAGCTTTTTATCTGCTCTAGCAGGGATTGCAGTGCGGTCAGTTGCATCACCTTTTTGGACCATGCTTAAATATTTCAACGACTTTTAAATCCATTACCGTTAATATACAGTTGTTGTCTCTAATAGATGAATATTAACTTTGGTGATCCCCTGAATGTTGCTTTTGCTGCAGCAGCAGGTCAAAGGTTTTCAATATTTTGTTAATCGAGCCGACAGGATGTGCGCAAAGGTTTGGAGTCAATTGTCATACGCATGGAATAACAGCTTCACCAATCGGTCAAGGGCCAGAAAAGAAATGTCTGTAAAACAGCAAATACTTTTTTTGGTAAATCATAAAAAATCTTACAAGTATGAAAACTTAAATTGCCATTATATAAATCAACAGGTCGTACACATTGTAAAATTCTTACATTCTTACAATCCATAGTGGCTGGGAGGCTGCAGTCTAGGTTTGAATATACAGTATATTGGCCTACACACACACACACTTTTTTTTAATATATCTACTTTGCCATCCACCCTATAAAAGGTTAAGGCAGTGGCTGTGTGCTAAGCAAAGACTGGTCCGAATAACTTTTCCATTTTAATCAGTCAAACTCTTACCACAGATTTGCTCTTTCACCACTGTTTGCTCTTCTCTCCTCCTCCCCATCTGCTCCTATCTGCAACTGTATATCACCTCTTTCTACCCCCACCTGCTTCATGATTATATTCTCGCTCATAACCCTCCCACATGGCCACTCTGCAAACACATCCACATATATATATATATCTCTCCTTTCCGGGGCCTGTCTTAGATTCTGATTTGGGTTTGGCAGGGGCATGTTTGCTCTCTTCCTTGGTCTTAGCAGCCGATGCAGCAAAAAAGAGCAGGACGGTTGATTATTGTTTGCGAGATGTGTGTGTGGGAAGACAGAAAGGGAAAGATATTGCGAGGATTTATTTCATAGACAGAACCTCCTGGTGGGATATGTGTTCAGCCTCTCTGTGTCTGGCAGGAGGGTTCATAGCCCCACTGAGCTTCTCCAGACTAGAGGGGCTGAGAGACTCATCCATTCCCTCACAACATTTCCTCTATTTCCCGATTCCCTACTGCGGCTTCAGGCAGCGCGCATACACTATGATTTTCAGGGTTCTTACACCTTTTCCAAAGTCAAATTCAAGCACTTTTCAGGCATTTTCAAGGTGCATTTTCAAGCTTTTCAAGCATCTTACAGCTGTTGTAATTACATATTTATATTCACATACTTACACTCAAATAATTATTTCCCTACCTCACATTAAATCAGATGTTCTTTATGCTATAAACAACCAAATGTGTGTTTCATAATAGCATTCTACATGAGGACGACAAATTAAAGAAAATAAAACGAAGTTTAATATTTCAAAATGAGTGACCCATCTGTACGTAGACTGGGCATCCCATATAACCTGGCTGAGCTAATATAAAACAATCAGCCAAATCACTTTTCAATACATCATTGATTACTATTTTTGAGGTACTTTTAGGTTGGCAGTAAACATAAGTCCGAGGTAAATGGTGTACTTTTACTCCACTACATGTATTTAATACCTTTAGTTACTTTACAGATGTGGATGAATTATGTGAAAATCAAGTATTAAATCAGACTTTAGTTCCACCTGGAGTAAATCCACAAGCTACCCTGCAGTATACAAACCCACATGGAAGGAATATATGTGAACCTATATATTTTTAATATATGTCACATATATGTTTAACATATATGTGACATATCTGAAATTGGATCCCTACATACATGTCTCTGAACATATATGTACATATATATCCATATATGCACACACATATATGTACATATATGGGTGCAGTGTATATGCACATACAGTGTATAGGTTTCACATATAGGTTGCACATATAGGTTTTACATATATGCACATATAGGTTGCACATAAATGCACATATATGTAAAACATATATGTGCATATAAGTTTCACATATATGCGCATATAAGTTTAGCCTATATGTGCATATATGTTTATTTACACCTATGTTCAAGGTTTATACATAGCCTACCTACATAAAAAAATACAACACACAAAATGTATAAGTCATTAACATACATTTATTGTCAAAAAAAATTAACGCCACTAATTATTTTAACGCGATTAACGCATGTGTATTTTTTGTCCTCGACCGCCCCGTAGTTCCAGGGCGCATCGAGTTTAAAATAGTATCTATTCTACAAGCTGATGCTGACAGCCCCGCTCCTGCTGCCCGCTTGCGGCAGACCACACTTCCACGCTCACCGGCAGGCACCGACTGGCCATCGGGAGGACCGGGAGGGTGTGTGTATGTGTGGCACGAGCGAGCGAGAGAGACCTTACGTGTATTGTTGTTGTTAGCATCTGGTGCTAGCTAGCAGCGCTAACGGATATAAGGAGCTGTTTAAATGAAAACAGAGGAGCGACATTTCGCCGACAACTGCGCCGAGCACTTGACTTTATGCAGGAAGCCAGACAGTGGGACATTGTACGAAAAGTCAGCACACTCAGCACGTATAGTGCGCGCAACATGATTGCAGCGTCCAGGCTGCCGTTCGAGCATATGCCTTGAGTTGCACATAGCTCCAACGAACACACACACACACACACACACACACACACACACACACACACACACACACACACACACACACACACACACACACACACACACACACACACACACACACACACACACACACACACACACACACACACACACACACACACACACACACACACACAGCATTCTTTCTCCTCCAAACACGTCTCGTTGAGTTTTCACCAAAAAGTTCTATTTGGGTTTCATCTGACCATATGACATTCTCCCAATCCTCTTCTGGATCATCTAAATGCTCTCTAGCAAACTTCAGACGGGCCTGGACATGTACTGGCTTAAGCAGGGGAACACGTCTGGCACTGCAGGATTTGAGTCCCTGGCGGCGTAGTGTGTTACTGATGGTAGCCTTTGTTACTTTGGTCCCAGCTCTCTGCATTGACTAGGTCCCCCCGTGTGGTTCTGGGATTTTTGCTCACCGTTCTTGTGATTATTTTGACCCCACGGGGTGAGATCTTGCGTGAAGCCCCAGATCGAGGGAGATTATCAGTGGACTTGTATGTCTTCCATTTTCTAATAATTGCTCCCACAGTTGATTTCTTCACACCAAGCTGCTTACCTATTGCAGATTCAGTCTTCCCAGCCTGGTGCAGGTCTACAATTTTGTTTCTGGTGTCCTTTGACAGCTCTTTGGTCTTGGAGTGGAGTTTGGAGTGTCAATGTTTGAGGTTGTGGACGGGTGTCTTTTATACTGATAACAAGTTCAAACAAGGGCCATTAATACAATTAATGAGTGGAGGACAGAGAAGGCTCTTAAAGAAGAAGTTACAGGTCTGTGAGAGCCAGAAATCGTGTTTGTTTGTAGGTGACCAAATACTTATTTTACCGAGGAATTTACCAATTAATTCATTAAAGATTGCTTTTAAAATCGCTCCGTGTCGAATCAATAGATTATATTTCGTGACTATAACACGAAATGCTGTGAGACTGGGTTGAATTACAACAGTGAGTGCTTCATCCTCTGAACACCACAGGATAGCGACTGTAACGCACATATTAACGTAGGTACGCTCCTCTGAAATGATTGTCCCCTGCAATTATTATTATCCCTCATCGAGTTCGCTATTCAGCTTGCTAACGTTAGCTTAAACAAACGTAACATGCAACATTAGCCTAATCTAAAATGCTCTACTACAGCGTAACTTTCATGTGGCTCGTCAGTACATACTCTCCCATGGTTATTTTTTGAAAACTTTGCAGGAGGCTACTCGTGGGATTGACTCTCGTCTTAGCCATGGCTTGTATTTGTCTTCTGCTAGCCAACGCTCGTTTTAACTGCAACCTCCTGGCACACTGTCATCTATCACTCTCATCAGAATGCCCAGGTCATACGTAACAAAAACACTTGCAGGTCGCGCGCAATTAAGCGCGCTCTGACTTCTTTATTTTCTTTTAATCTAAAAAGCGAAGTAAAGCATTTACAATTTCAAGCACTTTATCCAAAATTCAAGCACCATTCCCAAAATTCAAGCACTTTTCAAACCTTGAAAACATCTCGTACAATTTCAAGCATTTTCAAGGATTTCCAGCACCCGTACAAACCCTGGATTTTAGGTAGGGGTGTTGGAAATCAATCACATAGCAGGGTCTCAATACGTTTTTGAATGACATGAACAATCAATGTATGTGTTTGTTAGAAAAGAGAGCTCAGACTGTTCTAAAAAGCTGCTGAAGCATGTCAGATTTTCAAAGGAGCTACGAGTGACAGCAAAGGGTACCTGAGAGTAAATATCACAATTTGATTAGTTCTAGAAAGAAAACAAAACATTGCTTTGGGGTTTGGGGATTTCTGTAGTATGGGTTTCACAACAAGCCCTACACTTTGACATAATATTGTAGGACAAATTTGGACGGAAAGGTAAATAAAACAAAATGGTAAAGGCTGTCATTTAGCAAGAACATATTTTTTTAAGAAATACATTATCTGCTCAAAGGCTGGTTTATATATTTATTCTAGCAGCAAATTGCATTGTGTGGGGTTCAACTTTTGTATATTGGACCGGCAAAGACCCATCCTAAAAAAAAGCAAAGAACTAGGTGTGGTTCACCGTACTCGGCACAGCCCATATGTAGCACAAATATTGCCATGCATGGCAGACGATCCACTCGGAAACACTGATCAAAATATGTTACTATGTAAAGTAACGTGTTATAGCAGAAAGTTTAATACAGCATATTTCTGGTATATTCATTTTTATGTCACCTGATATATAGGATGTGTGTTAAACTTGAATGGGACACATTGATGTTTTCCTCTTAAGCATACTGAGGTTTGTAAATTATTTTCCATTTAAGTAGAGTAGATTAGCGCAATGGTCTTTTCTTCCACTTTTGTGTTATAATCAAAAGGTGTTTTTTTGGCTATTTGTGAGTAGGTAAGGTACAGTACAACCTGTGATTTCTGCCTTGAGTAAAATGATTACCCGTTGATGAGTATTTTTCAGAAAGTCAGTAGAAGAGGCCCATGAGTCTCTTTGCTAATTATCAATGGTTTTTGCAAATTAACAGCAGATGTACCCATGTTAAGTGAATTGGTAAGAGGTCAGAGGAACTCCAAGAGAGGAGCTTCCTCAGACATAATACAGTTAAAGTCTTGTTAGTTAGTGGTTCATATCCAGCATGCATTAGCTAAGAAACGATAAGGATGTTGGTGTGTTTCTGTATTGGGTCACACACAGTTAGAGAGACAATGGTCCTTCTGAATTATCAATAGATGTATTCATGTTAAGTGAGCTGACTTCGGGGTGGAAGGAAGTTCAGATAAGGCCTTAGGATATAAGAACAGTTAACCTCTTAGTTAGCTAATCCTATGGATGTCATGAGACGATGACGTTTAAACCTATAACAGCAGTTGCGGCCGGCCCCATACTGTTCATATTTAGTCTCCTGATTTTAAATGGGAATTAAATCATTTGAGTGTTCCCAAAGCACCAGTGTTCTGCAGTTTGTTTGGGCCTACTGTACTGTTGCACAGTTTTGGAAGATTCATAGCTAACCACACTGAAGATTATGGATTATCTCATATTTTTAAGCCTCAATTTGTCCTCCCCCCCACACCTCCCCCCCACACCCTCTAACATCACCAGATAATTTAAGGGGTCATTTCTCAAAAATTTCTTCCGGGGGAGGATCCCCCCCGGACCGCCTTAGTATGGTTTGGTCCCTATTTCCATATAGCCCCACCAAAAATATTTTCCACCAGCCGCCACTGTATAACAGGTATAGCTTTCAGACAGGAAAACATGTGACCTTTGTGTGATAGGCTGCATGATAAGATGTGTGTGCGTTCTGTCAAAGAGTCCTTTGTATGAAGAATTCTACTACTCCAAAGCATGCTGTGGGACTGCTTGAGGGCAGAGGGACACACACACACACACACACACACACACACACACACACACACACACACACACACACACACACACACACACACACACACACACACACACACACACACACACACACACACACACACACACACACACACACACACACACACACACACACACACACACACACACACATACTGTAAGGAGATGGGGCGAAACAGATGGAGTCAACAACTGCTGACTCATTGCCTAGGGTCCCGCCCAGAAGTGAAATCGCCAATAACAAATAGCTAGGGAGGAGCCACCAACAAAACTCCTCCCCACTTGTGTGTATAAATTAGGGATGCACGATAATTATCGGCCCGATAATTATCGGTCCGATATTAGGAATTATGACGTCATCCCGATAAACCCGATAACAGTATTAATAGCCCCGATAATATACAATATATTTTTTGGGTAAAAAAAAAGGAAAACAATACTGCGGTGTGGGTGGATTGGGATGAGGGGCGCTTGTTTTTCACTCGGCTCCTCCCGTTTTGCCAGTACTGTGGTATTAGTGGTTTAGGAAGAGGGGAGTTCTTCACAAATCCAGCGCTCCCTAACTCATGCCTGGCTGTAACGTAAATGGTGTGCGGCCGTGAAGCCAGGACAGTAAACAAACATGTCGTCGGTGGTATGGGCGTTGGAGCTATGTGCAACTCAAGGCATGTGCTCGAACCGGAGCTGCCTGGACGCTGCAATCATGTTGCGCACTATCCGTGCTGAGTGTGCTGACTTTTCGTACAATGTCCCACTGTCTGGCTTCCTGCATAAAGTCAAGTGCTCGGCGCAGTTGTCGGCGAAATGTCGCTCCTCTGTTTTCATTTAAACAGCTCCTTATATCCATTAGCGCAGCTAGCTAGCACCAGATGCTAATAACAACAATGCACGTAAGGTCTCTCTCTCGCTCGCTCGGGCCACACATACACACACCCTCCCGGTCCTCCAGATGGCCAGTCGGTGCCTGCCGGTGAGCGTGGAAGTGTGGTCTGCCACAAGGCAGGAGCGGGGCTGTCAGCATCAGCTTGTAGATGGTATTTTAAACTCGATGCACTCTGAAACTACGGGGCGGCCGAGGAAAAAAAATACACATGCGTTAATCGCGTTAAAATAATTAGTGGCGTAAAACATTTTTTATTATCGGTATCGGTCTTGAGAAGCAGGAAGTTATCGGTATCGGTATCGGTTTCAAAAAACCAATATCGTGCATCCCTAGTATAAATATTATGATATTCTCATGCTCGGCGCTGTCTTCTGACTGACTGTCGTGGTACGTATATCACACGTTAGTAGAATTCAGCCCGGAGTGCTCTGTATTTTGTACTGTTGCAGGGTACTCTGTATTGTGTATTGTTGCTTTTACCATTAAAACAGATTATTGTTTAACCTTTATTCTGGTGCTTTGAGTTCCTTCTTTTATAAATTTGACCAGCTCATCAGTCATCAAGGGACGCGCGGAGCAGAGGTGAACCTTCCACCACCGCCATTGGGTGGTGCTCCAATATATGTCATATTTCAGCAACATATTTGACTGTACTGTTAAGCTATGGTAGTTTGTTTCCTGTTTGCAATGTTCAAAACAGTCAAGGAAAAACCAAGCTACGCCCAACAGCTGGAAGAATTTCACCTCATCAGGCGTTGGTTATTCGCCTGCATTAGCGCATGTTGCCAAGAGAGTGATGAAAGTATTCACTATTCCAATGCCCGTTTGTTTAGAAAACAGATATCTTTAGCCAAGCCCCAAAAATCCCTTTATCGTTGCAGGTGTTTTGAATTTCCACTATCATTCAAATGTATGCTTTTGAAAATATGAAGTGTATCAGAACGCTGAGCAAAAGCAACCCAACAAACCTATTTTCTTCCTCTTTTCTTCCCAAACAATGACCTTTGTGTGGACCCTGCCAACTCCTCAGCCGTTCAGGCAGAGAGTGGTCCGGGGGGGGCCGCGGTCTGATTCTGTGTTGCTGCCAGAGTGCTGTTGCCCTTTCCGCCTACTATAGCACTTCCATTTGAAGGAGTTGATTGTTGTGGTCATGCCCAGGGGTCCCGAGGAGAAGCTGTGCCCTTCTGCTCATTCTAACTGCCCACAGACCGTGTCAACAGTGATCCACATTGACACATGAGCGAACTAGAATTGAACACAGCTGACTCAAACACCTATGTTGACTTAAAGGTTTCCTATCATGCTATTTTTAGGCATGTATTATGGGTCTCAGATATATACAAAAATATAAATACATGTCTATGATGTGTTTTGCTCAAAATACCAAACAGATCACCCATTCTTGCCATGCCTCATATCCCTCTATTTCAGCCCTGTTACTAAAGTGCTGATTCGGGGTATAAATATATTTTTTTAAATGCCTGCTCAGAATTCTACCGAGAGATACTCAGCTAAATGCTGTCGTGATGAAACGCCACATCATGTTCCAAACCACATCAAGGATCATATCTGAAACAGAATGGAGCTCAAATGCTTTTTTTCTTGCGGGTTTACTACAAGGTGAGTTCCTTTTTGTATTTCTTGCTTTTTTACACATACACTCTCCAGTACAGGTTAGCTCTGAGTGTTAGCGATGCTTGCTAATGTAAACAAAGACCATATTACGTCCAAAACATATCGCGCATTGTTTCTGATAGCGAAGTTTCTGATAGGGCCGTGGGTGTAAAGCCAGCCCACATTGCAGATATTACATAATATCGGCAGCAAATCTGGATCAGCTCCATTGTACCCCCGTTTTTTTTCTATTTTGGTACGGAGGAAAAGAGAGAGGGTTTTGTTTTCCGACACTTTGTGTGTGAAAACTGCAGAGAACATCACCAGGACGGAGCTGCCATCCATGGAGGACCTTTACTCCCAGCGGTTCAGGAAGAAATCCCTCAGGATTATAAAAGACACCTATCACCCCAGCCACAGTTCAGTCTGCTGCCGTCTGGCAGGCGTTACCGCAGCATCAACAACAACCAGATTCAGAGACAGCTTCATCCCGCAGGCAATAAGACTGTTAAACAACTGAACTGCTGAAACAATTTCATAACATTCATCTGCTACTTAGTAATTATGTATCTATTATCTAATATATCATTCCAATAACTTGTATATAGACTCGTATTGCACTATTCCACTTTTGTTTCCTCACTTTTTAAAAAACTATTTTTCTTTTTTGTAATTACTTTCACATAAACCTGGTGCCGCTAAGCTTGTTTAGACAATGTGAGATATAAAGTAATTTCTCCTTCTGCTTTTCTATTTATCATGGGCTGTGTTCTTATCTTTCAAAGATGGTTGTTGAGAGAGTGGTGGGAGATAAAGTAGGGCCTTTGCTTCAAGCAGTGGAAAACAGCAACATCATACTGTGAAAAAGCCCCACATAATTACTGTGACTACTGAGGGAAAAAAAGCATAGTTGATTTCCAACCTTGTGGTTATCTCACATGAAGATGTATGCCAAGATGTACTTAGAGGATAGCCAATATCTCTTCACTGGGGGATATGTTGAAAATAAAGACAGAACAAAAACTGAACTACTGTTTCACTGTTGGAGCCAGTGGCGGCGCTAGGGGGTGGCTACTTGGGCTCAAGCCCCGGATGTTTTTTGAAAAGCCCCGGATGTTTCACTTAAAAAAAAATAAAAAAAAGTCCACCGGAGAGGCAGCCAATGCGGGACATTAGCCTGCATAGTGCGTAGCCTGCCCTGAAGAAGAAGTGATCCTTCCTAGTGCCTGATGAGTTTTAAGCTAATAGCCCAGTGATTCTCAAAACATTTTCAATAAAATTCAGCCAAGTACCCCCTGATCAGCGCAAAAACTATTTGTTAGGGGAAAAAAGCCTATATAAAGAGGTACATTACAGCCTTGCACCATCAGTGTCTGATTTATTAATACAACAACATTGTAACTGAGAAACACTATGCTACATTTCAAATGTTTACAATCCATCACTAAATTCATGGCCAACCAATTTTAACATCATGCAATAACACTAAGACGACATTAGTTGCGTTGAACTGATCTTTTGAATAAGTTGTACTTACAATTTAGTGAGAAACATGGGCTTGTGCTTCACTGAGGATCTTTGACTGCAGTTATTACACTTCGCGTTTTGAAATATGTGTAACTCTAGTCTATGAATATAAAACCCACACTACTAAAACTTCGTTACTTTTCCTAAAATTGGTATATTTATCTATTTTTTTTTTTTTTTTCATTAACATAAAATAAATCTCACGTACCCCCTGCAGTACTCCAACGTACCCCTAGGCGTCCGCGTACCCACATTTGAGAACCACTGTAAATAGCCTATACAGTTATGGATATTAGAAAGTTATTGTCATTGAAGCAGCCGGCGCCACAAGCTGCAGCAGCAGCAGTATCAGCAGCTGACAACAATGTCATCACCAGCAGTGAAGAAATGGATGATGTTTCAGGTTTGTGAATCTAATGGTGATATCTGCACTCTGGCTGACTGAGTAAGAAGTGAAAAAGAGTGATGTAAGGTTAATGCTATAGCTAGTAAACATGGAGTAACCACACTAAGTATTACCTTATATGTTAGTATGTATACAGAACATGACTAAAAATTATCCTAAGATGTAACTTTAACCCTTCATACCTCAGTCTACTTTTAAGACACTAAAATAACGTATTCCAATTTTTATTTTGTTTTCGCGTGTGGAATTATTGTTTCAGTACACTTAACAACGGAACTGACAGGCAACCCTCTGAATCAGACTCCGATTGGCTGTGACTGCATCCACTCAGAGCGTCCGATTCAGAAACATGACTCTTACACTCTTTACGTCACAAACAAAGATGCTGGATGAGAATAGATCTATAAAACGATAAGCAATGCGCCAGAATCAAGGTGAGACTATCTGCATCATTTAAAACTCTACGCACATTTGTTTCACCTTAATAAGTAAACGACTGTATTTGGGTAAGTTAAGACATTAGTTTGCTTCATTAAAGGGTGTTAATGAATAAGTGTTCTCCAGTGCCTTTTGTCCGCTTTAAGGTATTATTAAGGTAGGGTTAATGTTGCTCTCAAAGTGCACCAGATTGATGCTTTTAACGTCAATATTTAAAAATCATGCCCCCGGACCCCCCGAGAGGAGGCAACGACCCCCTAAAGGATGTTCGGTCCACCCCCGACTTATAAAAAAAATAGCACTTTACCCCTGCACCCCCCCCCCCCCCCCCCCCAACAACTCAACAACTCCTGGGCTAAGCCCCGGATCTAAATCCGCCACTGGTTGGAGCTCTTTGGTAAAAGTCCTTTTCTACCCCTTGTGGTAAAGGACCTGATGTCCTCAGACACACCACAACAACAGAGAAATACAGATACAAAGAGGAAGAGCAAGTGGAAGATTAGACTAGCAAAGAGAAAATGTAAGAAGGCTGGAAAAGAGGAAAAAAAAGAAGAGTTGAAAGAGAAAGATAACACTCAATAGAATATTCATGAACGTCCCCTCATATTCTTTCATGTTCAGCTGCTGGTGATGATGGGACTTTGACACAAGAGTCCTTGCTTTCTGATAAGTATGCTTTCACATTTTTCCACCCACCCCTATAGCTCTTCCATGGCCCCTGCATCCTGGCCCCCTAATCCTCCACCTCCGTTTGGATCCGCAGCTATAGGGACCCAACCTTCCCAAAAGCCTCAGAGGCTCCTGAGCTGTAGTACTTACTGTGTGTAATATGATCAGGCTGGAGCAGAGCCTCCACCACTGAAGACAGCTTGCTGTAGAGATAATTTCAGACCGAGGGAGGGTCACATTTTTCACTCATACATGACTGACTTAATCCGGGTGTGCTAGCAATGGGAAAAATATGAAACACACCAGTAAACCATGAATAATCCCAACATGTCTTCATACCACAATATACGTTTTGCCAATAAAAACCACATACACAACAAACAAAGTGGAAGTTTTAAACACGTGACCATGGTCGCAGTTTTATACATGTCATCAACCTTGTAAATCAGAATACAATTGTGTTAATGCAGCAAAACTACTTAGGAGAAGGAAAATGATGTACTTTGGGTTGAAACACATATTTATGATACCATCATAAGAACATGATGTGGTTATGTGCGCAGAAAGCAACATAGGTACTGAGGAATTTACAAACTTAACTTCAAATTGTTTTTCATATGCAGACTTGGTCACTCATAACATTAAAGGGGCCTATACTGTACTTATTTTTGTGCTTTTCCCTTTCCTGTAGTGTGTTATCTAGATTTGTGTGCATGAAAATGGTCTGCAAAGGCTAAAATCCCAAAGCTCACCACAGAGGCGTTTCTCTTACACACATTCCCCCCCTGCCTGAAACGCCTGGATTAAGCTCCTTTATTGACTTCCGTAACATAGTGACACTTCTATTGGCTAAAGGTCCAACACATTGTACAGGATTGTCTAAGGGGCGGGACATATCAAAGCAGCTCAATAATAACCACAGAGCCGGCCAGCCAACCAATCAGAGCAGACTGGGCTCTGGTTTCAGACAGAGGGTGAAAAGAGGTGCTGCAGCACAGGCAGTATGAGAAAAATAAAGAGCTGTTTGAACATTAAAGCATGGAGTCATGTCACAGTAGTAGAGGAACAAAATACAAGTATGAAGCTGTAAATGAAAACACTATAATACGGCCCCTTTGACCTCAAATAATTCGACCTGTGTTTTTGTTTCATAATGGTCCAAGAGTCCTGTGCTTGTTTGACGTATCCATCCACCCTAATGTCTTTAATAGGTTGACTTTGTCTCTCTTTATATTAACTCACCTGACTTCCTTGTTTACTTGAGTCATAATTAACAAGCGCCATGCACTCTCTACAAACATAAGTATGGGTCTTCATAAGCTGTTTGCTCAGAGGACCTTAACAGCCCTTTAGGAAGCCTTCACCAAACTGTGTCCAAACCGCGTTTCAGCTATTGTAAAATCACTATCAATGACTATATCCCATGGGTTATTCTCAAGTATAAATAACATGTGTACTAGTAAACTAAACTGGTATCATGAATATACTGTATGCTGTATTGCAGGAATGAAATCCTTTGTGTGTTTGCTGCTGTCAGGATGCATTGGTGTATTCTGCAAATGCTTTGACCTTAGTCTTTCTCCGCTTTCTTTAAGCCCTAGCAGTAGTTATACACATACTAATGAGACGAGAGTGGTATGTGTATAACTACTCCTAGCAATGCGAAGCTTCTATTTCAGCCTCATCTATACAAACATAAACTACAGTCAATATTACACAAAACAGCCATTTCTCCAGGGATCCAGTGTGGACAAAAGCAGCCACATCCTCATATGCAAGGTGCAAAAGGTTACACTGTTCTCAGCTACCACGACGACCCGTTATCTAGCCTTGCACTATAAAGTCAGGGTTGTTTCTTAATGAGAATCATAGCATGAACAAAAGAAAGATGCTTCTGTGATGCTGAAATCTCTAGTGTCATCAGTCACAGTCTGTTGCTGAGGCTTTGGTGGAGGTATGGACCTTATAAAAAAGGGTGCTGAAGTATACAGTACATACGTTGGAACATAAAGCAGCACACATGCACATACTGTAGGTTCAACAACACTACACAGCACATTTCCAACGTCAGGCTGTTTTTACAAGAGCAAACTGTCAGCAAACACTTATTTTTTGCACACAGAAGCTAAAACAAACATATTGAAATAAGCAAAGCAACACACATTTATATAACTATTGGACTTAGTACAAAATAATAGAGGCAGCAGATTTCCCAAATAGTTATTTCCTCTATAATTGAAGAATAATAAGTTGGGGTTGGGGTGCTGGTGACAACATTTTAGAGTGACTAAGCCTCATCCCAGCATTGTCTACAGAGTGTAGTTTTGCCAGCTGGATAACAAGCATTCATTTGAATTGTTTAATAAGGCACCCACATAATTCATCTTTCTTGATATCCTTACTAAATCCTAGTATCCCTTCCAATTATGTCCATATTTGACAATTGCAGACATCCAAATGTAGGTCCAATGGTAGACTTTAATGCCAGTGGAGAACGTCTTTTGCACCTTGTGTGAAAGTATTCAAACAATCAATTGGTAGGTTGAGAGACTTTTAATTAACCACCAATTATTTGTCAAGCTTTCCCTAACCTCAAATACACTGTGGTGCTAAGCATACATCTCCAAAGTCAATCAAAGTGATTGGCATTGGTGGGGATTGAAGATTATACAGAAACAACACTGATATCAACTAGAATTGTATCTTTATTTTAAAAACTGGTCCATATATCTTCCTACAGTTGACCTATGTTTGTGTCAACACCAAAAAACACTACCTTACGTGCATAAAAACGTATGTACAAAGTCACTGGTGCTTTGCAACTATTCTAATTGGACACTGATCCCATCTTGAACATCAGCCTCTATCTGGCTCCCTCTTCACAACACCCCATCCTATTCATCACGCCTTTCCCTTTCATTCACATTTGATGCACTGTCTGACACCAGCATTTACTCGTATTCAGTTCCTCTCCTTTGAGATGCTGCCAGCGTCATTCTTGCCATTTCATGTACACAAGTAGCCATGGCAACTGGCGAATAGAGCTGTATAGCATCGTTTAACTTTTGTGGTCGACATGTAGACATGCAGAAAAGGCTCGGGATTGATGCCATGAAATGACACATACACAGTCACATCTGGGGGAAAATAGGCGTAGTTACTCAACCTTTATATATTTACCTGATCGGTTTTGGCTGTATGTCACAAAACATGAGGTTTCTGGTTTGTTATCTGCCATTTTACAATTTGTTCAATCACCAAATCGGTGTTTGAAAAGTTTTAAAGTACTGTCGGACCAATACATGTCAGTTAGCTGGAAGTTACATGTGTTCAAACAAGCTGATATGCACTTCAGCTTCGTTTTGATCCGTGAATTCTCCTTGCCAACATGCCCAATACCATTCCAAATGTGTTTGAATCCTAAATATAGGGAATCGTTTTTAAAGCATCCAGATATTTCATTTAGCTGTCCGAGTGTGCTGATGAGCTGTCGGTTCTTTGAAGCATCAGTTCTCTGCAGGTGCAATCTATTCCTCCCATTACCGTCTAGTTTCATCCATAATAGTGATGGCCTGCTCTGAAAGATGAGCGCATGGTTGGAAAGCTGATGAGCTGAAGTAAAGCTGAAGCTGGTGTACAATAAATGCTATTAATAAAGAAGACTACAGAAATGCTAGATTTGATGAGGCTGTACTTAGGCCCAGCATGTCTTCTATGTTGTATATTATTCTCCCTTCTCCTAAAAAGAACATCGGAAACATGACTGTCCAGATTATAACCTGTGATTTATGAAACTGTGCAAAAACAAGAATTCACAAATACTTCTGGACACGACGCTAAAACATCACAGTTACAAACAAATATTATCAATATCATTGGGAATATTGCTTTTTCAACATGGCTAACATTACCTTTTCATTATAACTGCCAATATCATCTTTCCTAAAGTATTTTTCAGTTTTAGTTTACTTGTTTTACTAAAAGTATCTGTGTTATATTTGTAGGGCTTGGTGTTACTTCTTATGCACTTGCCACTCTTAGCTCAGTCAAATGAATGGAGAGAGACAATGACTTACTTTTAACAACTTGACCCTAATGGTTTTAAAAATAAATGTTCACTGGCTAGCGGAATAACTTTTATTTTGAAAGTCCTGGGGTCCTCGTTTGGCATGCTAACATTAGATTTCTAGATTAGATTCAATTTTGATCATTGCACAGAGTACTAAGACAACACAATGCTGTTAGCATCCACCCAGAAGTGCAAAATAAGTAAAGTGCAGTGTTATTTGGAGTATAATATAAATACTGTATACATATGACAGTATTTACACTATGAACACTATAAGGAGTTATAAACATTATAAACAGCCGTATATAAATCGAATATACCATCAGGCTAATTCGTATTGCAGATGTGTAGTCATCATACTTGGTATCACTTATTAATATTCATCCTGGGGGGGAATATGTGTAAACTTCATTACAATCGATCTGATAGTGGAATGACACTTGCCTCTTTTACAACCAAACACACACAGCGACTCTAAACACATTTTCTAGTCTAGTGCATCACAAAATGTAATCCTCAACTGTGGCTTGAGGTATCAATACCAGTCTGATCTGAAAATAATAATAACTGTAGGCTTTATGTCCAGTTGACATATTGCTGATTGCAAAGGGCTCAATTGAGATTACAGCCTGTGGCTCAGATGTAATTGATTTGCCGTGAACCTGCAAACAACATCCACCACAAAGTTCAAGCTCGTGAGTCGGTATGATCATTTATCAAACTCACACGTCTTGTCGGGCTGGAACCTCCCTGTCTTCTGGTTATTTTTACAGACACCTCTTGTGACTCCTCTGCCTTGACATGCGTCTGAGACATCAGTGTTTCTTTCTCGTTTAGTCTCCACGCTTGACAGGAGCGCTCCCTTCACTCATCATCTGTCTACCTCAATAAAGTTCATTCGATTGCATGCACACCGGCTCATTGCCATTCAGGCAGATTAAAGCGGCATCAAAGTATCAGCCTCTGGCATTGAAAACGTCATGTTGGCTTTTATGAAAGTTGTATTGAATAAAAGCCCTTGCCTAAACTTTCCACCTCAATCTAAAGTGCATCCTCACCAAGAACTTCCTCTTTTGGAAAGATAATCTCTTGGAGACAAGCCCAATTAGTTTCTCCTTTTAAACTTTGTAGGAAGTTCTTAGTTTGTTTTCCAAGTCTATTCATTAGCTGGATCGGGTGGTTTGAAAACACTCTGCTTTTAATTGTTTCTGTTTGATTCCTGCTAAGGCAAGGCCTGTAATTAAAAGAGATACAGACAGAGGGGAGATTAATTAAGTGCAAAACTGCCAAAGTGTTCTTCAAAGTGCCCAAACAAGCAGAGGAAGTAAAGGCTAGGAAGTGGCATTCAGGCCTCTTAGCTGAAACTAACGTGATTTGTTCCACAATAATGACTCGCATGCCTAAATGAAATATATGCACATAATTCCATATTCATGTTCACAGACATATCGCCCACACTGAAAGCTTGTCAACGGTGCGACAAACAACATCAAATATGATAATTTTTTCACTCGCAGCCTGAAAAACCATAACAAAACATTTCCATCCGGACAGCAGAGTCTTGTACTGGGAACACACACGAGCTGTACATGAACTGTTGCACCTATAGCATAATAGGTTGAAATATGGTCTATTTTTGAGTCCTCTTTTATCTTTATGTGTCGCCGCAGTAATTTCATACAGCATTAAATCTGACATCGCTATTGTCGGGCAGCGTGCCACCAACGCAGGTGCTTATTCCATATTACATAGACAACCATGTTCTCACACTGACAATATCCTGTTACACATATTTCTGCCCACCACCATCTAAGCAGTATAATCTCCCCGCTGACCCACACGCTGCTCTGTTAACCGGTTATGCTGGAAAGTGCTGAGTGGCCGTTTCCTACAAATGGGATTTCCTTATCTCTTGTCGGGAGTATTCTGTCACCAGCAGATAGATGACTCTCTCCATTTTGCTCTGTAATTCATTTCCTGGCTTTTCTCTTTGCCTCACATTCTTCCTTTCTGACGAGTGAGGAAGATAAAATAGCGTGAGCCAGTCGTCTTCTAATGACGCTGAAGAGCTCAACTTTGCAAGGATTTATAGTGCCAGAGAGGGCAAAAGTACACACATTCTTTACTCGAGTCGTAATACAGATATTCGTGTTTAAGAATACTCTCGTAAAAGTAGAAGTACTGACTAAACTTCTTTACTCAAGTAAAAGTAAAGGAGTATGGGCTTCGAATACTTAAAGGTCCCATGTCATGCTTTTCCGGTTATTACCCGTCCCCTTGTGTGTTATGAAGGTTTTTATGCATGTAAACGGTCTGCAAAGTCACAAACCCTCAAAGTACACCTTGTAGGGAGTAAAACTCTAATGGCGCGTTTCCACTGCAGGCCTCGCTCGGCCTCGCTCGGTTTGGTTAGGCCTTATTAGGCCCGGCTCACTTTAATGCTGCGCTTCCATTACAGTTTAGGAACTGGGGTAGTTACTATAGTAACGCAGTGTAGGCGGAGCCGTGACATCATCTTCAATGAGCGCCCCAGAAAAACAACACAGCCGTTAGCTCTTAGCACTCAGAGCTCACAGCTCCTCATATCTGTTCAGAAACTAGACAAAAGTTAAACAAGTACAAACCACAGACTGCCTGTGTCATGGCGAATACAGTCGCTGGTTTATTTATGTCTGTATACTCGTTGTTGTGAGTGTGGACGGTCGGAGCATATATAACGTTAGCTTAGCCAAGCTCCATTTAGAAAACACGCATTTTAAAAGGGTTTTTCGCCTGCCGTCTGTCTGCAGACTTGTCAAAGCATTAATTCATGGTTTTTACTAGGGATGCACGATATTGTTTTTTTTAAACCGATACCGATAACTTCCTGCTTCTCAAGACCGATACCGATAACCGATAATAATATAATATATATATATATTAAATGTACCTGTAGTTTTTGCACACCTGGTGGTAAAAAAAAGACTAGTAGTGAGCAAATGACATGAGCATTACTACTATGAACAAAACTAAGCCAAGAACAGTTTTGACTCTTCAAAGTGACCATATTTATTTTCCCAAATAAAGTTATTGCCTTTTTCAAAAGCCTCGTCGATAGGTAAAAGCCCCGGTGCCTTTGCAGCTGGCTTTGGATTCACCGCTAGTTTAGCAGCGCAGGCGTCTTTGTACGCTTTTAACACACCATCGTAGCGATGGCGATGTTTCAGGTGACTAATCAGGTTGGAAGTATTATAGCTCGTTGCCTTTTTCCCTCCTCGTGGAACTTCTGCATTGCATTTGTTAATACAAATAGCAAGCGAACTATCTAACTCTGAAACTTTGAAATAGTCCCATACTACCGACGACATGTTTGTTTACTGTCCTGGCTTCACGGCCGCACACCATTTACGTCACAGCCAGGCATGAGTTAGGGAGCGCTGGATTTGTGAAAAACTCCCCTCTTCCTAAACCACTACCACAGTACTGGCAAAACGGGAGGAGCTGAGTGAAAAACAAGCGCCCCTCATCCCAATCCACCCACACCGCAGTATTTTTTTCTTTTTTTTTACCCAAAAAATATATTGTATATTATCGGGGCTATTAATACTTTTATCGGGTTTATCAGGATGACGTCATAATTCCTAATATCGGACCGATAATTATCGGGCCGATAATTATCGTGCACCACTAGTTTTTACTAACCGGTATCAGTATGTTGTTACTTCGGCATCATTTTGAAACGTGTATTACAATTAAATCACGGTCAAATATGTTCATCTTGTTGTAGTTGTAGCCCCCTTGCCAGCGATTCTCTCTCTAGTTTAGCATACTCAGCCCGACTCAGCCTGGTTGTTGCTGGCCCTAGAACCACGATTTTATGGGGCCAGAAAAACTGTGAATTAGGACCCGCTAGCCGGTACTAGGCCAAGTGGAAACGCAACCAAAAACGGGCCCCACACGGCTCTGCACGCTTACAGCGAGCTACCCGCTGCAGTGGAAACGCGCCATAACACAGAAAAGACCTGTCTATGCTGCCCCAGAACGCCTCGTTGGAGATTTATCTTTTTCCATTGTGTTCTTCCTGGGTACAGTGACGTGCCCATACCCAATCCAAATGGACCAATCCGTGGAGCTGTTACCTTACGTCCGCGGAGCCGTTAGGTTAAGTCCGTGGATTGTTCCAAATGGACCAATCCACGGACTTTCTAACACACAAACACTCAATCTTTTCTCAGCTGCAGCTCCGCCGATTTCTCCTCCCTGAGAAAGCGGGACGTGGCAAGACTGTGAGTCGGTGTGTGTTCGGGGCTGGGTTTCGCTGTCTCGCAGACGGCCACTGGGCTCATAGGGAGGGGGGGGGGGGCAGGAGCTCCAACAAGCCGTTTAGGACAGAGAGTGAAACACATACTATACAGCAGGGGTCGGCAATCTTTTTGATATGAAGTGTCATTCAAAATAACTTCTTTTATCAGCGTGCCGACGATCGCGACGATTGCGGGGAAGCAGTGTGTGGACCTGTCAGCGCAACTTACATGATGCCAAATTTAACAAACAAATTTAAATAATTGGTTTGAACGGCATAATAATAAGGACGATCATCCGTTCTGTGATTCTCCAGAACACACAGATGGCCAGTCCGCCCCTGTGTAGCATGTTATTTCGATGAGAGATGAGCAGATCGCCACTGGGCTTTCAACTAAAGACACAGCCACGCAAAAACTGCGGCATTTGTACAGCTTGTAAGAGAATATTTTAATCTGATCTGTTTATAGAGTTTCTTAGATTCTGTGATACTGCAAACATGTGTTTAGGGTATCAGTCAAAAACTCCTCTGTAAATTGAGGTCACAGGTCAAACGCTTCTCCCATATCCTGTGGGGGAAGGTTTCAGGCTTGTCTGCGTTTCCTTGAGACAAGTAGTTCATTGTGTCCCATCGGCTATTGATTAGGTAAACGCGGGCTTTCTGTGGGCCGGCCTCTCCTCGTGTAGCAGCAATGTTTTTGTAGCTTTGGTTCAGAGATTATCTTGGTGGAGCACAGGACAGTGTGAAACTAAAATGATCTCCTGGCCGTATGTAATTAATGTACTGTGATCAATAAAACTCTCAGTGCTTTGGCTAACGACGGTTCCAGACTCCTTCATTCTACCTCAACATTGCAACAACAGAGGTTTATCTTCACAATTTGGCGTCTACGAACAGGATACCGATATTTCTTCAGAAGACTGGTAAGTGCTTTTTTTCAAATCTATTTGAACAACTGCCTTACCAGACTCTGTGATTGACGGTATCAAAATTATCTGTGAAACTGCGCGAGTGCAATTTGTTTTGGTCTCTCCACTCTACATCTGAAGGCTTAATCATAACCTGAGGAATCGGTGTCAAAAGGGGATTTTATCCTGGCCGGTTTTTCCTGTGATTGCTGCTGGGGCAAGTGCCAACAAAAGCAAGCACAGCTCATGTATAAAACAATAAGAATATTTGGGGCTAATAAATAACCTCGGAATATCGACTTTTAACGATTTCCGCTTTGTGTGGTTTCTAGAATTAAATTACTGGACAATCACACACTGCAAATATTCGGAGAGACCTTAAGGAAAGCATCAGCAGGGTGGAACCTCTGTTTCAAAAAGCAATGTGAGGATTTGTAATTGAAACAAATTGCCGAATTCTGGAGATTTCAACGGGTTTAAATCAGACCAATCCGTTTTCGGGTGTCTGTTCAAGCCTGCACGAGGGAGGGCGAATTCCCCTCCCCCCTGTGGTGAACGGCACACGAGGAATGTTTAAGAACACAGACTTGTATTTTCTGTTAATCACACCATAAGCTCAAGAACTAAATTGAGCTATTAAATGGGAAGGGTGGTGGCAGAATATTACATTCACACTGTGTTTAATAAACTAACGGATTATTGAATTGGCTTTTGTTTTAAAAAAAACAAAACAAAAAAAAGTACTGAATTAATTAAAACAATCTCTGCTCTCGGTCGGTTGAGCAGTTTTACCACTACATTTGCATAGTGGTTTTGATTGAGAATAAGGTAGTTTATTGCTCATCAACAGATTACTAGTAAATATGGCTGAGAAGAGCCCATATTAAACAGATATTTCAGTGCTCCCGTTGACGTTTCCGTAATTTCGGACTAAATTAAACTGGATGATTTTTTGGCCAGGGCGCTGATTTTGTTGCGAGTACATGTTTGTTTGTCTAATTGCAGTGTTTGTTTTATTGTACTAACCGTTAAACATGGGTAATACTGCCTCCACAAACGATTCAGTTGGTAAGAGGAAAACCATTTCACGCACAAAGACACTTAAAAAACACCCAATTGCAGAAAACCAGTACACGCATTTGTTTTCTCCAAACATGCCGTCTGGAATTGTCGGAAGAACTTTGGATTGGTCTAAAGTTATGCCGTTTACATCGTTACTTTGCGAACACAGATTAACAGATTAATCAGAAAGGATTGATTCAATTTGATTGGCCTCTGACAGGTAGTTTTGATATGGCCGTGTTGTGGCAGGCATTTAAACTGGTGGAAGATAATTCAAATTGTTCATGGGATCAAGGATACATGACAGAATGTGTGAAAGCCTGGATGACTATGGCAGAAAAAAGGGGTTATGAGGAAAGGAAGAATGCAAAATCTGTTGGCAGCGAGCGAGGCTCCATTGAGCTCAAGGCGCTGATTGATAAAGTCTCTCAATGTGCAAAAAGTTGTCATTTGCTTAGCCTAGAGGCTGCTTTTGATGTAAGATCAGAAAACATGTCCAGATTCAGGGAAAGACACGGTGAGAATGTTCCAGACATTGCAAAATCAGTATTTTATGATTGGATTAAACGACAAGGTAAAACTCCAACCCCATCTCAGCTCATTTGTATTTTGACAGACGCAGGGCTGTTGGACGGAAAGCAGGCTGTATCTCTCTGTACGAAAATAATTCCCGCGACAGAACTCTCAAATCCCGTTGCGAGAAACTCCGATGATGATCTGTTAATGACAGCTGCAGCTGTCATGAATAAAAATGGGTTGAGATATCAGACAGGACAATATAGAGAATTAGAATCGGCACACGCCGAGCAGAGGGCAGCAGCGGGGGAGGGGAATGTTTCACATGGCAGTCCGCTATTGACCCCCACTCCTTTTACAAGATTACCCAGGTTCGCCATATGGAAGCAGTTTTCCAAAACATGTCCAGCGTAAAATGTACACGACAATGCAAACATCTCAGGATAATAATTCGGAAGAAAGTGTGACCGCCCCGAAAATTCTGATAGGAGATGTTCCAGTTTGCAAACCCTGGACACCCGCTGAGGTCATTGATGTCACTAACCATGCTCCCAGTCCCACTAAAAGTCCAGATGAGTATCTGTCATGGTTGACTAATGTTTGTTCAGTTTATAACTGTTTGGTTCATGATGTTAAACAGCTGATAATCTTAACATACAAAGCAGATTGGCCCACGTGCAGAGACGAGTTTTAAATTTCCTGAGTGTACGGCCGCAGGGGACTGGCCCACGACACAGACGCGAGACATGTGGATACAAAACGTCGCTGCATTGGCTATCAGAGCATGCGCTAAAACTCACACAGATTTCTCCCAAGTGACGGCTTGTGTACAAGACCCAGCAGAAAATGTCCCAGAATTTATCCAGCGTTTCATGACAGTTTGGGACAATAATGCGGGAATTAAAAGAGAGGGTAATGATTTGTTTGCCATACAGACCTTGTTACATAATTTAATCCCAGAGACAGCTCAAGCCTACATGATGTCAACTCCGGATTGGCAAATTAAATCTTGGAAAATGACTATCGCCACAATGCGTGCGTTGCATAGGAGCCAAATATTTCTTACTCCCAGAATTTCACAACTGTTTCAACAATCTCCTCAAAACACCCAGGCTTATCAAACTCAGGGACAAAACCACACCCAGCAGTATCAAAATCAGGGGAGATCACAGGATTATCATAATAAGAGCAGACAGCAGCAGAACAAAAATCCCAAAAAGTTGATGCCATGTCATGTTTGCGGAGCAACGGATCACTGGGCAGGACAGTGTGGTAAACGGTGGGGGGTCCAGCAGCATACACAGCCCCCCCCTCACCCAGCCCCCCTTTTCCCAGCCCGCACTTCCCCCTAACCTTCCCCAGCAGTCCGGACATCTGGCATTAACGCAGCCTCCACGGTATGACAGACAAACTCAGCAGGAGCAGAACGCTCAACAAAGTGGATTTAATAGAAAATAGGGGTGCCAGGAAGATATAGGATCAGATTCACAGCATTTCCCCATTCAAGCAGCAACAATTCGCCTTTCCAATAACCCGCGTGAAGATCCGATTATGCCCGTTGATTTTAGTGGTACGGCTGTAGATATTTTGATTGACAGCGGAGCCACCTTGTCTGCCGTGCGTACTAAG
Source organism: Gymnodraco acuticeps (assembly GCF_902827175.1). Lineage (NCBI taxonomy): Eukaryota > Metazoa > Chordata > Actinopteri > Perciformes > Bathydraconidae > Gymnodraco > Gymnodraco acuticeps. The sequence continues at coordinate 591,954 of NW_022990590.1, forward strand.
GAGAAAGTGTGTGAAGCAACCAATACATTTGTCACAACCATCGGTGTTGCTGGAATTTCTATGTCCGAACCCATTTCAGAGAACACTAATGTTTCAATTAATGGATCAAACGTGCAACACTCTTTCATTATTTCAGATGGAAGTCCTATTAATTTAATGGGCAGGGACTTACTATGTAAATTACAGGCAACAATACATTGCACTTCAGACGGATTGTTTTTGACAATTCCTGACAGTAAGGTCTATCAGGCAGTCCAATTCATTCAATCATCGGGAGACAACCTTTATTGTTGGTCATTTCCAGATTTCAACATGATTTCTGTTTTCTCCACAACAGGGATTCAGAAGATTGCTAGCATTTCTCCGGTTTGTGCGTCTTTAATGTCTCTTATGCGACCTGTGTTGAATTGTCATTGCACAGCAGCCTTTAATCCGTCAGATGACTACGCGCAATCAGTAAGAGGTTTTTGCAACAAATCAGATCGGTTGACAAGTGAACAATATTTGTTCATTTCCCGACAAGGATGTGCTTTACCCATCAGACTCACAACACCCCAGCAGGTTCTCCATGTTGAAGAAACCCTCCCCTACATAACGGTGGCTGTTACGCCAGGCAGTAACCCAAAGGAGGTGGGGGCCATGGCAGCCCGCTGCCAGGCCCAGCTGGAAGCCTCACTTTCCCCTCTCTCACACACACACACACACACACAGGCACCTAACGTAATTAACTTTGGAGGGGAGCATTTCCTGCTGCGTCTCGCGGAGCCAATTGCTCTTCCCCAAAGCACCTTCCTTCATTTACAACCAAACCCCCCCCACAGAGTATGGCCCCCCCTCAGATTTTTCAGAAGTCCCGGCTACATTATGGGCAAAACACAAGAACCATGTTGGGTTTGTTGCCTCAGCGCCTCCACATCGAGTAACACTTAAAGCCAACGCCAGATTGCCAGCTATCAGACAGTACAATTTGCCCCAAAGAGCCATTTTGGGGATTGAAGGAGTAATCCAATCTTTGCTTGATCAGGGCGTGTTAATTTACACAACTAGTCCCTGTAATACTCCAATTCTACCCATACCTAAACACAATCGCCCTGATGAGTGGCGCTTTGTCCAAGATTTGCAAGCTATTCATGCTATTGTCATTCCGACAGCTCCAATTGTGCCGGACACCAATTCGATTTTAGCTTCTCTGCCCCCGGACTCTAAGTACTACACAGTGATTGATTTATGTTCAGCATTTTTCTCTGTGCCTCTGCATCCAGACAGCCAGTATCTGTTTGCATTTACTTTTAAAGGTAAACAAATCACATACACGCGCCTCCCACAGGGGTTCGTTGAATCTCCGACAGTGTATGCAGCAGCTGTGAGGAGAGATCTGGACACTTTGGTCCTGACAGGAGGTAGTACCTTGCTTCAGTACGCAGATGACCTGTTGTTAGCTTCTCCCAATAAAGACGCCTGTCGCATCGACTCCATTCTGCTCATGAAAAGACTTTCTGAATGCGGACACAGAGCATCCCTGGCCAAGTTGCAATACTGCCAGACTGAGGTCACGTATTTGGGTCACATTCTGATGGATGGACACCGTCTCCTCTCGCCAGCAAGGATTTGTCTGTTGAACAAAGTACCACCACCTCGCACAAAGAAGGACATGCTTTCCTTCTTGGGCATGGCAAATTATTGCAGACACTGGATTTTTGAGTATGCTGCGATGGATTCTGTCCTGCGTGCTGCCACTCTGCAGGCTGCCCCTAACATTGTTCAATGGTCTGAGGACATGCACACTGCCTTTCAGGACTTGAAGCGAGCCCTCACATCGGCTCCCGCCCTGGGTCTACCTGATTACCATCAGCCGTTTCACCTGCACGTCCATGAGAAGGGGGGCTTTGCAACGGGCATCTTGGTGCAGAAGCATGGCTCTAATTTCCGGCCTGTTGCATAATACTCATCTCGACTCTCCCCTGTGGTGCTGGGTATGCCTTCATGCCTGCGGGCTGTGGCCGCAGTTGCGATAGTTGTAAAACAATCCTCTCCCATTGTACTGGCCAGTGACTGTGTAGTACATGTCCCACATGCAGTTTTGCATATTCTGAACACCTCTGCTACTCAGCATATGACGGCAGCAAGGCGATCTGGTTATGAAGCGGTAATTCTTTCAAGTCCACACATCACTCTTAAACGTTCCCCCCCCCTAAACCCAGCTACACTGGTGCCAATTCCAGATTTTGAAATAACACATGACTGCGTCACAACGATTGACATGTCTTCCTCCCCCAGAGCTGATATGTTGCAAACTCCTATCCCTAATTCAGATATGATTCTATACACAGACGGGTCTGCGAGCAGGCCGTCTGACACAGTACACTTAGCAGGCTACGCTGTTGTGAATGACTGGGAAGTTTTAGAAAGCTGGGCCTTGCCAAATGGCACGTCAGCTCAGGCTGCAGAGTTGTATGCTCTGCTCAGGGCGTGTATTTTGGCTCAAGGTAGAGTTGCAACCATTTTCACAGACTCCAGGTATGCATTTGGTGTGTGCCATGATTTTGGTGTCTTGTGGAAAATGCGCGGTTTCTTAACATCGGCTGGTAAGCCTATTCAACATCATGCGTTAGTAGCTGAGCTATTAGACGCTATCCTGCTCCCTGCACAGCTAGCAGTAGTTAAATGTGCTGCTCACACAAATTCTAATGATCCTATTTCGCGTGGAAATGCGTTAGCCGACACCGCGGCTAAACAAGCAGCAGTTTCCTCCTCTTCTATGGTGCTCCAATGCCCCTCGACACAACCCGCAGAAACCATTTGTTTGCCTTCCTTTAATGATGTCGCGGACATGCAAGCCCGCGCTGATGTTAGGGAGAAAGATTTATGGCTAAAACGAGGTTGTACACTTGACGCTGAGTCCAGCTTGTGGCTCCACCCAGACGGCCGGATGGTCTGTCCCCGTTCATTCCTCCATGTTTTGGCACATGTTGCACATGGCAAATCACATGTAGGAAAAGGAGGGATGAATGGGATTATAAAGTCACAATGGTTTGCTCCAGGCATTACACTAGCTACACAGACCCTTGTAGATAGATGCATGATATGCCAGCAGACAAGAAGAAGAAAAGGTCCAGTTCAGCATGAACATTTACCGCCCCCCTCGGGGCCCTTTGTAAATATGCAAATTGACTTTTCGCACATGCCACCATGCCAAGGATTCAAATATATTTTGGTAATAGTGTGCCAGTTCTCCAAATGGGTAGAGGCCTACCCTACCAGAAAAGAAGACACCAGAACAGTTGTAAAGTGTCTTCTCAAAGATGTTGTCCCTAGATTTGGTGTTCCAGCAGGGATTAACAGTGACAGAGGTCCAGCATTCATTTCTAAGATAACCCAGAGTCTAGCTACAGTGTTAGGGTTCAAATGGTAATTGCATGTTCCCTATCATCCACAGAGCTCAGGCCAGGTTGAGAGAATTAACTTGACTATAAAGGAAAAACTCACTAAAACAATGTTGACCACAGGACTAAAATGGGTAGACGCGCTGCCGCTAGTTCTGTGCTCAATCAGAAACTCACCAAATGCAACGACAGGGCTCAGCCCACACGAAGTATTGATGGGAAGGCCAATGTTCACAGGATCTAGTCCCCCAGTAATGCCCCACAGACTCACTCTTTTGTGGACAGAGGATTACATGACTAACTATGTCAAATATCTAACTGACATGTTGAGAAAGTTTCACAGGCAGGTGGCTGACAGGCTCCCCCAGCCTGGTGAGGAGCCCACCCACCCTTTTCAGATTGGTGATAATGTACTAATCAAATCGCTTGAAAAAGATTCTTTGTCTCCCAGGTATAAAGGTCCTTTCCAGGTATTAATAGTGACCAGAACAGCCCTGAGAGTACAAGGTAGAGCGAAGTGGATTCACGCTTCAAGATGTCGTCTCTCTCCTCTACCGGATGCTGGCATGTGAAGGCAGTCACCATCATCGTCATTCTGGGTTTACTGTACCTGGCCAAGAACGCCCTGCTAGATGAAGCTGTGAAAATCCCAACGACAGGTGGCGAGGGACCTCGCCCGTCTGAGGGAGAAAATAAGGTGCTCTTATCTAAGAGCGCAGACGACTTGACCACTCAGGGTCCAGGCCCTGAGGGCAAAACAACACCAACGGGCAAAGAAGTGCCTAGCGACAAGGACAGGTTGTATCCAAACACCACACAGACATTCAGTATGGTGCAAGAGACACAAAGAGAGAGAAAAGGAGGGAGAATAAGGAGGATTGTCTCCCTCCCTGATCATAAGTCAGAGACTATTGCCTTTAACTGCCCAAGTTCAATATGTGACTCATCTAACTGTATTATTGTGTTTCCTGTGTCCTCAGTTTACCCAACATGGGAGATATATCCAAAAAGCCAGTACGCTTGGTTCAGGTTCGCACCAGAGGGGGTAAGGATGGCTCTTAACACCATCGAAGAAATGCCTCCAGAACTGTGGTGTAGCACGGTAGAACAGTTCGAGACACTGATAAGGAATGAGGTAAAATGTACAGTGCGGAAGCCAGATTACCGCGTTCCCAATCTAGGTGATACTGCATGCACATTTACTGGACCAAATAGCAAAACAAATGTTCCATCTACTCCACTTAAACAATCAGGAGGCGAGGTAGATTCTTCAAAAAAGGCCTTAATTACTCCTTTTAAACAAACTAAAACTAATTCTGCAGTAAGTTTAATGTTAGACTACGCACATGAACGTAATGTTAGCAACTGTTGGTTGTGCCAAAATATGCCAGAATCAATGCATTCTCCTATGTTTAGCCCAATTCCTTTCACAAAAGCTGATTACGGTTTAGTGAGTTGGAATGACATAGCATCTAGAATTAGCGATGAGGCTGAGGATTGTTATACTCCTTCCTACCCCATAGACTCTGAAAAACCTTTACAGTACAAGGGCTTAGTCTCTCTCATTGTTGATACAGTAAATAAAGATTACCTGCCTGACGGTTTCAAACGTTTGATGTTTTTAAAACTAATATATATGAAGAAATACGTTAACCTAGCTTTTGAATACAGATTCCAGTTAGCTCTAGCTCAGACTAATTGTTCGGCTAACTTTACAAGTCCAACATGTACAATGCAACCACACACACCCGCTTTGTTAGTTGAAGCTTTGGTAACAGTTGTGCCCTGGTTTGGCTCTAGAACAGTGGACTCCGTTGAGGTTAAAATACATGACTGTACGCAGCCAATACCCTTAGGCAAGCTCCCTACACGTGACTGCTCAGTATATGTTCCCCCAATTGTTGTGCATGAATGGAAGAATGTGTCCATCTGTTTCCAGAATGCAGTAGGATCTCACACCTCTCCTGATGTGGGACACAGCGACTGTAACGCCATAGTGAGAGTACATATAGCCAGAATTCCCCTCCCACAGAGAGTTTACTTAGTTTGTGGGGACCGGGCCTATGGCTGTGTGCCATATGACGTTTTTTATGGTACCTGTTATCTAGCCTACCTAATCCCTTTAATCCGTAAAGTAGAGGCTACTGAGATTGCAGCAATACTTCCCTCTCTACACAGGAACAGCAGGTCTATTACACAAGGACAACAGATAGCTAGCCTATTCTTGCCTTGGTACGGTATTTATGTTACTCAGCAGGAAATTGTCGCATTGTCTAAAGTTGTAGAACATCATCTAAATGTATCCAACACAGCGATGTTAGCTGAACACAAAGAATTGCAGGAAGTTAGGACAGTAGCACTACAGAATCGTATGGCGCTTGACCTCCTCTTAGCGGCCCAAGGAGGAACATGCAAGGTGATAGGAAGTGAATGCTGTTCTTTCATATCTGATGCCACACCTGAAGTTATGGACATGGCTCATGATACTGCCAGGGGAATAAAAGAATTGCATGAAACTCATGGGTTTACATTTGGGGAATTAAGTGGAACTTTTGGATCTTGGGGAGCGGGGCTGGTTAAATTTGTTGTTACTGTTTCAGTGTTTATCTTGGTTGTGCTGATCCTAGTGATCTGTTTGATCACTGTGGTTAAATTAGCCATACGAAGGGTTGCCAAGACTGCCCTCCAGGCCCCACAAAGGCTAGTTGGGCATTCGACTGTAAAGGACACAATATTAATGTACAATGCCGAGCTTCCGGACCCCTGGGTCTCCATCGTGATCTCCGACCCGTGGGTACCTCCATTCAGCGATTGAGATGTTGTTTAAAGTTGATATTCTGAATAAAGAACAGATGTTTTGATAATTGATTACAGTTAATACACTGGATTAAAGGACAAATATCTGATTTTTTCCTTTTCAGGTTGTTATACAAATAAAATGTCTGATTCTCCTTTTCAGATTTTGAACAAATGTATTTGAATGAAATAAATGTATTACTAAGTGCCTTACTCTTGAATAAAGCGTAATGAAGTAAACGTAAAGTAATGTTAAAGATTGAGGACACTGTAACTTTACAGATTACAGATTGATCGATTCATCACTGTGAATTTATACCTTAAACTAGGAACCTTAGCTGGATCTCTCATGATTCTGATTTATACCTCAATTGGATTTCTCATAATCCTAAATTATACCTCAATTGATTTCTTATAATCCTAAATTCTAATTGTGTTTTTTAATAAGTAATTGCCTTAAAGTAAATCTTTGAGATGTAAGCTGATTTAGAATTTGTGTTTGATGAATGAGATTAACTGAGTGATAAATGATAAAAGATCTTATTTTTGAAACATATATTTTGCTGTAATATTTTGTATCCCATGTGTTTATTATTGTGCCTTTTGACAAAAGATGCCAAGCACTGAAGAGAGATGATTTTTTATTATGATTGACTGTGTTCAATCATGGTGATTTAAATGTTTTCAATCTTGTTCTACTTTTTAATGTAATGAATGTATCTGAGCCCACCCAACTCTGAAGACGCCTATTGATTTTAAGTATTGACTGAAATATTCTTAGACTAATGTTAATTGGTTATCAATAGATTGATAAAAAGAGTGAATCTGTAAGAGAATATTTTAATCTGATCTGTTTATAGAGTTTCTTAGATTCTGTGATACTGCAAACATGTGTTTAAGGTATCAGTCAAAAACTCCTCTGTAAGTTGAGGTCACAGGTAAAACGCTTCTCCCATATCCTGTGGGGGAAGGTTTCAGGCTTGTCTGCATTTCCTTGAGACAAGTAGTTCATTGTCTCCCATCGGCTATTGATTAGGTAAACGCGGGCTTTCTGTGGGCCGGCCTCTCCTCGTGTAGCAGCGATGTTTTTGTGGCTTTGGTTCAGAGATTATCTTGGTGGAGCACAGGACAGTGTGAAACTAAGATGATCTCCCGTCCGTATGTAATTAATGTACTGTGATCAATAAAACTCTCAGTGCTTTGGCTAACGACGGTTCCAGACTCCTTCATTCTACCTCAACATTGCAACAACAGAGGTTTATCTTCACACAGCTCTTTATGGGTACTGCAATTTGTGAAGTGCTTTCCTCCGTGGTGAAACGATCAGCACTGCACCATGGAGGAAAGCGGCAGAAAGTCGCCTGGAGTTAAAGAGAGCGGGGCTGCGATGCGTGCATGGCTTCCTTCTGCAGGTAACGGGGAGACGCGCCCTGGCGGCGGTCTCGTTCAGGATCTGAAAATACAATTTTAATATTTTGCACACATTCCACTTATTCCTAGTGTGCCACTGGTTACGGTGCCACCATTGGCGACCCCTGCTATACAGATATGCTGTATGAGAAACCAATGCAAGTTTGGAAAATTGCACAATATAAATCTATTTTAGTATACCTCAACAATGGAATTATGATCAGTAGAAATGGCCATGACATTGGACCTTTAAGTAAAAAGTATCCATAACTTCCAGCTGTTTTAAAGAGTAACTGACCTCCCTTTATATCAATAGAACAATAATGTCATTGTTAGCTAATGAATGTTTCGATGCTGAACAACGGCAAAATGACAACGTTTTCATTGGTCCCTCTTCTTTAGAGAAGACCAGGAAATGATGGATACACGGATCGTATTTAAATCACTAGGCACGCAATGACTCTAAATAATAATGATCAGGCCACTAAACACAGATTAAAACTAAAGTAACGAGCCTGTTTTGAAAATGTTAGAAGTAGAAAGTACAGGTATTTGTGTTAAAAATGTAAGAAGTAAAAGTAAAAACTCGTCAGAAAAAAGTACTGATACCAGAAAAATGTACTTAAGTACAGTAACGAAGTACTCCACTACTTCTCACCTCTGGTGTCAATGCAATAAGCTGCTGTTGGTGTCTTCAAAAGCTAAGTCGAAAACAGCAATGAGGATAACAGATAGCATCCGAATGTGATTTTGGTAATTCAAAATTAATACACACTTTCAATTATTTAACATGCAAATGAGGAAGATAATTTTTTATTTTGAAATTATAAAAGAGCCTCTGCAGTGCTGTCAGCGCTACTGATTAATGCTTGAATGCTAATCTGCTGTGCTTAGAAACTAACATCGGCACTCGGCAATAATTATATATTGCAAGTACAACACACACAAACACAATGCACGCACGCACGCACACACGGCCCGGTTCCAGAACAAAATGACTCAGGGTGCATCTGGGATTAGAGAGGGTGCAGTGGTATAGTGCTATTTTTATAAGTGGGAGTGGACCTAACACCCTCTAGCGGGGTCCTCACCTCCTCTAGGAGGGTCCGGAGGTATGCTGACTATGCTCCCCTGGGAAGATTTATTTTTAAAATATTGAAGTTAAAAGCATCAATCTGGTGCACTTTGAGAGCAAAATGAAGAGATCTATGGATACATCTCAACACCCATATGAAACAGAACTGTAAAGAGATTTACTTTTTGTTTTCTCCAGTTGTGCTGCATTTACCAGAGTGGAAACCTCTGTACCAGTCTCACTTCTTGCACGCCTCTCCTTCCACAAAGCCACTGACTTAATGTGCTCTTTGCTTGATTCATGCCTTCCCAGTCCCTTATCACGTACAAGAGCATGGCGCCAGTTGTTGTAGCCAGTTGTGGTGAAGGCATCTGACTTACTTGAACCGAAATGTCTACATGCATAGCAGAAGATGGCCTCTTTTTTACATGAATATTCCAGCCAATCTCTGTTTTGAAACCATGAGCAGCAAAATGAGCGCCTTACCCCACTGTACAGGCGAGTTGGGTACTTTTTTAAATATACCTAGGCAGGCTCTGTTTTGCCGGCTGCTCTGCCTCCGTGGGCAAGGCGGGCAAAGCCGGCGAATCGGGCGGGAGGACGTTAGTGTCCACGACAGTGGCCGCGGGTAACGTAATGTCCCCATGATCTGAACTGTTATTACCTGCAGTAGATGCAGTGTTACTGCTGGTGATAAGGGCTGGTTGTTTTAACAATTTTCTGAGTTCCATCATTGACTGCTGTGTAAGCACCTTGCAGATGACGAACGTGCAGCAGCACAGGTCACGCGCACCTGCCATAATAACGTTACTTACCGTTTAAATTGACCAAATAAATGCAGCAGACAATTTTATTTAACCAGAATTACAATTTATTTTATTTCAACTATATTCTTCTTATTATTATTATTATTACTACTATTATTATTATTGTTATTATATATGTAATTTTTTTCACTTTAATCTTTGTGCATTGCAACTGAGGGTGCAATGCACCCTTATGCACCCCCGTAGAACTGGGCCTGACTGACACACACACACACACACACACACACACGCACGCATATGTTGTTGGGCCCAGTGCCATGTTATTATCTCCATTAACCCAAATGCAATGAATCTGGTGGGTACTGTAACTTGCAATTCTCCGCAGCAGTTGTAGACGACGGATGGATTCGGGACACCAGCAGCCACCAAAAGATGGCATAATGGATTGCAAGCTGTGGTAAACTTCCATTTTCTCTCTCAGAACTCATCATTGTACTCAACAACTTGGAAACACCAATCCATCTGTTTGTGGAAATATCCATTTGAGGCTGTTGTTTGAAATGTTATGTTCTCAAACTGAACGTGAATTAAATGTATTACACAGCGAACAATGCTTATGTCCTTGTTTTCAGTTCATGGCTGACTGAAGAAAAAGGAAGTAGTCGTGGAGGAATATTGTGTTTTAATAGTCTGGCTAATTGCCTGTCCTTGGTAGTTTTGCAGTTAATCACGTCGACACTCCTCTTGACGCCCGGGTTGCCGCAGACAAGAGCCCCCTTTGTGAAAGTTGGCGGTCAAGGTCATTAGTGAGTCATTACAACCTCCTCCTCCAACATTTGTCAATTCTTTAATGAAGCGTGCACGCACCTGTCAACAGACAGAGAATGAAAAATCATGCGTCTCTTTTTCTGACCTCCTCCTAGGCTCGCGCTCTTTTAACTCACGGTCTCCACCCATCCATTAACGCCACCTCTCCTCTCCTTGCTGCTCCGTAATGTTCACTAGGTGCAATATCTTTTTGACATTGATTCCCGTGATTTAAATCCTCCAACTCATGACACAAATTACCTGCAATTTATGGCCACCCCCATCCATTTCACTCATAATATGCTCCGGTGAGAATTCAATGTTCCTTTTGTCTCTTTCTCTTGTTTCCCCTCTCCTCTCTCTGTTCCTAGCTCTTTGTTCTCCCCCCTTTCTCTCTCCTTGCACTCACACCTTTACGATTTATAGCCTCTGCTGTTCCTCGTAGCAAAAGGAAAGCCTATGCAAGCACAGAGTGAACTCGGACAAAGTGTAACACCTTCCTATTCAATGGGCGCTGGGACGTAGAGCTGAAAATGAAGTGTCAGCCCTGCCACTTAAAAAGACAAAGGCTGCATCCATCAATACTCAGCAAAAGATAATGTTGGCATACATCAGATGAATAGCCGCTTTATTGTAATACCCAAGGTATTTTGTCCGTTCCCTGGTTTGAAAAACAACTTAAATTGATCGGCATCCCCTCAAAGGCTCTTTTACAGGATAGGAAGCGAGAACATGTTTTAACTTCAAGACAAGTTTTGAGGCAAAGGCTTTTTTCATCCTTTTTCCGTTGTATTTGCTGTAAAGTGTCTCTACTGTAGGCTATTTTTATTATATGTACAGCACTTTGGCCCGACCAAAAATCGTTTAGAAATGTGCTATATAAATAAAACTTGATTTGATTTGATTTGTCATTTGCTGCAAAGTTAAAAGCATTTCGTCGGTTGATTCAACTTGTGACAGCATAAATCCTGGCAATTGTTTCCCCCAAGGAGAAATATCAAAAAGCATCGCATCAGACCCATTTTCCACCCAAAACTTCAGCGCTGCCTGAAAAGGGGGTTGGAATGTGTCACAAACCAGTGAGCGGAAAATGTCGTTTGTCATTTCAGTTTCTGCAGGTAGAAGCCTTGCAGATATGGCACTTCGAGAATGGAGGCTCCAATCACCTCTGAAATGGAATTATGGAGCACTTCACAGCTCAGTGGCATTTGAACGCTTTCAGCAATATGCTATGGAGGGGAGGAGATATAGACAGGTAGAAAATGATACAGATGCCTCTGAAAAAGTCGAGATTGCACATTAAGTATTCTTACCGTCACTTTGAATCTCACTCTCTCTTCTTTGTCTATTTCTACGGAGCCCCCTAGGGGACATGGAGAAGAAAAATAATAATAATTTGAAAAAATAAAAATAATAATGTTTTGCGAGATATCGCAAAACATTTGCGAGATCTCGCAATACTTTTCATTTAGTACGTCCTGATCAGTTTGGCTGCTACGGCAACACAGAAACCACAACAATGGAGTGGTTCATCGATTTTACTTTGAGCTTGGCCTTAAATATAAAGATATAACATCAGTGCTTGGCAATAGGCACAGGTTTCACACATAGACTGTATATATAAAAGGGTTTCAGATAAGTGAAGACACCTCAAGAGAACACTCAGAGCGAGGGGACATGCACGTTCCTCTGAGCTGAGTTATTGACAGATTCGAATTTCGCGGATCAATAACTCATGAACTCATTGTAAAAATACAAACAACTAGGGCAACACATCCTCACTCCCAGGTCGGCCTATGTTGACGTTATGTCAAGTCCCCTGTCGGCTTTTTCCAACGCAAGGGGGGGGGGCCTTAGCGTCCATTTTCAAGGCAAGGGGGGGGCCCTTAGCGTCCATTTTCAGCTTTCCGGGATGTCCATATGCTTCTATGGACGCTCATGGAAGCACGGCGTTCGTTTGTGTCGACTGCCCTTAAAGGCAATGTGAGCGTCCATTCTCATTGGATAACGGAGAATTGTACACCCGGAAGTAAGTATTCCCCTTACTGTCGATTGATTTTACAGTGATATCTGCACTACTCATCGACTAAAAAACACCAGATTATCCTTGTTAATTACACAACATTGATTGGTTTAAATTGTGTGCAATGCTTTTGTATTTTTCCCCTTCGATTCGGAGAAACAAATGTTTTTTTCGGAGTAAAGGATGGCAGAAGACACTACACTACCCAGAATCCCCAGCTATCGTTTGGACTACACCATGTGCTCTGTTTGACAAACCCCGTGATAGTCCTCAAGCTCTGTGATTGGAGAGTGTGCTCCGAGGGTTACGCCGAGCCTCGAACAGCACTTGAAATGGGATGGAACCACGCAGACTGTCCAAAACTGGATTTGAACGGGTCCACCGCGTCCCCCCTCCCCCACCCTGTCCCCATAACTACAAATGCTGGCTATTCTGTTTCGCAACATGTTCTGTATCTATGGCAGGTCTCTACTGGGAGTTGTAGTTTTAAAAGACGTTTTCGTATTTCCCATAATAAGAAGTTGCCAGTATTAAACTGTGTACATCCCTGGAGGTTTAGGGGATAGGAAACACTCACATTTAAAACATAATTAATAAATGGGTGAAAATTGCTTGTGCCCATAATGGGCAGCATTAATATATATATACACACATGCCAGCTAAGGTCAGAAGAGCTTTATTTAACAGCTGGTCTTATGTTTGTGACCCCTGTTGTTAATTGATAACATTACATTACATTAATTGATAAGCCTGAAACATGCACTTGTTAAGGTTCAGAGGCACATTTTGCAAATATGGCAGTATAGCCATCGATCAGCTTAAGATAAGATATACTTTATTGATCTCAAGTTGGAACATTTGCGTTACATCAGTGTCATGGCTTGGCTCTCAGCCACAACAAACGCGCGACAGAAACGAGAGCGTGAATAGAAAAAAAAGAGTTTATTTGGCTGCTGCTGAAGTACACAAACAGGCGAAACAAAAGGTCAGCTGGTCGTGACTGCTCTTCACGTTGCGTCCTCCTGCCAGAGAGAGCGAGAGCGAGAGCGAGATCCGGTCCAGTCCTTTATCCGGCTAGCTCCAGCCGCCAGGTGTCCTCAATTCCCGTGAGCACACACAGAGGGAGAGTCATTAAAGGGCCACACACACCCACCACCAGAGATAGTGAGGCAGGGGTCGTCACACCCCCCCCCTTAAAGTCGGTGTCCCCAGGGCCACCGGCACCACACACCAACCCCATCCCAAAGGAAAAACTCATGGAAAACAAAACCACACATATGGCACTCCCCCAGAACCCCCATGAAATACACCACCTTCACACAGCAATCCTTGCCTTCAGCACCCTGCCACACCTTTAGCAACACCAGTATCTGAGAAGCACTTTAAAAAACATGGGCAGAGCGAGAAAGATTTATCACAGTATGACAGTCCATATATATACACATCAAGGTCAAACTAATAACTGCTTAGTGCCATGGAGCACGTGACAGCGCGTCAGCAATAACATTGTCGGATCCCGTAATGTGCCTAACATCAAGGTTGTAAGCCTGAAGAAACAAAGACCACCTCGTCAGCCTTTGGTTGGGACACTTCATTGAATGCAAAAAGGTCAGGGGATTGTGATCTGTGTAAACCTCCCGCTTGTGGTAGGGTTTCAGAAGATTTACATGACAGAGGCGTTTGGTCTTCCTTCGTTCTGGTGTTGCCACAACATCATTTAGGTCAGAAGTTTTCTCAATGATAGTGTACGGACCTGAATACTTAGCCTGAAATGGGGAACCAACAATAGGCATAAGTGATAGAACCTGGTCACCTGGATTAAACTCCTGTCGTGCCGAACAACGGTCATAGAACTTCTTCATGTTACTTTGAGACACTGACAGCTTTTCCCGTGCCATACTCAAAGCAACACCCAAACGACGTCTGAAGCCATTCACATAATCCACCAAGCTCCGTGGTGGCTCAGTGTCAACACAACCCTCTTTCAGCACTGCCAAGGGACCCCGTACAGCATGTCCGAAAACCAACTCATTAGGGCTAAACCCCGTACCTTCATGTACCGCCTCCCTTGCAGCCAACATCAACCAAGGAAGACCTTCCTCCCAGTCTCCATCTAGCTCAGTACAGTAAGCACGCAACAAGGATTTCAATGTCTGGTGAAACCTTTCCAAGGCACCCTGGCTTTGAGCGTGGTAAGCTGTTGACTGGTTCTTCTTAATCTTCAAAAGCTTCAACACCTGAGCAAACATGTGAGATGAAAAATTGGAGCCTTGATCACTCTGGACGACCTTAGGAATACCAAATATTGAAATAAACTGTGACAAAGCCTTAACCACAGCCTTAGTTGTAATCGACCTCAAAGGATAAGCCGCTGGATACCTAGTGGTTTGACACATCACAGTCAGCAGATATTTGCAACCAGACTTTGAACACGGTAAAGGGCCCACACAATCCACAATGAGATGTGTAAACGGTTCACTTACCACTTGTATCGGCTGTAGTGGTGCTGGTTTGATCTTCTGGTTTGGTTTCCCTGTTAGCTGACACACATGACATGTTCTAATATACTGCGACACATCTCTCTTTAGACGTGGCCAAAAGTAGTGTCTCAGGATGTTCAAATATGTTTTCCGAACCCCAAAGTGTCCACACTCATCATGTGCGACTTTCAGGACCAGTGGACGAAACTTAGTTGGCACCACCAGCTGGAAAACCTCAGTTCCCCCACCATCAACAGGAACCCATCTTCTAAACAACAAGTCATTATGCAACATGTATCCACTTGAAGTGTTTTCCCCCTGTGCAACTGGCGCAACACAGTCAAAAAGGTCTTTCAACGAAGAATCCTGACGTTGCTCCTCTCCCACCTCATGGTGTGTAAGTAATACCGAAAAGTCAGACAAAGATGGAACCTCCACTGTGTCAGTTGACTTTCCATCTGGTAGCAAGTCATGATCCCTTTTCGCCCTAGCACGTGTGATCACACACGAGGCCGTTACGTCTGGCATAACTGTAGAGCACTTCTCAGATCCTGACTCAATCAGACCACCAGTGACTAACAACACAGAGGGAACATCAGCCCAGACTCTACCACCTGCCAAACCGTTACCCAGAATGAAATGTATCCCCTTGATTGGAAAAGCTGGGCGTACACCAATAGCTACCTCCCCTTTAACAAGGTCACAGTCAAGATACATCTTATGAACAGGAACAGGGAAAATCGTTAATCCCATCCCCCGACTCCGAACCGTGTCACCAGTGTCACTTTCCTCAGACAAAGGCAGAACAGAGTCAACGATAAAGGAGTCAAATGCACCGGTATCCCTCAAAATTTTAATTGGAACTCTGACATTGCTACCTACCAATGACACCAAGCCCTCTCTTATAAAAGGATCATAGGACGCCAAAACCTCTGATCCCCATAAGTGGTCCGTAAGCACCTCGTTAACACAGCAGCTTTTCACAGGAACAGCTAATGCAACTGGTTTAACCACAAATCTTCCTCCCTTGGATTTTGCTCTAAGCGCCGGACATTCTGGTTTCCAATGGCCTTTCTCACGACAATAGTTACAAGTATCCTTAGATTTTTCCCAAGCCACTTTCTTTGGATCCATCCCCAATGAACCAACAACAGCCCTTCTACTTCCTTCAAAAACGGGTAGAGCTCCAGCGCGCCCTCCGAACCTGCCCTTATGAAGTAACACAAACTCATCCGCTGCCACCGCAGCTTCGGACACCGAAGTAACCCTGTGTTCTATTATATAAGTAGCAATGTTGTCAGGAAGAATGTTTTTGAACTGTTCCAAAATCATGAGTTCACCCAAATTGTCAAAAGAAGTGATGTCCAGAGCAGCTAACCAACGTTTAAAATGAACCGACAAATCCCTCGCCATTTCCACATATGTTTGACCCTGTTTTTTCTCCAAGGACCTAAAACGCTGTCGATAAGCCTCAGGAACGAGTTCATATGCTCTAAGCACCGCCAATTGTATTTTTAACATAGCTAGAGCTATCCTCCAGACATAACGCGGAATATGCAGACTGTGCTCTTCCTGTGAGCACACACTGAAGCATCAGGGCACAGTCTGCATCCAGCCAATCCCTAGCCTTAGCTACCCGTTCAAAAAGCAAAAAAAAAGTGTCAGGATCACTTTAATTAAATTGCGGTAACAAGCGCAAGTTGTTAGCATCGAACCGATTATGGGACCTGGGCACCTGTTCACCATGCCGCTCACCCAACGCCGCACCATCTCTGACCATAGAAAGACGTTGTCCTTCCATATCGAGTTTGGCTCTCTCAGTCTCCTGCCGTATCCGCTCCACTGCAATTTCCTTTTCAACCTCCATCTCATGCCTCATTTTGTCATGATTCAGCTGCAACAATAACATCTCCTTCTGCTGCTCAAAGGACAGTGAACTAGCCTGAAACAGTGGTTTTAACAACACACCTATTTTCTCTGCCGGAAACACTCCCGTTTCACCTAATGCCGTCACAATAGAGTCTTTTATAGTGCTTTTTAGCCTCTTATCGCCGACGATTTCAACCGAGAAATGTTCAGCAATTACGAGTAGCTGCTCCATTGAGAAATTGTCAAGGGCTTCCTGAGATGGAGCCCTGATAAATGCGTCTACATCTGCCATACTATCACAGAACACCGGAGCTTACACTGAGACGAAAAGCAAAAAAATAAATGATTGGAGTTCCCCCACTAACTGCGGCACCCACTCAGTGCTTGAATTGGAATGAAAAAGGTGCCAGTACTCTAAAATCAGCAACTTTTTCAAGTCAATTTTATATATACAGCCCACAAACAAGAATTTGGCTACTATAATGCTGGTGGGTTTGTCTCTTTACTACTGTATATTTTAGAAAGGTTCACTGTACTTAACATTTTTTATGATAGGCAGCGGATATGGCTAAAGCTCAGTAAGGTCAATATTAACTGAAAATATAGCATTCAAAGTCTAGATCTTCTGCTGAAGACACATGAAGCAGAGACCTTTCAGGTGAGAGCCCCTCTGGTGGTGTTCAACATTAATGACAAGGAAACAAAGCTCTGGTCAGAAGCATTTTTTATAAAAAGCTTTAACAAAATTAAGTATTTCTGTACATTTTGAATGCAATCTAACTTTCCAACTCAGAAAACAAAAAACAAAAAAGTGCCAAAAGTCTTCTCACATGGCTGAGCTGCTTTGCAATATACTTCACCACTGAAGAATACAAATATGTATAAAGTAAACTATGATGCAATCTAACTTTCCAACTCAGAAAAATGATAAAGAGCATGAACAAAGAACATGTAAAAACAAATGCAAAATTTGCACAATCTAAAATGAGAAACTGTAACTGCAAGTAACAAAGTCTGAGCCATGGTAAAGAGTTACATTGAACACCAAGCTGATCAGATAACTCCCTGGTTGGTCTGAAGTCCTTCTATCTCCAGGATCTGTACAAATCGGCACATTATGCCAAAAGTCTTCTCACTGGGTGAGCTGCTTTGCAATATACTTCACATTGTTAGAAAAGGCTCCAGAAGGCCTTGGGGACATCAGTATCAGGGGCTGGAGCTGGACAGGCTCTTTCATCAGCACTTCTCCTTCCCTTTGCCAGCCAGGACCTCACATACTGTTCCGGATTGAACTGTCCTAGTGATGGTCCATTACATTTAATGAAAACCAGGCTGGACAGTCGGCTGACAGAGAGAGCATTCCTTTTTGCAGTAAGGATATCGTTCATGCAGCTGAATGCCCGCTCACACTCACTAGTGGAGACAGCGATGGTTCGGACTGCTTTCAGTAGAGGCTCCATGGCAGCAGGTGTACGGGATGCCCTGGTTTCCTTGTATTCGCGAAAGCCCTGAACAGTCTCTCTTCTGTCCACTTTCAGCACTTCGCACAAACGTAGCACCTCTACGTCCCCATACTGTACGTCTAACTCCTCTTCAGGCCAACTTCCAGGATGGATAACTTTCATGTCCTGGATTAGCTGATTGTCCCGGGCCTCCCGGCCATGTAATGGGATTTCTCTTGTGCTGACATGAGAGGAGGTTGTGGAAGTCATTCTGTGTCTCAGATTCTCTACCATACTGCGGAAAAACTGACCTGCATGAATCTGTACAAGCCTGCCATTCTCACGCAGGGCAACACCCTTGAAGGACTTCTCAGCTAGAGCTGTATGAACTGTAGTCATGTGTGGGCCAGGCATGGTGCCCATGGATTCAAAAACTCGTATTTCTCGAGTTAAGAGCCTATCTGCTGTAGGCAGTGTCATCTCTCTTTTTTGGAGTTGCCGAGAGAGGTCGCTGAGCTCTGTGAGCGCATCGTACATCAGTCCCAGATTGCTGACAAACGTTGCAGATGTGAGCACATCATCCAGGCCCTTGTACTTTGCTCTGTCTCTGGAATCCCTGCTCGTGTCGTTTGCAGCATTTGTGAAGTGATCATGAAGCACTCGGTAGTTTTCCCAGACTGCTCTGACGCTCCTTTCACTTGAAGCCACCCAGCGGATGGACAAAACACGCCCTATCACCAGGAGACGCTGTCCGACTGCTTGCGCACACTGCGCTAACTGCCTCTGATTTTTGGGGGAGGCATGGAACAAGGAATAGAGTTTGTCAAAAAAGATCTGGAAATGATTGAGCCCTGAGACCTCCTTGACCACATCCCCAACTGCCAGCTCTAGACGATGATTGGAGCAGTGCCACACAAACAGGCTTGGGAATTTACTACACAACTGGGTAGCAACGCCTGTTCTCTTCCCTAGCATGACTGAAGCCCCATCACATGCAAAAGAAACGAAACACTGACCTAAAAAGTCCTCGTTAAAATCTCTTCCAAGACACTCCATTAACGCCTTTGTGATGTCATCAGCCGTTGTTCCATCCAACTCGATCAGCTCCCAAAAAAACGTTTCGGGCTCAGCATCAGCTAATGCTGAGCGAAGACACACAACAAGCACCGTTTTACCACTAATAGTGGTAGATTCATCGACCAAAACACAGAGTTTTCTTTGGTTTTCTGTAATGTCTTTTGCCCTTTTTTTCTTCAGCTCATGAGCTATGTGGTCGATGATTTCGCCACAGGTTTTATTGGAGTGCAAAACCCTGCCCACGTTCAGCCCATTCAGTTTCTGTACATTCAAATCAATTGGCATGTCTGTGAATGGCCGGCTATGTTTGCCAATTGTATATGCCGTTCGAAAAACTCTGATAGTGGTGTCTAATTCAGATTTATGCATAGACTGCACTTGATGTTGAATAGTTTCACGTGAAGCAGATGTAAGGATGTCAGCAGCTTTTACATGGGCTTATGATTCTTTATGTTCTTTGATTTTTTTTTTCTCAGGCTAGCTTGTTGTTTGCCCTTGTCAACACCGAAATGAGACACTGCACACTCACCCCATTCAGTTGACAGTTTCAGTCCTTGTCCAGTGTGTATTCCCAAAGATTTGACATCTCTGCATATCCGACATCCTAGCTTCTTATCTTTAAGAAGGAGCCATGCATTGGTCTTGCAAAAATATTGCACCTGGTCCGTTGTCCAGCAGTCAGGTGCATCGCTTTGCCCGGTGTTGGTGGTGGCAGTTGCGCCAGCAGCATCTAACGTTAGAGGCTCTGGAGGAGGCGGCGGAGCTAGTGCTAATGCTAATGCATTAGAACTTGGAGCAGGAGGATCAACCAAAGAAAGCTCCCCATCAGACACAATTTCCAACACAGGCACAGCATTCTCTGTATTTGAAGTTTCTTCCGGCGACAACCGCTGTCTTTTTGCACTTTTATTAATCCAAGCTAACATTTTAGAAATGCTAATTTGTGACGTGACTTGCTTTCCTTCTCTCGGGGGCGTGCCTGCTCTGTTCTATCACTCTACATAGCCACCCACTGGGTGGGAGTTGCACTGCATAAACACAACACACGTGCATCTAGGTATGTAAATTGTAAAGCATTAAAACATGGTTTTACTAACAGTTTTCAGTATGTTGTTACTTCGGCATTATTATTATTATTATTATTATTTTGAAACGTGTATTACTATTAAATCACGGTCAAATAGGTTAATTTTGACATAGTCGTTTCCACCACAGTATTTACATGGAGAAGATAAGCCCCGCCCCCTCTCCAGCACGTTCTGTTTGAATGACAGGAGTAAACAGCTGACAGCCGCTGTGAAACTCCAGCGGTTAGAGCGATGAGAATGTCCGTTCGACACCTCATGACGCATCTACTGAGTACCGGGCGGCTGTATATATATATATATGGATGTATAATAAGAACGGCGGGAGAGTGTTGAGTACTGGCACGGTGCATGAGTACCGGAGTACCGCCAGCATGCCGGTACTGAGCAAGAAGTGCCGGTACTCCATGGGTCAGAACCAGAAGTGCCGGTACTGCGTACCGGTGAGTACCGGCCCAATTCCAGCACTGTAACTTCATGTAGTTACTTTTCAGTAACTACATGAAGACTAGGGAGGAGATTAGTTAGTGGGTGACCCACTAACTAATCTCCTCCCTAGTCTTCATGTAGTTACTTGCGGCGGGTACTTATGCACTGGAGACCGCTGGCCCAGCAAAGCGACTAGCAAGCTAGCAACAATACTGCGACCACGGCCATGCCCCCAAGCCGAGGCTTCAGCCACTTTCACCACAACATTAAACACCCTGCCCAACGATCCCAAGGGAACCGTCGCTATAACCTACCAGGGGAAACTCCGCACAAATAATGAACTAACTCCCAACACCAGCTTACCTTACCGGAATGGACGAGCCCCCAGCTGTCATGGCTTGGCTCTCAGCCACAACAAACGCGCGACAGAAACGAGAGCGTGAATAGAAAAAAAAGAGTTTATTTGGCTGCTGCTGAAGTACACAAACAGGCGAAACAAAAGGTCAGCTGGTCGTGACTGCTCTTCACGTTGCGTCCGCCTGCCAGAGAGAGAGAGAGCGAGAGCGAGATCCGGTCCAGTCCTTTATCCGGCTAGCTCCAGCCGCCAGGTGTCCTCAATTCCCGTGAGCACACACAGAGGGAGAGTCATTAAAGGGCCACACACACCCACCACCAGAGATAGTGAGGCAGGGGTCGTCACATCAGCATGTGTAACAGTTAAATATGCAGTGGTGTTTATTTGTAAATCATTTAGTATAATCACACAAATTCTGTGTTTTATATTCAACAATTCTGTGTTCTTTATTTATTGATTGTTCAATACCTGACAAGGTCGGAGATGAAATATCTACATAGATCTTATAAGAGTATAATACATTATGTATAATATCAGTTAAAATAAGTGCTTCAACATAGTTAACATTGCTGGAGGTACGCACAAATATTGATAGATGTCTTGTAATGCACTATTGAGGAACCTGCGACCCAAGTTTTTCATTCAATGCATAACTACACCATAGTTGTGTAGGCCTATATGATATGTCAATAAACCTTAGAAAATCTTGAAATCTTGAAAGGGATGTGCAAAATAGTCATTATATACAGTCTTTAATGAACTATTAGTAGAGAATAACGAGTAATTAATATACTTTATAGGGATCCTATTAATATCTAATGATACAAATAATGAAATTCAATAACATGCTTTAACCACTAGGTGTCCCTTTATATCAGGTGTGCACCTTTATGGTGTAAATACAGCCTATCTACCAATTGGATCAAATATAAAAGTCAGCTGAATTAGTGTTGATACTGCAAGGAGACGTATTGTGTGAAAAGAAATGTAAGATGTTGTTTAATGGCTGATATATTTATGATCCACGTCACGTTTTCAGTTCCTCATGTTTGTCTAGAAGTCTTCTCATCAGGGCTCTATAAATACAGAACTACGGCAGATATGTAATATTTAATGCAGCCGAACCGTGTATTACAATGCCGTTATGTGATGACTTCCAAAGAGAAAAGCAAGCACACTCGGAATAAAGTATTATTGTATTTTTTTCAATGTTTTCGGTCTGTTTCCGGTATTTGTTAATGACGATGTGCTGTGAGATGTGAGACTGGAATTGCACAGGGGGAAATAACGTAGGCTATCTTTAGATGCGGATTTTGTTAAACTAATATGTTTTCGCTGTGGACCAACACTATACATTGACGGGGAAGGGGGTAGCAATAAAGATAACACCATTAAACAGTTACACAACATAACAGAAATAATATCGATAGCAGCGTCCCTAGCAACCACCTTGGTAACAATGAAAACGTTATGGACGCAATTTCCTGAAGTAATCTTCGTAATAACTAGCAAACTAAAGATCATGTACATCCACTGCACACATAATCTGAAATAACAACTCATATTTCTCGCATCAAATGACATCAAAACGCATTTTAATGGCCAAACTAACTTTAAAATAGGCATTTTCCATCGAGAATAAAACGAAGTTCGGCCATGTTTTGTTTTTCTTCAGGGAGAAATTTGAAGATCACGTGACGTCAAACAGAGCACATGGTGTAGTCCAAACGATAGCTGGGGATTCTGGGTAGTGTAGTGTCTTCTGCCATCCTTTACTCCGAAAACATATTTGTTTCTCCGAATCGAAGGGGAAAAATACAAAAGCATTGCACACAATTTAAACCAATCAATGTTGTGTAATTAACAAGGATAATCTGGTGTTTTTTAGTCGATGAGTAGTGCAGATATCACTGTAAAATCAATCGACAGTAAGGGGAATACTTACTTCCGGGTGTACAATTCTCCGTTATCCAATGAGAATGGACGCTCACATTGCCTTTAAGGGCAGCCGACACAAACGAATGCCGTGCTTCCATGAGCGTCTATAGAAGCATATGGACATCCCGGAAAGCTGAAAATGGACGCTAAGGGCCCCCCCTTGCGTTGAAAATGGACGCTAAGGCCCCCCCCTTGCGTTGGAAAAAGCCGACAGGGGACTTGACATAACGTCAACATAGGCCGACCTGGGAGTGAGGATGTGTTGACTAGGGATGTAACGATACCAAAAACTCACGGTACGATAATATCGCGATAACAAGTCCACGGTACGGTATTTATCGCGATATTGAATAATAAAGGGAAACAAAAAAATGTAAACAAAATGTTTTCAATAAAAACATTTTTTACTTGAAACATTTTTCTTTATTAAATAAGAAATCTGATTTGTACAGCATTTTAGTAGGATAGCAGTATTTTAAAGTGTCAAAAACAAAGTGACAGTAACAGACTGGAACAAGAAAACCAGTGTGTTTGTACCTACTAGTACTACCAAATAAAGCAGGCATTTTATTTGTGCCACTGCATCTCACAAATAAACAAGGACATTTAATAATCAGACCCTGCAATAAAATAAATCAAGTGTCACTTTAGTTTTTCAAGTAACTCAACTCAAACTCACTAGTCACTCACTCAGCATCATCAGACAGGTTTTTAGGAATATGAGAATGTCCACATTTCCAGGTATTTATAAGCTGGGATGTTTGGGCATTTACAATATCCCCGCTCTGGAAAAAACTATCTCGCTTGGTACTGATGTTGCTGGGACAGCAGTGGTCGCGTTAACCGAATATTTTATTTAACAATGACGGAAAAATCTGAAAGCAGTCTGTCATGTTGACAGATTAGAACAAACTCGGAACAGCGCCAACGTTTCCCCGCAGCGAGGCTCTGGTGTTATGCCGTGTTATGCATGCCCTCCAAAAGGAAATGATATAGTTTCCAAACCGTACTTTGCTGTACAGATCAATACATGTCTGGGAGGTTTTGCTTTACGCTGTGCGCGCTCCCGCGAGGTGCATGCACACACGGCATAACACCGCCCCCCCCCCCCCGTTGACAGTTCACGAGCGTGCTCTCTCGTGAACTGTTACATCCTGTTACAGCGTAATATAAGTACATAACGATTGATGTACATTAGCATAATTACTAGCTAGCCGCTAGCTGCTAACTGCCGCCTCGTTAATCCATTACCATGCTGTCATGAACGTGCGGTGCTGTCACGTGTACGCACATTGACGTGCTTGATGTGAACGAGCATTTTCGTTAAAGTTGCGCATGCTCTATGAGTGCACATACGGGTACTTCTCAGGCATGCCGGGTAATCTGTGACATTTCACTCTCTCAAAAGTTGGGCCATTTTATCATCATGCGCCAATGAGCAACTCTCATAGGAATGAATGAGGCCCCGCCTCCCACGCTGTATCCAGTTCTTATTATACATCCATGGTAATAAGGGATTATGACGGACATTTTACGATCCTGTCTGTCGGACAGCGAAAAAGTCTAACGCCATCTCAGTGGGACGGAGAGATATGCTTTGGCCATGGGTGACAGCAGTGGGTCAAACTGTGCATTGTCTCTCCACCACTTCAAAAACAATACAGTTGTTGCCAAGAAGGTGAGGCTTATTGACAGGGCAAGATATAAATATACTGTTGGTACTTGTCAATGTCTCTAGGTGTGTAAATGTAGCCCTGTAAATACGATGTCCTTTTGTGTTCTGTTGTTTTATGTTCATGTTGTAACCTACTTGCTGCCATGTTGGACAGGTCTCTCTTGAAAAAGAGATCGATGATCTCAATGGGACCACCTGGTTAAATAAAGGTTTAAAACAAAAAAAAAGTGTTAAAATAATAATATATATTTTTTTATTTTTTTTTATTTTTAAAATAGTTTATTTACCACGATATTCGGTATATCGTTACATCCCTACAAACAACATGACTTTACAATCATAGCAAGGTGGACAACGAGCTACAGAGTTGTTTTTATCAGAACAGTTCGATATGCGCCGTCATCTGATCTAAACATCAAGAATTGGTCACAATCATAGACTGTATATCCGCAGCTGGAGGAGGGAGAGGAGTGCTTAGTGCTTAGTGATTTTGCGAGATCTCGCAAAGGGGTTTTGCGAGATCTCGCAAAGGTTTTGCGAGATCTCGCAAAACATTTTATTTTTATTCAAATAATTTTTTTTTTCTTCTCCATGTCCCCTAGGGGGCTCCGTATATTTCACATCTCTCTTTCCCCAAATTAAAAAATCTCTAACCTGGATTGTGATAGAGACCTTGGATCGAAGTTGTCATGTTGACAGTGTGCCGAGGAAGGTGAAGACAGATATCCCAGCAGGGAAACCTTTGTGATGGATTGCTCAGAATTTGTTTGTATTGGCAAACATGGCTAGTTTTTTAAATAAACTTTTCTCGTTAGAAAACATTCAAGCAAATAGATGTTCAAAATGTCTTTAACGGTACCTTTGACTGATGAAAAAACTATACATTTACTCAAGGAAATGGCATCTCTTTGACCTTCAAGTACTGATTAAAAGAAAAGATGTCTTCTAAGAGAGTAAACAAATTACAGCGCAGAAATGGAGACACAGCAAAGATGCTTGGGTTTGATCAAAGATGAGCAGAAGATAAGAGAAATGGCTCAGTTCCATCGGTGATGCATTCTGGGAACAATACACTGAATCTAAGGGCCCATTTGAATAATAATGAAATTGGGAAATTGGGTCCGGCTGGATTTGCAAAGTCTATAAAAAACAATCTCTAGAGAATTGAACACAATCATATCAAAGTTGTGTGCAGAGGCAGATTTGATAATAAACAATGTGTTTGACATTTCTTTTTGCATTTTTGTGTTTACCAGTAATTCCCTGCCAAACAACATAATGAAGAAAAAAGAGGCTGCATTACATATTCAGTCAATGCAGATCTAATGGAAGACAATAGAGATACATGTAAGCACAAGACATTTCGCTTTTTAAAGTTGATGTCTTTTCATAAGTCTCTTTTATTCTTCATCATTTTCACCATTTACTTGTTTTTTCTTTTACCTTAAGAAGAGTGGCTATTAGGATCGATTTGTGCTTTACTGTATACAGCTAAGCATTAAAGTGATGAAACATCTCAAGTCAATAGCTGGCAGACCTTCACTTTAATTTCACTTAAAATATTGCAGCAATATTATCGACAAGGATTCTGCTTGAAAGTTGTTTATCGAAGTGCTGATGTGTTTTGTGTGTGTGCTCCAAATGAAAAAGAGAATTATAAAGTTGGCATGTTTATTGCTATTGTGAAACTTGGGATTTTTCTCACACACACCCACACACTTAGGAACAATCTTTAATCTCCATCCAACAGTTTGTCCCTGCCTTATATTGTTATGCTTTACAACCAGCAATCAATCTGCGGAGAGCGGGGGCTGGTCCCTGCACCAAAGGGATTAAAGTGACCGCCTAATTTAAGGTTTAGTATTCTACTGTCGTGGCCAAAAGCAACAGCTCAATACCAATGTCATTTTTATTTGACCTTTTTACTATATCTGTTTCCAAATGAGCCATAACACTTTCTCCTTAACCCATTTGTAAAATCATTCCTGCGTAAATCAAAAATATCTCTTACAGCTGCTGATCTCCAAGCCAATTTTAAACCACCCTTGAGCTCTCGTTTACTTTCTTGGCATGTCCAATCGTTCCGGCATTGGAGGAGGCAGCAAGTCTCCTTAGGGTTGACTCATCCCAACCTTGTCCCGACCCCATGTTCCTACTGCTCTGTACTTTGGCCCCAGGCTGACATCATGAGGAGATTGTAATTACTCAGAGTTGTTGATTCTCTCAGGTAAGGCAAGTGGTGACCCATCAGGAGCACAGATTTTCCTTCAACATAAGTACAATATCTCAAAGGTAGAAATCCACGGTAAAACAGCATTTGCGTAATGTGCAAACCAAATAGAGCAAACACTCTCAAAATGATGCATTAAACAGCAAGCAAAAAAAAACGAAAATAAATAAACTACAGGTTTTGTTTATTTTACAATTACAACGTTTATTTGAGTTATTGTTTTGGCGATTGTTATCTCTAAAAATGGATGAGGTTTGGTTTAACCCAGGCCGAGGCAGCTAAGGAAAATCAGTTTTTTGATTATGCTCTTTTTCGAAGTCTAGTAAAAAAGTAATGATACAATCAGACCAGCTAAACACCCACACTGTCACTTTATGCAAAGCAGCCAGACACCATTTATATTCTGAAGAAGCACAAAATGTCGAGTCTGGCTTTCAGTTGTCAGAATGGTAGATGCTCCTGCTAGACTATAAAATTGCAGTATATTTTTGTGATTTCAAACCGAGAAAGGTAAAGGGCCCTTGGCATTACCCAAAGTGTACCTGACTTCATTTTCACCTCAGAAACACAAATGGGACATTTCGTCTCCAGAGAAACAAAAAAGAAGACACTGCACGGCCCAGTGCGGAGAATGTTAAGTACCTGAACCGGAGATGACATTTAACTGGAGACCAGGCTATCACCATGTAGACGCCCACATCTTCCATATGATGCATCTTCCAAACTTGTAGTGCAGTCATTTACATTTTTATGAGGATAGTATTAACATAGAAACATGTCTGTCAAACTAACATTTTTCAAAAGTCTGCATCTGCATGTTTTGGAGTGCTAATATCTGATATAGCACTCCAAAACATTTTAATCTTTCTATTCACTCTACTCAAGTTATTCTTTTGTTGTTGTTGAAATAAACAAAAACCTAAACCTTGCTAAAATCCTTGAAGAATATCAAAGATGCTACTTTTCACAAAGTGCACAACTGAGCTGTTGAATGCAGGAAATATGTTGAATATGGGCTGTAATACAGGCACTCAATCATCAAGGCTTGGATGAGGAAGAACACAATGTTTGAAATATATTGCAATCCAGGGTAACTGCCGATGCAAGCCTTTTCTGTGTTCTTCATGCCACTGAGTGCCAGTAATGTTGCACATATTTAGCATAATAAATGTGTTCCTATTCTGTATTTAATGACTCCCTTACCCTTTTCTTTGTATAGTGACCTATTTAGGAGGCTTTTCTATAGATCCCTAAACAAAACTGCATTGTTTGATGTTGGTAAATCTTGGCAGGATAACACGCTAAGGGCTGCCCCCTAAAAGTCCATGAGACAAATAATTCATAATGTGTAAGAATCTAGATAAGAGTTGCTGTAAAGCTCACTGCCGGAGCTGAGAGTAACCTTCACCTCAGGCCTTTGCGCAGTCAGCGCCGGGAAGAAGTCCCATAAAGGGACCCACAACAAGCGGTGGTCCAGGACCCGCTAAGTTTGAAAAATAGAGGAACAAACAGTCAAATCCTTGTATTGAACAGCCAAATCTGAAATTTGAATTAAAACATCTGATTTGGACAACACTCTAAATGCTATATGCTGAGCTAAGAAGTGAATATAGTCAACATTATCCCTGCTAATCAGCATAGCCATTGATGGCACCCCTGTTTCCCCCTCCACCCAGGCACGCAACCTTGGCGTGATATTTGACCCCACCCTCTCCCTCGAGCCCCACATCCGTCATGTTGTCAAAATCTCATTTTTCCACCTCCGCAATATTGCCAAACTCCGTCCCTCTCTCACCCGCCCTGCAGCTGAGCGACTCATTCACGCCTTCATCTCCTCCCGCCTTGACTATTGCAACTCCCTCCTCTACGGCATCAGCTCCACCTCCCTCAGTAGACTCCAGCGTGTCCAGAACGCAGCCGCCAGACTCCTCACCCACACCAAATCATGGCATCATATCACCCCTGTCCTCAAAGAACTCCACTGGCTCCCCGTTACACACCGCATCAATTACAAACTCCTAGTCCTCACTTATAAAGCCCTCCACCATCTGGCCCCCCCCTACCTCACTGACCTCCTCACCCTCTACCAACCACCCCGGTCCCTCAGATCCACCTCAGCCGGTTTGCTTTCAATCCCCAAGGCCAAACTCCGGAGCTTCGGGGACAGAGCCTTCTCTGTGGCAGCCCCGAAGCTCTGGAACTCACTCCCCCAAGACCTCCGTGAGTCTGAGTCCCTCACCCTGTTCCAGTCCCGCCTCAAAACCCACCTTTTCAACTCTTTATCTATAAAGCCCCCCCCCTCTTAATCAACTTCCTCCTGACTGCTTTTCTGTTGTGTTTTTTTTGTTTTGTTTTTTTGTTTTTTTTGTTTTTGTTTTGTTTGTATACCCCCCCTCCCAAATGTAAAGCGTCTTTGGGTCCAGAAAAGCGCTATATAAAATTAATATATTATTATTATTATAGCCATTGCTAGCATACTGAGATTAGCATTTACCTCAAAGTACCGCTGTGCAGTGCAGCCACACAAGCTATTAGCATGGCAGTAAACAATGAGTCTCGTTTGATTAGCAGCATGTGAGTGATAGTCTACACATGCTTCTTTTTGAATTATTGCTTTGACATTACATCATGTATGGTTTCCAAGTAACATAAAACATACAAATAGCTTCTTTAGAATTCCTGGTTATAATTCCCTGGTTGGAGAGGCTCTGTTATGTCTAGCTTGTAGAACAAGGTGTTTTTGTGGATTCAAAAAGAGCATTTGTTTGCTTTTGGAGGAATGCTGTGTACACGGTGCAATTATCTATGGATAATTACCTCGTGCAATATGATGGATTTCACAGCTTGCATTTTACAGCGGGTGGGCTAATGCATGTCGACAGGAACAATTCCTCTTCATTAGACCAGTCCAACATCCTCAGATGGCCATGCTCACACGTTGGAAGTACACAAACCAGCACCACTGCCATATGCACTATTCTTCTTTCTGCAGTCTTTATTTACACAGATATCCTAGTATAGAAACACCTTAATCTCACCTGCCGGCATTATCCTTCCAAAATAAAGCACTAAACGCTTTCATCAGGGGGACAGATGTTGGCTGGCAGCTTCTTTAATCCAATCACAGTGAAGCATATTTGCCAAAATGTTTCATCAGTGTTAAACATTGGCAAGTGTGACAACAAATCATAGTGAATGCATCTGCAAAGCTGCAGCAGTGGATACACTGTTGTCTGAAGATAAGTGCTAGTCACAGGGCCTTTGTAAAGGAAAAAACACATCCTCTTGGAGGTGTTGTGTGTTTGTGGCGGTGGAACATGACAAAATGGGAATCCAAACAGAATTTTGTAACATAAAGTCCTTTTTCCATGTGTTTAAATTCATAAATAAAGCGGTACATAAAAGACATTCCTAATGTGTTTCGCATGAGGTTGCATGTCTTTATATGAGTTATATAATATGTCATTAAAACTCACAGAGAACAAGTTGTATTTAGTGCTGTTCAGGAAAAATACAAGTTTGGTTAGAAAATAATTAGTAATAAAATCACTGCCACTAGTGTACAAGAGGAGATCATTTACATGCAAAACCAACAAAACGCTACATTAACTTTATACCTAATTAAAAGACATTGCATGAACATTACACCTACGCTACTGGTGTTCAACACCTATTTCCTGTCTGAGTCTCTGAGAACTTGGTATCATTTTAGAGGTTTAACTGTATGTGGGCATAAACATGTCCTGTGAAATGTGTGGATGTGTGCATGTGTGTGAAATAGACCAATAGCTTCCCAAAGGACCTCTACCATCCATGGTGTGTACATTCCCGAAACAACATTGTTACTTATATTAAAGCTCTTGAGAATACTGGCTCGTATGCTTTTTGAAATATATATCTATTTTGTTGCAGCGTGGACAACATCTGGGGGGCTTGTTGGTGGTAATTGAGGATGTGGGGGTTGGAGACAAGGCCCGTATGGAAATTCCCAGCAGATAGGCCATTATCCAGGGCTGAGGATGGGGAAGCTGCTCCACTGCTGACATTTCCATTTATATCTGTCACGTTTAGATCCCACAAACAGAAAGAAAACGAGACAGAGAAAGGAAGGAGACAGTAGACGTAGTGCTTTATGGCTCTTAACAGAAGTTTGAAGATTCTCTGTGTGTGCCGCAACAAAAGATTGGGGTCTAGGTATACATTAAGTGACTGCTGGTGGAGTGTTTTAGGGGGCTCAAAGTCCATCTATAGGGAGGCTTACTTGTAAGAGGAGCTTGTGCACGCACATGGGTCAACAATGAGGGGCGTTCCAGTTAGTGGGAATGGAGTTTTTGGCCATTATTGATTTGGTTCTTCTGTTGATAGTGTATGAGGATTTTTCTTTCCAAAGTGTTTCTCACAAAACATTTCATTTCAGAGTGTATAGAAATCTCTTCTGGGCATACATTAGCTAAAGAGAAACGATCAGGCTAGCTCTATAATTCATTTTAATTAAATGTAACCCCATGGGTTCAATACAAAAATTATGCAGTGTTCACGGTGTGGATTAAATCAGTCTAAGAGCCACAGAAATGAGGGTCGGATTATTTGATATTCAAAACTTTGATTTGATTGTGAAATAATTTAAAGCTGTGTCCTTCTCTTAGGCCCCAGCTGCTGACTATACTTATTAACAGATGCTGTCATTGCCACCATTATAAACATTTCTAAAAGCTTAAGAGTTGTTTTACTGTAGATTTCAGAGTTCTATTGAACCCCAGTTTACAGCAGTGAGGCTTTAATAGGTTTCCAAGAAAGAAAGTACTTTAGCAGCTAATGGAGTTGCGTAACGCTCATTTATGTAGGTATTATATGCTTATAAATGCATTCCTCGCTGTTTCTCTTCAAGACCATCTATAAATACCTGTAAATTTTCCAACAGTATAATTTATTTGCATTAAAGTAAGTGCTTCGACTAACACTTCTAACAGCACGATGTCTCCAACTTTATGTGAAATCCTTTTCATTTGGCGAGTTCATTTCAGACTTCAAGGTGACAAGCATTCCTTTAGGGGAAACAATTAAATGGAGGAAGGGAATGAGGTGAGGAGGAGAAATGGACTGAATGAGGTGACATTAGTGGGTGAACCAATATCTTTTAAAGTCAAACTAAATGATGTATTTATTTACACTAGAGCACACCTGAGTCCTTTTTTAATCCTCTAAAAATACCAAAAGTCTACATACACATATAAAGTATTCAATTACATTTGACTGTAACATGACATGTACATGAGTCTTTCTTTGCATATTCTATTCAATAATCTCACAAAGTCTGAGGAAAAAGGAAGAGAAGGAACATCACTCTTTCTCCCGGAGGAAGCAAATTAAGTGAGAGGTCTTACATAGATAAAGAAAATGACATCCAAACCAAAGGACTTGCAATTTGTATGTGCCAGACACACACAGGCCCTAAAAGGGAGGATCTATCCACTTGTCTTGGAGTAAAAGGCCCATGGGATCAGCACAGTATAGAACGAATGAGGTGTTGTGCCGGACACCAAGAGGTTGGAGTTAATAAATGGTGTGCTTGATCTGGGGCTGGCTGTGCAATTGTATTTGGACAGTCTGATGAATCGGGGACCGGGAGCTGTCCTCACTTTTTCCCTAAGCAGAGGTGATAATTCAGGACGGAAGGCTCGGTGTCCTCTTTAAACTGTATTCTGTTAGAACAGTAACAGAGGGCCCTCAGATCACCGACTGGAATACAGAGTGGGGTTATTCGTCACTGACTATGATGAAAAGCATTCATTGACGACTTATTTTCCACCCACCATAAAAGTTAGACAAAAAACTAATGAAGGGTAACTTTTCTGTGCAAAAGACAAATGGATACATTGGATAATATTATACCCAATCCAAATGTGATATTGAAAAGATGAATGTGATTGTATTCCTGCAAGAGTATAACTAGTTTTGAAATGTATGTATTTAAAACACATAACTTTTTGATGCTGGACAGAATGCAGTGTGAGACGAGAGGAGTCAGACTGTGTTTACATTGATGCTCAGACAAAGTCAAAGTTGATCGACAATGATTCCCTGATCTCCACATTTGTAATGTTCAATATGCTGAATATATTGTTTGCCAAAAGTATTGCCCTGTGGTTTTGTTGCCTCATCAAATTCGTCCTGATGCAAATTTTGAGAATATTTGACAGAGTTACAACACTGTGTTGCATAATGACAATAAATGATACCCAAATCCTTCCATTTGATTATATTCACATCAGCAGCAAATACTTTAAGGTAAACTCACACACAAGCAATGATCTTATGTTATTTACAGGACTCTGATATGATTGCAAAGTGGGAGTAGCCGCAGGTTTGGGAAGATATATTGTTGTGGGTCATGCTGGACCACGTAGACGCTACCAAAGCTCGAGGATGGATGATATTTCTATGACCTTAGGCTAAACTGTTAAACTAAATTCATGGTTTGAGCGGAGGAAGATCTCATCCCCATTGCACCACTGAAATAGTAAACACTTTAGCGTGAAAGTCCCACATTTTATAAATATCTTAATAGAAACTGGAGGTGTTATCATCATGCAATCAGTTTGAGTTATCTTTTCTAGCAACTTGGAATCATTCCAAAATAGTCGTTTTGCTTGATCTACACAACACAAAATTATCTTTTTAATAGAAAAAGGTGATTATTTTAAATGTAGTCTTGGTGTTATACATAATAGCTTGATGTAAAAATGTATTATTTTAATAAAACACTAAAGTAAATCAAGCTGGAACAAGCCCTATCTTGTGTCAGTGGAATTGTGTCTTTTAAAAATGCTAGCTGGTTATCCTTGTGCATTAAAAGTCTGAGAACCCTGATAATTGGGTGGCACTAATGGCACATTTCCACTGCAGGGCCTCAAACGGCTTAGTACGGTATAGTTAGGCCTTGGTAGGCCAGGCTCACTTTATGCTGCATTTCCATTACAGTTTAGGAACTGGGGTAGTAACTATAGTAACGCAGTGTAGGCGGAGCCGTGACGTCATCTTCAATGCGAAACACAAAACCAACATCAGCAGTTAGCTGTTAGCCCTCAGAGCTCACAGCTCCTCATATCTGTTCAGAAACTAGACAAAAGTTAAACAAGTACAAACCACAGACTGTCTGTGTCATGGCGAATACAGTCGCTGGTTTATTTATGTCTGTATAGGCCGTTGTTGTGAGTGTGGACGGTCGGAGCATATACTGCGTTAGCTTAGCCGATCTCCATTCAGAAAGCACGCATTTTAAAAGGTTTTTCGCCTGCCGCCTTGTCAAAGCATTAATTCATGGTTTTTACTAAGTAAATATTCCAACCCAGTCTCACGGCATTTCGTGTTATAGTCACAACATGTAATCTATTGATTCGTGTTCACCAACACGATTTTCCCCTTTTTTTCGTGTCACACAGAACGATTTTAAAAGCAATGTATTTCTATTGGTAGTATGTTTTGTGCCTGCAGCACATATTTGTGTCCGTTCGGGTCTTAGAATACCAGAAGCTGTGGGGTTCATAAAAACTAGGGGTGCACCGAATGGGAAATTCTTGGCCGAAACCGATACCGAAAATAGGAAACAGTTGGCCGAAAACCGAATGCCGAAAGGCCGAAAATGATTAATATAAATATATATATATATATAATGTATACATTTTTTACCAATATTGTTCAGCTACCTGATTATGGAAAAAGACATGATTATGGCAAAACTTAACTTAAATAATAATCACTATTATGGGTCCATAAAACATGTATTCAGCACTTTTGAATGCATACAGTACATTAATTCCAAGTCAAGTGCATTTTATTTTCTCTGTAGGATAACTACAACAAAGTGCATTCAGAACAAAGCCAAGGTGCTTTAAAACTGCATAAACATCTAGGCCAGTAGGCCTACAACAAAATAGTGTAAATAAAGACTGTAACAGCCATGCCTTCAACAACAACAAATGCACCTATAAGTGCATTCATGCGCAAACTGGATAAATCCACATGAATGTAACTATTTACAAATGAAATTACAATTGAATTTCAAGAATCTGTAAATAAGGCTGTCTGTCCTCATAAGCAAAGTAGTACACATTGTATCATTTAGATACCGAAAGTACAATATATTGAATACTGTGCTGCTGCCATTTCCCCCTAATGATAACCTGAGATAGTGAATTATAACTCACAATGAAAATTGTTCAGGAAAGTGGGTATAGAGTAGACATGTAGAACTAGATAAGCTTATGATAAGCCTATGATAAGCCAGCCTTGTCTACTTATTAAGGAAAAGTGGGAGGTTCTTTTTAATGAACAGTAGCTTCTCTGCTTTATCAGCCATACGTCTGTTCCTCTTCTCATCAAGCACATAAGAGGCAGTGCTGAACAGTCTCTCGCTGTCAGTGCTTGTGCATGGAGCACTCAAATACTTGCGTGCCACCTTGGCACGTCCTGTACGACAGAAAACGGTTGATCATTCATGGCGATGCATTCCATTAACTTCCGAGTAATGCCCTTTGCCTTGGGACCATCACTGGGAAACTTTTTTACCTTTTCAAAAAGGTCCGCCACAGAAGGAGTCGGGGTGCTGGGAAGGACTTTTTTTTCTTCTGTGCGCTAGTGATTTGATCATACTCCGCATATTTGTCCGGGTGTTTTGATTTCAAGTGGTGGAGTAATCCCGAAGTGGTGAAAGTCTTTGCAGTTACACCCCCTCGAGAAATGCCTGAACACGTTTTACAAATCGCAATCCGCGCCTCTTTCTCTGCTATTTTGAAATATCTCCAAGCGGCAGACATGTTGGCTGTGAGCCAGCCGCGAGCATGGTCGCGCGCCCAGTGTTGCCAACTCCATAGTAAGGAAAGTAGCTATTAGCTGTCCTGGAAGTCGCCAGAAGTCGCTAAATGACGTCATCGCCTAATTTGCATAGGGGAGTACAAAAAACGTTCCCAACCCTTCAAGGATCAAAACTTGAAACCACCGGAGTTAAATCCAGACGACAGTATATCAGAAATGTCTTTGCCTTTTGAGTATGTTTTGGGGTTTTAACATGACAGTTTGGCATAGAAATCCCCCTTACAATAAAGGCAGTATGCCCGTGTGTCATCTCCAATAAATGGCTTCAACCATCCTTTATACTCAGGGTTTGATTCCCACTCCTTTCTGTATTTTTGAGAATACAATTTAGTCTGTGCCATGATGTTTAGCTTGTCACAGAGAGGCACACACACAGTGGACGAGGTGATTGAGTGACTGAGGCTGTGTGAGTCAAAGCAAAGCAAAGGCAGTTATTTATTATAGTGTGAAAGAGAGTGAAGAAACATTTACATTCAACATTTAAATCCCGCTCAAAACCAGGACGGCTTGGCAGTTGGCGCATGCGCAATTCATTTGCAGTCTCGACGCGGGGGAGTGTGGTTGTCTCCTCTCTGCTCTGACTGCAGCTGCGGCCAGACAACTGTCAGTCTGAGCGCCTGTGAGTACTATGGGAGGGAGGCGGGGCTCACGGCAGCACCCGCGGCTCGTTAACTGCAGAACAATATGTGAGTCTCCAAACACCAGAAAAGTCCCTAATAACACCATTATAAATCGTTAGATTAGTCGTTAGTCGCTTTTGACACAAATAAGTAGCCGGAGGGTTTGGA
The DNA here is from genome assembly GCF_902827175.1 of Gymnodraco acuticeps. Lineage (NCBI taxonomy): Eukaryota > Metazoa > Chordata > Actinopteri > Perciformes > Bathydraconidae > Gymnodraco > Gymnodraco acuticeps. Next base: position 628,457 of record NW_022990590.1, read on the forward strand.
AAGCCGCCAAATTTAAAGGGATAGTGGAAATCCGCGAATTTTGGGTTTAACTTATGTATTTTTATTAAAAATAAGCATAATAAACAATTTTTTTTAATTTCATGCGCCTAGTTTCATTTTATTTTCAATTTTACTGCGCCCTCTCAATGAAACGAAATACTTCGGGAATCGTCGGGAATCTTCGGGTGATGACGAGAGCATAGGAAGACGGGCACAAACAATGGCGGACATTCAATAGCATTTGCATGTGAATAGCCGACCTTTATTATGGTGAATAGATGTGTTTTGTATGGCTGTAGTGCGACAGCAAATGCAGAGAATGGCGTATCGACGCATGCGTTTCCAAGAAACCCAGCCATTCGTCGTCAGTGGGTGAAATTTGTTCAGATAACACGGGCAAACTTCACGGAGCCGAAGCTGACGAGTAATTCGGCAGTCGTGTGCTCCCATCATTTTACTGACGATTGTTTCGAGATTCCTCGGTCTCTAGCTCAAATTGAAAGTGGAATACATAAGAAGTGAGTATTTTATTATTTTTTCTTGTTGATTTAATGCATCATTAGCCTGTACCATTTTGTACAACGCCATTTATCCGGTACACAGTGTGGAATGTGTACACTACAGTCATCATATAGACATGATAGACTAACAGTACTGTGAGTACAGCCTACACTTGACAGGCAGCCTGGCTAGCCTAGGATTAGTGATGATATTACATGTGTGGAATCTGTGGAGTCTCAGCTTTAAATCGTATATCTTGTTTGTGCAGTTAAGATAGTAATAAGGGCCTTTCTACCGTGTGTTGTGTGTAAAAAAAGCGTTAGCATTAGTTAGCATTGTTTCGCTCAATGCTAATTCAAAGGCTTGGTATTACTCTTGTGTTTTTTCTAGCTAACAATTGTTCTTATTGTCAGTTAGCAGAGTTTCTTACCTTTAAAAGGGTATGAAACATTAATAGTTTCATAAATGTTAAGAAGCCCTGAGACATGTGAGAGAAAAAAACCTGTGGGAGGGGTCCACTGGGGGGACCTTCGGGCTTAACTGGTTAACAATGATTAATATTTGTAAAGGCTACAGGTGATCTTAAGATGCGTGAGCTATGCTTAGGGACCTACCAGTCAAGATTATTTGTGCGTAGGGGTGCATCAACTGGCGCCTGCTCCTGGTCATCCTCGCCATTGCCCATGCCGTGAACCATCACCTCGGGCTCGGGCTCGAACAAATAAGGACGTAATGGTCCATCGTCTGGCTCAATATTGTCACCATCGTCGCTTACTGAACCGGATTCAGATTCAGTTCCTAAAACGAAATTTTCGTAGGAAAGCCGAGAGGATGTTTCTGACTCGCTATCATCACTGGATACCTCGTACAATCCTTCTTCTTTGTCTGGTATATTTGCCCTTCCACGTTCATTCTGCATAGACGCCATGGTTTGTTATCGTATCGTCTTCCTAAGTTTTCGTCACTTCCGGTTTGGCTGAGTCGAACATTTCGTTTCTAAAAAACTTCGGGGAAGCTGGAATAAAGTGCTTCTAACATGCGTAAGGCAATTATTATATTTTTTTAATCAGGTGTGATTGTTTTGGTACGTAATTATGCTTGTATATAAGTTAAAACGAAACTATTTGAGGTTCCATTTCCACTATCCCTTTAACAAGAAAATCGCCAAGTTGGCAACACTGCGCGTGCCGTGCTTGTCGCCGCGTTTTGATTACGTCATCACAACAACACGTTCTCTGACATTCGGTGAAAGCTGAAAGGGCCTTTTTAACCATTTTCGGCCGATAATTTTCAGTGGCCGAATATTCGGTGCATCCCTAATAAAAACATCTTCTTACTCAATATCAAGCCACAATTATTGTTTTTATTTTAAATCGTATAATGTCAGACTTTTTTCGTCATCTGTGAGGAAAATAAATGGGGCTCAGAGCCTCAAAATACTGAAATCTGTATTTTTTTAAATCTTTTTTTCCTTCTAATTTGTTATTCTTTTCTAAATAACACACTGTTATTTACTCACCAATAACACACAATTATCCTTCTTTTTATTTATTTGTTTAATTCCATAATCTCAGGCTTTTTTGGCGTCCGTCAAGAACTGAATTTCAAAATAAAAATAACCGGAAACAGATGTAGGCCTATAAGGGACATTTCGAGCATCATTGCAATACACAGCCACTGAACTGATTACCCAAGATCCTCAGCTATGGTTTAAGCTCGCTGATTGGATGTTTTAGCCGCAATGCACGTAGGGATATGGTGTTAATGCGATATGAAATCCGAAAAACATTTCGGAGTTTAGGATGGCCGAAGACACTACACTACCCATAATCCCCAGCTATCGTTTAGGACTACTGTCCCCGTGATTAATCTTCAAGCTCTGGGATTGGATGTTGGAGTGGCAGTGCGCCAAGGTTACGCCGAGCGTCAAACAGCTGTTTGAAATGGAACGAAACCATGCCAGACTATCCGAAACTGGAATTGAGAACCCCCCCCAGAACTACACATGCTGGCTATTGTGTTTCTCAAAATGTTCTATGGGACGTCTCTACTGAACGTTTTCGTTTTTCCCACAATTAGAAGTTGCCAGTATTAAACACATTGGTGTTATCAAATGTAAAACATATAATTAATAAATGGGTGAAAATCGCTTGTGTCCATAATGCGCAGCATTAATATATACCCACATGACAGCTCATTGTTACTTTGTAATTCTACTCCACTACAATTCAGAGGTTAACCTGGTATTTTTACCCCACTACATTTATTTTAGTTACTTGCAGATTCTGATTAATTATGTGAAATATAAACAACCCTTAAATCAGACTTTAGTTACACCAAATTCAGGGAAGGTGATTGTCAAGTGCCAACAATCAGGAGAGATATTTGATAGTTGGTGCTTGAGAAGACTAAACATTTATCTGCAATTGACATGAATGGAAACGAGTAATAAAGTATATTCATTACTCGTTATTCTCTACTAATAGTTAATTAAAGACTGTATAATGGCTATTTTGCACATCCCTTTCAAGATTTCAAGATTTTCAAAGGTTTATTAACATATCATATACACAACTATGGTGTAGTTAGGCAATGAATGAACAACTTGGGTCGCAGGTTCCTCAACAGTGCATTACAAGACATCTATCAATATGTGTGTACCTCCACCATTAAACTGTCATATTCTGCAAATTTCTTATACTATCTACATACATAAGAGTATAATCCATATGTATAATATCAGTTAAAATAAGTGCTTCAACATAGTTAACATTGGAGGAAAGCAATATATTAGACGTTAAGTACTTTGTCAGGCTTAATATTTATCTTTTGATACCCCCAAAGCTTTTTTCTTATTTAAAAGAAGACCTTAATCTAAAGTATTATTTAATGTTTAAATAAAGGTTAATTCGTTTTTCTGTTTTGCACATCCTCCTATTAATATCTTTGTACATCCTGCACTAAACTGTTTTATTGTAGAGATCACTTCTAGTATCTTCTTGATTTTTTATATTCTATATTTCTATCACAGACCTTCTACTTTCCCCCTATGAAAGTATGTACTCTTAATATTTTTTTCATCAAATATAACAAATAAAAACAATAATTCAATAACGTGCTTTAACCACTAGGCGGTGCACACAAAGTACACACAGCCATAATAACTTTGTACTATTAGTGTAGGACACTTATGTATGTACAACATCTGAAGATGTGTAGTTGTATTCATGCTTTCACATAATTGTACAGCATATTGCTATATTATTACAGACTCAGTATTTACATTCTTACATTCAAAGAAAATCAGTAATATCTTTAAAAACTACAAGTCCTTTTATATCAGCTGTGCACCGTTATGGTGTAAATATAACCTATCTACCAATTGGATCAAATATAAAAGTCAGCCGAATTAGTGTTGATACTGCAAGGAGACGTATTGTGTGAAGAGAAATTGAAGATGTTGTTTAATTGCTGATATATTTATGATCCACGTCAAGTATTCAGTTTCTGCGGCATTTCTTCCAGTTTGTCCAGAAATCTTCTCATCAGGGCTCTATAAATAAAGAACTACGGCAGATCTGTAATATGTAATGCAGCCGAACCGTGTATTACAATGCCGTTATGTGATGACTTTCAAAGAGAAAAGCAAGAACACTCGGAATAAAGTATTATTTTCTTTTTAAAAAAAATGTTTTTCGGATTTCATATCGCATTAACACCATATCTCTATGTGCATTGCGGCTAAAACATCCAATCAGTGAGCTTAAACCATAGCTGAGGATCTTGGGTAATCAGTTCAGTGGCTGTGTATCGCAATGATGCTAGAAATGTCCCGCCTACGTCTGTTTCCGGTTATTTTTATTTTGAAATTCAGTTCCTGACGGACGCCAAAAAAGCCCGAGATCATGGAATTAAACAAATAAATAAAAACAAGGATAATTGTGTGTTATTGGTGAGTAAATAACAGTGTGTTATTTAGAAAATAATAACAAATTAGAAGGAAAAAAAGATTTTTAAAAATACAGATTTCAGTATTCTGAGGCTCTGAGCCCCATTTATTTTCTTCACAGACAACAAAAAAAGTCATTATACGATTTAAAATAAAAACAATAATCGTGGCTTGATATTGAGTAAGAAGATGTTTTCATGAACCCCTCAGCTTCCAAGACCCGAACGGACAAAAAGACATGCTGCAGGCATGAAACCACCTACCAATAGAAATACATTGCTTTTAAAATTGTTCTTTGTGACACGAAAAAAAGGGGAAAATCGTGTTGGCGAACACGAATCAATAGATTAAATGTCGTGACTATAACACGAAATGCCGTGAGACTTGGTTGAATATTCAGTATGTTGTCACTTCGGCATCATTTTGAAACGTGTATTACAATTAAATCACAGTAAAATATGTTCATTTTGTTGTAGTTGCCAGCAATTCTCTCACTAGTTTAGCATACTCAGCCCGGTTGTTGGCCCGGAAAGAACCTCGATTTTGGAGAGCCAGAAAACTGTGAAAAAGTAGCCGCTAGCCGGAACTACGCCTAGTGGAAACCCAACCAAAAACGGGCCGGGTACGGCACGCTTAAACCACGCTGTAGTGGGAGTGCGCCATAAGTCGTATCCAAGATTGGCAACAGTTTTTTTTTTTTTTTAAATCGTTACAGCAGAAAAATAGAACACACACAAACAAAGCTAAAAACCAACCAAAATCGGATAACAACTCTCGAGATGGGACCGACTGAGGAGAATGTGAATGCACCATTGGCCAAAAAAGCCTTGGCTTTCCAATATGACTCCATTGGGAATATAAAAATACAGTATATGATTTATATTGGAAGCAGGACTGTTAGATTCAAGAACACCTGCATTATTAGCAAGTTAAGTGGCTGTTCCATGTGTGCCAGCTTCTAGAGGCATTAAGGAGCAGTTTACAGTCCATGGAGGCTACCAAAGTTAGGCTCATATTTAATTAAATATTTCATTCAATCAGTTGGACTGTTTGTTTTTCTCTCAATACGAAAATATTGCTTCATCGATTCAATCACATGACAATCTAAATAGAAATTGTTATTATGGCTTCATACTGTAGGACAGGGGTGGCCTACCAGTCGATCGCGATCGACCGGTCGATCGCGGGGAGATTCCCAGTCGATCGCGAGATGTGTTTAAAAATAGAACAACAATATTCTGTTTTATCGTTAACGTCCTGTAACATAATCTTCCTGTGCCAGAATAATGCACTTGAACGCATCAAAGCTTTGTGATTGGCCGGCGTGACCCCATGTGTCGGGGCGTGGCTGGTGGGCAGTGGGCAGTGCACTAGTTCGCTAACGTTGTCCGTGTCAACAGGAGTGACAGTCCGCACACACACAAGACCGCAATTATGGCAGAAGCAAAACATATATAATTTTCACTCCGAGTGGGAGGATGATTATATTTGTATCTATTCCAATTCAAAGTCCATCTGTCTCATCTGCAATGCGAACGTGGCTTTATCGAAGAAGGGTAATTTAGGAGCGGCATTTCAAAACAGTGCACAAACGCTACGAGACAGAATTCCCTCCTAATTCTGCCCTACGCTCCAAAAGGGGAGGGGCCTGAAAGCACAGCTAAATGCACAGCAGTCCATTTTCACCAGGCCCAACAACAAGAGCAAGGCTGCTACCAGAGCATCTTATCGTGTCAGTCACGTTCTTGAGAAACACATGAAGTCTTTCAAAGACGGCGAAGTTGTGAAAGAAGCATTCCTGGAGGCTGCGACACGCTTTTTGGGGATAGTCAAAATAACAGAAGCATTTCAACAGGTTTTTGATATAATAAAAACTCAAGTTAGATACCGTTATTAATCAGCTGTAAGTTTGAGTTTGTTTGAACTTATTCATTATAATTATTGTACAAAATGGTATAAGAATGCAAACTTAAATTGATTATAGTCTATTATCAATTCAGGTTAAGAAACTAGTGTTGCTTGCATCCTATTTTAAAGGCATTTCTTTTTATAATCTACTAAAATGCACCAAAAAAAGGGTTTGATTCTATTAATTTTGTCTTTTTTATTGCACTTTGGCAGCAGATTCCTGAGTAGCTTCAGATCTAAGTTAGTAAGTGTAATTTATACTTTTGTAGCAACACTATTTTTATATAATGGCAAAGAAAGGGTTCAGAGTATTTTCTTTTTTCCCTGTGTCATATGTGGCAGCACTGTTCAATGTTTCTTGAAAACATTACCCACTGTAGTATGTGTCGTGTGAATAAACTCCAACTCTGTATCAACAACACTGTTGTGTAACTTCAGTTAAATACTTGTATGTGTGTAGATTAGAAATAGGTAAGATAAAGGATCGGCATTATTTTATGAAGTATTAATCGTACAAAGGTCAGTTTTATTCAAGTAGAAGTGTGTATTTACCTGGTAGTAGGCTGTCAGTAATAGCTACGCCTCTCTATTTGGACTGGTAGATCTCGGCAGACTGGCAACTTTAAAAGTAGCTCTCGGTTCAAAAAAGGTTGGGCACCCCTGCTGTAGGACAACCACAATGAAATTGCTGAATAAAAATTGATGTTTTTACAATTGCATGCACATTTGTCTTTCTCTCTCTCTGATCTTGAAGCTTTTCTCCATCATGTCCATTTCTAATGTCATGAAAGTACAGTATGAGTGGTGGACTGTTTCTTCAAGTAGAGCCTAAAGGATTGTAGGGTTAAATACAGTGTGCATAAAGAGCTAAAAATGTCTGCACTCTTGCACTTGGCACAGTGGGACAGCCCTGAGCCATCGCACAGTTACTTTATCAAGAACATACCTCTGTGAGTAGGTTGACTGCAGCCTCTGCAATGGGTAACTGACTTAGTCCCGCTCTGCCATGCTGCTGAACTGCATGGCCTCTGATGCATGAAACTCTGTGAGGTTATTGCTTTAAGGCGCATGCTATAAAAGACCAGATTGTCCTCGGTTGCTATTTGGCCTGAAACAACAAACCACATATCTCTTTTTAATTTATTTCAAGCAGCGACAAGGTTTATGTGAAGGACAAGCAGTACTGTACTTGTCCTAACAAATGACAAACATGGGCCTATAAGTTAGTATAACAATATGGAAATTATAGTTAGTATTTATAAGCACAGTGCACTGTTTGGTTGCCAGAGAAAACATCTTTGAGCTCTCTACTGTACCTCGCAGATCAGGTGAAGTTTCCAACCATTTGCTTAATTGACCACAAATGGTTTACATGCTACAAGCTACAAACTATTACCAACGTTTTTATATGAATTCTAAGATTCATAAGACACTCATGAATAATTTTGGCAGACAAATCCCAGCGTCATCTTTGTATTTAGATGGAAGTAGTGAGCTCTGCGCCCAGAATGTCTTGTGGATGGGTGCTAGACCGAATTCAGCGTGGCTATGCCAAATAACTACCTGCTCACTGGAGACAAAACATGAAAATGTATTGCTTGATTTGCGTCTGTCTCATACCAGATGCATAATGCAAGGAGAGCATGAATAATTGACATAAACAAGTGAGGGGGGGGGACTGTTTGGTGCTTTGCCAACTCTGTCCTCATTTACTTCCACCTAAAAGGCTGTTTAATTTTTTTTGCAACTCAAAACAAACCTCCATATTGGAGAGACAGATGGCAGACAGGGTGAAACGGAATCTTCCATCCAAATCACACTGTGATGGAAATGGAGGTTGCCATGGAAATAGGAAAAGTTGAGCAATTTGTTGGACACCCCTGCGAGGACATGGTGGTCATTGACGGACACACACAAAGTCATTCACATACGTTTTTGTACTTTTGTGAGCTAGTTTTTATGTGTTTCATTCAAAAGTAAAGAAGAAAACTGTAGTACTTTTCAGTCCAGCTGGGTTATGACAAGGTCATAAGGGGTTATTGCCGTGTTAACATAAGGTTTATACTGTGGTAATAGAATGGTTATTACAGTAAGAAACGTGTAACATATTGGTCAATTAATTAAATGTATATGGGGTTTAAATATTGTTATGGTAATAATAGAAAAGAAACAAAGCACTAAAACAAACATATTTAGAGGTTATGTGCCATAATATTTTAGGCAGAGACTAAAATAAGTTACCAGTTGTGGCCAAAGAACAGACCAGCACATAACCCCTAGCCTAAAGGTGAATTGTTGTTTTCACCCTTCAGTCTTTGTACAAGTAAACAAACAAAATATGATATGTTAATCAGTGAGATTTAAAGGAGATGGGGGGCAATTTTGGACGGAGTCAAACTAGCTGTTTCCCTTTGCTTCAAGTCTTTATGCTAAGCTAAGCTACCAGCTGCTGGGTGCAGCTTCGTACTGTGTTTACCGCACAGAGTGGTCATTATCTTCTCATCTTATGCATGGGAAAAAAGATGTGCCAAATAATGTGAATTCATATATATTATAATTGGTAAAGAGTGAGTTAATTGATTAAATAACTCTACTCTTAGCTTTTTACAACACTGCTTCCTTCCAGAAATGCCCTTCACTTTCACAAAACCTTGGTGTGCTTGGATTAAAAATATAAACTTTTGAAAACCCACAGTGGAGGAGCAGAAAGCCCTGAAGCTCCACTCAGAGCTTTCCTCACCTGTGATACTGATTTTGTGCTTGTGCTTTAAGTCATGCTCTAATGTGGTGGATAGACGTTTGGTGTATTTTTAGGAGAGAACACATAGCACGCGTGTTGTTTTCTCTCCCTCTTCTTGAGTGCCATGTAGTGATCATTTTAATCAGAGGCTGGTTCGCTGGCGGTCCTGCCGTCATCAGCTCCCATTAAGAAAAGACAGAAGAAGAGTGTTGAATGCGTTCTGTTGCTAGGAAACTGAAACATTTTGACAAACACTGCGTTTCAACATATTCAGAGTGTGAAGGTTTATGTTGATTTATGTTCATACCACGGCTGTTTACTCAATTACAAGTAGCTAAATAGAAATGGTCACAGTGTATTGTCCCAAATGGGATACTTTTATTTTTTGATTGTGTTATGATTTAATTGATTGCTGCTGTTTTGCTACGGTCATCTTAATTGCTTCACAGGTGCAATGTTGAGCAAATTAGGAGCCATAAAAACTAATTGAACTTGCAAATATCCACAACCGGCGACAAATATTTTGAAATCAATGTTTTCGCTTGAATGTGACTTGTTGACTGAGGTGGAATTTTAATTCTCCTGTCAACCTACTCTTCAGGCCACTTCTGTCAATATTTGCTTTAATGTTACAGTCTGTACAGCCTGTGTATATTTGCACCGCATGCAATCTCTTTATTTAGTAACTATCAACATTAGATTCACACCACCCACACAGACAAGGACTGAAACACTCTGTTGTTCAACTGAAAAGGACTCAGGGTGGAAGAGCCAGTGTAAGCCCTCTTTAATATGTTTAATATATAAATATTAGGGCTGTCAGTCGATTAAAATATTTAATCGCGATTAATTGCATGATTGTCCATAGTTAATCGCGATTAATCGCAAATGAATCGCACATTTTGGATCTGTTCTAAATGTACCTTAGAGGAATATTTTTCAAGTTTTTAATACTCTTATCAACATATGAGTGGACAAATATGCTTTATGCTAATGTTTATTATCATTTAAACAATGACAAATATTCTCATGAATATTAAATACAACAACCTCTGAACATTACAAATATTCGCCTCAATTCAACCTGGAACCTCTCTCATTCAATAATACAATACAAAGTGTGTGTGTGTGTGTGTGTGTGTGTGTGTGTGTGTGTGTGTGTGTGTGTGTGTGTGTGTGTGTATGTGTGTGTGTGTGTGTGTGTGTGTGTGTGTGTGTGATGGATCGTTGGAGCTATGTGCAACTCAAGGTATGCTCGAACGGGAGCTGACTGGACGCTGCAATCATGTTGCGCGCACTATCCGTGCTGAGTGTGCTGACTTTTCGTACAATGTCCCGCTGTCTGGCTTCCTGCATAAAGTCAAGTGCTCGGCGCAGTTGTCGGCGAAATGTCGCTCCTCTGTTTTCATTTAAACAGTTCCTTATATCCGTTAGCGCAGCTATCTAGCACCAGATGCTAACAACAACAACAATACACGTAAGGTCTCTCTCTCGCTCGAGCCACACATACACACACCCTCCCGGTCCTCCCAATAGCCAGTCGGTGCCTGCCGGTGAGCGTGGAAAGGTGGTCTGCCACAAGCGGGCAGCAGGAGCGGGGCTGTCAGCATCAGCTTGTAGATGGTATTTTAAACTCGATGTGCTCTGAAACTACGGGGCGGCCGAGGACAAAAAATACACATGCGTTAAAATAATTAGTGGCGTTATTTATTTTTTTATTAACGCGTTAACTTGACAGCCCTAATAAATATATATATACATATCTTAATAGTCGTTCCAAAATACAAGCACATAGTCAGACCACATTAATTATATCTTAGAATAGGAAAAAAAAGCCGGATTAAAGTTGATTTAGTTGATTCTGAAAAGAGGACATTGTGAGGTCTTTCCTTTCAAAGTGGTACAAAAATCAATAATGTTCAAATCCATGTGGGCTTTCATGGCCTCAGAGATAACTCTGCTAACTCTTTTCATCCTGCTGCATTCATACTTTAGAGTGCCAGGTTCACCACATGTGTCAGAAAACAGCATGTCTGGCTGTCTCTCTCAATCATGTTCCTTTAACGATTCAATTTGCCATGGATTGACAGCTTCCAGAGACAGCCGGCATGATAAATGGCCCGCTATGCTTCCGGCTTCCATGATTATCTTCTTAGTTCGGTGTAGACACACATACGAGTCATATGGAAAGAGGTTATCGTAAGAAACACACCATACTGTAAGCATAAAATCTTGCATGATGGGTCATATAGCTCCTTGACAATCAGCTTCATACAGTAAGTCTTTCCTGGAGCAGTGGGCTTTAGAGAGCCTACGTATCACTGCTGGGGATGTTTTAAACTCCTCCTGCAACTTTGGGATAATGGATTTACTGTACTGTATGCATTGTATCTGATTAGATATGCAAAGCACACGATCATACTGCACATTTGGCTCCAATGGGTATCTCCGGGCTCTGATTTGCCAGTATTTCAAAGTAAAAATATTTTTCATGTATTTACAGGTTTCACGGTTGGTTGGAGCTCTGGGTCACTTGTACTTTCGTTTCCATCGCTGACATCCATCTGGTGCCCAGCGATGTGAAAGCTGTAGGTGTGCAGGCCCTCAGCAGGTGTGTATGAGTGCCAGTTTAGACAAATCACGGCAGGGAGCCATTTAAGCCTCTTGTCGGGTTGTTAGACTGTGGCACGATGGGACAGCCCACATGTCCAGTTCACTGTTGCTTCCAAATGTCGCTTTTTCCAGGCTGCCATGTTGGAAGGGATTGAGCGGGTTACAAATTGCCGGCTGACACATTGCCGACACGTGGCTTCATGTTCAATTTATAAAAGGGTAACACAGACATGCAAGTCTCATACACAGATGAAAAACTACTGTACGTTTTTACCTTTAGATTTTTGTTTTCTTTTTATGTATCCACATTTGATAGTCCAATGTAAGGCATACGGTTTCCCAGCCTGGTATCTCTAAGATTTACGTTAATATTGGATGATTCTAAACCTAACAAGGTACAGCGCCAACAATCAGTGCCAGTGTGGAAAGTAGTGTTCCCTATATATATCTAAAATAATAATTTCATTTAACATAATTGTGATTTTGAAGCATACAGTACAATCAATGTTCCCTCTTAGCGACAGGATTTCAGTTTATTCTCTCCAGTCCAGCGGCACAAGCTTGAAAATTGAGGTCTACTACAATCAAAGCAGTGGGAGTTGAACTGGCTGAATTTCATTGCCATTTCCATGAACAGGGTTTTAAGTTTCCAATTAAGTGTTTCGGTACAGAACATTTCCCTTGTGCATTTAAACCAGGTTGTTTTGAACATGTATGTGGCTACAGCAAACAAAAATGGAGTCTGCCTTTGTCTGCCACACGGATAGCCGCGTGTCAGTCCTCAAGTTTGTTGGAACCTTTCATCCAATCGCCTTAACACTTGGCGGATGTATTGCTGAGGAGCCAAGGAAGTGCAGTGTGGAGTGTGAAGTTGTTCGGATGAGCGGTTCTCGAGAAACACTGGAGACCGGGCAATCGGCCGAACAAGCACTGAACCAGTTCTGTGAAAGACAGAGCGTGTTGTGTTCTTTTCATGTGTCACAGCGATGGAGAAATAACTTATGAGTGAAAACGGTGCCAGACTTTCCCTTTTGTTAGGGATGGAATGGAAGATTTACAAACTGGCAAAACAACTCAAAAATTCATGAAAGGTTTTCGAGAAACTTGAAGTACTAATGCAGACAGACGGACAGAGAGACCCTATTTGTGTTAGCTGTGGCCACAGAAATGTGTCAAACCAGCCTGGTCTAAATGCTGATAGGAAATGTACTGTTTGGAAACATTTCATTGAAACCTTAAAGTCCTTTCCATGGAAATGTCATTGAAATCCAGCTGTGCTACTTGGGTAATAGTAGATCTCATAATTCACCTTTTGCCCCTGGACTTGAACATATCAACTAAATGGTATGCTGTGATTTCATGCATTTCAAACAGCTTCTTTCAAACAACATAAGAAATGGCAGTTACTTATGATTTAATTTAAAAAGTAGCTACTCTGGGTCCCACACTAATCCTTTCCCTGCTTTCTGACATCAAAAAGAGAAGCTGTGGATGGTGGATTCATAACTGGAGAGGAGTTTCTACCAGGATAACATGAGGACAGTAGCAAGAACAGAGACTATGGTAATTTATGCAGCAAAGAGCCAGGCAGTGGAACTGTACCTACAGTCCCTTCATCTTCCAAAGCACCAGGCCTCCTGCAGCTCTACCCTGGGATTATTAAAGATTCTCCTAGCAGCATAGTACTAGAGGTGGTCTCATGTCTCACCAAGCTAGACCCACAAACTAGATATTTGTTCAGAGGAGTAGAAAATCTAATAAAGCTGTGCCTCTGCCTTCCCATATAAGTGACACCGGCAGAAAGAGGTCTCTCCACTCGCCTGAAGAAAGCAGCACGATGACTCAGAAAAGTCTCACCCTTCTAACAGTGATTCATGTAAAAAGTGACATTTTGCCAAAAGGTCAGCTGACATCAACATTGTACCATAACAAATGTGTTGACAATTGTCTGTCATTTTACAAGGCAGACATATTGTAAAGAAAATAGTTGATGAGTGAATTATTGGAACAATCAAATGCCTTTTAGGTTTATAAATTGGGTTGTACCATACATTGTCAAAAGTTAAAGTTGCAATGCAAAACTTGTTGATGTTTACTTTCACTGGTAGTCATAATGATAATAATGTAACTTGTGTCCTGTTGTGACATTGTTCCTGCACTGCATTAGTGACTAGAACATTGTTTTGCACTCCAATGGGCGGTATGTTTATTCATTAAGATGATTATATGTGTCTTTTTTATTACCTCTACAAGACAGCCATGTCCTAGTACTGTATACAATTGAACTAATTTATACGGGAGAGTGCATTTACGTAGTCACGTTGTGCCTCTCGGCGTATACTTTGACTTTCTGTCTCTTTGGAGAGTGATAGTACGTTGAATACGTTGGGCTTTTTCACTGTTGTCCCTCTTCACTAGTATCCCATGTCCCCTCTTTATAATTTGGGTCTTCATAATTTCCACCCTATTCTAAGGGGAAGCATGATGGTGCCTTTTCTTTTCAATTTCTTGCTTTGTGTTTCTTCACCTCTTACTCGTTTAATATTTAGGAGAGTGCATTTACGTAGTCACGTTCTGCCTCTCTTCCTCTGTTTCTGGCTATTCTTTTCATACCCTTGTTTCTCTAAGAGAAGAAATTCTATTCTAAAAGGAGCTGACACATGGTGTCTCTTCACTTGTACACTTGAGGGGTCAGAGTTCATATGGTGAGGGATTCCATGAGCGATATGCGCCGGCCTGTGCCTTTACCTTGGACTTCTAATAGAACTGCTCGGGTCTTGATAGATTGAGTGGGGAAGTTCATGAGATCTTTCTAGAGGGTTATCAAGAATAACTTGTATCCAATGACCTTTTCCCTCTCTGTCTGTGTCTGTGTATTCTCTTGTTCCGATTAACCCAGCCAAATCTTTTTTCTTGTTTTGTATCTATATCTACGCCGGGATCCGGAGTCGAGGCTGATCCTCTTGCTGTAGTCCTGTGTCTTGGATCCTCTATCCCGAGTTCTGGATTAAGTCGTGGACGTTTCGGGTCGTGGCTGAATCTGTCTCTACGGTCCTGCCTTGGGTCTCGCCATGCTGCTTCCCTGATGGCTTCCTCAGGATTGTAGCTGACATCCTCGTGGATTCATCTTCTTATTACAGACACATGCATTTCCTAACATTCGGTCTATATGCTGTAAAATGTATTATCTCTTCGATTTACACACGGCATCTATTGCACGTCTGTCCGTCCTGGGAGAGGGATCCCTCCTCTGTTGCTCTCCCTGAGGTTTCTCCCATTTTTTTCCCCTTAAACTGTGGATTTGCTCTGGAAGTTTTTCCTTGTACGATGTGAGGGTCTAAGGACAGAGGGTGTCGTTTTTCTCATACTGATATTCTGAACAATCTGTGTTGTTGTATTTGCTGTAAAGTGTCTCTACTGTAGGCTAATTTTATTATATGTACAGCACTTTGGCTCCACCAAAAATCGTTTATAAATGTGCTATATAAATAAAACTTGATTTGATTTGAATACAATACATTCCTGCTGGGTGCCATCCATCCATCAATACATTATTTTGTTAATCATATGACAATATAATACAATCACATTTCCAAATTCATTGTCATTCATACGTTGTCACACATTTCATTGCGTGGCATCGTGAAAAAGCAACATGGATCCAAATTGAAGTACAGCGATACGCTCCATCATGATGATCCATGACTAGCATTTCCTCATGAGAGGTTGAAAGCTCAGAGATATAATCAAGCTCTTGTCCAAAATGAGCCATGAAAGCAATTACAATAACTTGAATATCAATCCCATGCTGCACAGGAAGCCAATTTGCTGTTGCTTAGCAGCATTGCAGTCTAACTACGGGCACATATGTTAAGCTAGGTACGACAGGTGTTCAGGGCGTTACAGCTGTCAAAGCATGAAAACACAGAGGAATCCATTTTAGTTTCCAAGTAATTAAAGACAAAAGAAGATAAGATCATTTGGGGGAGTTATACAGTATAAATCATGGCTCCTTAGATTAGGAAAGTAAGTATGTAAGAATAAAACACATTTCTGGTGATCTGGAATTGCTCTTGCATTATGCTTTGAGGCAGTTTAAATATAGCTGTTCCAACAAAAAATATGATACACACAGCATTGATAACAACTTATTGAAGAGTGAAAGTACATCAGGCCAGAGAGTGTACTAAATGGGGGAACAATACAGGCACAGATCACAGGCAATAGCAGTTGGACCAAAACACTTGAAACAGGGAGTGACGCAAAGAGAAAATAACAGACAGGAGGCGGTGAATGGAAAAACAGATTACACACTGACCGGAGAAGCTAAAGTACGTGAGTCCGTTTAGCTGCCTGCTGTTAGGGAGACATGGGAGGGAGCATCTTGGGGTTAATTAAAGCCTCTAATCGCATTAAGAGGAAGAGGTTGAGAGGGGGCTGACAGCCAGGCTGAATCTGCCACTTGACACTCTGCGTACGCTAGTCTCTCATTTACAACGCTCTCTGAGTCAATCAAGCTGTCATTGTTCTGTGTCACCAGGGCGACCGGCCTGTCACTTCCTTTACCTCGACATCAGGAGCCACTGTCTCCCAATGTGTGTCTGTTGATGTAAGAGAATGACTCGACACCCTATGCTACAGCTGCTACATCATCACTGTCTCAAATGAACCTGATTGGAAGGACAGACACGAATAGAGTGTCTTCTAAACACCCATCCCCAACAGTGATTGTCCATTTAAAGATTAGTAACTGTGACATTCTGATTTGGATTTCTTCGCATAAAGGTGTGTCTTTGAAGTAGCAACTTCCTGCTTGTGGACAGAGAAATTACAGCTCTACTGATAGTCAAGAGATATCTCGGGAAAAAATTGCTTTGACGTTTCAAAAGATGAAATTGGCAGCGTCGGTCTCAAGTTGCAGTTTGATTGAAGTTTTTTTTTTAAAGTTACTATCAAAGTAGCAATGTTTTAGGCTACATCCACACTTATAAAGTGTTGCTACATTAACACAAAGCATTCACACTACTGAGGCTCATACAAACCCTAAAACATAGAATTATAAAAATGGCACTGATCCAGTTTTACTTAAAAAACTACTAAATGTCATTTTTAGTCTGGATGGGCTGAATCTGAGAATTGATGACACAGACACCTACGGTTGCTTACACATTGGGTCACAACATGACTGTTACTTCCAAAACCCTGATACATCCATGACGTTAACATTTTCCTGGAGAAAAAAGCAACTACAAGCTTATCAGAGTGGAAGCATAAGGTCAGGGTTAGGGTTGTTGAGGATGACAAAAAGTGTGGTCGGGATGTATAAGATAATAGCTTGCAATTGTTGTTACAAAATTAATTGGGGCTGAAAGGAGCCAAGTATGACTCGAACATCAGATGTGAGCAAAAAGCTTTTTAAAATGTTGGGCAGAAAGTAAAAAGGCTTTAAAGAAAGAATCAAAAGTGCGAAAAAAAGAGTTATCACATATAGTTCAAAAAGGAGAAAACTGCTCAGGATCATCAAGTCAAAACGGACTGTTAAAGTTCATTTTAGGAAATTGAATTTCTTCAAAATACAACCAAAAAAAGGGAAACAGAGCTGAAATAAGTCTTTCCACCCAGAGGCTGTAATTTGCCTTAATTCAATTTTGAAAACCAGCTTTGTATCTTGAAGTAAAGAGAAAGGAAGCCCTGTGGTCTTGCAGAATTAATCCTTGGTAAAGCAGCATTTCTGATATTTAATTTCCCGTATTTCTCAATAGGTCTAAGCTGTCTCATTGAGCTGCTTTATATAACTGTTAGTATGGACCAAATATGTTAAATGAATCCTGCTGTGAAATGAAATGATACTTTATCACTGATAGACCAGACAGCATTGTCATAATAAACGCCTTCATGACAAAAGCACAAGAGTACATGTTGCACTGTTTTGATAAAGAAAGCTGTCACTATTTAATTCAGATATAATATCACAAGACATAGGGAAAGGATTAGAAACACAGAGGCAGTCATCCGTCAAACAATGCAATGGAAGGAATACAATAATATTGATTTATCTCTCATATTTCCAACTCCCTTCTCATATCCTCGAGAAACCTCAACAGCATTGAAACTAACAGAGAAAGACACAGAGCACAATGAAAGAAGGCATTCAACATCAAATATATATGTTGAATGCCGGGGGGGGGTACCTTGGTTGGTGATTGGCTAATGGTTACACAAGCCAAAACATCGTCATGACATCATAAAGTGGCCAAAATCTGATCAGCTCATTTTCAGACAGGTTTTTATATAAATGGATCAGGACAAAAAGAGAGAGAATCTTTTTTCCTGAAACTTTCAGAATCTCTTTACACAGAGGGGACACATGTTGATGTAGAAAAGACATGAACAAGTGAATTTTGCATTATAGGTGACCTTTAATGCAATTTGACCCGTATTCTATTTGTCAGTCACTGGCCTTTTAACTATCCAATCCCCCTGGATAGGCATATCCCCTCCCAAATAAAAGTTTTGGATGCAAGTTGTACTTTAAAGTATTTCTGGCCTGATCCTCAGAGAATCTGAATGTGAGCTGGTTTGTGTGTACCCCATTATCTCCTCTAAAAGGACCAGTTCACACCTCCATTCGTCCACAGAGGCATCAGCTTAAATGTGAGACATGACTGAAAGGAAAGGAGTGGCTGTTGATGATTCACCTCACAGAGAGGGAAAGAATGGTTTTAAAGACGACTGAAGAATAAAGACTGAGAGTAGAAGCAAAGGAATGTAATGAATTAATTAAATACATAGACATTGTTGAGCCTATTTCTTCAAAGATGGAGATCAAAAGATGGCCAGTGTTGTTTATAAGAGCCAAACTTCATGTTTTAACGTTTCCTTCGAATAGACGCAGAACTTTTCCAAATGATGTGTATAATATAGTTTATTCACTGAGGAATATTCAGGTGGGATGTCACGTTTTTATGTCTATTTTATTGCTTGTCTTGAATATAGTTTCATGCTTATTCCTTCCATGTCCTTGGGATCGCTGCTCAAATGTAATAAAAAGCTCTGTGGGTTGGAACAACGACTGGCTGTTTCTGCATCAGTGAGTATGATTGAGTTTAAAACATGCTGATTCCAAAGCTTGTCGTATTCAAAGCTGATGAATATATAAAAGACACAAGAGATTTTTAAATTAGCCCAGCTTTTCTACATAACTGATTTTGGCAGATACCAGATACTTTGGGGTTAAATGGAGGGCTATTTTTACGGAAGACAGATAGACAGATAGATAGATAAATAGATACAGATATATACTTTATTGATCCGTATTTGGGAAATTATTTTGTTATAGAAGCATCATCAGTGTGTTCAGACGTTAAAATGAAAATACTTAAAAGTGGAATAGAGAATTTAACATCTAAAAATAAAATGAAAAATATTATATTTTAACAAATATAAACAATATAAACAGTATAACAATTCTGGATACTTAAAATGTTCTAAAAAAAGTCAAACATACTGCAGTTTGTAGCATGATTATTATATGCTTACACTACAGGAGCATAGACATACTTGTATACACAGGATAGCAAAAGGAATAGGAAAAGCCTATCCGAGATGCTGGTTGGCATAAATGAGGTGGTTCGCAACTTTTCTACTACAATATTTATTTTGTGTGTACTTATTTCTTAAATGTCTCAGTTTTCCAGCAATGAGCACACAATGTTAATATTGTTTTGGTACGTTGTACAACAGAATAATGCATGCACACCTGACATCACGAGAGGCTTAGAATTACAAACTAAGGTCGTATTTGTAAGAGAATATTTTAATCTGATCTTGATTATAGAGTTTCTTATCTTTCCTTAGAATCTGTGATATTGCAACATGCTTTGTGTTAAAGTCAAAGATCCTCTCTGTAAATTGAGGTCACAGGTCAAAAGCTTCTCCCTCTTTCCTGTGGGGGAAGGGTTCCTGCCTCCATGCATTTTGCGAGACAAACAGATTATTGTCTCACATCTGTTATTGATTAGGTAAAACGCGGGCTTCTGATAGCTCCGCCTCTTCTCATGTTGATGCGGGCTGTGTCTTCTTTGTGTCAGAGATGGCTTGGTGGCTGCACAGAGATGTGTGAAACGAAGTAATCTCCCCGGCTGTATTAAATGTACTCTTAAATAAACTCTCAGTGCTGTGGCTAAAGACGATCCAGACTCCTTCATTCCACCTCAACATTGCAACACAGAAGTTTCCTTCACAGTATTAATAATGAAGCTTGGCTCACAAACAAAACAGAGGGCTTAGAGACAATGTTGAAATAAGACAAAAAACTGGGGGGGGGGGGGGGGTTCAGCTTTCTCCTTCTTCTGCATCGGCTTTGATCCTCCTCCCATGGGAGCAGGTGAATTTGTGGGCATGCAAGCCTTAGGGGACATCTGGGACTTCGCTGCACGACAGCCCAAGGAGTGAAATATGACTACGAGACGACGAGGTAGAAATCGCAGCATCAGTTTGCTTCTCACTGCTGGTCTCCAACATGAGGCCCGTTTGAACAATAGAACAATGACTAAAGGTCATTTTTTAATTGAGACATATATTACAATATCAGTTCCCTTAGCAACTGTGAAATATTGTTGTGGTTGTTGTGGACGTGTTGGATGTCACATCAAAATCAGTTCCATACTGTCCTTATTTGCATTGTCATGTGATTTTAAGCTCAATCTTTAGCTTTAAACTCAACTTTTTTGCTTGACTTTACCTTTAATGTCAGGTAAATTATGCTTTATTTATGACCTTAATTCCAGTGTCAATATGAGTGAAAATACTCTGTAATGGATTTCCTCTAAGCACAGCAGCACACAGGGTATTTACAGTACAGCAAGATTATTAATTCACGGTTGGTTTGTATGATTTTATTTAAATGAGAAATATAATGAGCTTGAATTCAGTCTTTCAATGTTGTGCTTATTTGTTATTTGTGGAGTTCTATTTTGTTATCACTCAGGCTCAATAATACACATATATTTTGCTCCCGCATGTCATTTATGACTTCTGCCAGAAAACTGAAAAGAGCCCCAGCAGTTCAATTTGCTGTTCCCTGTGAAAATGAAAAAGTCATAGAAGGTAATAAAGCTTCTGATTTGCTGAGTGTGCAATAGCAGTTTTTGTGGGAGAAAGGGACAACTTCAGCAACTAGATATTTTGCAAATCAGATTAAGATTTGTTTATGATTCAAGAATATTGAATATTTCTACACTGTGTTTTCTCAGTAGGCCTGCCTCGCCCCTGTCACTTTGATATCTTGAAAAAATGTCACACCGCCCCTGGGTGCCAGCATCCCATTTGGTTGTGTGCAGTCACCAGAGTGATTTTTAGGGACAAGCTAAAATAGTGTGGACACTTTTCAGAGCAGCCAGTGAACTATAAAAATGGTGTTATGTGTGCTCTTAAGCCCTCTGATACGATGTTCCAAGGTTACGCACGAGTCAGGCTTTGAAGTATTTTGATGGTTTCCTGAAGCTCTTTAAAGGTGATGGACATTAGAGGGAGCTGTTAAGGTAAAAGAATGTCGACATTTCATCTCACCAAGCAATTTTACAACAATAAAACGTTAACAGGGTCCAGGTCGCTCTGATCATCCGTCATTACTTTCTGTACTGATAAAAAAAAATCTTTTCTAGTGATGGCAAAAGACATAGACACACTGTGCTGTACAAGAGGTCCCACTTGTTTCATATGACTATCTCTGCCAAGGAGGTTTTTCAATTCTGTTTGTTCGAACATCTACAGATTGCGGAAGAAAGTTCAGCATTTGATTATTTTTGTGTGAAGAAATGTCTTCAATTATTTTCTTAAAATAGAATCAAGTAAGGAATATGTCTTCTGCAATACATGTCACAAAAATTGTAACTCTAAATGAGTGAGTGGGGGTGATGTGTTGCCAGGGCTTGGTGCGGGTAAGAAACATGGCGGCAGTGTTCTGGACCCATTGAAAGTTCAATAGAATTTGGCATCTAATCACAATACAAAATAAACAAAAAAAACATCTATAAGGCACAGGCCACATAGGATGGAAGGTCTGCATGTGGCCGATTCCGATTCCTTTCACACTTGATTAAAACTGCTAAATCACTTGGCTAGTAGCCAAGCTCACACTGAGATTACAATTACTCAAGCTCTGAAACCAGACCCTTCAAAACACGTTGAGTAGGGAACCATGATGACACCACGCTCTGCTCAGCAAGCTTCACAATTCAGATCTCAGTCAGAATCTGCAATGTCATGAACAACAAGCAAACCAAAGCCCATTTCTGTCTTTTGGTGGTATTGCTTCCATCGCTGAAAAGCATCAAAATTTCCTCACATCTAGCTTTAAAACATACATAAGTTAGCCCTTGTCAGTGCAATGTGTTTGCTTTATTTTGATTCCTAACATTGTGAAAATATATCAATTAATCGGATGTGATAACAACGGATTAGTGCAACTGAATGTCCTATGGCCCTATCTCTAATACTGAAAAATGACCTTTTTCAGAGGCTGATGTGTCTGCTGTCAACTCAATTAGAGCCAAGAAAGAAAACAAGAGTATTGATTAGACGTTGCATCATGAAGTTCTAAGGATTACCCAAAAAGCAAAATAGATCAAGAGACAAAGTGCATTACCAATGGCTGTTTTGATCAAGGCTAAATTACTTTCATCATATTTTCTATAGACAAAACCCACACCCTGAATAATAATGAATAAGTAATAAAACCAGGGACAACAATTTTCCCAAAGTATCTGCCGAAGTATGAGCGATGGTGCCAATTTCTTTTCAGAGCCATGCCTTATTAATATAGGGCTGTGGGGATGATGCATTTTCATAGGCAATTGGTTTAGTAATGCAATTATCATTTTCTGCAAACAAATCAACTCTGTGGCAAACAAAAGTTTATGATATGTACATTTTTGTTCTGCTTTTATGACTTTTGAAGTAAATGTGATCACCAGAAGTACAAAGCTAATATTAGGCTTTAACGTCACTTCCACTAAGCTAAAGGTGGACTTGTGTTCTGCATAATGACATACAGTATATGTAAATATGTAATGTTTGGTGTCCACGACAACCTCTGTAGTCTCATTTCGCCACTTTCAGCATCAACCCTTTTTAAGACACGTGAAAGCTTCAAAATGTATGACGTATTTTATGAAGAAGAGTGAAATACTCAAATCACTTATTTCAGGCTTCTAACCAAACTTTTAAAAACCCACTGACATAGAGTCAAGGGATCTGAAGAGAAATGCTAACTCTGTAACTGTATGGCCACTAGAAGCACGTTATTTCTGGGTAAATGATTCCGAAGTATCATGCTGCTAACCTTGGATCCATAAAGTGCTTTGCATCTTAAAACCAAATCCAACAGTAAATAACTCTTTCACAGGCATTATATCTTTCCCTCACCAAAATATCACTCTGGAACGAAAATACACAGCGGCTGCTGATAATGTACTAGTACTTAAGATTTTGATGTCAGAGTGCATGTCTATCCAAACCTATTACTAGTCCAGCACATAGACATGCAGTAAAGTTCAGACCCCTCACCTGGGAAGCTCTAATGACCTTGGAAGTGGATGGCCACTCTCTTTGCAACTATAAAAAGATTTCCATAGAAGCTACACTTGTTTGGCTGCGATAGTAGCAAAAGGGGGGAGTCACATCTGTGTCTGCACACTCTACCGTGGGGGTACACGCGGCAGACGCGGAGCCCATTAGCACATTGCACGCCCCTCTCAGCCTGGAAACGAGAAAAAGCCATTGAACATCCCATTCCACCCCACCACACAGATTAGAGTGGCCCTAATGCAGTAAGGTATGCTTCTCAAAGAGAGGAAGGAGGAGAGGGAGACAGGAGAAAGAGGGTGAGAGCAACGGGGAGTATAGAGCAGGAGGGAGGCAAAGAGAATACAGGAGAGAGAAATGAGGAGGTAAATGAAGTGTGCACCACTGATGATCATTCTCTTTGATGGTGCATGGGTATAGCATCCAATAGACTGTGCACTCATTAGAAGATCAGAACAGAGTGCCATTTCCCTCCATATGCCTGGTGAAAGCAGGCCAAAAGTTAAGATGACAAAACCTTAGAATATTACCCCTGCTTTATCAGCAAGATAGCGCAAACTTCAAAGTCCATCTTTTTATTTATAGCCCCTCTAATGACAACTGACCGGAGTCAAAGGGAAGATGTGTCCCAGCACCCAATGGGGAAATTATGTCAAAAATGTCACCTGTATGCTGTATGCTGAATGCTAGGGCAAATATTGCATCCTTTTAATACTTTGTAGAAGGTTTCTGTGCCACTGCAAGTGTCAATGCATTTGCAATGTGTGATGAATAGCTTGGTTTCAGTCACGTGACTTCTATGACGCGCGAAATTCAAGTGGAGGTCAGGAAGTGAAAACGCAATCATTCATCAACGCAGGAATCATGGAGGACACCGACTATGTCAAACAATTAAATGAACCTGCACGCCGCAGATATCGTGAAAAAATCACAGCACACATCGGATACGATCCGTATCAGCTGAAAAAAAAACGACTTTTCTCGTGATTTATCCGATTTGCCCGCTGTCCAGGCGATGGATATCACCAGCTACCTCGTCCTTCATACCTCTTACTACACGGCTAGCCAGATGAAAGCGTATAAAAGCCTGGAAGCTTTCAACTACTTCGTGTGTGGATGGGTGAATGACTTCGGCACCAAAGAGGCATTAAACAAATGTCGCCTTGTTTTTGCCCGGGTGAGTGTTAACTACCTATACCTTCTTACCTCTAAGTAGCATTATTAGGAGACATCTAGCTAGCTAACTTTAGCTACATGGACTCATGTAAGGCACTGTTACGGCTGTCGCCTTGCCTTCAGCATTAACTGGCCTGTGAGTGTGTTGTGTGTGTATATGTGTATGTTTGTTATGTGTTTAGCTTAGGATATATTGTGTTTTGTGTGTATAGACAGCTCAGAGCCATTGAACAGCCTGCACGTTGTTTATATCACTCTATGTTGAGGTTAATATTAAAAACAACCTCTTTACCAAGACCATCTGGTTATGTGTTGCTTGTGATGTTGTTAAATGTATGTTACCAACTCGCAAGTTGTGAACTGGAGCTTCAATTGTGTAGGTCAACCATTCCCAGAGGTCTGGAGAAACACCATTAAAAACGTGGATTGTATAGCTAAAGAAGATGGAGAGGTTGTTACAGCACACTGTAACTGTATGGCTGGGTAAGTCATAAAATAAATATCCCAACCCAAAGCATATTTGACACAACACTTAAGCTCAGACAAAATAATGCCTGCTATAATATTCATGTTATACCATTACTAGCTTTTACGATCAATCTAGTTATTCTAGTATGTCTCTGTCTATACAGTTTGTCAGAATCCTGCTCACATGTTGGAGCAGTTCTGTTTGCAATCGAAGCAGGTGTGAAGATGAGAGAGACTGCATCCTGCACCACTGAGAAGTGCAAGTGGCTAATGCCATCACATGTCAAAAAGGTATTCAGACCCCAGTGGTCAGTCAGCTGTTCATGCCGTCCTTGCCTGTCTCATTGTTACACTGCACCTACATGTATGTTCACATACATGTTGGTCTGTCTCTCACATGTGCAGATTCCTGCTGCTCCAGTTGCGATGATAGACTTTTCATCCGCAAAATCCAAAAAGCAAAAACTGGATGATGCCATTGCTGGAAGGACAGGTGAGAAGCACACATTTCAGTGTCCCACAGTCCAGGGTTCAAAATCAAACTCCCTTGGTTCTAAAAGTGAGGGAAAAAAACCCTTCTAAATGACTCTAAAGTGCTTTATTCACTTGTTTACCACATATCACAGCTACCATCACCGAGTGATTCTCCTCTTCCGTCCTCTGGGTGCAGTTTGTCCTTTGATTTGTTTCCCTTTCACACACTATAATGAACATTTGTGAAAATACATAAAAGGGTATTCGCATGCTTTCATCTCCGAGGCAGACTAATATCAGCCAGAGGATTGGTATTATCATGTAAAAGATAATGCAAACTGCCTCGGATGAAAATGAAACCATATAATTTAAATACACTTTTTGTTGTTCTAACAATCTGTGTGTGTGCGCCTGGCAATGCTTTATCAAAGAATAGGCTTCCAAAAGCTTTCCGAGTGTGTCGCCTTTGTAATCTGCTTGAAATCATGAAGCTAACATCACTCTTGCTCTTCTTGCATCCTCAGAGGATGTTGACGGAGGAGGTGGTACGGGGGGATAGGGGCTTAGAAATATTAATGAAAGAAGGTAGACAACTCCTCTCTATTATATCTATTTTTGAAAAGCATTGGAAGAGGAGGAGAGGGAAATAATTGAAAGCGGCAGAAGCTAAGGGTGCATATTGATTCATTAGATATTATTTGTAAGCTTAGTCAAATTCCCTGCTATCTGTCCCTGCAGACATTAAATGGGTATTTTACAGACACAGTGGGAAGATAATAATAATAATAAATAGTATGCTCTGTCCATTGGATCAACAGATGGACGAACAGATAGACAGAGAAGCATCATGTCAGGGTTGGGGAAAATAGGACCCAAATGCAGATTGAGGAGGGAAGCGGGTTTCAAAATGAAACAAAAGGCGAGCTTTATTTACAAAAGCTGAAAAACATGAATCCATGAACAGGTACTGTAGCACGAGGTAGCATCCAAACAAAAGGTGACTGTGACCAACATGAAGGGAGACATGAAAGACAAACAATGAACCGACAGGGGAACAAAGGAAGAGACTAAATACAAGGAGGGGTAATCACGAGACGAGAAACAGCCGGGCAGGGGAGGAGAAATACAAGGGCAACAGGTGAACACAATTAGACAATCAGACACACCAGGGAAACTAACGACAGGGAGGAAAACACAGGGAGAAAAGAACAGCAAAACAAAACCCATTACCAGACAAAAAACTAAAACCGTGACATGACATAAGAATCGGGACAGAACCCCCCCCCTCAAGGGACGGATTCTAGACATCCCTAAACACACAAACAAAGTCCAAACTTCGAAAAGGGTGGGTGGGGTCCGGAGGACGGGTCTCGGGCGGACGGCCCAGGGCCAAGGCAGAGTTCATAAAGGGGCGAACTCAGGGGGCCGGGCATGAGGGCGAAGGCAACGGCTGGAAGAGTCAGGGGGCCGGGCCCGAGGGCGAGGACCGCGGCCGGGAAAGTCAGGGGACTGGGCTCGAGGGCGAAGACCGCGGCACTCAGGGGGCCGGGCTCGAGGGCGAAGACCACGGCTGGAAGAGTCAGGGGGCCGGGCCCGAGGGCGAGGGCCGCGGCCGGGAACGTCAGGGGGCCGGGCTCGAGGGCGAAGACCGTGGCACTCAGGGGGCCGGGCTCGAGGGCGAAGACCGCAGCTGGGGAACTCAGGGGGCCGGGCACGAGGACGGGCAGGAGCTGGTGGAACCCCTGGCAGGTCAGGCGTAGACGGGACCCTGGACGGAACATGGGCTGGTGTCAGTGGGACCCCAGATGGAGCAAGGGCTGGTGTCGATGGGACCCGAAACAGGACAGGACATGAAAGCTTTAGCGCAAGTTCAATAAGGAAGACCTAACTCGAGTCACTCACACGTCACTCTATGGCTCCCTTCCCCCCTCATTAAATATGAGGGCGTCATGCCTCAGCAGCCAATCGCTGCACATGCTAAATGCCTTAAATACCTGCTCTTCCTCCCTGTCAGTTGTCATTGCAGATGATCACACGCAATGGTAGTTGCAATACAATACTGCTTCTCGTGAGAAAAACCGTAAGAAACAACTAGCTCAAGATGTCCAACTCGGACAATTCGGAACACGAACCTTCTCTGGAAGTCTCCGATCCCGGTTCGGCTCCCCACAGCGGCTTATCAACAGAGGAAGACTTCCTCATCGCCCGGCTCCTGCAGCAGGGCTTTCCCACAGCCCCAGGCCTCACTCTCTCTCAGCGGCGATAGCTCTCGGACCAGGTCTCCAG
The DNA here is from genome assembly GCF_902827175.1 of Gymnodraco acuticeps. NCBI lineage: Eukaryota > Metazoa > Chordata > Actinopteri > Perciformes > Bathydraconidae > Gymnodraco > Gymnodraco acuticeps. The sequence goes on from NW_022990590.1 coordinate 656,158, forward strand.
CGTAGCTCCCCAGTCCGGGGCAGCAGCTCCAGCCAGCTTCCCAGAGAGCAGGACGAGGCCGCAGCCGCGGAGGTAAAAAAAGGGCAGGAAGTCGAGCCCTCCAGGATCCCGTCCCCCTCCAAAAAATCCACCCCTTCTCAGGCTCGCCAGTCCGGGAGCGTCACACACCCCTATGGAGAGTAGCGCGGCCGGCTCCCTGCAATCCCTGGCTAGCTCCATGATAGCTATCGATGCTCGCCTCCAGGCTCTGGAAGACTCCGCCACAGGAGCTTCAACTTCCGTTGCACTCAGGTACTAGTTTTAACGAAAACGTTTGCACTCGACCCTTACACAGGGTTGGGTCGTAACGGAATACATGTAACGGTGTTACGTAATCGGAAGAAAAAGAAAGAAAAAAAAAAAAAAATCAGTACATTCAGCTGGCGTTACATTTGAAAAAAACGAGTAAACTGAGTGCAGTTACTTTCGTAAACCTGAAGTGAATACTTATTGGAATTATTGGTGGAAAGTTTCCTCACAATGTAATATTCATTACCGGCAGAACCGTGTGCACAGCGCTGCAGCGTATCTGCGAGCGAGAGATGTAGCGTGTCCGTGAGGCCCCGCCCCGCACGCAGATGAGAGAGAGAGAGTTCTCTTTCAAAACATATTGGAAGGTAGAAACGGAGATGTTTAGATAAAACGTGGAAGATAACGTTTATGTAGCATTTATGTATTGTCGAAATTATGACATTCATAACGGGATCAAATCTAACTGAATGGCCTGCTGCTGCCGAATGCATGGGGCAAGTAACTGGGAAAAGTTTTAAAAGTGATTACATCGTTTCAGATAATAAATAACGATAATGTATTCTATTTAGGGGCGCCTTTCAAAGCACCCAAGGACACCTTACAATGCATACACTTTTCCAAGGAAAGGTTTTAAGACAGTACAAAGAATGCAATCTGGGTGAGTTTTTCTTTTTATGTGCGGTGCAGATGAGAGAGCTGTCAAGAATGACACTAAAATGTCGTGTTCGTGCTCTTCATAAGCCATTAAAACAGTAAAATACGTGTCTCCCGTTCACCAAAACATACCCATCTGTTATGGAAAAGAAAGTATTCTAAAGAGAAAGAAGAAAGGAAAAGATAGAAAGAAGAGGAAAAGGAGAAAAGATAAAAAGAAGAGGAGGAAAGAAGAAAAAGAAGAGGAAAGGAAGTATTCTAAAAGTAATCTGCCACCGGTACCGGCGGGATCGTGGTTAGTTTCCGATGCGCAGAAGAAAATCTGGCCCACCCTATATTTTTACAGGCCCACCCTAAAGTAAATTTCCGCCTACGCTACGGTCCGCACAGCAGCAACAACCAATCACATGAATCTCTTGCCCCCGACACACAAAGCAATAGCAATGTTAAAACTAAGTAAACTGGAAAGGAAAAAAAATCCCCAACAGGCGAAAACCTACCAGTTTCACCCACTGTCCCTGCCTCCTCCCTCCATGCCTCGCTCCTCTGGTTTGTATCCCGGTAGATGAACAGAGACTGATCATACAGCACCGGGTGATTCACTACCGCTATAATGAATTTTCCCTCACATTTTTGGAATATGAGGAATTACCTGCGTAGTCTCTCCCAACATACACGCGGTCTGATTGGCTAGCGCTTGTACCGGCAGATTTGCATAAACGGGACTTCATTGGCTGACGCTTCTGCCGAGGCGCCAAAAGTTGAACATTGCTCAACTTTTTGAAGCGAGCAACGCCAGCAAACGCTCCACGTCGCTTCCCAAAATACAGTTCTACTAAAAGTGACGTCACCCCATTCAAAGTGAATGGGCAGAAGCGTCGGAATCTGTAACGCACGCCACCGTGTGGACGGGCCGTCACAGTGGCTCTGCGCCAGAAACATAAAAAAAAAAAAAAAAAAAAAAAACATTCTGGAATATCACCCCTCCACTCCCATTAACATCCCTCAGCTAGCAGCTGCGCTATCTACAGATTCCGTGTTCGTTGACTATCTCCCGTCAGGGCTCTCCCAAGGCTTCAGGGTAGGAGCCCTCCCATCTCCCACAGTGACTTTCGTAGCAAGAAACTTACAGCCGCTAAAGAACCCAACATAGTTTCCCAGCTCATCGACAAAGAACTTCTCAAAGGATATATAATCGGTCCTTTTAGCTCCTCCCCCTTCTCAGTGTTCCGTTCAAATCCCATCGGAATAGCCACACGTAAATAAAAGGCTGATTTTCGATCTGTCCGCTCCCTGCTCCGGCCCATTCTGCAGCGTCAATAGCATCATCCCTCCAGATCAGTTCTCCCTTCACCATGCCTCAGTGGATAATGCAATAAAGATGATCAAGTTCACAGGGCACGGAGCTCGGCTCTCCAAAGCGGACATTACCGATGCCTTCAAATCATCCCCATTCATCCGTCTCAGTGGAACTTGTTCGGTATTAAGTGGGAGTCCAAACTCTATCTTCGCGTTCGCACGACCTTCGGGTGCAGAAGCAGCCCCTGCATCTTCAATTCCTTCTCGGAAGCGCTCCATTGGATCCTGCTGAACATCGTCAGAATCCCCTCCGTCCTTCACCTACCGGACGACTTCCTCCCCATAAACCCGCCACAGGACAGCTCAGGGATCTCACTGGCCAAGCTTAAACACTGCTTCAGGAGTGAGGTGTCCCTCTCTCCAAAGAGAAAACGTTAGGTCCCGTCACACGCTTAGAGTTCTTAGGCATCATCCTCGACTCCACAGACATGAAGGCGTCTCTCCCCTCCGACAAATCGCAGCGCATCCAGGACATCACCAAGTCATACTGCGAGCAACAAGTTATCACAAAACAACAGTTGCTCTCCCTTCTCGGACACCTCAACTTCGCCATGCACGTCATCCCCCAGGGGCGCTCGTTCATCTCCCGCCTCCTGGACGCAGCATCAGCGGTCGACAACCTCCATGACTGCGTTTTCTTAGACGAAGGCTGCCGCTCAGACCTTCGGTTCCGGTCCCTCCTGCTCGCCCACTGGAACGGAATTACTTTATTTACGATGGCCTCGTGCGTTCCTCTGACTCAATGAGGTCTTCACGGATGCCGCCCATCCATGGGTTTTGGGGGGTTTCTTCCAGGGAGAGTGGTTCGCAGGGTCATGGCCCCGTCAATTTCTACCCAAGCAAGTTCTCACTAAATCCAGCCTATCACCCATATCATACCCGGGCATTCCTTCAGGATAGGTGCAGCCACCTCTGCTGCTAATCAAGGTCTCTCTACCTCATCCCTACAACAACTAGGACGGTGGTCCTCCTCCGCCTTCACAACCTTCATTCGTCCGGACATCAGCGCCGTACGGGCTTCCCAAAGATCTCTCAGACCCTAACAACTATGGTAGTTATACATATAACTGGTGGTGGCTCAAACACATTCACAAGTATACATGTCTCACTAAGGTTCCCGATATTCAAAACTGCATTCCTGTCCTAATTCCGCGGGCCCCGCCCACAGGGAATAATGTCTCGTCTCACGCCGCAACTACAGGTAATGTGCTTCATCTCCGGCACACAGGTATTTCATTCCCAGGCCTTGCTCAAACGCATCAGTGTAAAATGTATTTCCTGCAGTCCGCGTGGACTCGGGCCACCGTACACTCTGGTGTCAGTTACAAAACAAAGGAAATAAAGAAAGAGTAAAGATATATATATATATATAGCCTGCGAAGTCAGGCGTGGCGGAAGGCCACCGTACACTTCGGTGCCAGTTACAAAACAAAGGAAAATAAATGAAGAGTAAAGAAAAAATATATATATAGCCTGCGAAGTCAGGCGTGGCGGAAGGCCACCGTACACTTCGGTGTCGTAGCGGAAGGCTACCGTACACTTCGGTGTCAGTTACAAAACAAAGAGTAAAGAAAAAAAAGATACATATATATATATATATATATATAACCTGCGAAGTCAGGCGTGGCGGAAGGCCACCGTACACTTCGGTGTCAGTTACAAAACAAAGGAAAAAGAAATAAAGAAAAATATATATATATATATATAGCCTGCGAAGTCAGGCGTGGCGGAAGGCCACCGTACACTTCGGTGTCGTAGCGGAAGGCTACCGTACACTTCGGTGTCAGTTACAAAACAAAGGAAAAAGAATAAAGAGAAATATATATATATATATATATAGCCTGCGAAGTCAGGCGTGGCGGAAGGCCACCGTACACTTCGGTGTCAGTTACAAAACAAAGGAAAAAGAATAAAGAGAAATATATATATATATAGCCTGCGAAGTCAGGCGTGGCGGAAGGCCACCGTACACTTCGGTGTCGTAGCGGAAGGCTACCGTACACTTCGGTGTCGTGGACGTTGGGCCACCGTTACAAAACGAAACCGCTCGCTCCTCGGCGTAGTCAAGCCCTGCTGGCCAGGCATGCGACCCGCAGGTCGTTTTCAGATAAGACCGGCACTGATTTCGGCAGTCAGAGTCTCAGCATGACCAGTAAGCTCCGGCAGTGATTCCGGCACAGTGTCGCTCATATACGTGTTAATCTATTATCTCTCCTCCCCAGATCACCAGTCACTCCACAAGGTAAGCAACTCAGTTCATCTCAGTATTCATACTTCACTGGTTTTGGGGATTTCATCGGAGCGGTGCTTTCCCTCCTGAATGATTATCCTGCAAACCGGGGGCCTAATCGCCAAACACCATTACATTCTCCTGTTGTACTATCATGGCAATCATTTCATTCATATGACGTGTAAACAATAAATATGTAATTCTTACATCACGTCTCTCCGGGTTGAAATGAAAGCTTTAGCGCAAGTTCAATAAGGAAGACCTAACTCGAGTCACTCACACGTCACTCTATGGCTCCCTTCCCCCCTCATTAAATATGAGGGCGTCATGCCTCAGCAGCCAATCGCTGCACATGCTAAATGCCTTAAATACCTGCTCTTCCTCCCTGTCAGTTGTCATTGCAGATGATCACACGCAACCCGCCTCCACCCCTCTCGCCTCCCGTCTCCTTCAGGACAAAGCTAAACCTTCCTCCTTCAGACTGGTCTCACCTACTCATCACCACCACCAGTGTCTAGACCCCGGGGATTTCATCGGAGCGGTGCTTTCCCTCCTGAATGATTATCCTGCAAACCGGGGGCCTAATCGCCAAACACCATTACATTCTCCTGTTGTACTATCATGGCAATCATTTCATTCATATGACGTGTAAACAATAAATATGTAATTCTTACATCACGTCTCTCCGGGTTGAAATGGTGTTGGCAGGAAACCCGGCGGAGCAGGTGTCGGCGGGACCCCTAACAGGACAGGATATGGTGTTGGCAGGAAACCCGGCGGAGCAGGTGTCAGCGGGACCCCCAACAGGACAGGATCTGGTGTTGGCAGGACCCCCGGCAGAAGAGTAGTCGGCGGGACTCCCAACGAGACAGGACATGGAGTTGGCAGGACGCCCAGCGGAACCTCCAACGGCACAGGACATAGGGTTGGCAGGACCCCCGGCAGGAGAGTAGTCTGCGGGGCCCCCAACGGGACAGGACATGGAGTTGGCAGCAGGGCTCGAAATTAACTTTTTTCCTCAGTGTCCCACAACTGTCCCGAATTCTACTTTGTATTGTCCCGGATATAACCAGCAGTGTCCCAAATTTAAATTTGTATCGTCACCACCCCAATTATGCAGAATACATATAATTTGATACTTTTTTGTCACTTAATCATCACACCATAGACTCTGGTCCACCATGTAAGTTTACAATACTTATTCTTTTAAACATATGAATATTAGTCTGATCTGTTGCCTCTCCTAGAGTAGAAGGGAAGAGAGTTGTTTTAAGACATGTTTTTCTATTGTTTTTCAATATCCAGACTAATTTATCATTGTCATGTCAACATTGAAGAATTCTGATTTGTATTTTTCAATTAAATATGATATGGCTGTATGGTCTCCGTGTTTTATGATCGGAACCCTCTATCTGGCAATAAAAGTGGTATGAATGATAATAAAAAAACAGAAGTTCCATAATACAGTTTAATAAATGTATCTGTTTTCAGTTCTAATTACAAGTTATCCTCACAAGTCAGTAGTACTATAGGAATATAAATTGATCTTCTATCTTCATTCATGAATGTCAATCATCTTGCTCTCACTGATTCACCCACCCCCCCCAGGCACAAAAACAACTGGAACATTACTCTCTCTTAACATGACACATTATTCTCATACCAGAGTTGATTGACAAACTAAAATTACCTTGCGACCCCCTTTCTAATCGTCACCCAATCTGACTGACGTTCTTGACCCAAAAAAACTAAAACACTAAAAAAAGATGAAAAGCTAAATGATTAGCTAAATGCCTTACGTTTTTGCAGCTAAAGATTCTAGCCTGGTCACTGACTGGCTGACAAAGAAAATACAAAAATGATCGGCTACACCTCTTATTCTGATCAACTGTATTTCACATCATTTTCACAAACTTCAAAAGAACATGACACCGCATTTTAGGACGTTTGTATGCATTGTAAGACACACTTCAGTTACTAGCGTTAGCTAGCGCTAGCTAACGCTAGCGCTAGCTAACATTGACACTTAAGACAACTAACTTACCACAGTGGAAGACGATGCATCATGACCAGGACTTGGGATGTTTTCGTTTCGGGAGTCGGCAGAATTGGGGCTTGCATCAGGGGGCTGTTTATTCAACCACCTCAGCATTTCTTTCTACTTTTTTAACTGTCGTGACCGTTGCAGCAGTCAGCAGCAGAGTGGATGACGTAGAATGCATTCTATGATTTGACAGCCCAATGACTTTGCAAATAACACCCATTTTGAAGTTTACTTTTAATTTTTTTTTCACTGTCCCGAAATAGTCCCAGACAAAATAGATTTGTGTCCCAGTAGGAATTGTTATGGTCCCCGGGACATCGGGACATCGTTAATTGTGAGCCCTGGTTGGCAGGACCCCCAGCGGAACCTCCAACGGCACAGGACATAGGGTTGGCAGGACCCCCGGCAGAAGAGTAGTCGGCGGGACCCCCAACGGGACATGGAGTTGGCAGGACCCCCGGCAGAAGAGTAGTCGGCGGGACCCCCAACGGGACAGGACATAGGTTTGGCAGGACCCCCGGCAGAGGAGTAGTCGGCGGGACCTCCAACGGCACAAGACATAGGGTTGGCAGGACCCCCAGCAGAAGAGTAGTCGGCGGGGCCTCCAACGGCACAGGACATAGGGTTGGCATGACCCCCGGCAGACGAGTAGTCTGCGGGACCCCCAACGGGACAGGACACGGAGTTGGCAGGACCCCCAGCGGAACCTCCAACGGACCAGGACATTGGGTAGGGACTTGAGAGGGGACTCGAGAGGTGACTTGAAAGGGGACCTGAGAGGGAACTCGAGAGGTGACTTGAAAGGGGACCTGAGAGGGAACTCGAGAGGAGACTCGAGAGGGAACTCGAGAGGAGACTTGAGAGGTGACTTGAGAGGGAACTCGAGAGATGACTTGAAAGATGACTCCAGAGGGAACCCGAGAGGGAACTCGAGAGGAGACTCGAGAGGAGACTCGAGAGGGGACCTGAGAAGGAACTTGAGAGGGGACTCGAGAGGAGACTCGAGAGGAGACTCGAGAGGGAACTCGAGAGGGAACTCGAGAGGAGACTCGAGAGGGGACTCGAGAGGGGACTCGAGAGGAGACTCGAGAGGGGACTCGAGAGATGACTTGAAAGGAGGCTCGAGAGATGACTTGAAAGGAGGCTCGAGAGGGAACTCGAGGGGAGACTTGAGAGGTGACTTGAGAGGGAACTCGAGAGATGACTTGAAAGAGGACTCCAGAGGGAACCCGAGAGGGAACTCGAGAGGAGACTCAAGAGGGGACCTGAGAAGGAACTTCAGGGGACTCGAGAGGAGACTTGAGAGGGAACTTGAGAGGAGACTTGAGAGGTGACTTGAGAGGGAACTTGAGAGGTGACTTGAGAGGTGACTTGAGAGGGAACTTGAGAGGTGACTTGAGAGGGAACTTGAGAGGTGACTTGAGAGGGAATTCGAGACGGTCGGTACGCCGACAGGACACGGGGAGCTGGCGTCGGCCGGCGAGAGCCAACAGGAGACGAGGGGCTGGAGTCGGCACCATGGCTACAGGGGCCGGTACTGAAGCCGGAACCATGGCTGCTGGGGCCGGTTCTGGAGCCGGAACCATGGCTGTTGGGTACGGAACTGAAGCCTGGACCCTGGCTGTGTGAGCCAGGTAATGGAGCACGGAAGCATGGCTGTGTGGGCCGGTACTGGTGCACGGATCCATGGCTTTGTGAGCCGGCAATGGAGCACGGAAACATGGCCGTAAGGTCCGGTTCTGGAGCAGGGACCATGGCTGCTGGGGCCGGTACCTGAGTATGAGCTGGCTTCCTGACCTTATGCTTCTTAGAGGTCTTTTGGAGGCTCCGTGGCCCTCCAAAAGCCAGACGAGACCCATCAAAAGCGTTCTCGAAAGAAGCTATGTTGGGAACTGTGGCATGCAGGGGGCTAGCAGGCTGGGAAACTCATGTCTGGAGGAAGTCCATAATCCAGCCAGGTAAGAACTTCACTAACCCTGGTTTCTCTGTTGCCCTCTGGTATGCCTCTGCCAGGGCAGCCCTCTTTTGCTCCACACTGGTTGCTCCCCTCCATTTACCATAGCTGCAAGCCAGCAAGTAGGTACATGAATACAACTCCACTTCAAATGGATCATCTGCTGGGTTCTCCATATTTGGTCGGTTCATTCTGTCAGGGTTGGGGAAAAATAGGACCCAAATGCAGATTGAGGAGGGAAGCCGATTTCAAAATGAAACAAAAGGCGAGCTTTATTTACAAAAGCTGAAAAACATGAATCCATGAACAGGTACTGTAGCACGAGGTAGCATCCAAACAAAAGGTGACTGTGACCAACATGAAGGGAGACATGAAAGACAAACAATGAACCGACAGGGGAACACAGGAAGAGACAAGACTAAATACAGGGAGGGGTAATCACGAGACGAGAAACAGCCGGGCAGGGGAGGCAGAAACACAAGGGCAACAGGTGAACACAGACACACCAGGGAAACGACAGGGAGGAAAACACAGGGAGAAAAGAACAGTAAAACAAAACCCATTACCAGACAAAAAACTAAAACCGTGACATGACATATAAGAATCGTGACACATCAACAATCAATAATCATTTTTAAATGTCCATGATAGGGAAGGGTGTATTAAAAGTGGACAACATGCAGAAAGGAATCTATGATAATGTCTATTACTGGAAGCACACATCATATAAAGGAGTGGTGTTTTCCTTGACCTTTTACCTAGCAAGCCATTAATAATCCTTTTTCTGATATGCTAACATAAATGCTAATCATAATGTGTGTCTTTGTAGCGTCATGAGTCCGCTGAGACCTCACCCTTTAATCATGGAAGAGAACATATTTAGCCACCTTGCCATGCCCTTAATTTAATTTCAGCACATTGTCACCATCTTTATGCTAATATTCCATTAAACTAATCAGTGTGCTAATACGTGTAAGCAGACTGTTGCTATGAAGAAACTCCCGTCACAACATGTTTCTATAGTGTAGAGCACGCCTTACCTAATTTGTGGCCTGTATGGATATTTTTCTCACATGTCAAATATAATGTTCTGTCCTTTTGTCCTAGCGCTAAGAATAAAGTGTCTTCATTAGCTAAGTGAGTTGCGAGCTAATTGTGATTTCATACATCAAATTAACTAAAAGGCATTGTGCATTGCAGCAAGGTCAAAGACCTTTATTACAAATATATGCAGCTACCTTCAGGATGTCTTTACAGAATTGCATTATGGTCCACATCTATTATATAATGAAAACAACATTTGGGATGAAAAGCGTTATCTTTTCACAACATTGCTGGAAGAATTAAACCTTGTAAAACAATGAAAAACGTGTCATTATATCTTACCAAGAGTTATTCCTTATTCATTGTGCATTGTCCTACACATTTCCAGCAAAACATGTATTTTTGCATTGTTTGATGCGTGAATAACTTACAAAATAAACTTCCTTCTTCACTGGAAACAACTTTGTTTGGCCAAGGCAGCAAAACTACTTGGTATTGTAGTTTGGGATAAAATATCTACAAAAGAGGCAAAGTTACATAACAAATGAATCACATTTATGATAAAAAAAACCCTCCAAAATGGCAATAAGTGTGGAAGATAAGTGATAAATATATTAATTTTGGTTTCCTACAGGACCCAAACAGAGGTCTCCTGGGTAAAAGTAGTATTTGTACCAATTCATCCACCTCCATCTCCTCCTTACATGGACTTTGCTTCTTTTTTCTAACTCACCATTACATGGCTTGAATACAAATAGATTTTCTAGGCTATATATAGAATACAATTAATTACCTTTAGTGGATATATCTAAAGACAGTGTATGAGAACAGTCTGACATTGATGGGGGTTGTTTTTTTATTTTTGCTGCATTTGTGTGTGTGTGTGTGTGTGTGTGTGTGTGTGTGTGTGTGTGTGTGTGTGTGTGTGTGTGTGTGTGTGTGTGTGTGTGTGTGTGTGTGTGTGTGTGTGTGTGTGTGTGTGTGTGTGTGTGTGTGTGTGTGTGTGTGTGTGTGTGTGTGTGTGTGTGTGTGTGTGTGCATGCCTATCTAGATACTGCTCTAGCCTCACCTTTACATCTCCTGTGCATTTAAGATCTAGCACACAACAGAAGTTGACATTTTCTCTGTTGGATTTATCTCCGTGCTCAGAGACTCGCGCCTAATGTTCCAGACACAGAGCACTGGAGGCTCGTTCCTTCCTGCAGAAGGCTGTCAGTTCCCATAACATGCCCCCTATGACTTAATTGAAATGCCAAGCAATGGGAAAGGTAATTCAGAAACACATCATTTTGTTTTAATCATAGACTTGTCAGATGGAGAAAATCATAATGAACTCTCTTAGTGGTCATATAGGAATTTACATGAAAATATATCCATCCTATATCTTAAAATGTCGTAGATCAAGCATGTGAGGCTCATGCTAATGAATCTATAGGGATGCACGATATTGGCTTTTTGAAACCGATACCGATACCGATAACTTCCTGCTTCTCAAGACCGATACCGATAACCGATAATAATATAATATATATATATATTAAATGTACCTGTAGTTTTTGCACACCTGGTGGTAAAAATAAGACTAGTAGTGAGCAAATGACATGAGCATTACTACTATGAACAAAACAAAGCCAAGAACAGTTTTGACTCTTCAAAGTGACCATATTTATTTTCCCAAATAAAGTTCTTTCCTTTTTCAAAAGCCTCGTCGATAGGTAAAAGCCCCGGTGCCTTTGCAGCTGGCTTTGGATTTGCCGCTAGTTTAGCAGCGCAGGCGTCTTCGTACGCTTTTAACACACCATCGTAGCGATGGCGATGTTTCAGGTGACTAATCAGGTTTGAAGTATTATAGCTCGTTGCCTTTTTCCCTCCTCGTGGAACTTCTGCATTGCATGTGTTAATACAAATAGCAAGCAAACTATCTAACTCTGAAACTTTGAAATAGTCCCATACTACCGACGACATGTTTGTTTACTGTCCTGGCTTCACGGCCGCACACCATTTACGTCACAGCTCCAGTTAGGGAGCGCTGGATTTGTGAAAAACTCCCCTCTTCCTAAACCACTAATACCACAGTACTGGCAAAACGGGAGGAGCCGAGTGAAAAACAAGCACCCCTCATCCCAATCCACCCACACCGCAGTATTTTTTCTTTTTTTTTACCCAAAAAATATATTTTATATTATCGGGGCTATTATTACTTTTATCGGGTTTATCGGAATGACGTCATAATTCCTAATATCGGACCGATAATTATCGGGCCGATGATTATCGTGCACCACTAATAACGACCTAAAAGACTGGTTCCCTGCTAAGTTAAGAGAACATCTGTTTGATTGGAGAATAAAAGTGCTAACTGAAATGAATGGTGTTCCCCATAAGATGAGTGATTATTCACACCCATCGCCAAATGGGAGTCTTTTGACAATAGTAGTAAAATATTTTTTATTCCCAGCAATTATCTTTTGATTTATTGCTAGAATCACCATCCGTAAAACACCCGTTGATTATTTGGCATTCAACTGAACACTCATTTTCAGTGTGTAATGTGCAATATTGTATACACTCCATTAGTGTTGTAATATGCTGAATTGGGCAGGAACACACAAAAAGTATATAAATTACTTCAATTTCAAGTCACGATTTCATATTTATTTTACATGTCCTGCATCATAAAAAAAGGTGCAATCACAAAAGAATGCATAGAATTATACAGATTATTGTGCAGAACAAGTCGAAGACAAAAAAAGACATGTGACATGGCTGTCAGTTGTCTGCTTGAATAGCTTGCATTCGTGGCAATTCCTGTGACAAATGTCTGTTTGTATTGAAAACGCATCTTTTAGAAAACAAAGGCAGCTCCGGGAAGACACAAAGACCCAGACATGAGGGATAGACAAGAAAACAAAACACATCAAACCCGATGCCAAAAATGCTGCCTCTCATAATACCCTATCCCAGAGCTATATAGAGAGAAGAGTTACGACAACGGAAGTCCAAAAACGGTTATCGTCACGTGGTTCATGTAGACGAGGATCGTTCCCCGGAAGTTCATGGCGGGCAATGTGAATGCATTAATAACAGGAGATAGAACTATGATTTTTGGTAATATGTAGTGAATAAAGGTTTTGATTTGCAATATTTATACAACAAATCGATGTGTATGTAGTTACATCAGTATTTGAAAAAGTTAAATTTGCTAATATTTGAGGATTAAGATAAAATAAGAAGTACTTTATTGATACCAATTTGGGAAATGTTTGCTTTGCAGCAGCAAAAGACAAGGCATTGTACATAAGACAGTTAAAAGACTAGAATTAAACAATCGAAAATGTAAACATCTCAAATAGAAATAAAATAGCAGAAAATATACAGTACATAGTGTGAACAGCTATCTTACCTGTTAACATATACATGGTTAAAGAGCCTGTTGCTGTTGTTTATTGCTTTGAATTGTTTAAAACAAATATTATCTTCTTAAACTTGAATGGTAGTCAGGAGCATCACTTCCTAATGTTTGATATATTTAGAGGGAGGGAAGGAAGGTTTCAAAATTCTGATTAGATTCATTTCTACAATTTCTTTAATTCATGGTGGTTTCAGTAATCCCCTGGTAATTGAGGACATAAGTAATCTAAATAAGTAATGTCTTCTTTATGACTTTCAGAAAGGACAGGAGACCGACAGGTGCCTATCAATGATTGTCAACTGACAGTAAATAAATGGAATTCAATAAACATTGAATAGAATGCATGCAGTTTGTCTGTGCCTTTTCCTCCGTGTTGTCCTGGCATATCGTCTCCCCATGGTTTGCTGTGCTGCCGGGGGATGCTCCAATCGCTCAGAGAAAGGAGTACACATGTAAGGTTTCCCCACTGACACAGAGAGGAGGAAAGAATGGCTGGCTCAAGTCAGCAGGAGCAATTTAACTATCACAAAAGACAACAACAGCAACAACATATGTGAGGTAATCATATTTTTCACAAAACGAAGACCACACCATCGGGAAGCTTAACGTCTGTTTAATCAAAAATAAGGAACAGGGAGAGGCTTGCAAAGCTCTGGGAGTTGAGACTCAGGCTCAGGGTCTCATTGCAGGTCTTCAGGCTCCATTGAATCCCCGTGGGGTTCTTGTGCTGAAAGAGGGAGACAGGAGAAAGGGTTAGATACATCTAGCAACCTATAGGATGGGAAATTGCTGACCTATTTTAAACGTACCATGTGTTTTCACTCTCACTTAAGTCCCTCTCCCTTTGCCATCAATCCAAAATCAGCTGAGCTGCAACATAAAATACAGACAGGTAATAATCAACAGAATCACAAGGACATAATATGACTCTGCTAAAAACACTCACCAATCAGTTACGTTTTAGTTTACTGTTTAGAAGTCTCAAATATCCACTCTAAATCCAAATAAATAGCGATGTATCACAAAAATAGCTCTCTTCCTTATTATTGTGTAACGTTAACTATATTATACTAGCTTGAACTCCAAGATGGATATCCTCATTTCACCTGGTCACCACCTCCACCCACTACAATCACACGCCCCAATGTTATATTTAACAAATATGTAACTCCCTCCACCCCGGATAAAAGCACGTTAAGAAGCCCCTTTTCTCTAATTCCACAACGTTGGAGGAAATAACATTAGGAGAACGGATTAATAGGCTGTTCGTGGTTAACGTGTGTTGCTAACTTTATCCGGCATTCTAGCCTAATCTGTTATCTGTAAACGTTAAATATACTGATTGAAGGGATAATCCACTAACATCCTTTAATACACATGTGTAGTTAATTTGATTCAGATGTTCTGATAATATCCGCAATATAAATCTTTAAACGTCTTCTTACCTTCAAAAGTCCATCACGAACGGTCTATTATGCTGCAACCATAGACTGCTAGCCGCAGATCCTCTCAATCGTTCCCCGGAAGTTAGCTTGCCGCTAACTTCCGGGGAACGATTGAGAGGCTCCACGATCCGCCATTGCTGTAAAAAACTGGTCCATTGGAGTGAACGGAGATGTTGTAACTCTTCTATTATATGGCTCTGCCCTATCCTAAGCAGACACTGTCAATCTTTGTCTGTCATTCAAAAAGCCAGCTTTCTCCTGGCTATTGAGATTATTTTTTGTTTAAGAGACAGAGAAGAGAAAACACAGCATTTCAGGCAAGGTGTGCTTATATCCTCGTGAGCATTTACAGCCTACATAAACACTGGTGAAATGCAGCGAGAACAGACAATAAGCAGATTTAAAGACCCAATTTGGTTTCGACAATGTTGTGCCGCTTTAAAAATAGCCTTTACGTATAAAGCCATTTAAATGGCTCGGCCTGTTCCTGGCCTTAATTTAGCCTGTTCAGCTTGCCACAGCATAATGGAGAGAAAATTGCCTCTGCATGCTCAGGGATGAGGATTTTTGGGAGGCAGGAGCAGAGTGGGCTGATGTCGACAGAAACAAACACAAATCATGCTATTTTTGCCCGGATTGCTCAATTTCAATATTGTGCTGATATGAGAAAATACTATATTTAACTCCAGTGTCTGAAAAATATGTTCATAAAAAGCTACAGCAAAAGTAAGTATTTTCCGCAAGCATGGCACCTAAAATGCACAGTGGACTATTAACAGCTGTATGTGATATGTAGCACTATTAGTTTGCTCACATTTTATGTTCCCGATGTAGCACTGGCCTTTTAAGATGTGATCAAAATCAGTTTAAAGAAATACGCTAGCACCTACTAACATCACACTTTCTGAAAGAAGAAGAAGAAAAACATTCTCTAAGATGAACATCATTTAAGTTGTTGGCTCAGAAGGGATTCATTTACAGTTGTATCTTGTCCTGGGTAGGTTAATAGCACTTATTGTAAATCGCTTAGGTCAAAATGGGCTACTAAATAAATTGAATGTGGCATTTATTGCATGCATTCAAGCTTCCTAAAGAGGATATATGTTCCTGTTTTGGATGGATTTGGATGTGAATCATACCCATAGGACAACAATAATCAGCTTCTTTCACTTAATGCATGCTCCCAGGATGATACACTTTTGATTTAAATGATTGTTATCCTCTGTTAAAGCTCTGGTATTATTATGCGTTTTGAACATGTAGTGTATCAACATAAAGAACAGTGCAGGGCTGCAACAGAGCTTTGGACTCTTTAGTCTTGTTTGTATGTATCCCCTGCTCTCTCATACATCAAATTAGTGCGGGTGTGAGTCACTGCCTGTATGTGTTGTCAGAAATAATGTCGGAGCACTCAATATCATTTCAGTGATAATCTACGATGTACCGAGAGCAGGGTGGTGCTGGAATACTGATAACATCACACTGTTATGAAGCCAGAAAAAAACAACAATACAGATGAATAAATCTCCCCATGACAGGACTAATGGCTTGGCAGCTGTATTAATCAATCCTCATCTGTAGAACATGTCAGATTTATGATCTTCTCAAAGAGTTGTGCTTTGTCTCTGTCCGTCTACTGAACCGAACCTGATGTATAAGATATTGCAATGGATTTGTACGCAAAAAGCAGACGTGCTAATTATGTATTACTTTACTCTTCTGAACTCTCTGGATGTGTTTTCTATTTAATTATGACATTGACCTGCCCAGAGGAAAAGTTAAAAGAACAAAACAAAGGAAGAGACCATGTGTCTGCCCACCTTGATATGTCATTTATCTTACATTAGTGCAGTGGTTCTCAAACTTTTTCTGTCAGGCCCCCCCTTTGGAGGAAAAAAAAAAGTCGGGCCCCCCCAACACAAATAGTCAGGCTCAGTGGCGACGCCAGAGATTTATTTTGGGGGTACTGTGGGGTAGCTTGACGTTTCATAGAGGGTGCTCAAACATTTAGGGTTTCCCATTAATGTACTGGGCGCTACAGTTGAATTTTGTACTGCAACACTCCCCACGCATATACACAATGTACCCGCGACTGTTACAATGAAGGCTCGATAATCAGCTCACGGCATATAGGTGTAAGCAGGGGTCAAGTGCTATTTTTATAGGTGGTGTGTGGACCTCACATAGGGGGGTCCGGGGGCAAGCTCCCCCGGGAAGATTTATTTTTAAATATTGAAGTTAAAAGCATCAATCTGGTGCACTTTGAGAGCAAAATGAAGAGATCTATGGATACATCTCTCAACACAGAACTGTAAACAGATTTACTATTTCTTAATGGATATTTTACAAATCACTCCCCTTTTTACATTTTTTAATGTCATATAGTATTTCATACCTGTTTTTAATTTATTCTCTTATTTTTTTATAACTATAATGATCATATAAACGTGTGCCTCGGAAATAATTGTTTACATTAATGGTGACCAAAACGTTTGAGACCCACTGAGATAACACAGAGAGTCCTTTAGCTCACTGAGTCTCTCAGTCTGACAGGAGAGGACTCTCCTCCACTTTGTTGTTAGCGTAGCTCGCTAGCACCAGAAGCTAACATCAACGATCTCCGGTACCGGTGCGCTATCTCTCTCTCTCTCTCGCTCGCGCACACACACAAAATGGCTCGTTCCACACACACACAGAGCCGAGCTTTAATGAAACACAGAGACACAGACGTAATAGTACTGTACTGTATCATATTATTTTCGATTCAATAATTTTTCGAAATATGATTTTTTTTTTTTAATCTTTTTTTTTTTTTTTTTTTAATAACCATTTTTCCTCCTGGTCTCTCGCGCCCCCCCTGTCATGCCTCTGCTCCCCCCTGGGCTGGCGCGCCCCCCACTTTGAGAACCACTGCATTAGTGTATAATGGAAATTAGAAATGCAAAGGACAAATATGGGGCGGTGGTGGCGAAGTCGATAGGGACTTGGCTTGGCAACTGGAAGGTCACCAGTTCAAGTCCCGGCAAGACCAAGTGCTACCGAGGTGTCCCTGAGCAAGGCACCGTTCCCTACACTGCTCCCCGGGCGCCGTTCAAAATGGCAGCACACTGCTCCTAACACAGGATGGGTCAAATGCAGAGAATCAATTTTCCCACAGGGATTAATAAAGTATATCAAATATAGATTTAAATAACACAATGAATACCATGCAACAAAGGTCATTCTCTCCGAGTACTATGTGGCCTTTTCTCTTGTAAACAGCACAATAAATCATGTTCTTTCAAAGAAAAAATATTTTACCAAATGCAAATCCTTTATGCTCCGTAGCCTCTACTTTTCAGACATTTGTGAGAAGTCAACCAAACTTTCATTTAACTTCCTGGCTTCTATTCCACATTTCTGAGGACTTTGTTGCAAGCTGCTTTATCCATCCATCCATCTTCTCCCGCTTATCCGTGGTCGGGTCGCGGGGGTAGCAGTTCCAGCAGAGAGCCCCAAACTTTCTTTTCCCTGGCGACATCAACCAGCTCTGACTGGGGGATCCCAAGGCGCTCCCAGGCCAGCGAAGAGATATAATCCCTCCACCTGGTCCTAGGTCTACCCCTTGGTCTCTTCCCAGCTGGACGTGCCTGGAACACCTCCCTAGGGAGGCGCCCAGGTGGCATCCTAACTAGGTGCCCGAACCACCTCAACTGGCTCCTTTCGACGCGAAGGAGGAGCGGCTCAACTCCGAGTCCCTCCCTGATGACCGAACTTCTCACCTTATCCCTAAGGGAGACACCAGCCACCCTGCGGAGAAAACCCATCTCGGCCGCTTGTATCCAAGCGGCCGAGCTTGGATACAAGCTGCTTTATAGAAAAGGTAATTTCATTACAGCACAACCACTCAAATCTCAAACACCCCCTCGCTGTCCTCCATTTCAAGCAATGTAATACACCCTGGCGTTATGCATAGACCAACACAAAGTCAGATATTTTAATTGAATCTATAGAGACAAGGCTTTGACAGCCAAATTCTCTCAGCATGGTAGAGTAACCCCAAGTTTTATTTTCAATATCCACCTCCAGCTGAGTCACCCAGTCATAAGGTCCGCAGGTGGAGGGTGTCATTACTTTTTTGCAAAGTGAGAGGAATTTCATTGCTCCACGCATAACCCCCTTTATACGTGCTTAATGAGG
This sequence comes from Gymnodraco acuticeps, assembly GCF_902827175.1. Lineage (NCBI taxonomy): Eukaryota > Metazoa > Chordata > Actinopteri > Perciformes > Bathydraconidae > Gymnodraco > Gymnodraco acuticeps. Next base: position 674,767 of record NW_022990590.1, read on the forward strand.
CTTTCATTGAATTGGGGCATTAACAAGAAGCATATGTCCACAAACCTAATTCAGTTGTGAGCGTGCTGCTATAGCTGTGAACACAAAATCACAGCGCAGTGAAGAGATGTAAGTATGCCTGTTATAAATTAATAGGACCCCATATTCAAACAGAAGGGTGATAACTCTGCAACACTTGACACAATTATTTTCACCAGAGCAATTCATTATTAACAAGTCATTTTATATTAGGGCAAACATTGTTGGGAAAGAAAATAAATAGAAACTGTATGCGTTGATCTACCTTTGACCTTGCAATCCCAAATGTAAATAATCATAGGAAATTACTTTTTTAAAACGCAAATTACAAACAAACATAACGGAAATATATATTTGTAACTATTTGATGAAATAGCCACATCTACATTTTGTTTAAAGAGGACATATTATGCTCATTTTAAACAAAAATGTGTATTCTTTGTCTCTGGACATACTTACATTCAAGGTGTTAAGCAGGGAGTGAGAGAATCTCCCTCTGGTTTTATCTTTGGGATTTTACCCTTTGGAGAACATTCACATTCACACAAACCAAAATAACACAGTACAGGAAAGTGAAAACCCCAAAAAGAACAATAGGGCCTCTTTATATAGGTAAAATGTATACATTGTAGAGGTAAAAGTGTGCATGTAAAGCTTAATTCTATGTCAAATATTATGTCAAAATGAGCTCATCACGACATCTGTTTGAGCTAGAGACCAGTAAAGCTTGGTCCTGATTCTGTGTCTTGTTTTGCAGTAATTCTGGTTTCCCCAGGTGTGTGTTTCTCTTGTGTGTGTTTCCAAACTGATCCTTGGCTGCATTAGACTCCCTTGCCTCCTCCAGCACTCAGTTGTGACATTTCCTGCTGCAGTGGTTGCATGGTTCGTTCTGACTCATCGAGAGATTCCTTCAGATGTCTGCTCACAATGAAGGTGACTCCAATAACCGCCTTTCTGCACTCTTAAGGCAGGTTTGCATTGTCAATAAAGGATAAGGGTGCTAAATATATGCAGGTAGGTTGCAACCCCTTTGAATTTGGCATCTTTGTTGACCTTATTTAAATAGTGGAGTTTGTTTGTTACTGTCAGCTCAGTATCACAATTATGACTCATGACTTTCTTAATGATTTAAAGTGTGTCTTCATGTCTTTGTTTCTTACCATAGTTTCAAAAACAAAGTGCTGTGATAACCAACAAACGGATGTGGTTATTAAAAGGCAAGAGACCAATGGGGAAATGAAATGCAAATGATTAGATGATTACGCACTAGTCTATCTACGTAAATAAAAGGACAATATTAACTTTAAATAAATAAAAGGACATTAGTAATTCGGTCAATCTACAGGGCGTTTATACTGCAGAGGGAAAATGTAAAAGTGAGCTTGGAAATATATGGAGAAGAAGAGCAGCACAATATCCAGGAGGTAGAGAAGCACTAACCTCCTGAGAGGAAATCGAACCGATCAGCTGAGTGTCATCTTCAAACAGGAGGAGAAGTGTGTCAAACATGTAAATGTGATCACCAAGAATTTACATGAGCACTTAGGGATACCATATGGGAAGACTATTTTTAATCAAGATAAATCATTAGCCATCTTTCAGTTGGCACTGAAATCATGACAGTGCTGTGTTGCTGACGCTCATGTAATCTTAAATAGATTTAGAAAAATGCCATGATTGATTGCATGAAATTGTGCCTGGCTCAGAACTACGGTTTCAGAGAATGTGGTGTTGAGAAATACATCATCAGCCACTTTTGTGAGGGCAATTTCAGGCAGTTCCAGTGAGTCTCAGAGTCTAATCAGGCTGAAAATACTCAAAAGGATTATAAAAAAAACAAAGCTATGCAGCAATCAGTAAGATAAACATTCAAGCATTTGAGGATGAATGTGACCAGACGTTTTGGAACTTTTTTATCTTCCAAAATCCTTAGGCGATGCTTGACATCCTCCTTTCCACGCACACAGACTGTATCGAGTTCTCTCCCATTAGAAACCTGGATATCACCTTGTCTAGCCGGCTGTCCGTCATGACCACCACAATGGGAACGATGTTCCAAATTCTGCCAGAGCTGCAGTCTCTCAGATTTCTAACACAAGCTGAAAATATATCTGGATGTCAATCCTGATTTAAGAGAAGAAAATAAATGCTTAAGTCAGCAAGGGCATCAAAAAAAGACTACGTCATTTCCCTTCCAGCATGGAAAGACATTGTTACAAGCTGGCTCCTCTTTGCAACAAAAGGAAAGGGAGTTTCAAGAAAAGGTGCACCCAAATCATCCTTAACAAACAAACAAAACCCCTTGAACCTGGGGCCTATACTACGAAGCTGGTTCAACCTAACCTGGATATGTTTGAGTTAGCCGGTTGGCCTAATCCAAAACATACGCGCTCTCGCTAAACTGTACTACGACGCTGGTTATCAAGTGGATCGCTCAAGCCAGCCGTTTCCTATCTAGTTAGGTGCGCGTTCACATGAAAGGGATGGTATCTGGAGCATTCGACCAATCACAAACATGGAGAAGCGTACTGACAGCGCAGCGTCATACTTCCTGAATGAAAAGTGAACTTTAATACTAGTCAAAAATGAAGAAGTTAAACTTTAAACATCCATGACTTAAACACTTTATCCAGGATAAAAGCCACAGAGCTGCACCTGCAAGGTGAATACAGCTGGCAAAAGAAAAAGTGTTTGAATGCGTATATTAACAGGTTTATGATATCACTGCCCCGTCTAAAACACGATTTGACTTCAATTACATTTGTCTCGAGTGTTTCGTCAACTTAATGTGTTGCTTAAAATAATACTTCTGCATACAGTAGGCCTATGTGACACTGTGAGTGTTGCACGGCCAGATACGGCTCAGCTGACTCAGATAAGAAAATATATGATACATTATGATGTGATATGCCGCGGACTGTAGGCCTACTTAATGTTACTCTGATCCGGTTACTTATGTTGTGGTAGATATGTGGTAAGTGTTCTTAACGCTAATGTTATAATAGTCAGATTGCTCTGAAGATGGAGGTGATATTCTATTAATGTTCACGTTCACACAGTCGGTGATTTTTGCCGGCCGTCTTTCCTGCGACGGCAGCTTTTCTGTATTTCCTTTCTCCTGTAATATGACTTGATCGCTTTAAACTCCGCAAACTGAGCTCTGATTGGTCAGCAGGCAGTGCTTTCACTGAGTTGAGCTCTTAGCCTGCAACCTAACCTGGTCCGACCAGGTTAGCCGCTAAGCATAAGTTACCATGGAGATCTAGCCTGCTAAAAAGAGAACCAGCTTCGTAGGACCGGAAAGCCGGAGTTTCCCTGAATTTAGCCGGCTAAGCGAAAATCCTGCTTCGTAGTATACCCCCCAGGTATACAGACACTTGAAAGGATTTTTCTTTTTTATTAAACTCTGGAATACCTCTCCCATGGCTAACGGCCTATCCAGTACTATCTGTCTTGTGTCAACCCTACCTGCATGCCACAAGAGGTGTTTTAAACACTAACCCAATGACCCGGTAAAGCCCCAGCAAAGCTATTACTCACCAACAGCCACGGACGTGTACCCATAACAATGTCAAATCGTGTTTATGCACAAAAATACCAAAGACAACAAACCAACAAGCCCCGCAAAGGAGACAGTGTTGCTAATGCCTACCAAGAAAGGAGGTAATTCCAAAGTTACCTCTTTATGCCTTATACCAGGAAAAAACTGTCTGCTAATATCCTCGTTCTTGGATCGGACGAGCCTCCATTTGTTACAGGCTGGCTCCTTAGAAAAGAAAGAAAGGCTTCAACAAAAGCTGCTAAAAACTCAAATGTATTTATAACCTCAAAACCAGTCATAATTCAGATAAGATAAGATGGAGCTTTATTCATCCCTGTGGGGAAATTCACAAAGTGCAAACTGAGGAGGGCTGGTGTGGAGCACAGGGAATGGCAGCTGAAACCACAGGGTTGTCACAACATGGAATTTCATTTATATACATTATTTTGAAAAACCATGGGCTAGTAAAGAAAACTGTATTAAACATTTATGTAAAAAGAAGTGGTGATAGAAAAAGCAGAAGACATCTGGGACAGGGGCCTGAAATATTTTAATATTGTTCCCTTAAAACTAGGAACTGTTTGATACAGTTTAAAAATGCACACAGTTTTCAGGATTTGCACATTAGTTGAGCTATAATCTTGAGCTCCATGGGGTTGGTTTATTTTTTGTTCGCTTGTTTTTTTTCTCTTTTACTAGTTTTGCCTTTTGTACTCCAGTGTATTGTTTGCCTTTTGTGATTAAGCATCTGAAATTAGGCATGCTATCCTCTCCACAGAAGTCCAGCCATTTAGGCAGAGCAGATGACATCACCACAGAGAAAAATTATCTAAAAGCTCGAACTGATTATTAGAATCTTCCACAGGGAGCCGCATGAAATATCAATTGTGCCCTTTGACTGGCCTTTGCAGCACTGTATTCTCTACTAATAGGGCAAAACTGACATGCTGTTCATTAGTGAGGCCAAGTAATCAAAGGGACACAGGCCCTCATTAAACAGTTGCCAATCACATTTCCAGGATGTAGTCAGAAACAGCCGCAGGAGGATTTTGCTCAGCTCTAAGCTAGGGGAAGAAAGTCGGCCTGTTATTCTGACAGGCACACTTCTCGAAACCAACTGAAGGATGTAAATGTAAAGTGGAGTTTTAGTTTTCTTCCATACTGATTCTTAACCCCTGAACAACAAGCTTCACCTTCCCTGAAAATAAAGATGAAAGGGACTGCCCCAATTTAAAAAAATGACAGACTATTAAGAACTACAGAGGCTCATTTTACTTAGCTGCAATATATTTCCATTAGAATAATTCAATTTGCGGTTCATTAATTGCCAAGGAGACTGGGCTCCTGCAGCCATTATAATGCACGCCGAGGCATTTGCTGGGGACACTTTTTCGAACATCGATGGTTCAGTTTGTTGTTCAGTATTCACCAGTGGGTGGTGTGATCGTAAAGCAATCTTTAGGGGTTATCTGTGGTCTCGCAGGCAGAGATGCTGACTGGTTGGTGGCTGAGACAGTTATTGTCAGGCAAAGCACAACAAACCCCGACAGGTGGTGGAATCAAAGAACCAGAAAGAGAAGCTTAATAGGACACCCAAAGGCTGGCAATGATGCAACAGAGATGGAGAGGATCCTGATCAAAGAGGGGATGAGCTGAGAGCAGTCCCAGAGAACTTAAATAGTATCTAGTAGGCTCAATATGAATGCAAAATACAGGCAAGATACCATATAGAGACCAATACATTCAATGTATTGGCAATTTGAACACTCACAAAGAGAATATTGGCTTTATGGTCAGTGTTTTGTATTCATAGACGTTGATCATAAGTCTCCTCCATGCCTATAAAAGTGAAACCAATATAGAAGTGCCTTGCACTCGCATTCTTCCAATTCTTTTTATAGAAGTCTACGAGAAAATTACCCTACTTTGCACTTGATTTATTAACTCAGTAGACTTTTACCTGATGAGTTTATGGTCTCAAACTCAAGCTCATTTGGTCAATTATGGTCCCATTTAGAGTCAAATAGACAACAAAGAAGCTTATGCTTTAGTATGTGCTTAATTGTCGGGACCCCCTTGAAAACGAGATGGTGCATCTCAAGGGGTTTATCCCAATGAATAAAATGTCTATATATATATATATGTGGCTGCATGTTGATTGACAGGTAATAAGGTGTTTTGTCCAGTTTAGGTGCTGCCCGTTTGTTCATTTTAGAACTATAACCCTTTCACAGTTTGGTTTAGTTTGGTAAGACAAAACTAGAGGACTCAAAACCGTGGTCCACAAACCAATTGGAAATGTCACAGTGACTTTGCCCACTACACATAATGAGGCTATGCTCTGTGCAAATAAACATTGTCAGATCAACATAAGGCTTAAGCCTCAAACCATGTCTTTACTGGTTCAACTTCAGGCCAATGCCTTCTTGTTCTCCCTTCTCTTTTCCTATCATTAAAAGGGTTTCACTTCAAATTACACTTGACCGTTATTTCAACTCAACGGCTGCTCAGAGCTTATCAGTCATACCACGAGCCAGTCCACCTAGTTACACACTGGAAAGGTTTACTGCAGACAGATCACATTTGTGGTTATTTAATTTTCTTATCATTAAAACCCTTCATTAAAATAACTGACAGTGAAAAATTACTATTCACAGTTGAACCACCAAACCATGTTCAGTTTGCTCTGACAAGAGATTTTGTCGTAAAGGATTAATCTCAGTCTGTGGTTCTGTATGCCTGAATGAACTTTTCTCGATTTTTTTCAGCTTCTTATGTCTACTTCCACTTTTATGCACCAGAATTCATTCATCAGAGTTTGAATAAGAAATTAAAATTGTAATAACTTACTTACAGTCAGTCTTACTCAGTGAGTGGTTAACAGACAGAGATATTACCTAATTTAAAATAAAGATGAAATATGAATCCTATCATGGTATAAGCAATTAACTTTTGTTTTAATTGCAGAAGTGAGTATTTACTGATTTATGAAAACAATAAATATCCAGTGGTCTGAGGATTATCAGACTGGAGACCTCACAGTGAAGAAGATAGTTATTTTTAGCAATCTAATACCAAATTAAATGGATCTCTGGTTGAAGATGAAAATGGTGGCATGATTTGTATAGCCAATAAGTGGGCAAAATGCCAATCTCAACCAGGAACCCAGTACTGTTAAAAATAAAATGCTTCAGGGATTCCCAATACAGCTTATTAGTAAAAGGCCAGTTACTATAAACTGCAGGGTTCTCACAAGCGTAAAAACAATTAGTGTTTGACATGGGGGTGGGCGAGAAAGAAAGCATTATTTAGCACTCGCCATGAATGTACATTAAAGACAAAGCTGGGTTGGAGAGATATGTCTAGACACGGTTTGTCTTGAGAGCCTCAGTGCATTCTCCACTAATCTGCTATGACTGCTCTCTTCATATTCAAATCACAATACAAGTCATGAAAGACTTTCAAAGTCCTTTTTATGGCAGAATAGTTAGAACCAAGGATGAGTCCACTTTTAGCTTGATTTTCTTCAGACCTTTTTTGTTCTCTGTAACGTTGAAAAAAGCATAAAGCTGTGTATGAAAAGCTACTGTGATATGTTCTCGTTAGAGTAACCTCTCAAATGAATGGCATACCATTTAAATCACCAAAGCAATGTCTTGTATTCAAATGCACTTGAAGGCAAAAGATTATAAAAAAGCAATTAAAAAATACCATTTTGATTTTCTTCATGTGCCCAGTTCAGAGGGATGCCAATGGTGTGTTGATGGCATGCATCTTCACAGCTCAAAATTCTCTTTCAAAGAGTGTGTAGGTGTTTCGCTATAGTATGTGACTGATATTCCTACTAATCTTACCGTTAGTAGAGAGTTTAAAGCCCACAAAATCTCTTTTTTTTGTTTACCTTGAGGTGGTTGTGTTTAGTATGCTGCATTTCAAACGTTCAGCTCTTCTGCAAATACCATATTACACGCATGTAGCAAAGGTAAGACTCTACTCATCTTGCAGTTAATACCATAAGAACACACTTTAGCCCGGGGGTCACAAGTACAAGTATATGGTGGTGAATTTCACTTGAGTTTCAGCAAATTCCGGGTAACTTGTATAGAAATAGATTATTATAAAACATATTATTACTTATTACCATCCTATTTGAAACAGTGGGGTAATCAAGACCAACTTAATCAAGTCCAAGTGGTTCAAGACCAAGTCCAGTTGAGACGGAGTCGAGTACTGTTCAAGACAGCAATAGGAACAATTGTTTTTTTCAATGCTAATTCTCTAATCTCATGCATAACCATGCACGAAGTAAAAAGGAGATTACTAGCCCAAGGCACAAGTCCAAGACAAGTTCCGGATTTAGAAAACATTGGATTCCAGTCTGAACCTGAAACCAAGTACCAGATTTCAAACTTTCCTAGCCACAAAGTAAAACCAATGTATTGCAGGTTGGTTGCGGGTATACAGTTGTAAAGCTGGTTATGTTAGCTTAGCATAAAGAGTGTTAGCAGGGGAAAACAGCTAGACTAGCACTATCTTGGTAAGTAGTATCAATCTTCTCATCTAACACTCTGCAAAGAAGGAAAAACATATTCCTTAAATGTACTAGAATACATACAGTCGACTGAATTCCTATATATATTATATTTACACCATAGAGCAACTGTCCTCTATCAGTCCTGATGTTCAATGTAAGCGCCTTGTGTTAAAAACCATTATCGATGTTGAAGTTCAAGAACAGATGGCAATTCACCCGTATTGCCAGCAGCACATTTCTCCTGTTGTGACTTAACTGAATTGTGGCATAAACAACTATGATTTAATAACCTTTATGTAGTAGGTGTCAACATGAATGTTTTTCAATTTCAAAATTGATAGACACCCACACACACACACACACGTACGCACACACACACAATAATACATGCAAACAATATAAACACTGCATAATGCATGATGATGTACATCAGTGATTACTATCTGTAAACATCACCATCATCTGACTCAGCTGTATAAGTTATGGCTTCTCCAAACTTTATTTCTACATTATTGCTCATTTGTATTCCCTACCGATCTTTCTCGTCAATGTCTGCTGAGAGGTGAGAGTGACTCAGATGTTGTAACTCTGAGCACGACACTGTAGATGAAGCCTCTACCTTCTTAACTCATTTGGGAGAAGGTCTCTAAAGGTGACAGATGAAACCATGAGGGAAAGGCAAGAAAAATAAAAAAGGTGAGAAGGGAGAACAAGGGTTTATAAAGACGAGCTACCGCAGGTCTTAAGGAATTCTCTCCATGCGTCTGCCATTATCCCAGTGTGCCTGTCTCCTGTCTCGAAACAGACCTGTGAGCCGCTGAGCCCAGGGATATTAATTTGTAGCCTTAATGTTTTGTGGCAAAGGAATTGGAGTCATCTCAACACAAACAAATTGCATCTTGCAGCTCATCTGTGATGCAAGTCATGCCTGAAGCAGTGACGTGCGGTGAGGTTCATGGCTGGTGAGGCACTGACTCTTTAGAGTCAGATTTACAAATATTATATTTTGACCTTAATCGAAATATTCGGTTATTTTCAAAAGCTTTTTTAGTCTGATGCTTCGATTCATTTTAAACATACCGTTCAACAAAAGGATACCCAAAATCTAAATATTGGATTGTTCTTTCTTAGTAAGATCCCATTTTCATTACAATTGTGGTCTTACTTTGACTTGAAGATGAAGTCCATGCTATCCTTCTGGACAAGGACAACAATCTCTATTACATTTTTGTAAAAGTCCTCCTTATCTTCCTGTAGTTTCAAAAGTCTAGTTTGTTGTTTGCGTCTACCGTTTCTGCGTAGAATAACAGTAGCAACAAGAACCTGTGGGCTCACGTGCGCTCCCTTCAGTGCGGCAGAGGTTATGGCTGCCTCTCCTGGTACTTTTTTCATTGCCGTTGTATGATGAGACCAGCGGGCCTAAATATCATACGTGAAATAAGATATTTATAGACTATGGATGGCGAAGATACATGTACAAAAGGGATCTACAAACATTACATTGGTGACCTACAGTGAGATGGTAACAGTCATGCGTTTAGGGCCCGCTTTCCAGCCAGTTCACCGGCCCGTCCACACAGCGGCGTGCGTTGAAGCTTCAACGCTTCTGCCCATTCACTTTGAATGGGGTGACGTCACGTTTCGCCGAACTGCATTGTGAGAGCGAAGCGTAGAATTGCTTGCAACGAAAGTTGAGCAATGTTCAACTTTTGATGCTTCGGCGGAAGCGTCACCCAATCAAATAATATGCCAGTACAAGCTCTAGCCAATCAAACCGCGTGCTTGTGTGTCCGGGGCGGGAGATTCATGTGATTGGTTGTTGGTCGAGTTTCAGCCCCCCCTCCCGCCACGCCGCAGTGTGGACGGGCCGTCACGGCCTGTCCACACGGCAGCGTGCATTGAAGCTTCAACGCTTCTGCCCAGAGGTGGGAGTAAGTCCTACATGTGCAAGTCTCAAGTCTTGACCTACAAGTATCAAGCAAGTCCCAAGTCACTGTGGTGAGAGTCAAGCAAGTCAAGTCATTGCTCAGGTCAAGCAAGTCAAGTCATACGAAATTCTGATGAATAAGCAGTTTCCGCATTTAAATCACAGTGGTTATGAAAATGGATTTAACCCACACTATGATCTTCATTACATACACAGTTAATCATTTGAAATCTAATTTAGACCGATGACAATCATATTAGATTAATATTAACCCTAGAACTGCAGACAATATAGCTAGGACTCAATCAAAAAGTCTGTTCAAAAAGGCACAATTCCAGGTAAGAATATTTAATTTAAATTTCTGTTAACACTAGAACCGCCAACAGCATCAGCACCTACATAGATATCATTTTCAAATCATTTAATTTGTTCCTCTTCATAATTTCCTTATAAACTAAGTAGGACGATTTAAAACTCAGTTAATTGGGTTAATTTAGAAATTGCTTCAGTTTATCACCATAACAGATCAAAAAGTTCAGATTCATTTTACAATAAATCAAGGAATGATGCACTTCTACAAACAAAAACAACATAATTAAAACATTTAAACAAACTACTAAAAGTAGATGAACTACATTATTAAAAAGTTTACAGTAACTTCTGATAATAACACAGGGGAAATAAACGAGGCATCTCTTTTCCTCTCTCTCTCTCTCCCTCTCCTGACAGCCCGTCAGTATCAGGGTTAGTCAAAAATGAATCCCTTGGCGGTTCTAGTGTTCATTTACCGATTTGTCTTCTCTTTGCTTAATCGATTTGAAACCAAGTCTAACGTAGCTTAAACTTAACGTTAGCTTTCTAGCTAACACAACACATGCACGCACCTTTCTCTGTGGTTTTCTTTGTAGTGACGAATGAAGTTGGATGTTGTGGTGGTCGTGTCACTGATCTTTATGCTGCAGACCCTGCATACCGCTGTTCTCTTCTTATTACCGTCATCGACAAAATAATCCTTGAATCCAAACTTCACTATTTTTGGAGTAACGCTAGCCGCTGCCATGTTAACTGAGACTCCTGCCTTCTAGTGGGTTGCCAGGTTTGCGCGCATGGCGCTATAATCACGTTTTTCGAAAAAACTAAACGTAATATCTCACTACAAAAACAAACGCAAATATTTAATTTTAAACAGTCAAGTCCTTTCAAGTCATCTATCTCAAGCTTAAGTCAAGTATTTTATCAATGTTAGTCAAGCAAGTCTCAAGTCAAAAAATATGCGACTGGAGCATAGACTGTATATATAAAGGACTGGAGTCTGACTCGAGTCAAGTCATGTGACTCGAGTCCCCACCTCTGCTTCTGCCCGTTCACTTTGAATGGGGTGACGTCACGCTTCGCCGAACTGCATTGTGCTGGCGTTGCTCGCTGCAAAAGTTGAGCAATGTTCAACTTTTGAAGCTTCGACGGAAGCGTCAGCCAATCGAATCATATGCCAGTACAAGCTCTAGCCAATCAAACCGCGTGCTTGTGTGTCCGGGGCGGGAGATTCATGTGATTGGTTGTTGGTCGAGTTTCAGACACGCCCGCCGGCAAGCTTCAACGCCCGCTGCCGTGTGGACGCTGCGTGACGCATTCTGAGGTGAGGCAGAGCTCATCTGTGCCTCACCTTACCACACAGTAAAACTGGCTTGAGCACGCTCACAAAATAAGTGCCTGCGCTAAATTAGTGCCCGTGCTCCAGCAAGTTACTGTGGGCTTACGAGAGGCAGAGCTCGTCCCTGACTCACTTCTCATCGCTACCCGTAGTCGTAGCGGAGCTTGGCAAATTTGCTGATTTTGACTTTAAAAAGCGATTGGAATCATACATAAATCACATTTACAACACAGATCAGTGGAGACATTTTATTATTATTACTATTTAGTTTGTCTTTAGTTGTTTTTCCGTTACATTGGAGTATGACAGGTGAGGCTCTGCCTCCCCTGACTGCACGTCGCTGGCAAGCAGAGGAGGATATGACTACATTCATTGCCTTTATTGCAGTTCAGTGGTCAAACGGGGCTCAAAACAAAAGTAGTGAAGAAGGGAAGAGTTGCAGCGTATGATACATATGATTGATAGGTTTCTGATGAGAGTTAGGGTTATGGTTATGGCTAACTTATTCTGCGTTCCAGCTATTCAATGGTCAAGCTGGGTTCAAAACAAAAGTAGGCCTACTAAAGGAAGAAAGAATAGCTGTGAATGATACATGATATGATTGACAGGTTTCTGATGGGTTTCCGAGTGCAGCTGGAACAGTGGATCGGAATCCATTTGTCGGATTTGATTGCAGTCATATTGAGTTATAAGGAAAAAGAGAAGACCGTTGATATGGAAAGAAACTGAAATACTGAGAGTAAAAAAAAAAATAACAGTCACTTCAGGGCAAGAACAGAAGGTGGTTTGTGAAAAATGTTGAAATGGAGGTGTGATCAGTGTTTCGGAACACTCAGGCTATTACACTGCCTGTCAGAGCCACCTCCCTTTGTGCTTGCCCTTTTTTCACTCCCCCGATGTCCATCCTCTGGTCACACCTCAGCAATGTTCTGCTACAAGACTATATTTGATCCTCTCACTTCCAGGCTGTTTGTTGACCTTTTTCTCCCTCCTCTTTCTCTGTAGTGCTCATGTTCACATGCCAAACACAAAATACATTGCTCATGAAAGGAAGAAAGTGTCAACACTTAAGATCCCTCGCTGCAAACATAAGAAGCATTTTCTTTGAAGATCAAACTGACAGGTTGTTGTCCAGACTCCACTTATGTACTTTTAGAGAAGATCTCAGATAATGACATTGGATTTCAGAACTGGTACAATGCTACCTTCAAAGTTCAGATACTTGAACCATGTATTAACCCAGCAGAGGCTTGAACTTTATTTAACCAGTTAAACCCCCACGGCCCTGCTGGCAAGAAACAGCATCTGAGGGCTTCTTAATATTTAGCAAACTATGAATGTGTCATACCCACTTAACGGGAAGAAACACTGCTTTCAGACAATATTAACCATTTTTAGCTAAATGAATCAAAAGGGTAATAACAAAGGCTCTAAATTAGCCCTGAGCAAAAACATGCTAACGCACTTAGCACAGAACTCAAGATAAAATACCCTTATTACTTATCGGATCTGCACATGCAAGATATTGATTAGCAAGCTGGGATTCCATAGATTCCATACATATAATTATCATCACTGAACGATCAGAACTCGCGGCAAAACGACAACAAACAACAAACAAATTAGCTTTACGGAGCCAAAACGGCTAAAAACGTCTTACCTTTGTTGTTTTCTGATCAAAAGTTGTGTTCAATGGCATTACAAGGATAAAAACGCTGCTGAAGGTTAATCCATAGGTTAATCCAATGTGTCTGTGTCACTTTGAAAAGATTATTGATAATCCATCATTCCATTTTTATGTCAATAACGGAGATTTCATATTAGCTGCTACAATAGCTAGAGTGTATGACAACTTCCGGTTCCGGGGCATTCTGGCTGCGCATCACTCACACACCAATGGGTTTAGATACATTTTTTAGGAATTTCCCCTCGATTCTACTGGCTCTAACGGTTAAAAAGAGGTGTCAATCATCAAAATCGACCGAGGGGGGCCAAAGATATGGAAAATGCACCCAAATGACCCCAGAAATGTTTTTTTTTTCTAAATCTCTCTAAAAAGGTCAAATGTCACTTATTTTGCATCAATCTTGCATTTGGATTCCTAAAGCTTTTAGTCTACTATCCCATCATTCAAGGGTGGTTTTCACTATAAGTAATGTTTTTGTTTGGGACGGACACTATAATTTAAATGTTTTTACATTTACATGTTCAATCTGAATTTACTTTAAAATAAAAATATTCCATATTGATTCTGATTTTTCTACATCCAACTCACAGGTTTATCATTGCTTCGAGAAAAAAGATTATTAATTTACCCCTTTTAGAAGTGAAGATATAGTCATTTGTTCTGGGAATGTCATTTTCGAGCCTGAGGCCTGAAAAACAGGCTCGGGGCTCAACTGGATAAGGACCTTCATTTAACAGTGGGACAACGTATTTTAAGGTCAAAACTTATACATTAGTGTTGAGGTTTATACATATATAAATTATAATTGTCGTATCTACATTGAATTAGAACACAGCAGTGCAATTTGTGATCATATCACATTTATAAATATATAAGCTCCAGATAAAATGAGTCCATCAACTCAATAGCATCAAACTGCTGCACAGTTCAGTTTTCAGTTTTCATTTCCACAGCTTTAATATAGCTCCCCGTCACTCTTAATACTTTTAGAGATTTTGTTGATTTTTTCCTTTTTTCAATCGCACTATTCTTCAAATTATGTCCGACCTTCTTTAAACTCCAAAACATGGATTAAAGCATCTCATGTGCTCATTTTTTTTTTTTTAAACGTGCACACAGAAAATGAAGTCTGACAGAATTTGGATCAGTCGGATCAAAAAAACATCTAATGATGTGTGGTATTTGTAGACCAACAACAACAAAAACACATTCAAAACACACAAGACAGCTAGCCATATATAAAACATAATGATGTGCGAGTGCATGTATGCTTTAATATATTCTATAGCATGTATGGTAGAGATAAGAATAATTGTCTCACTAATGTCTGGTAGGGAGGTGTAGAGTAAATGATCAGGCATCAGCTCCACCTACAGGGAGCTAGAAATATTTAATACATGAAAACCAATTCTCCAGATAGCTGATAGAGAACAATAGAGATGTCCCATGTGGCAGTCTTTTTCTATCTTTCCAATTACTTTAAGTATTATGATTTATTCGCTATAGTTTACGAGTTTATCTCTAGAGACACCACCACACATTTCTAGTGGGTTGAAAGTGTTGATTAAGTTCAGTTAAACATGTTTTAAACCAAACATATTGTTTCTTCAGTTTGCCTTGATAACATACAATACTTATGACTCAATAAGCAGCAATCAAAGTTATGTCTAAGATAATATTGATTAAGAGTTCATGTTTAAAAAAACTTAAATACTCAAAAGTCAACTTTTCTGCAGCATCACAATTGTTGTTGTGACAGATGGATGGAAAGATAAGCAAACAGCCCCTATACTGTTTAAGATGTTGCTAAAACCTGATTGGTGCGTGAAAGCAGGTGACATCACCGTTATCCAATTGGGCCACGTCCACTATGAGCCAGTGAGAACAGCCAAGACAAAAACTCAAATACAGAGAACTGTCATGTGAATAATATGAATAATAAAACTGTTCTAAATGTCTAAAAGATGATTGTGGTCGAGCTGTAGCTCGTTGCTGATAATAAGTCCAAATAAGTCTCCATTAAAATCATTCCATTAAAATGTGTCTCTCAGGTCTATTTTAAAACTCAAAAAAGTTAAAGACACTAATTTGTGTCACGGTTGAGTGAAGGAAGCAGGACCCAAATGCAACAAAACTAGGGCCACCAGGGTGGGTGGAGGGGGTCTGGAGGACGGGTTTTGGGCTGACAGCCCAGGAGCACAGCGGAGGGCCCGGAAGGGATCTCCAGCGGGCAAACTCAGGGGGCCGAGCATGAGGGCGAAGGCACTGGCAGGAAGAGTCAGGGAGCCGAGCATGAGGGCGAAGACCGTGGCACTCAGGGGGCCGGGCTCGAGGGCGAAGACCGCGGCTCTCAGGGGGCCGGGCTCGAGGCCGAAGACCATGGCACTCAGGGGGCCGGGCTCGAAAGCGAAGACCACGGCTCTCAGGGGGCCGGGCTCGAGGGCGAAGACCGCGGCTCTCAGGGGGCCAGGCTCGAAGGTGAAGACCCCGGCTCTCAGGGGGCCGGGCTCGAAGGCGAAGACCGCGGCTCTCAGAGGGCCGGGCTCGAGAGCGAAGACCAGACAGCTCTGGAGGCCGGGCAGGAAGGCGCTGACGGGACAGCTCCGGAGGCCGGGCAGGACCCGGTGTCGGCCGGACAGGAACCAGAGCCGGTGGGACAGGCTTCGGCAGGATCCCCCACGGAAGAGGACCAGGAGTTGGCAGGACCCCCGGCGAGACAGGTAACGGCGGGACCTCCAACGGAACAAGACATGGGATAGGCAGGACTCTCAGCGGGTCCTCCAACGGAACAGGACATAGGGCTGGCAGGACCCCCGGCAGAAAAGTTGTCGGCGGGACCCCCAACGGGACAGGACACAGCGTTGGCAGGACCCCCGGCAGGAGAGTAGTCGGCGGGACCTCAAACGGCACAGGATATAGGGTTGGCAGGACCCCCGGCAGAAGAGTAGTCGGCGGGACCCCCAACGGGACAGGACACAGGGTTGGCAGGACCCCCGGCAGGAGAGTAGTCGGCGGGACCTCCAAAGGCACAGGACATAGGGTTGGCAGGACCCCCGGCAGAAGAGTAGACGGCGGGGCCTCCAACGGCACAGGACACAGGGTTGGCAGGACCCCCAGCTGAACCTCCAACGGACCAGGACATTGGATAGGGACTCGAGAGGGAACTCGAGAGGGAACTCGAGAGGAGACTCGAGAGGGAACTCGAGAGGAGACTCGAGAGGTGCCTTGAGAGGGATCTCGAGAGGGAACTTGAACGGAGACTCGAGAGGGGACTCGAGAGGGAACTGGAGAGGAGACTTGAGAGGGGACTCGAGAGGGGACTTGAGAATTGAATTGTAAGGAGACTTGAGAGGTGACTCGAGAAGGGTCTTGAGAAGAGACTTGAGAGGGAACCTGAGAGGGGACTTGTGTCGGTCGGTACGCCGACAGGACACGGGAAGCTGGCGCCGGCTGGAGAGCCAACAGGAAACGAGGAGCTGGAGTCGGCCGGTACGCCGACAGGCCTCGGGGAGCTGGCGTTGGCCGGTACGCCGACAGGACTCGGGGAGCTGGCGTCGGCTGGAGAGCCAACAGGAGACGAGGTGCTGGAGTCGGCCGGTACGCCGACAGGACACGGGGAGCTGGCGTCGGCCGGAGAGCCAGTCCTGGAGCCGAAACTGGAGTTGGGACCATGGCTACTGGGGCCGGTACTGAAGCCGGAACCATGGCTGCTGGGGCCGGAGCCATGGCTGCTGGGGCCAGGACTGGGGCTGGGACCATGGCTGTGTGGGCCGGTTCTGTAGCAGGGACCATGGCTGCATGGGCCGGTTCTGGAGCCGGAACCATGGCTGTGGGGACCGGTTCTGGAGCCGGAACCATTGCTGCTGGGCCCGGTACTGGGGCCGGAACCATGGTTGCTGGGGCCAGAACAATGTCCGCTGGGGCCAGAACTGGGACCGGAATCATGGCTCTTGGGGCTCGGGCTGCTAGCCTGGACTTGCGACTCCTTCTCTTAGAAGCCGCCTGAAGGCTCCGTGGACCTCCAAAAGCCAGACGAGTTCCAGAAAACGACTCCTGGACAGGAGCAGGAACTGGGGCAGAAGCACTGGTTGACTCCAGACGGAACACACCGAGACGTTTGTAGTCAGCAGGCTAGAAATCACACACCCAGAGGAAGTTCAAAATCCAGCCAGGTAAGAATTTCACCAAGTCTGGTTTCTCCATAGCCAACCGGTGCACCTCTACCAGAGCGGCCTCCTTCTGCAGAACACTGGACGCTCCCTTCCACCAATCATAGCAGAAAGTCAAATCAAAGGAAAAATGTTGTAGTTCCACCTCAAATGGATCATCTGCTGGGTCCATTTCTGGTCGGTTCGTACTGTCACGGTTGAGTGAAGGAAGCAGGACCCAAATGCAGCTAACTCTGATAAACCTTTATTTCAAGGATAATGAAACTAATACAGACAAAACAGAACACTCACCGGTGAACTCAGTCACCAACAAAAGACGAACCGACAAATACAGACAGAAAAACCAGAACTTAAATACACACAAGACTAATCATACAAACAAGACACAGGTGAGGAGGGAGGAGAAAACACAGGGACACCAGGTGAACACAATCTGGTAAATTAGACACACCAGGGAAACTGGCAAGGAACCACAGACAGATCTAAACAAGACAAAACACAACGCAGACAGAAAACCAAAGACAGATCTAGACAAGACATGAGAATCGTGACAAATTTGAGTGCTACAAAAACGTTCGAGCGCTTTGCTTTCTCTGACATTATTGCTGTGCACTTGAAATAATCAAATCAGCAGGCTCAAAACAGACATCCAAGGTTCACTCTGAGTAATTGTAGGGGCTGTTTAAGAAAGCCAGATGCTTTTTATATCTGCCCTTAGACTTTGACTCATGAGAGATAATAATCCACCAATCCAATCATAATCCTGTTTGCTTTTAATTCCTCCATCGACTATTATGGTAAACTCAAGTAGGCTACCACTTGTAAGCATTTATTTCATAGGCTCGCCATCTGCCTCCAAACTGTAGCTCCTGGTTGTGCTTTAAGAAAAGTGGTGCCTGAAATTATTTCTACTGTGTTGTCCAAGATGGGGCTGTGATACTGCTGTCTGGTGATCATTTGCAGGAAATACATACTCTGTTAGTGAACTACCCACTACACACAGTGGAAATATTCCGTGAAAGTGAGCGCATGCATGCAGGGAGGGTGAACGCTGTTTCTGTTTTGCGTGCATCGGACTCTCCTCCTCTCCAACCGCGCCTGCCTCTCTGAACCTCCCCGCACCAGGA